>NC_138197.1:43093437-43730103 GCF_964194105.1 Spermophilus citellus
AAAGAAAGAAAGAGAGGGAGGGAGGGAGGGAAAAGGGAGAGAGAGAGAGAAAGGAAGGAAGGAAGGAAGGAAGGAAGGAAGGAAGGAAGGAAGGAAGGAAGGGAGAGAGAGAGAGAGAGAGAGAAGAGAGAGAAGAGAGAGAGAGAGAAAGAGAGAGAGAAAGAAAAGGAGGGAGGGAAAGGGAGAGAGAGAGAGGGGAAGGAAGGAAGGAAGGAAGGAAGGAAGGAGAAAGAAAGAAAAAGAAAGAAAGAAAGAAAGAAAGAAAGAAAGAAAGAAAGAAAGAAAGAAAGAAAGAAAGAAAGAAAGAAAGAACCTCTCAACTTCAGTTCTCAGTTTATCAATCCTTGCATAAGCCGATCCAGGAGCCATCTTGGGACTGCAGTGCAGCAGAGCCTACAGAAAGTGGAAACCAAGATCCCTCAGTTTGCAGCTAAGTCTGATGAGCCAGACTAAGCCTAGAAAACCTGTGAAAAGTCAGAAACTGGGAGCATTTTGCCTGGGGCAACATAGGTTAGAAGGGCTCCAGAGAGCCTGGCTCTCCCTAGCTCCATGAGTCCTGCAGCTTGTGGGGACTGACAGGGCTGGCTATAGTAGACAGAAGGTTGAAAAGGAGGGTATAAGGGCATTTTTCTCTTGACTTGCCAAGCCAGCTGGCTCAGCACCCACCAAATTCCTGGGGCCCACCCAGGTTGGCACACTCCAGGTGCCAGCACTAGTCTGTTCCCCAGCTCCCTCCTCAGTCAGGCATCCACCAGTCACAGGTCCCTGCAGACCCTCCAGATATTGGGACCCACCAGAGCCCTCCAGCCCCCAAGTCCCTAGTTCGTCAATCTCCCTCCTCTGACCACTGCTCATGCTCATCACTTGCCTAGGCCCGCGGCATAGCCGCCAGCCCATAGCACTGCATGGGAGGCCACTACTTCACTGCCAGTCCTGCCCCTCCCAGTGAAGAAAGAATTAAAGACAGCAGTCAGTTTAGATAGGCAATTAGGTGGAATGGAGAAAATGGAAGCTGCTTTAGATCTGGGAAGTTAGAGACCACCTCTTGGAGATTGGACTGTTAATGCCTCCAGAGCACTTTGATTACCAAGAGTAACTATCTATACTGCACCCCTGAGCAGACAGGGAGCTGCTAATTAATGGCCTCTTGGCTGCTACTCCCTTCCTGCCCTGCTTGCTTCCTGCCCCTATTGCTCCATTTGGCCCTTCCCCCTGCCCATTAGTTTCTCACCTGGGCCTAGTCACAAATGCAGGAAGGAGAGAGATATGGGGAAGAGAGCAAGAAAACAGTGAATGTCTAAAATATATGAAAGGACCAAGACACTCTCACTTCATCTCCCAGGAGAAATCTGTTACTATTTTTTTAAATGAAACTTGCTTTATATGTTTGTCTCACTTCTCTAATGTTCAAACTTCAACATTTGAGTAAGCACAGCTTGTCACCAACAACTGATGCTATCACCAGCACACAGCTTTGCTGCCAATCTGTGGGACCTAGAACCCAGCCCTGTCTCACCTGGTGCAGGCCATCTGGGCCCCAAGTGGCTGGCCCCAACTTGCCCTAAATGTGCTTCCTCACCTCTAGACCCACCCAGTCCACCACACAGCTTTGCCGCCTCTGACCTGAAAGACTATGATACTCCTGCTCCCTGGATGTGGCCAGCTTTCTTGCTGTCTGCCTGCACCCCAGCTTCCCTGGCTTGCCACTTCTCACCTCCAGGACTGCAGCACAGCCAGCCCACACTAATCTCCTAGGAAGGGAAAGTGGGAATTCTTAAACCGCAAGGGTCAACCTGGTGAGCAAAACACAATAAAAAGGAAGGATGAACAACCCAAGGCCCATACTTCCATGCTTAGATAATACTTTAAGAAGAAATGAAAAGAAAACCAGGTAAGCACAGACTGTGAACACATACAGTTACTATTTTGTACAGACTAGTGAATATGTCTCCTTAATTTCTTAACATTTCACCAACATTTGCTGTTGCTTGTTTGTTATGGTTGTAGTTCTATTATGGTTTTTGTTTTGGTTTTGTATATTAGTTTTTATCTTATTTGAATGTATACTGACTGATTTCAAGGACTCCTACACATATTTGTATGTTTTTTTCTCTTTCACTTCTAGTCTTTTTTTCCTTTTTCTTTCTCTCTCTCTCTCTCTCTCTCTCTCACACACACATAATTGTTGTTGGAGCTTTTATTTTTTTGAAAGTGTCATTTTCCCATGCTCTGTATTTTGAGGGTTAGTGTTTTGATTAGCTTATTTTATTTTTGTTTTGTATCATTCTCATCACTACTTTATTTTCCTTATCCCTCTTTCTCTATACCTGACCCCAAATTCCACTCTCTCTCCTCTTTTGTATTATTCTATTTTTCTTCCCCTTTCAAATTAATGAAATATCCTAAGTTACCACAGTTATGCCATATTCACCTTTTGAAATTGCAAACACTTTTTTATCCTCCTATCACTTCTCCTTTCCACATAGTCAACTATATCCTTAACACTTTTTTTTGAAAATTTTTTTATTTATATATGACAATGGGATGCATTACCATTCTTATTATATACATAGAGCACAATTTTTCATATCTCTGGTTGTATAAATAGTATATTCACACCAATTTGTGTCTTCATACCTGCATATGCACTTCTTAATACTAATTTAGGTATATAATGTCTACCCCACCACCAATGTCACAGCAATAATTAATAAGTTGGAAGTCATAGACAATATCTTTTTAAAAAAAATTTAAGCCAGACATAACGCATGATTATTTACTGCTTTTACTGATGGAAATTGCTGATTCTACTATCCCTCCATATTGTACCAATTAACACTAGATATCAAAATAGGAACTACAAACCTAGTCCACTGCTATATGTTTGCATGCATTGTTCCTATCATGGGGCTCCCCCACCCCCAAACTCATAAGTTAGAAACTCTACAGCATCAGTTCCATCCAGATATATGGGTAGAAACACAAACAATATGAAAAATCAAGGGTACAAACCATCCTAAAAAACAAAATATTTCAACAGTAGACTTAATTGATACCACAGTGGAGAAAATGTCAGAGATGGAACTCAGAAAGATCATGGTTAAACAGATCTACAAGGTAAAATATGATGTAAGAAATAAATTTAGAGAGAAAATACAAGTTGTGCAAGATCATTTCAACAAGGAGATAGATATCCTAAAGAAGAGTCAGTGAGAAATTCTTGAAATAAATTAATCAATAAACAAAATTAAAAATTCACTGTAAAGAATCACCAACAGACTAGACCACTTGGAAGACAGAGTTTCAGACAATAAAGACAAAATATATAATCTAGATGATGAAGTTGAACATGGAAGAAAGATGTTAAGAGATGATAAACAGAACCTCCAGGAAGTATGTAATAATGTGAAAGGACCAAACTTAAGATTTATCAAGATAGATGAAGGCTCAGAGATACAAATGAAAAAAATGCACAATCTTTAAAAAAATAATGTCAGAAAATTTCCCAAGCCTTAAAAATAAAATGAAAAATCAAATACAAATGGCTTGCAGGACCCCAATTTTACAAAATTACAACAGACCCACAACAAGGTACATTATTAGGAAACACCTAACATACAGAATCAAGATAGAATTTTAAAGGCTTCCAGATAAAAGTGATAGGTAACATTTACAGGGAAACCAATCTTGTTTTCAGCTGATTTCTCAACCCAGACTCTCAAAGCTAGAAGGTATTGGGTCTGGGAGTGTGGCTCAGTGGCAGAGCACTTGCCTCACACATGTGAGGCACTGGGTTTTATCCTTAGTACCACATAAAAATAAACAAAAAAAATCAAGGCATGCTGTCCATCTATAACTATTAAAAAAAAAACCTCAAAATGCTAGGAGGTCTTGGAAAAATTTCTACCAAGCTTGGGGTGGTGAGGTAGTGGTGAGGAGGACAGCTAAGAATACTACATCCAGGATAATTAAGCTTCAGAATTTATAATGAAATAAAAGACTTCAATAATAAACAAAAGTTAAAAGAATTCACAACTAGAAAGCTGGCTCTACAAAACATACTCATATAAGGGTTCTGTGTTTGGGATTGGATATCTGATAACTTCATGGCTGTGGCATGGGTGGTGGATAGGAAAGTTTCTGTACAAAAGCACAGGATACCTAGCTTCTGGGAAAGTTTCTGTGCAAAGACACAGGATACCTAGCTGCTATAGCAATGCCCTTCATGAGGAGGCTCTCTGCTAGAGTCTTATCAGCCTTGACCTTAATTTCAGGCACATAGCTCCTGGGAATAAAGGAACTATTTTGTTATAAAACCACAATATTTCACCAAGTTCCACTGTACCTGAACCTGTCCACATAACGGTAACTTTAAACAAAGGACTTTCTTGAGAGCTACACAAAGCTCCTAACATTGCACATTGCAACTGAAGAATAAGCAGCATAATGTTGCTAATTCTGACCTGCCTAATGACACAATGAGCAATAATGTACTACTGAGCCCGTGACCTAATGTAACCTATTGATATAAATAAAGCAGCCAGCTTGGAAAGGGGCTATTCTGCCTCTGCATCTTGCTTCTGTCTCCTTTTGATTTATTTGCATACTCAATAAAATATTTCATGAAGAAGAAATAAAAAATAAAATGAAAACCAGCAAAAGAAGGAACTACACTAGAAGAATAGTCAATCAAAGGAGAAACCAATTCAAACTGAAAATCATAATTAAATCAAAATTTCAGGGAATAAAAATGATATCTCAATAATAACATTGAATGTAAATGGCCTAAGCTCATCAATCAAAAGATATAGACTGGCAGGTGGATTAAAAAATAAAATAAAAGACCCAATAATAGGCTGCCTCCAAGAGACTCACCTCATAGGCAAGACATCCATAGATGGAAGGTAAAAGGATAGGAAAAACATCTTTCACATGGTTCTCATAAGGGCAGGGGTTCCTATCCTCATATCAGATAAAGTGGACTTCAAGCCAAAGCTAATCAGCAGGGGAAAAGAAGGCCATTTCATACTGCTTAAGGAAATTATACATCAGTAAGCCATAACAATTGTAAATATTTATTCCTCAAACAATGGAAAACCTTTGTACATGAAACCCTTCATAATTTCAATAATCACATAGACCACAATAGAATAATACTGGGTGACGTTAACATTCCTCTTTCATCACTAGATAGATCCTCAAAAAAAAAAGTAAATAAAGAAGTTATAGAGCTTATGAATACAATCAATAATTTAGATTTAATAGACATATATAGAATATTTGGTCAATCAGGGACTGAATTCACTTTCTTCTTCATAGCACATGGATCCTTTTCTAAAACAGACCATATATTAGTCCAGAAAGCTGCTCTTATCAAATATATAAAAAAAGAGAGAGATAATACCTTGCATTCTATTAGATAACAATAGAATGAATTAGAAAGCAATGATAAAATAAAAAATAGAAACTTCCTTAACACCTGGAGACTAAATACTATGGTATTGAAAAACCAATGGAAAATAGAAAAAATGAGGGATAAAATAAAAAAAATACTTAGTGGTAAATGAGAATCACGACACAACTTATCAAAATCTCTGAGAAACTATGAAGGCAATTCTAAGAGGAAAGTTCATTACCCTGAGTGCATTCTTTTAAAAGAGTAGAAAGTCTTTAAAAAGTCACATTAAATAATCTCAAAGCTCTAGAAAAGGAAGAACAAGTCAACACTACAAACAGTAGAAGATAGGAAATAATTAAAATCAGAGTGGAAATCAATGAAATTGCAACAAAAAAATTCAAAAAATAGATGAAACAAAAGTTGATTCTTTGAAAAAAACAAAGAAAATCAACCCTTAGCCAAGCTAATAGAGAAAAGGAGACAAAAACGCAAATCACTAAAATTTGTGATGAAAATGGAAATATCACCACAGACACTATTGAAATACAGAAGATAAGCAGAAACTACATTAACATCTATACACCAATAAAATAGAAAATCACTTCAGACCAATATCCCTGATGAACTAAGATGCAAAATTTCTTAATAAAATTCTGGAAAATCATATACAAAACATATTAAGTAGATAGTGCACCACAATCAAGTAAGATTCATTCCAGGAATGCAGGATTTGTTCAAACACATAGAAATCAACAAGTGTTTGAGTCCATCCCATTTATTGATTTTAATTCTTGTACCACAGGAGTCTTATTAAGGAAGTTGGAGCCTAATCGCTCATGATGGAGATTAGGGCCTACTTTTTCTTCTATTAGACACAGGGTCTCTGATTTTTATTCCTAAGTCCTTGTTCCATTTTGAGTTGAGTTTTGTGCATGGTGAGAGATAGGGGTTTAATTTCATTTTGTTGCATATGGATTTTCAGTTTTCCTTATACAATTTGTTGAAGAGGCTATATTTTCTCCAATGTATGTATTTGGCACCTTTGTCTAATATAAGATAATTATAATTTTGTGGGTTAGTCTCTGTGTCTGCTATTCTGTACCATTTACATTTACATTTTACATTTACATTTACAAAAATTGGTCTACCATTATGCTTTGGTGCCAATAACATGCTGTTTTTGTTACTATTTCTAGTGGAATAGGGAGAGGGAGCATTGGAGGAATAGACAAACTCTAGATAGGGCAGAGGGTTTGGAGGGGAAGAGAGGGGGCAAGGGCTTCTTAATGATGGTGGAATGTGATGATCATTATTATCCAAAGTACAGGTATGAAGACACGAATTGGTGTGAATATACTATGTATACCACCAGAGATATGAAAAATTGTGCTCTATATGTATAATGAGAATTGTAATGCATTCTGCTGTCATATATAAAAAATAAATAAATAGAAGAAATCAACAAATGTAATCCATTACATCAATAGACTTAAAGAAAATAACCACATGATTATCTCAATAGATGCAGAAAAAGAGCATTTGAAAAAATTCAGCATCCATTCATGTTCATAACACTAGAAAAACTATGAATAATAGGAACACATTGAAAAAGCTATATATGCAGTTCCCAAGGCCAACATCATTCTAAATGGAGAAAAAAAGCATTCCCTCTAAAAACTAGAACAAGACACAAATGCCCTCTTTCATCAATTCTATTCAACATTTTCCTTGGAATCCTAGCCAGAGCAATTAGACAAAAGAAAGAAATTAAAGAGATACAAATATAAAAAGAAGTGCTCCAAATTTTCCAATTTGCTGATGACAAGATTCTACATTGAGAAGACCCAAAATACTCCACCAAAAAGCATCATGGACTCATAAATGAATTTAGTAACATAGTGGGATATAAAATTAACACCCATAATTCAATTGTGTTCCTATACACCAATGATGACGACAACAACAACAAAAACAAACCAAATAATCAATAAATGGGAAAAAGAACTGAAAAAGCACTTTACAGAAGAAGAAATGTAAGTAATCAAAAAATGTATGAAAAAATGTTCACCATCACTAACAATTAGAGAAATGGAAATTCAAACTACACTGAGATTCCTTCTCACTCTAATCAGAATGGCAATTATTAAGAATACAAGCAACAATAAATATTGGAAAATATGTGGGGAAAAAAGTCAACTCACAAATCGCTTGTGGGAATGAAAATTGGTGCAACCACTTTGGAAAGCAGTATGGAGTTTCCTTAGAAAACTTGGAATGGAACCATCATTTGACTCAGTTATCCATGTCTTGGTATTTACACAAAGGAATTAAGATCAGCATACAGAATTCACCCAACCACATCAATGTTTATAGAAACTCAATTCACTATAATCAAACTGTAGGACCAACCTTGGTGCCCTTCAAGAGATGAATGGATAAAGAAAATGTGCAATGTATACACAATTGAATATTACTCAACCATAAAGAAGAATGAAATTATGACATTTGCAGGTAAATGAATGGAACTGGAGAATATCATGCTAAGTGAAGAAAACCTATCCCAACAAACCAAAGGCTAAATGTTCTCTCTGATATGTGGATGCTAACTCATAAGAAGAGAGAGTTATCATTCACATATCAGAAAGAACATTCAACCCCTCTAAGAAGAAGTATAGGAGTTCTTTGGATTCAAAATGAAATAACAGGAAGGGAAGGAGGATGTGAATTTGAAAGAGAATAGAATGAATCAGACATAATTTTCCTATGCTCATCTATGAACATACAACCATTGTAACTCCACATCATGTACAATCTCAAGAATGGGATCAAAATTTGAATGGGTTGCACTCCATGTGTGTATTAAGATTATAGCCAAAATGTAGCCTACTCTCATGTATGCCTAAAAATAACAACATCAAAACTGCATTTACTTTATCCTCAATGTATATGGAACTTCTATTATAATAGTCCATATTTTAGAACACAAAGAAAGTCTTAGCAAAAAAAAAAAAAGTAATTCCTTGCATCCTAACAGGTAATAATAAAAAGAAGCTGGAAATTAATAATAAGATAAAAATAGAAACATTTAGAGTTTGAGTAATACATTTTGGATGAGGAATGAATCATAGAAGATATCTGTAGAAACTAAAAAATTCTTAGGAACACATGAGATCAGAGATAAGATATATCACAATCTTTGGGAGAATTAAGGAGTCCTAAGAGGAAAGTTTACATAGCATTGAGTACCTACATTGACAAATAGAAAGATCCCAAGAAAATAATCTTATTTTATGCCTTAAAATCTAGAAAAGGAAGAATATTCAAAAACAGTAGAAGAGAAGAAACAATTATGATTATAGCCAAAGATAATAAAATTGAGAATTAAAGAATAATACAAGGAATCAGTGAAACTGAGAGCTGAGTTTTTAAAAGATAAACAAGATTGATAAATCGTTACTCAAACTAACCAAAAGAAACAGAAGCCCCAAATCAATAAAGTTAGAGATAAAAAAAGGAGCTAACAATCCAGACACTTCTGACAATCATTAGGAACTGTTTTGAAAATTGATACTACAATAAACTGGAAAATAGAGAAGATATTCACAAATTTCTAGACATTTTGGATCTACCAAAATTGAACCAGGAGGATATAGGAAACCTAAACCCATTATCAAGTAATGCAACTCAAGCAGCAATTAAATGCTTTTTATTATTTATTTATTTATTTATTTATTATTTTTTAATTTTTATTTATTTTTTATTTTTTTATTATTAGTAGTCCAAAACATTACAAAGTTCAAAGAAAAACACCAGTACCAAGTGGAATCACAGCCAAGTTCTAAAAGTCCTTTTAAGAAGAGTTAAGAGCAATACTCCTCAAATTAATCTGTGAATTATGAAGGATGAGAATATTGCAAAATTTATTGAATGAAACAACTTTAACCCTGACACTAAAACCAGACTTAGACTCAACAAGGAAGAAAAACTTCAGACCAATATCCCTGATGAACATAATAGCCAAAATCCTTAATACAATATTAGCAAACAACATTAAAAAACTCAATGAGATGGTATTATACCGTGATCAATTTGGTTTCATCCCAGGGTTCCAAAGTTGATTTTACATATGCAAATCAACAACTGTAATTTCCATATAAATACAATTAAGGACAAGAAACACACGATCATATCAATAGATGTAGAAAATGTGTTTGACAAAATACAGCACCCATTCATGTTAAAAGTTGTGGAGAAACTAGGGATAAAAGGAATTTACCTCTTATTAAAAATGCTTTATATGACAAACCCAAGGCCACTATCATACTAAACATAAAAAAAGCTGAAAGCATTTTTTTCTACAATCAGAAATAAGACTGGAATTTCCACTATTATCAGTTTTGTTCAATGTATTTATTAAAACTCTAGAAAGATCAATTAAACAAGTGAAAGAAATTTAATAGACATAAATAGGAAAAGAAAAAGTCAAATTATCTGTGCTAGCTGACAACATGATCCTATATCTATATGACCCAAAAGCTACATCAGAAAACTTCTGGAACTGATAAATGATCAGCATTTGTAAATGGATAGCTTTCCTCTATTCCAATAATGAATCTTTCAGGAAAGAAATTAAGAAAACTACCCCTTTCACCATAACATTAAAAAAAAAGAAAAGAAGAACAGGAAAATAAAACTACATGGGAATAAGTAAGGAGGAGCTAGACCTCTACAATGAAAATACAGAACACGGGAGAAAGAAATTGAAGACCTTAAAAGATAGAAAAAGCCCTCCCATGTTCTTGAATAGATAGAATTAATATTGTCTAAATGGCCAGAAAACAAAAAGTGTTAATGGATTCAATGCAATCCCATCAAAAATGTGAATTGTAATCTTCACAGAAGAAAAAGTCCTTAAATTATCTTAGAGGATTAAGAGTCACAGAAAAGACAAAGCAATCTTGAGCAAGAAGAAAAAGGCTGGAATCTTCATAATTTCTGATGTCAAATTATACAGCATGGTATTGTCATAAAAATAGATAGATACTAATGGAATAGAATAGAAGACAGAGACAGACCCACAAAAATCCAATCATTTTGTCCTTAAAAAAGATGTCAAACACATCTGTTGGTGAAAAGACAGACTTGTAAACAAATGGTTCTGGGAAATTTGATAGCCATGTGTAGAAGAATGAAGTTGGAATGTCATGTGTCACTGTGAACATAAGTCAATTCAAAGAGGATTAAAGACCTAAGAATTAGACCAGACACTTTGGAAATGCTACAAAACATAGGATTAACACTTCAACATATTGACACAGACACTGACTTCCCTAACAGGATCCCGAAAACTCAAGAAATAATTATTTTAATTTGATACCATACTACTTATTGACTATGTATCATGGTATCAAATTAAAATAATTACAACCATAAAGAGAGAGCCTACAGAGCTGGAGAAGATCTTGTTAGCTATCCTTCAACAGGGGAATAATATTCAGAATATATAAAGAACTCAAAGTCTTAACATACAAAACTCAATCAATAAATGTCCAAAAGAGTCAAACAGATATTTATTAAAAGGAGAAACATAAATAGTTTAAAAATTTATGAAAAATGTTCAATTGCCCTAGAAATCAGGGATTCAAGTCAAACTACATTGAGATTTCATCTCACTCCAGTTAGAGTAACAGTCATCAAGAATATAAATAATTAATGCTGGCAAGGATGTGTGGAAAAAGGCACAGTCATACATTGCTGGTGGTACTACAAATTAATGCAATCACACAATAAAGCAGTATTCCTATTCCTCAAAAGACTAGGAATGGGACCAACACAGGACTCATCTATCTCACACCTTGGTATTTATCCAAAAGAACTAAAATGATAACGATGTTTATAGCAGTGGAAGTCATATCGCAAGTTATGGAACCAGTCAAGGTGCCTGCCAACAGATGAGTTGGTAAAGAAAATGTCATATATATCTGTGTGTGTGTGTGTGTGTGTGTATACATATGAGGTATATATGATATGTGTGCTTCTGTGTGTGTGTGTGTGTGTCAAAAGTTTACTCAGCCTTTAAGAAGATTGAAATTATGGAATTTGCTGCTTATTATAAGGAACTGGAGATCATCCATGCTAAGTTATATAATGCAGACTGAGAAAGTCTAAGGTCAAATATTTTCTCTCAGAGGCAGAAGCTACAGAAAAATAAAAGGGAAAAAGGGGGGCAATCTCATAAAAATGGAAGAGAAATCAGAAGAGTTGAGGAAGGGGATTGAGGAGGAGGTAAGAGGGATGAGAAAATAGGAATTGTGGAATGAAATTGACAAAATCATACTATGTATATAGATGAATATACCACATTGAATTTCACCTTTATATATATCTACAAAACACCAACTAAAAAGGAATAAATAAATAGAAGTCAGACCAGTTTAGAAGAGGAAGGGAAGTAGGGATTGGGAGAAGAGGAGGGAAATAGGAAGTCCTGGGGGGGCCTAAAATGGAGAAAAATTTATTTCATGCATATATGCTTATGTCAAAATGAACCCCACTATTATGTGTAAGACTAATGCACTAATAAAAATATTTAAAAATGTTGTGGATCTTTTTAATAATTAAATTTACATTTAAAAAATAATGAACAGGGCTGGGGATGTGGCTCAAGCGGTAGCGCACTCGCCTGGCATGCATGCGGCCCGGGTTCGATCCTTAGCACCACATACAAACAAAGATGTTGTGTCCGCCGAGAACTAAAAAAAAATATATATATATTAAAAATTCTCTCTCGCTCTCTCTCTCTCTCTCCTCTCTCACTCTCTCTTTAAAAAAAAAATAATGAACAGATAAAATTAAATGTATTGCCTTGGACCAAAGATTGTTTTTAATATATATGCAGTATGAAATGACTAAGTCTGGTTAAATAATTTATGAATTAACTCATAGTAATCATTTTTGTGTTGAGAATACTATATGAACACTCAGTATTTTTCAAGAATCTGCTGTATTTCAATATAGTTGTTATGTTATTCAATATTATACAATATATCTTTTGAACTTATTTCTCCTAAATGAAAATTTATATAACCAAAATCCTCACCCACAAATATTTCAGCTTCTGAATCCTACCTTTATATTCTCCATTTTTTTAATTGATTATTTAAAGCATTACATAGCTCATGATATATCATCTTTCATACATTTGACTCAAATTGTGTTTTGAACTCCCATTTTCATCCCAAATACAGATTGCAGAATCACATCTGTTACATATTCACATTTTTACATAATGCCATATTAGTGACTGTTGTATTCTGCTACCTTTCCTATCCCCTACTATCCCCCCTCCCCTCCCCTCCCCTCCCCTCCCATCTTCCCTCTCTACCTCCCCTGCTGTTGTTCAATTCTCTCCCTTTTTTTCCCTCCCCCTTGTCCCTCATAACCTCTTATAATTTTATGTATCATTGAAGGTCTCCTACTATTTCCATGTGCTTTCCCTTCTCTCTCCGTTTCTCTCCCCCCATTCGTCTTTGCTTACTGTAGTCTTTTCCTCATTCTCTTCCTTCCTGTTCTGTTCTTAGTTGTTCTCTTTATATCAAAGCAGACATTTGGCATTTGTTTTTTAGGGCTTGGCTAGCTTCGCTTAGCATAATGTGCTCTAATGCCATCCATTTCCCTGCAAATTCTATGATTTTGTCATTTCTTAGTGCTGCATAATACTCCATTGTGTATAGATGCCACATTTTTTTTTATCCATTCATCTATTGAGGGGCATCTAGGTTGGTTCCACAGTCTAGGTATTGTGAATTGTGCCGCTATAATCATTGATGTGGCCGTATCCCTATAGAGCGCTTTTTTAAGGTCCTCAGGGAATAGTCAGAGAAGTGCGATAGCTGGGTCAAATGGTGGATCCATTCCCAGCTTTCCCAGGAATCTCCATACTGCTTTCCAAATTGGCCCCACCATTTTGCAGCCCCACCAGCAGTGTACAAGTGTACCCTTTTCCCCACATCCCCGCCAACACTTATTGTTGTTTGACTTCATAATGGCTGCCAATCTTACTGGAGTGAGATGGTATCTTAGGGTGGTTTTGATTTGCATTTCTCTGATTGCTAGAGATGGTGAGCATTTTTTCATGTACTTGTTGATTGATTGTATGTCCTCCTCTGAGAAGTGTCTGTTCAGGTCCTTGGCCCATTTGTTAATTGGGTTATTTGTTATCTTATTGTTTAATTTTTTGAGTTATTTGTACATTCTGGATATTAGGGCTCAATCGGAGGTGTGGGGGGTAAAAATTTGTTCCCATGATGTAGGCTCTCTATTTAGCTCTTTTATTGTTTCTCTTGCTGAGAAAAAACTTTTTAGTTTAAGTAAGTCCCATTTGTTTATTTTTGTTGTTAACTCTTGGGCTATGGGTGTCCTATTAAGGAATTTGGAGCCCGACCCCACAATATGTAGATCATAGCCAACTTTTTCTTCTATCAGACGCAGTGTCTCTGATTTGATACCTAGCTCCCTGATCCATTTTGAGTTAATTTTTGTGGATGGCGAGAGAAAGGGATTCAATTTCATTTTATTGCATATGGATTTCCAATTTTCCCAACACCATTTGTTGAAGATGCTATCCTTCCTCCATTGCATGCTTTTAGCCCCTTTATCAAATATAAGATAGTTGTAACTTTGTGGATTAGTTTCTGTGTCTTCTATTCTGTACCATTGGTCCACCTGCCTGTTTTGGTACCAGTACCATGCTGTTTTTGTTACTATTGCTTTGTAGTACAGTTTGATCTCTGGTATCGCTATGCCTCCAGATTCACACTTCCTGCTTAGAATTGCTTTTGCTATTCTGGGTCTTTTGTTTTTCCATATGAATTTCATGATTGCTTTGTCTATTTCTACAAGAAATGCTGTTGGGATTTTGATTGGCATCACATTAAACCTGTAGAGAACTTTGGGTAATATCGCCATTTTGATGATGTTAGTTCTGCCTATCCTTGAACAGGGTACATTTTTCCATCTTCTGAGATCTTCTTCTATCTCTCTCTTTAGGGTTCTGTAGTTTTCATTGTATAAATCTTTCACCTCTTTTGTTAGGTTGATTCCCAAGTATCTTATTTTCTTTGAGGATATTGTGAATGGAGTGGTTTTCCTTATTTCCATTTCAGAGGTTTTGTTGCTGATATACAGGAATGCCTTTGATTTATGCATGTTGATTTTATAACCTGCCACTTTGCTGAATTCATTTATTAACTCTAGCAGCTTCTTTGTAGACTCTTTTGGGTCTGTTAAGTATATTATCATGTCATTCGCAAATAGCGATAGTTTAATTTCTTCTTTTCCTATTTTTATGCCTTTAATTTCTTTTGTCAGTCTAATTGCTCTGGCTAGTACTTCGAGAACTAAATTGAATAGAAGTGGTGATATAGGGCATCCCTGTCTTGTTCCATATTTTAGAGGAAATGCCTTCAGTTTTTCTCCATTTAGGATGATGCTAGCCTGAGGTTTAGCATATATAGCTTTTACAATGTTGAGGTAAGTTCCTGTTATCCCTAGTTTTTCTAGTGTTTTGAACATAAAGGGATGCTGTACTTTGTCAAGTGCTTCTCAGCAGCACATGGATCCTACTCAAAGATAGACCATATATTATGCCATAAGGCAACTCTTAGTAAATATAAAGGTGTGGAGATAATACCATGCACCATATCTGATCATAATGGAATGAAATTGGACATCAATGATAAAAGAAGGAAGGAAAAATCCTACATCACATGGAAAATGAGCAATATGTTATTGAATGATCAATGGGTTATAGAAGACATAAAGGAGGAGACGAAAAAATTCTTAGAATCAAATGATAACACAGACACAACATACCGGAATCTATGGGACACAGTGAAAGCAGTTTTAAGAGGGAAATTCATTTCTTGGAGTTCTTACCTCAAAAAAAGAAAAAACCAACAAATATATGAACTCACGCAACACCTCAAAAACCTAGAAAAGGAAGAGCAAAACAACAGCAAATGTAGTAGAAGACAAGAAATAATTAAAATTAGAGCAGAAATCAACGAAATTGAAACAAAAGAAACCATTGAAAAAATTGATAAAACTAAAAGTTGGTTCTTTGAAAAAATAAATAAGATAGACAAGCCCTTAGCCATGCTAACGAAAAGAAGAAGAGAGAGAACTCAAATTACTAACATACGGGATGAAAAAGGCAATATCACAACAGACACTACAGAAATACAGAAGATAATTAGAAAGTATTTTGAAACCCTATATTCCAATAAAATAGAAGATAATGAAGATATAGATAAATTTCTTAAGGCATATGATTTGCCCAGATTGAGACAGGAAGACACACACAATTTAAACAGACCAATAACAAAAGAAGAAATAGAAGAAGCCATCAAAAGACTACCAACCAAGAAAAGCCCTGGACCGGATGGGTATACAGCGGAGTTCTACAAAACCTTCAAAGAAGAATTAATACCAATACTTTTCAAGCTATTTCAAGAAATAGAAAAAGAAGGAGCTCTTCCAAATTCATTCTATGAGGCCAACATCACTTTGATCCCAAAACCAGACAAAGATACTTCAAAGAAAGAAAACTACAGACCAATATCTCTAATGAACTTGGATGCAAAAATTCTCAATAAAATTCTGGCGAATCGAATACAAAAACATATCAGAAAACTTGTGCACCATGATCAAGTAGGATTCATTCCTGGGATGCAAGGCTGGTTCAATATACGGAAATCAATAAATGCTATTCACCACATCAATAGACTTAAAGACAAGAACCACATGATTATATTCTCCATTTTTATGAGACAAACAATTTTAGATTCTACACATGTTGAGATCATGTGGTATTTGTATTTTTTTTACCTTGTTTATTTTATCTCACATAATGTCTTTTAGGTTCATCCATGTTGTTACATACAACAGAAATTCCTTCTTTTTATGGCAGAACAATATTTAATATTTTATTCTCTATCCGTTCATCTCATATGCTGATGGGCACATACTGATTTCATATCTTGGCTATTTTAGATAATATGCAATAAAGATGGGCATGCAGACATCTCTTTAGCCTACTTTTTTTTTTGATTTAGTCAATAGTGAGATTTCTGGGTCATAATGTGGCTTTGTTTTTAATTTTTTGAGGAAGCTCCATATGGCTTTCTGTAATGGTTCTACTAAAATTTACATTCCCACCAACAATATATAAGTGTAACCTTTAATCTACATCTTTGCCAACAATTATTATATGTGGCCATTTTGATAATAACCTTGCTAACGATTGTGAGGTACTATCTTACTGTCATTTTAATTTACATTTCTCTGATGATTAGTGATGATAAGCATTCAAAATTTTATGCATGTTGGGCATTTTCATGTCTTCTTTTGAGAAGTGTTGATTCAGGACAATTTGGACACTATTTAATTGTATTATTTGTTTCCTTTATGTTAACTTGTTTGGATTTGTTAGATATTTTACTTAGATCCTATTTCTTAGACACTAACCCTTCATCAGATATTTAGTTTGCAAATAATTTCTCCCATTCTGAGAGTGTCTCTTCACTCTGTTGATTGTTTTCTTTGATGTGCTGACGATTTTCAGTCCACAAAATCCTTTTTTTATCTACTTTTGCTTTTGCTTTTATTGTTCTAGGGGTCAGATTTAAAGGAATTACTGCCCAGAAAATGTCAGAGAGATGTTTCCTTCTAGTAGTTTTATAGTTCGGGTCTTAGGTAACATTTATTTTTAGTCAGTTTTTTTTCTATGTGTGAACAATGGTCTAATTTCATTCTACATGTGAGTATCTAACACCCATTATGAAGAAGGCTATGCTTTTCCTGTTCTGTGTTCTTGGCACTTTGTTGATCCATTGGCTATTGTATGGAGAAATTTTTGGGTTCTTTACTCGGTTTCATTATTACTTATTATCTATTTTTGTGCCAGAATAATGCTGTTTTGGTTGTAAAAGCTTTGTGGTATATTTTGAATTTGGGTATTAGGATTCTTTCAAGCTTTTGTTTTGCTCAAAAATCACTGTTATCTGGAGGCATTTTTTGGTTCTATATAGTTTATGATTTTTTTATATATTTCTATAAGGAATACTATTGATATTTTGATAAAGATTGGGTGGAATCTACAGATTACTTTGGGTAAGAGTGAACATTTTAACAATATTAATTCTCACAATCATAAACATGGGCTATCAATCCTTCCATATATTAATATTTTCTTGAATTTATTGTATCAGTGTTTTAGAATTTTCAGTACTGAGATTTTTCATATCCATAATTATATTTCTTGCTGTTTTTATTTTGTAGCTATTATGAATAGAAATGTATTCATATTTCTCTTTTATAAAATATGCTGTTAGTATGCAAATGTTATTGATTTTTGCATATTAATTTTATAACTTGCAGTATTACTGAATTCTTTGATTCTCACCACTTTTTGATTGAGTCTTTAGGAATTTCTGTGTATAGGTTCAGGTCCTGAAAACTGGGATAATTTAACTTTCTCCTTTCTAATTTGGATATTTTCTTTTTTTCGTTTGTTTATTTGATCTTTCTAGGACCTCCTGTAGTTTAGTAGGTAGACATGGCAGGAGTGGGTACCTTTGTCTTACACTAGATACTGGGAAAAAAAACTTAACATTTTTCTATTGAGTATGTTATTACTTATAGTCTTTATTGTGGTAAGGTACAGTCCCTTCATACCTAATTTGTGGTTTGTTTCTATTATCATAAAAGGATGTTGGATTTTGTCAAATGCCATGCTTACATCATTAAAATGAGCATGTTGTATCTTTTAAATTTCATTCTCTTAGTGTAATGTATCACATTTATTGATTTATTCTATTGAAATAACCCTGCATCCCAGGAATTAATCTCACTTAATTATGTTGAATGATCTTTTTAATGTGTTTTTGAATTTGGTTTGCTAGTATTTTGTTGAGATTTTTGCATGCATTTTCCTCAGGCATATCAGACTGTGGTTTTCTTTTCTTAGGTGTACTTTTATGGCTTTGTCACCAAGGTGATGCTGTACTCATGAAATGAGTTTGGAAGTATCCCTATTCAATTCTTTGGAATAGTTTGGAAATACTTAGTATCAATTCTTCAAATGCTTGATAGAATTTAGCTGTGATTCCATCCAGTCGTGGGCTTTAAGTTGATGGGAGACTTTAAATTCCATCTTAATATTCATTATTGGTGTATTCAGGTTTTCAAACTCTTCATAATTTAATCCTCATAGGTTGTGTGCATCAAGGAATTTAGCCATTATTTTATATTATCCAACTTGTTACTTGGTAATTGTTCATAAAATTCTCTTAGGAGAATTTATGAGTTGTAATATCACATTTTTTTCTTTTTGATTATATTTATTTTGATTTTTTTTCATATTATGACTGAAAGGTTGTTGAATTTGATTATCCTTTCAAACACTAAGTCTTAATTTCGCTGATATTTTCTATTGGTTTTCTAGTCCTTATTTCTATTTGCTCCCATCTCTATTATTTATTCTATTCATTTTTTCTTAGCTTATTATTCTTTCTATAGTTCCTTAATACATCAATGTTAGGTCTTTTATTTGCGATATTGCTTCTTATTTGATGTAGGTGTTTATTGCGATAAACCTACCTCCCAGAACTACTTTTGCTGTATCTGATAGGTTTTTGTATGCTATACTTCCATTTCTGTTTGTCTAAAATTTCTACTTATTCATTGACCCATTGGTTATTTAGGAGCATATTATTTAATTTCTATTAATATGCGAAGTTTTAATGTTCCTCCTATTGTAGATTCTCAATTTTTTATTATTATGATCAGAAAAGATACTTGATGTGATTCCACACATCTTGAATTTATTTAAACTTGGTTTTGCCTTTTCACATGGCACATCCTGATGAATGCTTCATGTGCAATTGAGAAGGATGTGCACTACACTCTCTTTGATGGAATACTCTGTATATGTCTGATAGGTCCATTTGATTTGTTTGTGGTTTAAACTGGAGTTTCCCTTATTGATTTTCTGTGTGGTAGATCTTTCAACAGCTGAAAGTGGGATGTTGTGGTCCCTACTATAATTTTTGCAGTAACTTTATCTCTTCAAATGTATTATTACATTTTTAAATGTTTGTGTGTTTCAATGGGTGAAGCACATAAATATGTAAAGAATACTTGGTGGGTGAATATTTATTTACAACTCATACCCTTTTGCTTAGTTGGCCACTTTATCATAAAGCATCTATTTATCCCTTTTTGTAGTTATTGACTAAAGTTTATTTTACCCAGTGAAATATAGCCCCTGTTCTCTCTAGGTTTCCATTTGTATGGAATATATTGTTTCCATTACTCCACTTTCAGTCTAAGTGTGCTTTTTCAGGTGATGTCAGCCCGTTCAGGGTAATTGAGTCATTTTGTTGTTGTTGTTTATCTTTTATAAAAATAATTCTTTTCAGTTACAGTTTTTTCATTGGAGAAATCACACCCTGACCATTCAAAGTCATTATGGATAGATATGAAGTTACTATTGTTGCTTTTATTAGCTCTTCTCTGGGTTTTTTTTTTTTGTTTTGTTTTGTTTTGTTTTTTGTTTTGTTTTTTTTTTTTTTTGGTTTGTTTGTAGATAATTTGTTTCTTTTTTTTTTTGGTTTTTTTTTTCTCTTCCTTTTTTTATTTTTAGTACCAGGAATTGAGCTGAGGGGCACTCAAACACTAAGCCACATCACCAGCCCCATTTTGTATTTTATTTAGAGACTGAGTCTCACTGAGTTACTAAGTGCCTCATCATTGCTGAGATTGGCTTTGAACTTTATATCCTCCAGTCTCAGCCTCCTGAGCTACTGGGATATGGGCATGCGCCACTAAGCCCAGCTGATAATTGGTTTCTTTATTCCTCTCCTGTTTTCTTCCTTTGTGGCTAAGAGACCTTCTTTATCAATGCTGTTTGCTTCCTTGGTTTTTGTATTTTGCATATCTACTACAATTTTTTTTGTGTTACTGCAGGTTTATATAAAGCATCTCTTAGTTAAAAAGCTATTTTAAAAATCATTTTGTTGTTGTTGTTTATTTACTTATTTTATGTGGTGATGGGAATTGAACCCAGGACCTTATTCATTTTAAGCAAGTGCTTTACCACTGAGCTATCTCCTCAGCCCTAAAATAAGCTAGTTTAATCTTATAACTAAGCTTTGATTGAAACAAAGCAAAAATAAAACATCTATAGTCTTACCTCACTCCTACATCACACTTTGAATTTTTTAAATTTATTTTTTATTCTACTATGTAGAAATATAGTAGAGATATATGATATATTTATGATAGCAGAATGCATTACAGTTCATATTACACACATAGAGCACAATTTTTTATATTTCTGGTTGTAAACAAATATATTCATACCATTCATGTCTTCATACATGTACTTAGGGTAATGATGTCCATCTCATTCACTGACTTTTCTGCCCCTATGCCCCCTCCCTTCCCCTCCCACACCTTTGCTCTATCTATAATTCATCTAATCCTCCCATGCTCCCCCTCCCATCCCCACTATGAATCAGCCTCCTTATAGCAGAGAAAACATTCTGCATTTGGTTTTTTGGGATTGGCTAACTTTACTTAGCATTATATTTTCTAACTTCATCCATTTATCTGTAAATGCCATGACTTTATTCTCTTTAAATGCTGAGTAATATTCCATTGTGTGTATATACTACATTTTCTTTATCCATTCATCTACTGTAGGGCATTTAGGTTGGTTCCACAGTTTAGATATTGTGAAGTGTGCTACTATAAACAATGATGTGGCTGTGTCAAATGGTGGTTTCATTCCCATTTTTCCAAGGAATCTCCATACTGCTTTCCATATTGGCTGCACCAATATGCAGTCCCACCAGCAATGTATGAGTGTACCTTATTCCTCATATCCTCGCCAACACTTAATGTTGTTTGTATTCTTCATAGCTGCCATTAGTAGGTCCAAATCTCCATCATGTCAGATTAGGCTCCTACTTCCTTAATAAGACTCCTACAGCATAAAACTTAAAATCAAGAATCAATAAATGAGATTGATTCAAACTAAAAAGCTTCTTCTCAGCTAAAAAAATAATCAGTGAGGTGAATAGAGAGTCTACACCTTGGGAGCAAATCTTTACCACTCACACATCAGAGAGAGCACTAATCTCTAGGGTATATAAAGAACTCAAAAAGCTAAACACCAAATAAACAAATAGCACAATCAATAAATGGGTCAAGGAACTGAACAGACACTTCTCAGAAGATGATATACAATCAATCAGCAAATACATGAAAAAATGTTCAACATCTCTAGCAATTAGAGTAATGCAAATCAAAACTACATTTTTAATTTTTGATGTCAAACTTGACATCTTTTATTTTTCACATTTCTTAACAAATTATTGTGGCCATTACTTCTCTTAATTGCATTTTTATCTTCATAGTAAAATTATAGTGCTTAGGTACCACCATTAAAGTCTTGAAATATTCCTATTTTGACTGCGTATTTTTTTTAACCAGTGAGTCTTATACTTTCATATATTTTTGTGTTACTCATTAGTATCCTTTCCTTTACGCTTGAAGAATTCCCATTAGCATTTCTGGTAAGATAAACTCAATCGTCTGATAAAACTTTTTCTCTTCTTCATTTATGAGGAATAGTTTTTACTGGGTATAGCATTCTCGGTTGTCAGTCATTTGCATTTGAAAATTTGAATATATCACTGTACTCTTTCCAGGTCTATAATGTTTCTACTTAGAAGTCTCCTACTTGTTCATATTGGAACTTCATTTTGTGTTATTTTCTTTTTTTCCCTTGCTGCTTTTCAGTTCTTTCCTTTATCTTTGACTTATGACAACTTGATTATAATTGTATGATAAGTATTATGTTATGGTTTAGATTTTTTATATCTTCCCCAAAGCTCATGTGTTAGTAGGCAATACAGGTATGTTCAGAGGTGAAAAGATTGAATCATGAGAGCTGTAAATTCATCAGTAGATTAATCCATTTGATGATTACTGGGTAGAAACTGTAGTGAGTGGGGCATGGCTAGAGGAAAAGGGTAACTGGGGACTTTTCTTGTCCCTGGTTCCTTGTTCTCACTTGTTACTTCCTGGCTGCCATAAACTGAACAGATTTTTCTGCTGTGATGTTTCTGCCTTGGATCCAGCCAACCATGGACTGAATCTCTGAAACTGTGAACCAAATAAACTTTTTCTATTTTTTTAATTGATTTTATTTTTTTTAAAACACATGACAGTGGGATGCATTACAATTCTTATTATACATATAGAGCACAATTTTTCATATCTTTGTATATAAAGTATGTTCATGCTAATTCATGTCTTTATACATGTACTTTGTTTTTGTTTGGTTTTTTTTTGCATTACAATTCTTATTACACATATATACCACAAAATTTTTTTCATATCTCTGTTTTTCTATAAAGTATGTTGACACCCAATTTGTGTCTTCATACATGTACTTTGGATATGTTTATAGCAGCACAATTCACAATAGCTAAACTGTGGAGCCAAACTAGATACCCCTCAGTGGATGAATGGATTTTAAAATGTGGCCTATATATACAATGGAATTTTACTCAGAAATAAAAGAGAATAAAATCATGGCATTTGCAGGTAAATGGATGGCGTTGGAGAATATAATGCTAAGTGAAGTTAGCCAATCCCCAAAAAACAAATGCCAAATGTTTTCTCTGATATAACGAGGCTGACTCTTAATGGGGTAGGGAGGGGGAGCATGGGAGGATTAGATGAGTTCTAGATAGGGAAGAGGTGTGGGAGGCAAAGGGAAGGGGCAGGGGATTAGCAAGGATGGTGGAATGTGATGGACATTATTATCCAAATTTTTTCTATTCTAAGTTGTTCTTGTCAGGTATTTTGGTCACAGCAATGAAAAGCTGACTAAAAACTACAGTATTGAGATAGTCTCATTTCAACTGAATCTGATTGTGTAGCTCTGACATAATTATACCTAATATTTCCAGCCTTCTCCCAGTTTGACCAGTTTGAGGCTGCCTTTTTTTATTCATTAAAGTAAGCCTTGTCCTCCTTTATTTTTTCATCATCTTCTTTATCTGATAGGACTTGAACATTTATTCTTTTGACACTATCTGACAAATTCTAATTGATCAATTTTCATTTTTTCTCCTCTGTATTTTTTATTTATCATTGTAACTTTCAGCTCTAGGATTTCTGTTTTATAAAATTATTGTTGTTGTTGTTATTACTACTCATTATTTAATCTATTAGATTTCTCATTCTGGACATTTTTAAAAATCATTTAAAAACATTTCTTTGCATTTTCTTGAAGTTTGCTGAGCTTTCTTAAAACAGTGACTTTGAATTTTTTGACATGGTATTTATACATGTCTATTAATTTGGGTGAGTTACTGTAATATTATTTTGTCCATTTTGTAATGCCATGTTTCCTTGGCTATTCTCAATTCTTATGGACACATACATAGATCTGCAAGTTTAAAGAAGTAGGTACTTAATCTATTCTATGTGAAAGCTCTGCAGTAGGCATGGTGTTGGACCAGGCAGAAACCCAGGATTGTAGAGACCTGCCTTGTTTTGAGTCTTTTTCAGAGTCTGGAAATACTGATGTCAGCCTGGTAATGATGTGGG
Source organism: Spermophilus citellus (assembly GCF_964194105.1). NCBI lineage: Eukaryota > Metazoa > Chordata > Mammalia > Rodentia > Sciuridae > Spermophilus > Spermophilus citellus. The sequence continues at coordinate 43,117,523 of NC_138197.1, forward strand.
CCAAATATTGAATCTTCCATGGAAGCAAGCAGCCTGAGTCATTGTCATCCAACCAGGCACCAGGTTGGGTCTAGAAGTTCAGTAGGTGGACTCAGGCCTCTGGGATATGAGGGTTGGGATCTGCCCATTGCTCAGTTTTACTTTGGCAGGCCAGTGTTAAGATCTAAAATAATGTCCAGTGCTTGCTTCCTCTCATCAATATATCTTTCCTTATTATTTACTGTATTGTGTGGTCTGAGTTAGTTTTCTTAGATATTGCAAAGGTATTTTTGTGCATTGATAGCTGTTCAAATTGATGTTTCTGCAGAGGGATGATTACAGGACAGTACTGTTTCAGTTCTTATTTCACTTCTTATTACTCCATGTCATCTATTGCTCTGATCCACCTTCCTCTACCCCTTCTCTCAATATCGAGCATCTTTTCACGTGCCAATGAGACCATTCATATAACTTCTTTGGATGTATACATTTATGAGATAAAATTTCTTAGGTTCTGCATAAGAGTGAGATCATGTGGTATTCATAGTTTTGTGCTTAGCTCATTTCACTTAATGTAAGTTCCCTCAGATTCCTCTATGTTGTCATACATGATAGCTCTCTTATATTTTGTTACATATTCATCACCCATTTAGGTCAAACACATGTTTTTGGATTGTAGTTTAGTTGTTGAATCTTGTTATTGAGTTATAGATATTCTCAAGATATTCTGGATATCTTATCTCTCATCATATATATAATTTGCAAATATTTTCTCTCATTCAATAAGGTGATTGTTGGTTATTACAAGTTTTCTTGGTTATACAAAGGATTCATGTTTCATGATGTCCACCTTCTATTTTTTCTTTTGTTGCCACAAGCAACATTGTGAAACCATTTATCTCTTTCATTTTATGAACTCTATACTTTTAGATTTTTTACTTAGGTCTTTAGTACACTTTGAGTTAATTTTGAATACAGTGTTATGTAGGTAAATATCATTCTTGTGCATATGATATACAATTTCCCAGCTTCATTTGTTGAATGAACGATAGGTATATTTTCCCCATTAAGTGGTCATGGCAACTTTATTGAAAATCATGTAAACACATTGTGGGAGTATTTGTTTCTGGAATTATTTTTCATTAGTCTGTAGGCCTATCGCTATGCCAGTATTATTATTCTGATTATCAAACCTATTTAGTAAAATCTGAAATAAGGAAATTGTAGTCCTCCAACTTTATTCCATTATTCCAGAATTGTTTTTATTCTTTGGAGAGTCTTGTGATGTCATGAATTTCAAAATGTAATTTTTTTATTTCTTAAAAAACCTTCTTGAAATTTGGAAAAGAAATGCCTTGAAACTTTAGATAATTTTAAGTAGTCTTGGCATTTTAACAAAACTATGTCTTACCACCTACAAACATGAGATCTTTCCATTTATTTGTCTTCTTTCATTTTTTTTTGAAAATGTTTTTTTTCCATCGAATAAGTCTCTCACTTCTCTAATGAATTTCTAAGTATTCCATTCATTCTGATGCACGTATAAATGAATCTGTTCTCTTAAGTTTCTGCTTAAAAATTACTCAGTGTTAGTGGTTTAGAAATAAAAATCATTTCACTTTTGAATTCTGCTGCTTAGCAGATTTCATTTATTAGATGTGTGTGTGTGTGTGTGTGTGTATGTGTGTAATCTTCAGGATTTTCTACACATGAAATCACATTTTCTATGAATAGAAATAAATTTTTTTCCTCCCAATTTAGATTTAAAAAATTTATTTTCCTTGAATAATTGTTCTGACCAAGACTTCCTGTACTATGCTTATGGGAAATGGTAAAAGTAAACATCCTTGCCTTGTTCCCAATATTTTTTTAAAATTAGGTTTTAAATTTATTTTTTAAATTTTAATGTTATATGTGACAGAAGAATTCATATTACACATATAGAGCACAATTTTTAATATCTCTGGTTGTATACAAAGTACAGTCACACCATTCATGTCTTCATACATGTACTTGGGGTAATGATGTCCAACTCATTTAACTGTCTTTTCTACCCCCAGGTCCCCTCCCTTCTCCTCCCTTTCCTTTGCCCTATCTAGAGTTCATCAAATCCTCCCATGTTTTCCCCTTCTTCAACCCCATAATGAATCAGAATCCTTCAATAAGAGAAAATATTTGGCATTTGGTTTTTTGGGATCGGCTAACTTCACTTAGCATTATATTCTCCAACTCCATCCATTTACTTGAAAATGACATGATTTCATTCCCTTTTAATGCTCAACAATATTCCATTGTGTGATGTATGTGTGTATGTGTATGTATGTGGATATATATATATATATATATATATATATATATATATATATATATCTCACATTTTCTTTATCCATTCATCTACTGAAGGGTATCTAGGTTGGTTCCACTGTTTAGATATTGTGAATTGTGCTGCTATAAACATTGATGTGGCTGTGTCCCTGATGTATGTTGTCTTTAAATCCTTTGGGTATAGACTAAGGAGTGGGATAGCAGGGTAAAATGGTGATTTTATTCCCAGTTTTTCAAGGATTATCCATATTGCTTTCCATATTGACTGCACCAATTTGCAGTCCTACCAGCCATGTATTAGTATGCCTTTTTCCTCATATCCTCGCCAACACTTATTGTTGTTTTTATTCATAATTGTTGTCATTCTGGCTGGACTGAGATGAAATCTTAGAGTAGTTTTGATTTGTATTTCTCTAAATGCTAGAGATGTTGAACATTTTTTCATATATTTGTTGATTGACACTTCTGAGAAGTGTTTGCTCAGATCTTTGGCCCATTTATGGATTGGGTCATTTTTTTTTTGGTGTTAAGATTTTGGGGTTCTTTATATATCCTAGAGATTAGTGCTCTATCTCATTTGTGTGTGATCAAAGTTTGCTCCCAAGGTGTAGGCTCTCTATTCACCTCACTGATTGTTTCTTTTGCTGAGAAGAAGAAGCTTTGTAGCTTGGATCTATCCCATTTATTTGTTCTTGATCTTAATTCTTGCACTATATGAGTATTATTAAGGAAGTAGGGGCCTAGTCTGAAATTATGGAGATTTGGACATACTTTTTCTTCTAATAGGTACAGAGTCTCTGATATAATTCCTAGGCCCTTAATCGACTTTGAGTTGACTTTTGTGCATGGTGAGAGATAGGGATTTCTTTTAATTTTGTTGCATATGGATTTCCAGTTTCCCCCACTTGTTGAAGAGGCTAACTTTTCTCCAATGTATGTTTCTGGTGCCTTTGTATGATATAAGATAACTGTAATTATATGGGTTTGTCTCTGTGTCCTCTATTCTGTATCCTTGGTCTACCAGTATATTTTGGTGCCAATACCATGCTGTTTTATTACTATTGCTCTGTAGTAAAGTTTAAAGTCTGTTATAGTGGTGTCACATGTTCTACTCTTCTTGTTAAGGATTGCTTTAGCTATTCTGGGTCTCTTATTTTTCCAGATGAATTTTATGACTGCTTTTTCTATTTCTATGAAGAACGTCATTCAGATTTTGATTGGAATTGCATTAAATCTTTTGCTGGTATGGTCATTTTGACAATATTAATTCTGCCTATCCAAGACCAAGGTAGCTCTTTTTATCTTCTAAGATCTTCTTTAATTTAATTTTGTTTGTTTGTTTTAGCATTCTGTAGTTTTTGTTGTAAAGGTCTTTCACTTTTTTGTTGATTCCCAACCAAAGTATTTTTTTGAGGCTATTGTAAATGGGATAGTTTTTCTCATTTCCCTTTCAGAGGATATGTCACTGATATATAGAAATGCCTTTGATTCATTGCTGTGGGTTTTATATCCTGCTACTTTGCTGGATTCACTTACTAGTACTAGACATATTCTGGTGGAATTTTTGGGTCTTCTAGGTATAAAATTATATCATTGGCAAATGGTGCTAATTTGAGTTCTTCCTTTCCTATTTATATCTCTTTAATTTCGTTTGTCTGTCTAATTGCTGTGGCCAGTGTTTCAAGGCTATGTTAAATACAAGTGGTGAAAGAGGGCATCCCTGTCTTGTTCCAGGTTTTAGAGGGAATGTCTTCAATTTCTCTATATTTAGAATCATGTTGGCTTGGGCCTTAGTTAGCATAGATAGCTTTTATGATATTGAGATATGTTCCTGTTATCCCTAATTTTTCTAGTGCTTTGAACATAAAAGGGTGCTGTATTTTGTCAAATGCTTTTTCTCCATCTATTGAGATGATCATATGGTTCTTATTTTTAAGTCTTTTGATTTCCATATGTTGAACCAATCTTGCAACCCTGGGATGAACCCCTCTTGATCATAGAGCCCTATCTTTTTGATATGTTTTTGTATTTGATTTGCCAGAATTTTACTGAGAATTTTTGTACCTAAGTTCATTAGAGATATTGGTCTAACGTTTTCTTTCTTTAATGTGTCTTTGCCTGGTTTTGGAATCAGGGTGATATTGACCTCATGGAATGAGTTTGGAAGTGCTCCCTTTTTTTTTTCTATTTCATAAAATAATTTGTAGGGTATTGGTATTAGTTCTTCTTTGAAGGTCTTTTAGAACTTACATGTGTATCCCTTGGGTTCTGGGATTTTCTTGGTTGGTAGACTTCTGATGGCATCTTCTATTTCATTGTTTGAAATTGATCTGTTTGAATTGTGTATATCATCCTGATTCAATTTGGGCAAATCATATGACTCTAGAAATTTGTTGTTGGTTTCAATATTTTCTATTTTGTTGGAGTACAAATTTTAAAATAATTTCTAACTATCTTTTGTATTTCTGCAATGTCTGATATGATATTTTCTTTTTCATCATGGATGTTAGTGATTTGAATTTTCTCTGTCTTTCTCTTAGTGAGCATTAAGGGTCTATCAATTTTATTTAGTTTTTCAAAGAGCCAACTTTTTGTTCTGTCAATTTTTTCAATTGTTTCTTATGTATCAATTTTATTGATTTCAATTATTTCTGTCTTCTACTGCTTTTGGTGTTGATTTGTTTTTCTTTTTCTCATTTTTGAGATGTGATGTTGGTCATTTGTTTGTTGACTTTTTCTTCTTTTAAGAAATGAAATCCATGCAATGAACTTTCCTCTTAATACTGCCTTCATAGTGTCCCAGACACTTGGATACATTGTATTAGTGTTCTCATTTACCTGTAAGAATTTTTTAATCTCCTCCTTGATGTCTTTTATATCTCCTTGTTCATTCAGTAGCATATTATTTAGTCTACAGGTATTGGAGTAACTTTTATTTTTAATTTTATCATTGATTTCTAATTTCATTCCATTCTGATAGAATGAATGCAGGGTAGTATATCTAATTTTTTTTTGCTAAGAGTTGCTTTGTGTAATAATATATGGTCTATTTTAGAGAAGTATCCATGTGCTGCTAAGAAGAAACTGTATTCGCTTGTTGAAGGATGAACTATTCTATATATGTCAGTTAAGTCTAAGTTATTGACTGTTTTATTGAGTTCTATAGTTTCTTTTTTTAGTTTTTGATTGGAAGTTCTATCCAGTGGTGAAAGAGGTAGGTTGAAGTCACCCAGAATTATTGTGTTGTGGTCTATTTAACCCTTGAACTTGAGTTTGTTTGATGAACATAAATGCTCCATTGTTTGGGGCATATATATTTATAATTGCTATGTCTTGTTGGTATATGGTTCCCTTGAGCTTCTTTATCCCTTTTGATTAACTTTAAGCTTGTAGCCTACTTTATTTGATATAAGGGTGAAAACCCCTGCTTGCATCTGCAGTTCTTGTGAGTAGTATGATTTTTCCCAACCTTTCACCTTCAGTCTGAGAATGTCTTTTCCTATGAGATAAGTCTCTTGGAGGCAGAATATTGTTGGGTCTTTTCTTTTTAAATCCAATCTGCCAGTCTATGTTTTTTGATTGGTGATTTTAGGCCATTAACATTCAGGGTTATTATTGAGAAATGATGTGTATTACCAGCCATTTTGTTTATTTTGGTATTTATCTTGACTTGTTTTCTCCTTTGATTTGTTTTTCATTGTTGTCTTTCATTTACTCTTCATGGAATATTTTGCCAAGGATGTTCTATAGTGCAGGCTTTCTAGTTGTAAATTCTTTTGTTTATCAGGGAAGGTGTTTATTTCATCATCAAATGTATAGCTTAGTTTTGCTGGATATAAGATTCTTGGTTGGCATCCATTTTCTTTCAGAGCTTTGTATATGTTGTTCCAGGATCTCCTGGCTTTGAGGGTCTAGGTGAAAAAAATCTGCTGAGATATGAATCAGTCTCCCACTATATGTGATCTAATTCCTCTTTCTTGTGGTCTTTAAGATTCTATCCTTATTCTGTATGCTAAGCATTTTTATTATAATGTGCCTTGGTGTGGATCTGTTGTAAATTTTTACATTCAGTGTCCTATAAGTGTCTTGTATTTGATTTTCCTATTCATTCTTCATGTTTGGAAAATTTTCTGATTGAAGAGATTGTTTATTACTTTGATTTGAAACTCTGTGCCTTCCTCTATCCCAATAACTCTTAGATTTGGTCTTTTGATGCTCTTCCATAATTCTTGGGTGTTCTGATCATGGTTTCTTACCATCTTCACTGTATTCAACTTTATTTTCCAGATTGTATACTTTGTTTTCATTGTCTGACATTCTATCTTCCTAGTGATCTAGTCTGTTGGTGATGCTTTCTTTTGAGTTTTTTATTTGGTTTGTTTCCTTCATTTCAATGATTTCTGATTTTTTTTCTCAGAATCTCTAGCTCTTTCTTGAAGTAAAATTTTGCTATCCATATTTTCTCCCTTATCTTTTTGTTGGTTTGATCAATAGATGCCTGTATTTGCTTTCTTATCTCTTTGCTGGTGTCATCAATGGTTGCCTATATTTGCTGTCTTATTTCTTGGTTGAAGTGTTCAATTTTTGTCTGTATTTGCTCATTTGCATCATTCTTTATCACAGATCATTTTAATTATGAACATTCTGAACTCCTTCTCTGACATTTCATCAACTGCACTGTTCTGTTCATGAGTTCTGTTACTGAAGTATGCTGATTTGTTTGGGGCACTTTCCTCCCTTGTTTTTTCATGTTGTCTATGTGTCTTCCTTTCTTGTAGTGTGGCTCTGAGGTATCACAGTTTCTACCTTACAATCTTGTAGTATTGATGCAGATTATCTGTACCTCACCTTGGTGTTGGGCTTCCAGACCCTGACAGTGCTCCATGATGGATGGTTCAGCAACTAAATGTGGTGATGGAGATATTGGAGGTAACTCAAGATAGTAGTGGAGGTGCCACAAGATGGATTCAATGACATCTTTCAGAAATGGGACTGGAAAGGTGGGTGTTACTCTGGCTTTGGGATGCCTGTTCCTAGATGCAGCTGCTTCTAGGCCTTGTCTGTTGTCACAAGGTAGAGGCTATTGCATGGGGAAGGCTATGGTGATGGCTACAGTGTCCCAAGATGGAGGTGGGTTACTCCTGGTCTCTTGGTGTGTGTGGGGGGTGACCTAGGCTCCTATAGGTCAGCTAAGGTAGTCCTGAGCTGGGGCCTGAGCTCCAGTGGTTGTCTGTCGGTTCTTGTTCCCAATCTTATTGGTAAAGTATTTAGTCTTTTACCAGTGAATGTAACATTTCTTGAAGGGTATTTATATGGGGCCTTTACTATGTTGATGGAATGCCTGGCTATTCCTAGTTTTTTTTTTTTTTTTTTGAGAAAGAGTTTTTATAATGAAAGGATTTAAAATTTAGTCAAATGTCTTTTTCTGAATAAATTGAGATAATTATGCTTTCTCCTTTATTCTGTTACTGTGGTATATTAGGCTAATTGATTTTCATGTGGTGAAACATCTTTGTATTCCAGGAATAAATCATATTTGGTCACAGTTCATAATCTTTTTAATATGCTGCTGAATTTGATTTGCTAATATTTTGGTGTGAATGTTTGAATCCATTATCCTTGGTATATTGGTCTACTTTATTTTTTTCTAGTATTGCCCTTGTTTGATATTGATATGTGGAAAATGTTGGCCATATAGAATGAGTTAGGAAGTATTCCATGCTCTTCAGGTTTTTTTTTTCTTTTTTGAAAACTGAGAAAAATTGTTTTTATTTCTTAAATATTTAGTAAAACTCACTACTAGAGTCCTTAGGGTTTTTCCTTATTGGGAGATTTTGATTTTGGATTCCATGGCTTTATTAATTATTAGTCTTCAGGTTTTCTCTTTCTTCAGGATTTAGTGTTCATAGGTCTGGGAATTCACTCATTTCTTCTGGGTTACTCAATTTCTTGGCATAGTATTTTCTGATAAACCTTGTTAATTTCTGTTTAATTCATAGTAATATTTTCATTTTCACTTTTTATTTTAATAATGAGCCATCTTTCTTTACTCTCAGTTAATATAGCTAAAAATATGGCAATTTTGCGATATTTCAATCACAAAATTTTGGTTTTATTGATTTTTTTCTATACTATATATCATGTATATACTATCATATTTATTATTTCCCTACTTTTTCTATCTTTGAGGTTTGTTGTTGTTTTCAAGTTCTTATAAAATTAAATTGTTGATATGAGATATTTCTTGCATTTTTCATATAAGCCTTTAGAGCTCCAAATTTCTCTCTTAGTACATGCATTTTAAATATTTTAGTTTTACGTCCTTTAAGTTTTAGTGCATTGTGTTTTATCATTCTGGTAATTATTTTATACTTTCTCTTGTTATTTATTTATTTCATTGGCTATTGTAAAGTATAGTATTTAATTTCCACAAACTGCTGAATCTTTCAGGTTTCTTTCTGTTACTGATTTCTAACTTTATTCTTATGATTTGTTAATATGCTTTGTATGATGTCAGCATTTTAGAATATTTTGAGACATATTTTCAGCATAATATATAATCCATCCTGGAAATATCTCCTATGTACCTGAGAAGAATGTGTATTCTCTTATTAGAATATTTTGTATATATCTGCAATATCAGTTGCTCATCCTGTATATTATACACACACACACACACACACACACACACATACACACACAATGTGTGTGTGTGTGTGTGTTCACACATATATGGCAATGTCTGTTTTTCTGGAGTAGAACAGTGTGTATATCTGTACAGGTTAGCTGTAGTTAATTGTGTTGCTCACATCCTTTGTTTCCATATTTACCTTCTATCTGGTCCTTCCAGTCATTATTGAGAGTGTGTATTAAAATCCATTATTATTATATAAATTCTTATTTCAGTCATTTCAATTTTCTTTATATATTTTGATTATCTTTTGGCCAATGTATGTTATGTCTTCTTGTTACTCTGAGTCTTTGTCAATTCATATGTCATTTAAACTTCAAGAACATTTTATCTGATATCAATATAGTCATCCTGGTTCCCTTTTGATTATTATTTTCATGGACTATCTTTTTCCATCCTTTCATTTTTAACTTATTTATGTCTTTGGTTTTAAAATGAATTATGTATACACAGAATATGGTAGGATCATGTTTTTATTTTTCTCTTTTAATCCATTTATCAACTTTTGTATTTTAATTGAAGAATGTTACAGTTTGAATGTGTTTTGTTCTACAGGTGTTCATATATTGGAAACTTGGGTCCCTGCTGTAAAAATGTTAAAAGATGATGGTTCCTTTAAGAGATGCATTTCTGTTAGTGGTCATTGGAATCACTCTCGTGGATGGCAGTAAGGTAGATTACCTTGGAACCTGAGTTAGGTGTTATGAAAATATTTTCTTATAAAAGAGTGAGCCTGACTGCTGAATCATCCTCTGCCTTCCTTTTGTTGCCATGTGATCTCTCACTCTCCCATGCTCTCTCCTTATGCTACCTTCTGACATGAGGCCCTCACCAGAGTCAAATAAATGCTAGCATTATGTCCAAAATCTCCAAAACTCTTATGTAATAAAACTCTTTTCTTTTAGAATATTCAGTCTTTGGTATTTTGTTATAGTAACAGAATGTGCTAATGCAGAGTTTAACCCATTTACATTTAAAGTAATTACTAGGAAGAGATTTACTTCTCCTGTGCTGTTATTTGTTTTCTATATGCATTATAGCTTTTCCTCTTATTTCTTGTATTGCAGTCTTGAGTTTACTTGACTGATTTTTCATACTGAAACATTTTAATTCCTTTCTTGTTTCTTTTTGTCTATATATTGTGATTGCTCTTTTACGGTTACTATGGTGATAACTTTTTTTAGATGATTTTAGTTACACCTTCATTCATTTAGTGCATCAAAACATACTTGTTTTAAAAATTCAGTGAGTAGAAATCATTCTTTCAGTATTTTTTGTTTGTTTGTTTGTTTTGGTACTAGGGATTGAACCCAAGGGCACTTAGCCACATCCCCAGCTCTTTTCAAAAGTTATTTTGATATAGGGTCTTGCTAAGTTGCTTAGGAAATCACTAAGTAGCTGAAGCTGGCTTTTAACATTCAATCCTCCTGCCTGGCCATCTGAAATTACAGGTTTGCCTCCCATCCCAGTGCTATTTGTTTTTTTAATAGAACAATATTATAGGAATCTTATTGATAATACAGTAGTTACAAGAATCTTAGACATAAAGATATGTATAATCTAAACAATGATGGCTAAGAATTTACAAAATGTGAAAATAAACATATTTAAAGTTGGCCATGTAGGCAGAGGAATGCCCCAGATAGAGTGGATAAAGGGATTCTTGGGATGAGGGGACAAGGGCCAGATGCATGATTTTGCTTTTCCTTCTATTATAGTAAAGGTCTCTCACTGAGAGTTACACCATAGACACCTGCACATGAAGGCTACCTGTGATATCATACAGTCTGAAGTGGTGTAACTGATCTTTCTGTGACACTCCCAAGAAAAAAAAGAGTCAATAGTGAGCCTCATGCAGCAGGAAGCAATGTTGGTTTATTCTAGGCTGAATCTGGAAGGGAGTTAACTCTGGATATGAATTTTGTCAAGGGTGAAAGTCTCTTTTTGCTTTTTACTTCACAGATGCCATGCATATACAATTGGAGAATCTTGACAGGTGTCTGAACCACACTTTAAAAAGTGAGAACCTGTTAATAACATATTTTATTTACCTACTTAACAAAAACAATTAAGGGAGCACATCTGAATGCCAATGCTGTTGAGTCTACTATTCTATTGCACCATAAGGAGGTACCTGCAAATGGTTCGGTCACCTACCAAAGCAGGCATTATTTTGAAGTCTCAGATCAAAGAAAATTCAAAACAAGAAACACCACTTTTCTAAGTGACCTTTTCAGAAACTAGATCAAAAATATACATACACCAAGGTTCCCATTTCCTATTGAGCAGTGGTGCTTTCCTGTACTAATTGTCTAGAGAAGAAACCAAAGGAGAACTTTCTAGAACTGCTGGGGCTAGACTCTGGGCATACTGCCACTGGGGAACCTTAAGCACAGTGCATAGAGCTGCTTTCCTGCACACACTCCCTTGAAAATGTTCTGTGCAACAGCAAAGGAATTTGGGGGCTTCTCCTGGCCACCTTCAGCTTAGAGATCCCCATTGAGAAATTTTCCTAGTTGAGTTAAAACCCTTCTCTGAAAAGGCAGCAAGTCTGTGAACTGAGCTCTTTCTGAACACCTTGAAGTGGCTGCTTTAGGGTGAAATTCCAATGGGTGGGGGAAGAGCTTATTTTATTGGCAACTTAACATGAAAATTATTTTGTTTTTAAAGTTCTAAAATTTGAAAACTAGACACCTACTTTAAATAATTTAGTTTTCTGAATCCAAGTGTGCTTCATTAGAAATCCATTTTTGTGCTCTAAATGCAAAAACAACTCCTAAAAGTCCTATGTGGAAAACAACTGTTCTGATAACCTGTGACTAGAGGAGCTGATCAATTCCAGTTGATAGCATCCTTTTCCCCGCTTTGGTAGGGACCTAAAAATCTTCCAAGGCATGGTTCTATTCTTACACTGACGATTTCATTTCGAATGTCTCCAGAGAGGCACACATCTTTACACAGGAACCCATCTTCATCCTTCTTACCCTTGTATACCTCCCAGGTCACTGTGACCATACTCACCATGCTGTGTCAGTTCACCAAGAGAAAGAAAACTTCATCAGCATTGAGTCAAAGCTCTTTCTATTATTTTGACTTGGCAGGAATGAGGAAGTGTTTTTTTTTTTTTTTTTTAAATCCAGGATGGACAGCTGATTCTCATCTTTGTGTGTTTCTTTTATCACTGGGATCTTGGTGGGATTCTGCTCTTGATGAGTGGCACATTTTCTACTCTTTGTTCGCTGCTTGAAGATTTTCACTAATGTGGTGGTGTTGCAGAAGGTCATTTGGGACATTGTTGTGGGATTCAACTCTGGCAATGGCAACTTTCCTTGTTGTAGATAACATTTTATATCCTAAAATTATATCACTCTGATTTAGAAATTTTACTAGTTTAACTTCAACAACATAGAGTTTCATCTCTTTTATGGCTCTTTCCCTACCCCTTTGAGTCAGTATTTCCTACCCTATGTATTCCAAACCATATGTTAAACATTTTTTTTTAGTGTATTAGTTTCTTAAGTTACATATTTTTAAAATTCCTCATTACAAAGTTAAAATAATACTAGCTTTTAGAATAACTTTTTTTGGAACGTGTTTGTCTCCTTAATCATGTGGAAAACAAAAAGTTGAAGAACAGATCATTGCTACAATAGTGCTAACTTTCATATGTGTGCCCTGTATTTGCTTTTACTGAGATCTTTGTTTCTGTACGTATCTTGGAGTTACTTCCAGTATCTTTTCATTTCAACCTGCATGACTTCATTGCTCATTTTTTTTTAATACAGGTGTAATGATAAGGAACTCACTCTGTTAATGTTTTCTTTTGTCAAATTCAAAAGGCAATTTTGGTTGGTGGGCTTTTTGCTTGTTTTTTTTTTTTTTTTTTTTTTTTTTTTTTTTAGCACCTTGAATCCATTAGCTCATTCTCCTCTGGCCTTTAGCATTTCTGATGAGAAATCTGCTCAAAATCTACTTGAGGTTTTCTTAGACATTTGGAATTGCTGCTGGTTCTTCTTTTTCTCTTTTCTGAATTGCTTCTTTTGCTGCTTCCAAAAGTCTCTCTCTGCTTTGACTTTTGAAAGTCTGTAATGTGTTTCAGTATGAATTTTTTTGAGTTCATACTATTTGGAGTTCATTGGAATTCTTAGATGTTTATACTCATGTCTTTTATCAACTTTGGGAATTTGGGGGCCATTAATTTTAAAAATAATCTCTGTATCATATTCTCTTCCTGAGACTCTCACATTGTGGATATATGTCTTTTTGATGGTGTCTAAAATGTTGCTTTGCCCCTTTTTTACTTTTCTTCAATGATTTTTCTTTTTATTCTTCAGACTGTGTCCATGATGAGGATCAATGTAAGGTATAAACTTTAGATCTTCTCTAGTTTATTTTTTTCTTTTTTTAATAATTTTTTAATTAGTTGTGTATGATAGTAGAATATAGTTATACACTTTGACATATCATATATAAATTGGGTATAATTTCTCACATGAGTTATACAGTCATATATGTACATAAGGTAATAATGTCTGTTTCATATCTACTATCCTCATATCCCCTCTCCTCCCTTCACTCTCCTCTACCTAAAGTAACTCTATTCTTCCCTAAGGCCTCCTTCACTTATTGCGAATTAGAATCCTCATATCAGAGAAGACATTCAGCCTTTGGTATTTGGGGATTGACTTACTCGGGTTAATGTGGTATTCTCCAACTCCATCCACTTACCTGCAAATGCCATAATTTTATTCTTCTTTAAATCTGAGTATAATATTCCATCAAATATATATACCACATTTTCTTTATCCATTCATCTATTGAAGGGCACCTATGATGGTTTATCTATTGTAAATTGAGCTGCTATAAACATTGACATGGCTGCATCCCTGCAGTATGCTGATTTTAAGTCCTTTGGGTATAGACCAAGGAGAGGGATAGCTGGATCAAATAGTGGTTCCATTACAAGTTTTCTCAGGAATCTCCATACTGCTTTCCATAGTGGTTGCACCAATTTGCACTCCCATCAGCAATGTATGAGTGCATCTTTCCCCCCACATCTACACCAACATTTATTGTTGTTTATATTCTTAATAGCTGGCATTCTGACTGAAGTGAGATGAAATCTTAGTTTTGATTTGCATTTCTCTTAATTGCTAGAGAGTTGAACATTTTTTCATACATTTGTTGATCAATTGTATTTCTTTTTCTGTGAAGTGTCTGTTCAGTTATTTAGCCCATTTATTGATTGGTTTATTTTACCTGTATTTTTTTTTTTTTGCGTTAAGTTTTTGGAATTCTTTATATATCCTAGAGATTAATGCTTTATCTGAGATGCATGTGGTAAAGATTTTCTCTGGTCTTTTCTGAACCTAAATTTTTCTCTGGGCATGTGTGGTGATTTTCTGGTTTCCCTGTGCAATTGCTTTTGAACATCTTACTCTTTATTGCATGGTTCCCAAAATAAGAAAATCAGGAAAAATGAAAAGAAAAGGTCAGGCAACAGCCCTTTAGATTCCTAGAAGTGGTTTTTGCTCAAAGATTGGGACTTGCAACACAGAGATAGAATGTAGTAATGGCTACTCATCTTTGTGTTTGCACTTCATGATCAGAAGTAGCTCTGAGCAATCAGAATATAGAGACACAATATTTGGAAGTCAGAATCCTTTGTTGTCTATTGTATTAGGCATACAATAGGAATACCCAAATGTGTGTGTGTGTGTGTGTGTGTGTGTGTGTGTGTAATTGACTTGCACAGTTATAAATCATGACAAGTCCAAAAACCTGTACAATGTATTGACAAGCTCAGGACCCAGGAAGAGCTAGTGTATCAGTTTGACAAAGGCAGTCAGGCAGGTAGAAGTGTCTCATTTGGGGAATTTCAAACTTTTGTTCTCCTAAAGTCTTCAATTGATTGGATGAGAATCAACCATATTAGAGAGAGTAATCTGCTTTGCTCATTTTATCAATGTAAATGTTGATTTATCCTAAATCACTTTTATAAAAATATTGAGAATAATGTTTGACCAAATAGCTGGACATTCCATTTTTCACCATTTTTTTTACATAAAATTAGCCATTTCACCCACATTAGTTTTTAAAAGCTATATTTAAGCCACTTCTGAGACATATGTGGGCTATGTGTGAAGAGGCTAAAGGGTAGGGAATGAATGACTGCTGTTAAAATAGGAGCAGAAAATTGATGAAAGGTAACTTAAGTTTACCATCTGTGCCATCTGTGCCTTCTTCTCCTGGAAGTTGAAAGACTTCAAGTTCCCAAACTTGTCACATTGGACTGATTCTGCCAGTGCGATGGTTGTCTAGGTGTGCAGACAGGGTTCTGGAGCCTCCTACTCTTCCATCTTCCCAGAATCCTTGTGCATTTCTGATAATGTTTGATGGGTATTGTACATAATAAATGTTAGATAATTGTGTGTTTCAATTTTATTGTCTTTCCTTGCATAGTGTTGCAATTTGTTTGGGGGAAGTAATGACATTACCTATTTGCAAACTTGCTCTTTTAGATATTTGTTTTAAAGAATTTTTAGGACATGAGTTTAATACTCTTTAATTCTAGTCTAGTTTATTTCACCATGTAGTCTTCCATGAATACCTATAAATCTCACTGTTTATACAAAGACATATTTTCAATTATGTGATAGACAATACATTTATAATTTCACTGGTAAATTTTCACAGTAATTAATACAGAGATTGGAGTGTCAACTCTGGGGATAATTATTGAATATAGCAGTGGAGGTGCAGAACATTAAAGAAAAAAAAACAGACAAAAATCTTAAAAAAGTAAATTCCTATCTTTTCTTTTATTGATTGTTCAAAACATTACAGAGCTCATGATATATCATCTTTCATACATTAGACTCAATTGGGTTTTGAACTCCCATTTTTACCCCAAATACAGATTGCAGAATCACAACTGTTACATACTCACATTATTACATAATGCCATATTAGTGACTGTTGTATTCTGCTGCCTTTCCTATCCCCTACTATCCCCCCTCCCCTCCCCTCTCCTCCCATCTTCCCTCTCTACCTCCTCTGCTGTTGTTCAATTCTCTACCCTTTTTCCCCCCTACCCCTTGCCCCTCATAACCACTTATAATTCTGTGTATCATTGAAGGTCTCCTACCATTTCCATATGCTTTCCCTTCTCTCTCCCTTTCTCTCCCCCCATTTGTCTTTGTTTACTATTAGTCTTTTCCTCATGCTCTTCCTTCCTGTTCTGTTCTTAGTTGCTCTCTTTATATCAAAGAAGACATTTGGCATTTGTTTTTTAGGGCTTGGCTAGCTTCACTTAGCATAATCTGCTCTAATGCCATCCATTTCCCTGCAAATTCTATGATTTTGTCATTTCTTAGTGCTGCATAATACTCCATTGTGAATAGATGCCACATTTTTTTTTATCCATTCATCTATTGAAGGGCATCTAGGTTGGTTCCACAGTCTAGTTATTGTGAATTGTGCCGCTATAACCATTGATGTGGCCGTATCCCTATAGTGCGCTCTTTTAAGGTCCTCAGGGAATAGTCCGAGAAGGGCGATAGCTGGGTCCATTCCCAGCTTTCCCAGGAATCTCCATACTGCTTTCCAAATTGGCCTCACCATTTTGCAGTCCCACCAGCAGTGTACAAGTGTACCCTTTTCCCCACATCCCCGCCAACACTTATTGTTGTTTGACTTCATAATGGCTGCCAATCTTACTGGAGTGAGATGGTATCTTAGGGTTGTTTTGATTTGCATTTCTCTGACTGCTAGAGATGGAGAGCATTTTTTCATGTACTTGTTGATTGATTGTATATCCTCCTCTGAGAAGTGTCTGTTCAGGTCCTTGGCCCATTTGTTAATTGGGTTATTTGTTATCTTATTGTTTAATTTTTTGAGTTCTTTGTACATTCTGGATATTAGGGCTCTATCTGAGGTGTGAGGGGTAAAAATTTGTTCCCATGATGTAGGCTCTCTATTTAGCTCTTTTATTGTTTCTCTTGCTGAGAAAAAACTTTTTAGTTTAAGTAAGTCCCATTTGTTTATTCTTGTTATTAACTCTTGGGCTATGGGCGTCCTATTAAGGAATTTGGAGCCTGACCCCACTATATGTAGATCAGAGCCAACTTTTCCTTCTATCAGACGCAGTGTCTCTGATTTGATATCTAGCTCCTTGATCCATTTTGAGTTAACTTTTGTGGATGGCGAGAGAAAGGGATTCAATTTCATTTTGTTGCATATGGATTTCCAATTTTCCCAGCACCATTTGTTGAAGATGCTATCCTTCCTCCATTGCATGTTTTTAGCCCCTTTATCAAATATAAGATAGTTGTAACTTTGTGGATTAGTCTCTGTGTCCTCTATGCTGTACCATTGCCTGTCCACCTGCCTGTTTTGGTACCAGTACCATGCTGTTTTTGTTACTATTGCTTTGTAGTACAGTTTGAACTCTGGTATCGCTATACCTCCAGATTCACTCTTCCTGCTTAGAATTGCTTTTGCTATTCTGGGTCTTTTGTCTTTCCATATGAATTTCATGATTGCTTTATCTATTTCAACAAGAAATGCCATTGGGATTTTGATTGGCATCGCATTAAACCTGTAGAGAACTTTGGGTAATATCGCCATTTTGATGATGTTAGTTCTGCCTATCCATGAACAGGGTACATTTTTCCATCTTCTGAGATCTTCTTCTATCTCTCTCTTTAGGGTTCTGTAGTTTTCATTGTATAGATCTTTCACCTCTTTTGTTAGGTTGATTCCCAAGTATCTTATTTTCTTTGAGGATATTGTGAATGGAGTGGTTTTCCTTATTTCCATTTCAGAAGTTTTGTTGCTGATATACAGGAATGCCTTTGATTTATGCATGTTGATTTTATAACCTGCTACTTTGCTGAATTCATTTACTAACTCTAGCAGCTTCTTTGTAGACCCTTTTGGGTCTGTTAAGTATATTATCATGTCATCCGCAAACAGCGATAATTTAATTTCTTCTTTTCCTATTTTTATGCCTTTAATTTCTTTTCTCTGTCTAATTGCTCTGGCTAGTACTTCGAGAACTAAATTGAATAGAAGTGGTGATAGAGGGCATCCCTGTCTTGTTCCAGATTTTAGAGGGAATGCCTTCAGTTTTTCTCCATTTAGGATGATGCTAGCCTGAGGTTTAGCATATATAGCTTTTACAATGTTGAGGTAAGTTCCTGTTATCCCTAGTTTTTCTAGTGTTTTGAACATAAAGGGATGCTGTACTTTGTCAAATGCTTTTTCTGCATCTATCAAGATGATCATATGGTTCTTGTCTTTAAGTCTGTTGATGTGGTGAATAGCATTTATTGATTTCCGTATATTGAACCAGCCTTGCATCCCAGGGATAAATCCTACTTGATCATGGTGCACAAGTTTTTTGATATGTTTTTGTATTCGATTCGCCAGAATTTTATTGAGAATTTTTACATCCAAGTTCATTAGAGATATTGGTCTGTAGTTTTCTTTCTTTGAAGTGTCTTTGTCTGGTTTTGGGATCAGAGTGATGTTGGCCTCATAGAATGAATTTGGAAGAGCTCCTTCTTTTTCTATTTCTTGAAATAGCTTGAAAAGTATTGGTATTAATTCTTCTTTGAAGGTTTTGTAGAACTCCGCTGTATACCCATCCGGTCCAGGGCTTTTCTTGGTTGGTAGTCTTTTGATGGCTTCTTCTATTTCTTCCTTTGTTATTGGTCTGTTTAAATTGTGTGTGTCTTCCTGTCTCAATCTGGGCAGATCATATGCCTTAAGAAATTTATTGATATCTTCACTATCTTCTATTTTATTGGAATATAGGGTTTCAAAATACTTTATAATTATCTTCTGTATTTCTGTAGTGTCTGTTGTGATATTGGCTTTTTCATCCCGTATGTTGGTAATTTGAGTTCTCTCTCTTCTTCTCTTTGTTAGCATGGCTAAGGGCCTGTCTATCTTATTTATTTTTTCAAAGAACCAACTTTTAGTTTTATCAATTTTTTCAATGGGGGTTGGGGATGTGGCTCAAGCGGTAGCACGCTCATCTCGCATGCGTGTGGCCCGGGTTCGAACCTCAGCACCATATACCAACAAAGATGTTGTGTCTGCCGAGAACTAAAAATAAATATTAAAAATTCTCTCTCTCTCTCTCTCTCTCTCTCTCTCTCTCTCCTCTCTCTTATAAAAAATTTCAATGGTTTTTTTTGTTTCAATTTCGTTGATTTCTGCTCTAATTTTAATTATTTCTTGTCTTCTACTACATTTGCTGTTGTTTTGCTCTTCCTTTTCTAGGTTTTTGAGGTGTAGTGTGAGTTCATTTATTTGTTGGTTATTTCTTTTTTTGAGGAAAGAACTCCAAGAAATGAATTTTCGTCTTAAAACTGCTTTCATTGTGTCCCATAGATTCTGGTATGTTGTGTCTGTATTATCATTTGTCTCTAAGAATTTTTTCATCTCCTCCTTTATGTCTTCTGTAACCCTTTGATCATTCAGTAACATATTGTTCATTTTCCATGTGATGTAGGATTTTCCCTTCCTTCTTTTATCATTGATTTCCAATTTCATTTCATTGTGATCAGATATGGTGCATGGTATTATCTCCACGCCTTAATATTTACTAAGCGTTGCCTTATGGCATAATATATGGTCTATCTTTGAGTAGGATCCATGTGCTGCTGAGAAGAACGTGTATCCACTTGATGATGGTTGATATATTCTATATATGTCGGTTAAGTCTAGGTTATTAATTGTGCTGTTGAGTTCTATAGTTTCTTTATTCAGTTTTTGTCTAGAGGATCTGTCTAATGGCGAGAGCGGTGTGTTGAAGTCACCCATAATTATTGTGTTGTGGTCTATTTGACTCTTGAGCTTGAGGAGAGTTTGTTTTATGAACGTTGCAGCTCCATTGTTTGGTGCATACAAATTGATAATTGTTATGTCTTGTTGGTGGATGGTTCCTTTTAACAGGATATAGTGTCCTCCTTTATCCTTCTTGATTAACTTAGGTTTAAAGTTGATTTTATTCGATATGAGTATGGCCACTCCTGCTTGCTTCCTAGGGCCATGTGAGTGGTATGATTTTTCCCAACCTTTTACCTTCAGCCTGTGAATGTCTTTTCCTATCATATGAGTCTCTTGAAGGCAGCATATTGTTGGATTTGTTTTTTTTGATCCAGGTTACTAGCCTATGTCTCTTGATTGGTGAGTTTAGGCCATTAACATTTAAGGTTACAATTGAGATATGATTTGTACTTCCAGTCATGCTTCTTTATTTATTTATTTTAGTTTGGCTGGTTTTACTTTTTGGTTATTTTCCTCCCCCTTTATTGAGACACCTCCTGCTGTTAGTTTTGGGTACTATTTTTCAATTCCTCTTCTTGTAGTATTTTTCTTAAAATGCTTTGCAGTGCTGGTTTTCTTGCTGCAAATTCTTTTAGCTTTTGTTTGTCGTGAAAGATTTTAATTTCATTGTCAAATCTGAAGCTTAATTTTGCTGGATACAGTATTCTTGGTTGGAATCCATTATTTTTCAGCATTTGAAATACATTGTTCCAGGATCTTCTCGCTTTCAAAGTCTGTGATGAGAAATCAGTCGTTAACCTAATTGGTTTACCCCTGAATGTAATCTGCCTCTTTTCTCTTGTAGCTTTTAATATTCTCTCCTTGTTCTGTACGTTGGCTATCTTCATAATTATATGTCTTGGAGTTGGTCTATTATGGTTCTGAATGTTTGGGGTCCTGTAGGCTTCCAGGATTTGGCAATCCATTTCATCTTTCATCTTTGGGAAGTTTTCTAGAATTATTTCATTTAATATGCTGTCCATTCCTTTGGTTTGAGTCTCTGTGCCTTCTTCTATCCTGATGACCCTCAAATTTGTTTTTTTATGACATCCCATATCTCTTGAATAGATTGCTCATGGGATTTAAGCATCTTTTCTGTGTTGACTATATTCTTTTCAAGTTGATAAACCTTGTCTTCATTATCTGATGTTCTGACTTCTACTTGATCAAGTCTGTTTGTAATATTCTTGTTTGAGTTTTTAATTTGGTTTATATTTTCCTGCAATTCTAGGATTATTGTTTGATTTTTTTAAGATCTCTATCTCCTTGTAGAGCTCGTTCTTTGCCATTTGAATTTGATTGTTTAATTCGTTTTCAAAATATACTTTTATTGCTTGGACTTGCTGTCTCATGTCTTCCCTAATATTCCTTTCCATTCGAGTTAGGTAGGCCTTGAGTTCATTCCCTATCCCTGCTTCTGATGTTTCTATGTCCTCCTGTAGAATTAAGTTTTCCTGTATTGTTGTACTCCTTTTTTCCCTTGTTTTCTCATGTTGTCCACGTTACTTTCAGCTCTATTTGATTGCCGTGTTTCTGCTCTCTTCTATAGATTTGTTTTGGTTCTGTATTACTCTGTTGTTTCTTCTTTGTGTTGTTAAACTGTGCCTGCTAACGTGGATTCTGCTGGGAAGGAATTCCGACAGCCGAGCTCCAGTGACATCGCTACTCTGCTATGACGGGCCCCAGGCTCCTTGCTGGGGTGTCCTAATGGGGCTGTGTGACTGGACTGTCTCTGTTTGGTTTCAGCTCCCCGTCGAGGCAGGCAGGCAGTCTCCAGCCGCCCAGTATCTCAGGCAGCGGGCGGGTGATTGGTCACCGGCGGGGGAGTGGACTTCAGCCACCCAATCGCGCGGGCAGCGGGCCGGCTGTCGCCGGTGGGCGGGCGATCTCTAGGCACCCCGTCCTGCGGTCGGTAGCCGGTGGGTGGGCATTCTCCTACCGCCCAGTTAAGCGGGCAGTGGGTGAACTGTCACCGGCGGGCCTGCGGTTTCCAGCCACCCAGTCGCAAGGGCCTGGCCTCTAGTCCCCTAGTTTCTCCTGCTAGTCTTGGTTTCTCCTGCTAGACCAGATTTCCCCTGAGTGATGGCTCTCGGCAGTTCAAACTGTACTCTGGACCTGCCGTTTGTTGGGTGTGGATGGTGTCTATTGGGGACCCCGGCACTCTATTGTTTTGTTCCTGTTGTGGGGGATAGAACTGTACTGCTTCCTTCCCCCTCTGAAATCCCGTACTCAGCCCGGGGGTCAGTGCGGGCTCATCCAGCAGGATTCCACAGAATTGCAGCCACTTTTCTCCCTGCTTGCTAATTAATTACTTCTCTGCGGCGCCCCGCCTTCTGTAGCCGTGGGGAAGGCCAGGGGAATCAGTCAGCCCGGATCCCCGGGGTCGCACCATTGGCTATTGGGATCCCCGGCACTCTATCGTTTTGATTTTTTCTGCTTGCCCCTCCCCCAGCACTGGCTAGACAGGTTTCCTTTTGGCTGCTGATGGGAGGGGGAGTTTAAGGTCAGGTGTCTCTAGTTTTCCCCTAGTCTTTATGCGGGCTCACTCTGATACTCCCACCCCCGGAAAGCCTAGGAGAGCCTAGGAGACACAGACCTGTTTTATTGTTGCAGTCTGTTGGAGAGTGGCGGTGGATACTTCAGCTCTCCAAGATGGTGGCCGCTGATTGCCTTGGTGGAGTTTCCGTTGTGGGGGACGGGACTGTATCGCTTCCTTCCCTGTCTGAAATCCCGTACTCAGCTCGGGGGTCAGTGCGGGCTTGGCCGGCGGGGTTCCACTGAATGGCAGCCACTTTCCTCCCTGCTTGCTAATTAATCACTTCTCTGGCGTCCTGCCTTCTGTAGCTGAGGGGCAGGCCGGGTGAATCTGTCAGCCCGGATCTCCGTTGTGGGGGATGGGCGTAAATTCCTATCTTCTAAAAAACTTTTCATATAATTTATTTCTTATCCTTTTATGCTATAGAGTTGATGATTTATTTATTCAAGTCTATATTTCAGGGCATAGAAACATGACATTTATTTGTTTTTATTATTAAAAAGTGCTAGAGACAGAACTGTGTTCCCCCAAAATTTATATGTTGAAACCCTAAAACCCAAAATGATGATTTAGAGATAAGGCCTGTAAGGGTGTAATTAAGGTTTAATGAGGTTAAGGGGGAGTCTCCAATCTACTAGGACACGATAATTTACTTACAGGAGGAAGACTTCCCAGCTTTCTCTCAGAGCATACACAGAGAAAAGTCCATGCAAGCAAACAGAAAAAGTGGTACCTGCAAGCCCAAGAGAAAAGTCTCACCAGAAACACACCCTCTAGTCCCTTGATCTTTACATTCAGCCTTCAGAATTGTGAGAAAATGAATTTCTGTTGTTAAAGTTGTTAAGTTAGTGGTGTTGTTGGAGTAAGATCTATTTGTCCTTTCTAGTGTTTTCTTTTTGTTGTTCTTTTCCAAACAATTCTAGTCTAATTTGACTTCTCCTGTCTTTTTGGCATGATTTCAGATCCATTTTTATTGCTTTTAACACTTTAATTGCATGTATTTTAAAGCCTTTATAATTATTCCATTATTTCTATTTCTTGGTATAAAAGTATTATGATTTCATTATCATCTTATTTTCTTTCATGACTTTTAGTATAGCTTACTGTTAGGAGTTTATTCTGTAAAATGTGTCTTTATTTATTTGTTTAAGAGAAAGCCTTTCTGTCTCAGTTAGAAAGCATGTGTCCTGGGAACTTTCATATTCCTTCTTTCTCTCAGTCTGGGCAGAATATATCTGGTGTCATTTTGGATCCCACAACAAGATGTTGGCAAACCTCAGGGTTCTACTTTATTTTTCCTTGGGTCTGTTTATACTTCCCGGCCCTGTGAGGCTGACAGGTATTTTTGCTTGTTATTTTCTTAGTCCCTGATTCATGGATATGGTAGCTCTTCTTAAATGCTTTCTTAATGTAAACAGATCAAATTTAGGACCGTACACATTTATGGCATAAATTTCCTCCCTGCTACAGAATTAAAAATGAAATCCCTAAGGTCCATGTATGTCTCCTCCGAAACTCTACTGAGCCAATTTTTGTTCCATCATTGTGACTATGTTTTGAGATTTTGAGTTCTGTTTAAGTTTCTGAAATTGAGAATTTACCTTTTTTTTTCTCCTTGTTGTCTATTTATTTAAATAGTTTTTCAAATCTATTTTTTCAATATTTTAAGGTATTTATTAGTAAGCAGAGATTTCCTTCTTAGTTCAGTTTCAACTAGAAATTTAATTTCTTTAAATTTGTGTTTCTAGATCTGTAAAATGGGGATATTAACTCCTAACTCACTAGGTGTTTAGGAAAGCAAACTAAATTAACATATGCTAATGGCTTAACATACTTCCTGGTGAATCATAAGTGTTCAGCAAATGTGGTACATTAGTGTTGTAATTCTCAACAACATGTACTTAAATTATGATATATGAAGTTACCAAAATTCAACATTTGAAGTTATAAATCATTTACTTTAAAAGTTTTTCCAGTGAACGAATCTTTCTGAAACAATTTTTAAAATATCCAAAATGTAGAGAAAATTCTATTAAAATAGTGTTTGTATTATTTGCTTTCCCTAATATTTCCTATAAATGAGATTATGTTTTGATTAGTGTCTGAGTTTGTAATTTGAAAGGCATCAGTGATCTGTATTCTGCTGGAAGCATTTTTGAGAAAATATATTTTTAATTTTCCTTAATACAACATTGATGTCTAATGGATGTTTTTTAACAAACCTCATGATTGTAAGAGAGAGGTACTTAGGACCAAGGGCAGAGGATTTGTAATTCAGAACTTCTGATAGTTTTTAATGATGCAGTTTAATGTATCTAAAAATCTATATATACATATTGTGCTTCTTTCATTGATTCAAATAGTTACAAATTATTTGAAGTCTGAATCTGTAAACTTTGTGGAATCTTTATTCTTAGGGGAATTAGAGAAAGGAGAGAAAGAAATTGTGAATCCATTGAGTTAAATTTGTAAATAATTAAGAGTGGTTAAAACAACAATGTTCACACATTTTTAATTTAAAGCCTGTTCAATCCTTTTAAAATTCATTTGGATCTGCAATTATTTAAGCTGTGAGCTGTGCACTGAAGAGAGAGTAAAACTATGGATTTTAAGATTGTAGCTGGAGGTAATATATAAATCCAATTGATCAGTCTGGCAAAGAATTGATGCCACAATTTGTACCCAGTGGCATTTTCTCTCTCGTACTCAACTGGCTTTAGAACATTATCAGAAAGTCAATACAATACGCCAATATAGTGATATACTTTCAGCCATAAGTCCCTTGTTCAGATTAAAACTTAGGTGCTTACATTGTGGATAATAATGGACAGACAGCCTGACTCCATCCCACTATGTGTTTTTCAGAAAGAACTTGACTCAACTTCACTGCAAGTTTCCATGCTGCTTTCAACATTCCCAGGAGACAGTAACAGAGGGCGTCTGTCTCTTCAGGACAAAAAACAAGAGGAACAGGATAATATGTAGCCAGCACTGCAGTCTGGCTTCAGGTCTTTCTCTAGTAGCCTCCTGTCTCCAACTGCTTTCCTGATGTTCTGATCAAGTTACCTTTAAAATTCTCTCTTGATTTCATGTTTTGATTCTCTTTCTCTTTTAATTTATTAATGCATTGACCATCTCAGCATTATCTTTATAGCTCATTCTCTTCTGAGCTTGCTCATTCCCATAAAAGTGTTGGGAAGTTTTACTGTGTTTCATTGTGTTACATTAATATTTAATTCTGAAATTACGTATCACACAGGCTTTTATTTTCTAAGTTAAAGAAAAGACTCCTATAACATGTATTTTATCATTTATACATATGCTCAACTTAATGGTAGATTTGAAGAAGAGTATGTATTATCATTTAGTAATATTATCTCAAGTATTGATTCTATACACTGTTATAGAGTATATTCCACATAGGTTTCATCTAAGCTTGGCTAAGGTAATACCCTGTGACTTGTGCAGCTTACTTAGTCTACAATGAAGATTAAAATTATTTCTGCAATAGATGGCTAAGGCACAACTCATCTAGATATTTTTGCAATAATCTTTCAATATGGTTTCTTGAAATTTTGATCTTAGGCAGGCAGCACAAAGCTTAATGATAGAATTAACATTTTATTCATTTGTGCTGTACTTAAGCTTTGCCTAGATATTCATTTATTTGTACACTTCATTTTAAAATATGTGCTCAACACTTACTGAGGCTCTCGTGCCAGAATGCTGCTATGGAATGAAGATAGAGTTAAGATTCCACATGGGCTGGGGATGTGGCTCAAGTGGTAGCGCGCTCGCCTGGCATGCGTGCGGCCCGGGTTCGATCCTCAGCACCACATACCAACAAAGATGTTGTGTCCGCTGAGAACTAAAAAATAAATATTAAAAATTCTCTCTCTCTCTCTCTCTCTCTCTCTCTCTCTCTCTCTCTCTCTCTCCCCTCTCTCTCACTCTCTCTTTAAAAAAAAAAAAAAAGATTCCACATGGGACCTATACCCAGTGTGCAACACACACACCTAGCAAAGACACTGATGGAGATGAATGGCAAATAGAATGGTAAGGGAAAGGAGTGTGCACTTTGATGAGGTCAAGGATGAGGTGGCTATGGAAGACCTCCCTGATTAGGTGATAATTTAGTGAAGACCTGAAAAGAGGTAAGGGAGTTAACCATGTGCACATGTGAGAAAATAGTATTTATCACAAAATTGAAAGTATCCACAAGACTCAGATGTTGAGACATGGGTGCAGATTCAAGAAATAGTGTGATTTCCACAGCAAACAGAACCAAGGGAAAGGTTTCAGGATGGGTTACCCTGAGTTGTGGATTCATGCAAACGTTATTTTTAAAGGGAGTCTAGAAAAGGAAAGAGGAAAGCAGAAAAACTCAACAAGAGTGTAATTTCAGGTGAAATCCTCACTTCACCCTAATTCTGTAAGATGTTCTGAAATTTAAATCATTTTGTAGGATCTATACCAGATGGAGATATGAGATCTGGACTTTCAAACATCTGCAGCCTTTAGTATCATCTGTGAGTAGCTCCTAGGCACTACTGATTATCAGTGCTTCTCAGCAAAACAGCTTCAACAGGCCAAGGTCTTCTGAAAGTGTACGTGCAAACCATGAGGAAGTTGGAGGAGTGGTTATGCCAATCCAGAAATAATACCGCAGGAGATCTGAAAGGACATGAAATCAGAAGATCAATACTCAGCACTATTTAGTCTCCCCTGTATGTAAATGTAGTCCTAGGACTGAAATGCAGCAAATGGAAGGTAGAGTGTGGGTCCTCAAGTGATGACATGGAGATGAACTCACCTATAGAAACTAAAGTGACATACATGTGACATCACTCCCATTAAGTCAGCAGCAAATGATGTAAGACATCCAGCCATGAAAGGTCTGTGTGAAATTCTCAATATTCCAGATTCCTCCCTTAAGGAATAAGCAGATTTGACAGTGTATCGTTATACATTTTAGAAGACAAAACAATATTTTCTATAAAAATTAAAGAACTTAAACTGCACACACATCTGTACATTTGTATCCAAGTACATAAATGGATCTTTTCTGAGAGTTAGTGTTGAAATACAGTTGCTCTATGAGGAGAAATGTTACAATATTAGAGATATACACTCTTCTCTACCACACTGGGTTTTGAGCACAGTACTGCAAATACAGGGTTGATATGCTACATTATGAACAGAAGAAAATTTGTAAAAATTTCAAGTTTTTAGCATATTATAATAATATGTAAATTTATTCTTTAAAAAAATGTAACAGAGCATCAGTGAGAGACAACAAACTTTCAGTTCACTGAAAAATTAGTCCTGTCAGTTTTTCTAAAGAAAAACAACTGGCTTACTCCTGAGAAATCTTGTTTAGTCTTCTACAGTGATATTATGTCTCAGTTCTGCCTTTGGGATCATTTTAATCTCTAGAGTTGATAAACTGAGTAAATTTTACAAGGTTTAGAAGATTTCTGCGACTAGACGTTTTCTTTTGTATTTAACAAAAAAGAAAGGGGCATTGCTCTCAGAAAGGAGCTGTGAGGACCACACATATGATTGTAACCATGATTCAATTCTGCCTCTCATTATTCTATCCCTTGGTCTGGTGGCCCATTCTCCACAAAGAAAGTCTCCAGCCAGGGGCACAGACTTGGAACACTTCAATGGGAAAGCAGTCAAGACAAGCTCTAAAGGATGAAGTTCATCCTTACTAAGGCAGGCTGAGATGGCTTCTTACATGGTTTAATACATAGGCAGATTGAGGACAGCATCATGGTAATTGAAATCCATACAGCTATTGAAGGAAGAGAAATCTTGAATAGGACCATGATAAGGAGTGCCTTTATTCCACAGAGGGGTTGAGAGTGCAAAAGAATAAATAAATTTTCCTTAGAGTAAAGCCTCATGTAATAAGTAATTGTATGATGATTTAATTGTGTTTTTGCTTGAGTTTCCTTTTACAGTTGGATTTATTTCCAGGTAGTTTTTGGAAGGTAATACCAAAGAGCAATGGTGAGAATCAGAAAAGAGAGGAGCATAAGGAAGAAAAGCTTCATCAAGATGACCAGTGAAGGGAAGGGGGACTTGGGACTGCTAGAGGAAGAATATAGAATGCCCTTTAGAATTGTCCACCCAAATAACAGGAGAAAGAGTTTGCACTCACCATTTGAGTCATACCATTAAATTCCTCACACTTGTAAGTTATTCATGTGTGGGTAAAGAGAGTTCACAGTGCAAAACTAAGATGCCTACATCTGAAGCAAAGCATTGTGAATGAAAAATGAATTAAAACCTGTCCAGGACTGGCTAAAATCAGAGGTTCGGCCAAGATGGGAGCCCAAGCAGCAGATACACCTGTTATAAATGTGGAGAATAGTGGCTAGAGGTACTGATGACAGTGGTACCTAGGCTCCAAGACACCAGAGTCTGTATTCCAACTTTACAGAACTACTGATAAATATCTTATATATTCCCTTGGACTCTGCAAACACAGTTGTTGGGGGCAGATGCATAGATAGATGACCAGTTTGTTTCTGTATAGAATCTTTCAGAGGTTAGAAATAAGCAAATTTTTCCTTTGTGAAAATCACTTACTTAATGTTTCATTCCAAGTTAATCTTAAATAGAGGTTTGTTTATTTTTGAAGGGGTGTTTCTTAAAATACTCATATCTCAACTTTGGTAAGTTTAACATCTCTGAATAAAGATACTGACATTTGGTGAGAGTTAAATGACTGGACTCCTCAACAATTTATAAAGCAACTATTTTCACCTTCTTTTTTAGATATTACTATTTAACTATAAGATTGAAATCTCAGAATAATCTCACGCCTGGGAGATTCCCATAAGAAGTTATATATTCGTTATGTCTCTAGTAGGCTACCTTGACCTTTCATGTTTCAAACTGCAGCCCTTTTCCATCATTAGATTTTAAAGTTTTCAAAAATCTAGGGAAAAGGGGTTTTCTTTCTCATCCTCCTTTACATTGCCTCTGGGCAGAGAAAGAAAGTAGGTAAAACAAAAGATTTTTGTTTGCCTTGAACCCAAAAGAAGTTCAAATGGAAGCCTCAAGTGCAATGACCTTAATGACTATTGCTCTTTTATCATAACTGTATGCGTAATAGTTCATAGAATATTCAGTTCAGCAGGGCACAATTTGAAACTTCAGACAGTAGACATATCTCTGTAGGGAAACTTACCTTTCTGGCAGGTGTAATTCTTTTGTGCCTAAGGTTGAAGCAGATTGCAGTGGCAAAAGCAATACTTGAGAATACTTAATGGTGGTCAAGCAGATAGCATAAAATGAAGTCTATATCCTCCACCTTGTTCACATCAACCTGAATTAAAAATAGAATAGCTGACAGTTCAATTTTTTTATCAAGAATTAATCTTCCCAAGTCATTGGGAAACTGTTTAATAATACATTGAAGATTAGTAAGATAATATTAATATAACGTTCTGGACAAATTGAAAATACTGACTGTAATATTACCTTAGCACAATATTGTATATTTGTGGGCCCCTGACAACATGAAAGAGAATGTGAATGTGTATGTAAGTATATTTTTGTACATACATAAGACAACTTATAACAGCCAGCAAGAGTCTATTTGTAGATTTCAAGAATTTTGTTAGCTAGCTGGTAAGTTCAACAATAATTAAAATTAGAAATTGAACATTGTAACTTTACATGGAAAGAAGTTATTAAAAATACCAAGGCAATTACACATACTCAAAACCCTTTAGTTCCTAATTATTTGACTACATTTTACTATTACCTATGCTCTTGAGATTATTTATGTTTATTGTATCTGTGTGCTGGGAATGTTATATCATTGAATAGCATATCTCTTTCATAGCTTTATGTTTTTTGTAATGTAGAGTAAGCAGCTTGAAACTGGAATTAGTATAAATATCTATACCAGGGAAATCAACGAAAGTATTTTCTAGGCTCTGGTGGGTGTTTAAGAAAGTAATGGAGAAAATATTAATAATGCCAATTTGTTTAAAATGTATTGTAATAACATAAACATTTGATGGATTATTCTTCCAAAAACATCTGGGACTATTGTCTGATTCAGCAAGGACATGTTCTCTGTATTGACAAAAAAGTAAATTTCTCTCTTTTTCTTTACTGGATCACTTTTGTCTTACTCATCAATACAAATGACAGTATCAATAAACATTAACCAAATGTAGCCATAGGCTGTGTAAGGATGTGAGAGTTTAAGCAAAGCAGTGAGACACCAGCCTGTGGGGGACCCAAGCTCACAGGGGGCCTAGTCCACCCCTCCCCCGGCAGGGCAGACACCTGCCACAGCCTAGCCTCTGATGCAGTGGATACCACAGAAGCTGAGATCCAGCCCAGAACGCCCACACCAACCTGCTCAGGATCCAGACTCTCAGTTCACCCCTCCCCCTGCGGGGCAGACACCCACCAGAGCCTAGCCTCTGGTGCAGGACTGCCCCTTCTGACCAACAGACTTGCGCAGAACCCAGATCCAGGATGCAGTAGCATTCATTGAGGGACACCAGCAGGATCTGGAAGCCCAACATCAAGGTGAGGTACAGACAATCTGCACAGGTACTACAAGAATATAGGGAAGAAACTGTAATATCTCAGATCCACACTGAAAGAAAGAAAGACACACAGACAATATGAAAAAAAAAAAAAAAAACAAGGGGGGGAAGTGCCCCAAACAAACCAGGACACTATAATTACAGAACACATGGACTGCCAATTTGATAAAATGTCAGAGAAGGAGTTCAGAAAGTTTATAATTAAAATAATTTGTGAATTAACGAATGACCTAAATGAGCAAATACAGGCAAGAATTGATCTCTCAAACAAAGAGATAAGAGAGCAAATACAGGTAGCAAAAGATTACTCAGAGAGAGAGAGAGAGAGAGAGAGAGACTCTAAAAAAAACAGTCAGAAATCCTTGAAATGAAGAATACAATAAATCAAATAAAAATATCAATAGAAAACATAACCAAAAGACTAGATAGCTTGGAAGAAAGAATATCAGATAATGAAGACAAAGCATACAATCTGGAAAATAAAGTTGATCACACAGTGAAGAAAGTTAGAAATCATAAATAGAACATCCAAGAATTTTGGGACAGCATCAAAAGACCAAATATAAGAGTCATTGGGATAGAAGAAGGCACAGAGTTTCAAACCAAAGGAATGCACACTCTCGTCAATGAGATAATATCACAAAATTTCCCAAGCATAAAGAACAAATTGGAAAACCAAATACAAGAGGCTTACAGGACACCAAATGTACAAATTACAACAAATCTACATCAAGGCACATTATAATGAAAATACCTAGCATACAGAATAAAGATAGAATCTTAAAAGCCACGAGAGAGGAATCAGATTACATATAGTGGGAGACCAATTCATATCTCAGCAGACTATTCAATCCAGACCTTCAAAGCCAGGAGATCCTGGAACAACATGTACCAAGCTCTGAAAGAAAATGGATGCCAACCAAGAATCTTATATCCAGCAAAACTAAGCTTTAGATTTCATGATGAAATCAAAATCTTCCATGATAATCAAAAGTTAAAACAATCTACAACTAGAAAACCTGCACAACAGAACATTCTCAGCAAAATATTCCAAGAAGAGGAAATTAAAAACAATGATGAAAATTAGCAGAGGGAGGGATTATAGTAAAGGAAAATCTAATCAAAAGAGAAACCAAGTCTAGTTAAATATCAAAAATAAACAAAAATGACTGGGAATACAAATAACCCTGAATGTTAATGGCCTAAACTCACCAATCAAAAGACATAGACTAGCAGATTGGATAAAAAAAACAACAACTATATACTGCCTCCAAGAGACACATCTCGTAGGAAAAGACATTCACAGACTGAATGTGAAGGGTTGGGAAAAACCATACCACTCACATGGACTGTGGAAGCAAGCAGGGGTTTTCATCCTCATATCAAATAAAGTATACTTCAAACTAAAGTCAATCAAAAAGAATAAAGAAGGACACTACATACTGCTCAAGGAAACCATACACCAACAAGACTTAAAAATTATAAATATATATGCCTCAAACAATGGAGCATCCACATTCATCAAACAAACTCTCCTTAAGTTCAAGAATCAAATAGATCACAACACAATAATTTTGGGTGACTTTTACACATCTCTTTCAACACTAGATAGATCTTCCAAACAAAAGCTGAACAAAGAAACTATAGAACTCAATAATAGAATCACTAACGTAGACTTAACTGACATATATAGAATATGTCATCCTTCAATAAGAGAATATAGTTTCTTCTCAGTAGCACATGGATGATTCTCTAAAATAAACTATATTCTATGCCACAAAGCAACCCTTAGCAAATATTAAAAAGTAGAGATACTACCCTACATTCTATCAGATCATAATGGAATGAAATTAGAAATCAATGATGGAATAAGACATAAAATCCACTTCAACACCTGGAGACTAAATAATATGCTACTGAATGAACAAATGGTTATAGAAGACAACAAGGAGATGAAAAAAAATTAGAAGTGAAGGAGAACACAGATAAAACATATTAAAATCTCTGGGACACTATGAAAGCAGTTCTAGAATGAAACAGACATTATTACTGTGTGTATATATGTGACTGCATGACCAATGTGATTCTGCAACCTGTATACTCAGAAAAATGAGAAACTGTATCCTATCTGATTCAAATATATGATATGTTAAGATCATTGTACTGTCATGTGTAACTAAGTAAAACAAATTAAAAAAGAAGGAAGTTCTTTGCATGGAGTTCATTCAGTAAAAGAAGAAAAAGTCAACAAATAAATGACTTAACATTACATCAAAAAGCCCTAGAAAAAGAAGAACATATCAACACCAAAAGCAGCAGAAGACAGGAAAATAATTAAAATCAGAGCTGAAATTAATGATTTTAAAACAAAGGGAACAATTGAAAAATTGACAGAACAAAAGTTGGTTCTTTGAAAAAATAAATGGAATTGCCAAACCTTTAGCCATGCAAATGAAGCAAAGGAGAGAGAAAACTCAAATCACTAACATCCATGATTAAAAAAAAATATATCACAACAGACACTACAGAAATACAGAAGATAATCAGAAATTATTTTGAAAACTTGTACTCCAATAAAATAGAAAATATTAAAGACATCAACAAATTTTTAGAGTCATATAATTTGCCCAAATTGAACCAGGATGATATACACAATTTAAATAGATAAATTTCAACTGATAAAATAGGAGGTGCCATCAAAAGTCTACCATTCAAGAAAAGCCCAAGACCAGACAGATACAGAGACAAGTACTTCAAGACCTTTAAAGAAGAACTAATACTAATAATGTTCAATGTATTTCAAGAAATAGAAAAAAGGCAGCACTTCTCATTCTATGAGGGCAATATCACTCTGATTCAAAAACAGGCAAAGACACATCAAAAAAAGAAAACTTCAGACCAATATCTCTAATGAAGATAGATGCAAAAATTCTCAATAAAATTCTGGCAAATTGAATACAAAAACATATCAAAAAGATTGTGGACCATGATCAAGTGGGATTCAGCCCAGGGATGCAAGTTTGGTTCCACATAGGGAAATCAATAAATGTAATTTATCACATTAATAGACTTAAAGATAAGAACCATATGATCATCTCAATAGATGCAGAAAAAGCATTTGACAAAATACAGCACCCCTTTATGTTCAAAAATTAGAAAAATCTCAAATTAGAAAGATCTCAAATTGGCACTATTTGCTGATATAATTCTGCACCTAGAAGTCCCTAAAAGTTCTACCAGAAAGCTTCTAGAACTAGTAAATGAATTCAGCAAAGTCGCAGGATATAAAATCAACACCCATAAATCAAAGGCATTTCTGAATATCAGTGACAAGTCCTCAGAAAGGAAAACTACCCTCATTTACAATAGCCTCAAAAACAAACAAACAAACAAACAAAAAAACCTTGGGAAACAACTTAACAAAAGAAGTGAAAGAGTGATATCATGAAAATTACAGAAACCTAAAGCAAGAAGTCAAAGAAGACCTTAGAAGATGGAAAGATCTAGCTTGCTCTTGGATAGGCAGAATTAATATTATCAAAATGACCATACTTCCAAAGGAACTACACAGATTTAATGCAATTCCAATAAAAATCCCAATGATATTCCTCATGGAAATAGAAAAAGCAATCATGAAATTCAACTGGAAAAATAAGAGACCCAGAATAGCTAAAGCAATACTTAGCAGGAAGAGTGAAGCAGGAGGTATCACTATACCAGACCTTAAACTATACAACAGAGCCATAATAACAAAAACAGCATGGTATTGGCATCAAAACAGTCTGGTAGACCAATGGTACAGAATAGAGAACACAGAGACTAACCCACAAAACTACAATTATCTTATATTAGACAAAGGTGCCAATACATACATTGGAGAAAAGATAGCCTCTTCAACAAATGGTGCTGAGAAAACTGGAAATCCATACGCAACAAAATGAAATTAAACCCCTATCTCTCACTATGCACAAAACTCAACTCAAAATGGATCAAGGACTTAGGAATACAACCAGAGACCCCGTGTCTAGTAGAAGAAAAAGTAGGCCCTAATCTCCATCATGTGTGATTAGGCCTCAACTTCCTTAATAAGACTCCTAATAAAGTGCAAGAATTAAAATCAAGAATCAATAAATGGAATAAACTCAAACTGAAAACTTTCTTTTCAGCAAAAGAAACAATCAGTGAGGTGAATAGAGAGCCTACATCTTGGGAGTAAATCTTTACCCCTCACACATCAGGGGAAGGGAGGGGGCATGGGGTAATTAATTATGGTGGAATATGATGACCATTATTATCCAAAGTACAGGTATGAAGACACAACTTGGTGTGAATATACTTTGTTTACAACCAGAGATACAAAAAATTGTGCTCTATATGTGTAATAAGAATTGTAATTCATTCCACTGTCATATATAAAGAGGAAAAAAAAAGAAAAGCAGTGAAAACATTTAGCATTCAATGAGATTCAATTTATTATACAGAATTTAAGGTATAAATATTTTATAAATATTGCTATTTGTTATTATTTAATATTATTTAATATTAGCAAAATATATAAGCACATACAAATGTATATGTATAACCTTAAATACATGGATTCTTATAAGTGGATATGTATATAGAGAGATAACTGTATAATAAATATGATTATTTTATTTTTTATTTTGAGACAGGGTCTCACTGATTTTGTTTTTACTTTTTTATTGATTTAAAAAAATGACAGAAGAATGCATTACAATTCTTATTACATGTATACAGCACAATTTTTCATATCTCTGGTTGTATATAAAGTATGTTGACACCAATTCATGTCTTCATACATGTACTTTGGATGATGATGTCTATCACATTCCACCATCCTTACTAATCCCCTGCCCCCTCCTTTTTCCTCCCACCTCTCTGCCCTATCTAGAATTCATTAATTTAGGGCCTCACTAAGTTGCTGAGACTGGCTTTGAACTTTTGATCCTCCTTCCTCAGCCTCCCAAGTTGCTGGGATTACAGTTGTCTGCAACTGTGCCCAGCTGCTTATGATTTTTTTTAAAAGATTAGTTGTTGAACATTTACTATCTCAACTTGCAAACACATGTGGTTTTAATAACCAAAGACATTTACATATTAAAAATATAATTAGCTTACTCAGAACCTTGCGAAATTGCCTTTATACCTAAAAACTAGTACATAAAACAAAACATGCATATTAAAGTATCTTACAAATTTTTATTGAATTGAAACTTATAATTTGATTCATAAGTGCAATAATATTATATGCAAGGTAATATATCAATATAAGGGGAATGGATCTCCATGAACTAACACTCTCTCCAATTGAAAAGGTCTGCTTTTAAACAACCCAAATTTTTTTATCCATTCATCTATTGGAGGGCATCTAGGTTGGCTCCACAGTTTAGTTATTGTGAATTGTGCTGCTATAAACATTGATGTGGCTGTGTCCCTGTAGTATGCCAAATGTTTTCTTCAATATAAGGAGGCTGATTCATAGTGGGTTAGGGAGAGGAAGCATGGGAGAATAGATGAACTCTGATAGGGCAGAGGGGTGGGAGGGCAACAGAGTGGGGAGGGTGTTAGAAAAGATGGTTGAATGTGTTGATCATTATTATCCAAAGTACAGGTATGAAGACACAAATTGTACTCTATATGTGAATTAGGAATTATAATGCATTCTGCTGACATATATAAATAAAAAAAGAAAGAAAAACCCCCAAATTTTTAGATAATATGGGATTGATATTTTTTTCAGAATATTTTAATATTAGAAAATATGACAATGTAAAGAAAAAATCACCACTAAAGCAATATGGATGACTGTATAACAGTGGTACCTTAGAGACCAAAGCATGTTTTGTAACAAGATATGCCAAATTCACATAATTTAAGTTCTTTCATTTATTCTAAGCAATACACAAAAAGTATGACACATGCAATGTTTTGTATGATTTTACGTGACTTGAGTATTTGAACTTTTCATAATTTTCCTGGAAAAAAAGAAAACACCTTAACTTTTAGTTAGGAATAAGATTCTCTAACGTGTGCATTTTAGCACTTTTTTTTTATAGACACTATAACAAGATTATGTTTATCATTGTACTTGGTGTCTTTATAGTTTATTTGTAATCATTTTTCTTGGCTAGTCATTTTAAGCTAACTATTTACAGGACAACCATCTTTTTCCTTCCACAAACTTATACTCTCTTACCTATTTAAATCCAAGAGGAAGGGCTATGATGTCTGGCTCTCATTTCTGGACAAACAGTACACTCCCGAGTGTCACAATTTAATTCTCATCCTCAACCCACTCAGGGTTTGTTGAATATCCATTCACATGTATCAACTTATTTTACTATTGTCTTAATAATACTCTTAGTATGCAGACACTGTGAAGAAAGGGTTTGCATATAATATATTTAAAGTAATGATATGCATCAAACATGTAGAAAATATTTTTTCCTTTATCTATAACATGCATTAGTTTCTTTTGCCTCCTTCCACTCCCAATTCCTTCATTGCTTCCTTCCAAAATGAAACACAATAGATAAAATGAAAGCACATGTTTATCCCACTACATTGGATTTCCCACTGATCCTTTTTCTTTCTCTTGAACAGAAACTATCATCTCAATTTTTTTATATATTTTTATTATATGCATTTGAAAATTACAAAAACAGAACATATAATTTTGTATAATTTTTGCTCAGCATTTTGTTTTCAAAGTTTATCTTGTGGATGAATGTAAATCTAGTTCATTCATTTTGCTGAATATATTATATTCAGTTGTATGAATATGCCATTCCTCTATAACTCTATGCTGTTAATTCCAGTTTTTCACTGTTAAAACAACAATCATTCTTATATACAGAACGATTTTTTCTACTTTATGTACCTAACAATGTACTTGCTGAGTTTTAAGATTTTCATACTTTTTTTAACTTTAATAAATACGACAAGTGGATTTTCACAGATGTTTTAAAAATTTACTAAGAGAGTTTCCATTTCTCACATTCCTACAAACACTTGATATCATGAAGCTTTCAAATTTGCTTAACGAGTAAGTGTTGTGCACTCCTATTTCAAATTTTTCTTTATTACTAGTGTATTTATAACTATATATTTGTAGACCTCTTATGTTCACCTTCAATGAATTGCCAAGTCAAATCTGTTGCTTATTTATCTTTTCCAGTGCTCAGGGGTGATGGTATGTCATAAGAGCTTTAAAAGGAAGCAGATATAACAAAATGTCTTGTTTCTCTGTGAGCTTCCTATAAAGAAAATAAGTTAGTATGTTACATATATATCAATTTTGGTTAGTTTGTTAATAATTGCTAATTATTGATTCATATGTTGCTTACATATTGCTCTAAGTTTCCTTACAGAAAAATTCTTTTTTCTTTTCTGTTGTATATCCTTCCATGACATTTTTCTGTGGTGGCTGACTTTCTTTCATAATCATAAAACATTTTAAAGGTATGGCCTGATTGTCAAGTTTGTTCTGATCTTCCTATTAGACAATGCCATTGTTCCTCCTTATCTCGATCATCTGTAGATATTATCCATAGATTATAGAAATTACATTAGAGAATACAGTGGTGGATTTTTTCAGTTCACCTGAAATTATATTAAATGTAAAGATTGCATGCTTTTATTCTATTAATGGGAATCGATGATATGTGATATGACTTGGTTTGAGGATATGGGAGTTACTTGAGAAGAAATGAAAACCATTATTTTCCTTCTTCCTCTGGTGATTTAGACTTTTCTAATGTGCTTGTCATTTTGATTGTTATTCTTCATATCCACTTACGTATTCTATTTTTCTGAAAGACAGCTCTCGTTTTGACTCTCCTTGAGTAAAATATGAGTTTGAATATATTAGTCAGATATAAGGAACCCTCCAAGATAAATGTGCCTAGATTCTGCAAGGGAGAATATGGCCCTACTGACTGGATGGGCATATTGTTATAGATAGAAACTTCCATTTCTTTCTGTAGTCAGATAAATTTTTGTTCTGCTGATTAGGAGAAATTGAATAGGCTGTAGTCACTTCACAGAATCTGGTTTTCTCCTAAGTTTCTTAATTGAATATATTGCTGCCATCAGGTAAATAGTAATTGGTAAATAGGAATATGTAATACTTAATACTTTTGAAACAGGGATCCACAAACTATGCCCTGTAGGCCAAATATGGCTCCAAGCCTGTTCTTATAAATAGATTTTATTGGATTGAAGAAACATTTTCTCTTTTACATGTCATCTATAGCTGTGTTGGAACTACAGCAGCAGAGTTGAAGAGTTTGCAACAGGAATTTTATGGTTGCAAAGTCAGAGATACCTACTATCTGACCCTTTTGAGAAATGGTTGGCAGATTCCTGTAGAAAGCAGGGATTCCAAGCTAACACAACTAGCTGACTGTCTGTAGACAGTGATGTCAGTTATGGTTGAAACAATAAGAAGTAGAAACATTTATACCAGATATTTGTCATTCTTGGTTGAACAAAAGACAGCCTTTCTTTAATTCTCACTAACTGAGACAAAGGGGAATAGTCATTTCTTTTTCCTTAAGTCTTTGAAAGAGCTAAGAATAATCACATATTTTAAAGTAATAAGATTTGAACAAAAACTTTCAGCTCGAGCATAGGATCAATTGGTTGCCTTTCTCATGATTTCTTAACTGTTATAAAACAGAATTTTCATCTTTGCCCTTGTTAAATTTAAGGAAAACATCTTTCTAGGTACTCTTTTGTGAGTGTGTGTGTTCCTTTGGTTATATATGACAGTATCTTTCTAGGTACTCTTTTGTGAGTGTGTGTGTTCCTTTGGTTATATATGACAGTAGAGTCTATTTTGACATATTTATACAAACATGGAATATATCTTATTCTAATTAGAATCTCAGTATTTTAGATGTACATGATGTTAAGATTCATTATCGTGTATTCATATATGAACATATGAAAGTTATGTCAGATTCATTCCACTGTAATTTCTATTTCTATTCCTCCTCCCTTCCCTTCACTTCTCTTAGTCTAATCCACTGAACTTCTGTTCTTCCCCTCAATATCCCTCATTGTGTATTGGCACCTACATATCAGAGAGAACATTTGATATTTGTTTTGGGGAGATTGGCTTATTTGACTTAGCATGATAGTGTCTGAATCCATCCATTTGCCAATAAATATCATAAAGTCATTCTTCTTTATGACCGAGTAATATTCCCTTGTGTATATTAACCACATTTTCTTTATTTATTCTTATGTTGATGCACCTAGATTGGTTCCTACTCATTATAAATATGTTAGTTTATAAATAAAGAACCAAACATTTCCTTTTCCATTCTATATGCTAGCTTAATCTCTCTTTTTTTCTCCTTTATCACAGAAGTGTACATCCAAAAAAAAATGGGGGTGGGGGATACGCAACATGATAAAGTAGAATCTAATACAGATCAAGCACCCATAATGCAAAATATGAAATTCAAAAATGTGAAGGGTTTTTTTTTCACATGATAACATAAATGGAAAATTTTGTACAAAAGTGTCATGTACAAAATTATTAGAAATATTGCCTTCCAGTTATGCGTATAAGACATACATGAAATATAAGTAAATTTTGTGTTTAGCCTTGGTTCCAATCCTCAAGGTTTCATATGTATTTGCAAGTATTCCAAACTCCACAACAATCCCAAATGTGTCCCAATGATTTTTGATGAGGGGCATTCAAACTATGTATATTTTAAACAGTTTTTTTTTTCCTGTCTGTTTAAAAGCACCCAGGTAAACTTGTACTCGGAATGTGTCAAATCAAACCAAAGCAGAACAGGGCAGGAGATGAGCATTAAACCACAGCAGAGTCCTCCACTTCCCTGATATGGATCTCCCCAAACTTCCTTTCGCCTTTCTTGGTTCTCTATAAAATCACTTCTATGGGTCTCCTTCAGCACTTCTTGTTTTTTAACTTACTGGACTTAGGATCCTTATTTTATAGTTTTGACATTTGCCTTTTTGTCCCCTAAAGATACACTGCTGTTGGGAGGCATTCCTGCTGTCTTTCCAACCTAATAAACTGACCATTTGATCTTCCCATTTGTAAAACCTCCACTAGACAGACTGGTGCAGAGGGCTGGATTTGAGAGCAGGCTGTATTATTAATTCTTTATGTGACTCTGACAGTTCTCTAAAGTCTAGTTTTCTTGTTAGTACAATGAGGAGGGTGGTTTAGTGATTCAATCCCTTTAGCCCTAAATCCACTCTTGTTTTGAGTTGATTCTCTTTATACTTCTCTCATCCAAGCAGTTCCAGAAGGAGATTTCAACCCAGAAGCAGCATGTGTTCTGCTAGATGCCTGAATTTCTTTAGGACTCACCCCCACCACCACCATTTTCAGTCTGCATCATCCCCAACCCTGCTTTTAAACTTCCTTCCTTCCTTCCTTCCTTCCTTCCTTCCTTCCTTCCTTCCTTCCTTCCTTCCTTCCTTCCTTCCTTCCATCTTCTTCTCCTTCTGCCATCTACCTTCCTTTCTATGAAACACCCTTTTCATCAGATATTATTTTAGAATTGCATCCCATCAAATCTTTTGTCAGTCAGTTTTGTCAGTCATAGGTACACAGAGCTTGCAATTTAGGGGCTAACATAATAAAACTCTAACGAGCTATATGAAGACACGACTTTTGAAAATCTTAAATGAAACAATAAAAAGTGTCTTTAAATATAAAAGGAGCCATTCATTATATTTCATGTTGCTAGATATGTCTATACAAATGGATGCATGTATTCTCAGAGACACATTTTTTTTCCTGTTCACTGATGGGTTATTACCTTTGGGGCAAGGATTTAGATGCGATTCCACACTGGCTTGCGTTCTAACAGGAAAGGCTTTGTGGTACATTAGAAGTGTGTTGAAGGAATGTCATCTCAATACTTCAAGGGGCTTTTCTTTAATAAAAAGGGCAATAGGGATCAAACCAATCCACTGAATTTGCATGTTTTCCCCTCACATTGCTGAAAACATCTTTTCAAACCAGCTTCAAACTAGAGCAATTAGGTGGGTAATTGCCCTAGTGTGAACTTAGCCTTAAAAGCTTATTCTATGAAACTAGAGTAATTAGACTTACTTCTTCAGTCTTTTTTTCTTCACCTCATTGTTCTCATGCATTAGGCTAATGTTGCTGTGCTTGGGTTCACTTCAATGCAAAGGAATGGAAGCTGGAGACAGGGAATAGAAAGGCTTAAATGGATAGGAAACCCAGCAAACAAAGCTGAAACCCAGCTTGTGACAGCAATCATGAAAAACTTTTGCATTCTAATAGGGCTTGTTAAACAGCATTTTAATTAATCTGAAATTTGCAACATACCTGCTTGTCACCATCCTTTGTAATCACTAGTTTATGTTCCTAAAATAGATATACAAAATACCTCATGTTTTGCCAGATTATTTAGCAATGCTTGGTTATATCAAATTAATCTTAGTTGCTAACAGGATAACAGTTTTAGTTGTTTTTTCTTCGCTTTATCATGTTACAGTCATTATCCAAAGGGAACATACCAGGTCAAGTGTTAACAATATGTGCATTGCAAAAATAAAAGTTAAGATTCACCATCTGTTCAAAAAAGATACCATTTACATTAGTTACTTTTTAAAAATCCCCTTTAATTTTAATGCATTTGATTTTTGTTTCACTGTGTAAAAACTATAGATGCATTTTTGGAAGCAAAACTATAATATAAAAGAAAGCAACCTGAATTAAAATCTTGTATGGCAATACAGCATACCTTTGGGCAATGTTCAAAGTAAATAAATTAAAGTGTAATTTCTTGGGATGTGTTCCATGGATGTAAATTTAGAGCTGGGGATAGCATGTGTAATGTAATACTCATTAAATGTTTGTTCAGTTCAGTAGATTGTATGATTAAAACCTGCAATGTTGTTTTCATGTTTATATTCAAAGTGTCAGTCACAAGTAGTTTGGGTCGGGATTCTCAGGTACTTAGCCCATAGACCCTACAACTTGCTCCACAGTGTGGGTTATTTTGAAACTTTGGGCTTTGTTGCCCCAAAGTTTGGATGTTCATCTGTGTGTAAATGGACCATATACCTATAACTGGGTCCACTTTTTCTTCTCAGATCTGCAGGTTTCCCATTGGTTAGTCTATTTGTTTTGCAATGTTGCTTTGTTGTTCACTTGTATGAATTCTCCTTTGCAATAGTAATG
The DNA here is from genome assembly GCF_964194105.1 of Spermophilus citellus. Taxonomy (NCBI): domain Eukaryota; kingdom Metazoa; phylum Chordata; class Mammalia; order Rodentia; family Sciuridae; genus Spermophilus; species Spermophilus citellus. Next base: position 43,160,704 of record NC_138197.1, read on the forward strand.
ATGATATGTTGGGTATATGGGTTCTTAATCCTTCAAGAAATAACCATGACATCCAAATGTAATGCTAAACAAATGTAATACTAACCCTGTTTTCAGAAGTATCTTTTTAGCTTCTCCAAAACTAAAAAAGAAAGGTTTGAGAGCAGGGCCTCATCAGGTGTGGTTTATTAATTAGAGTGGAAAGGGGTGCTTCGATTCCTTTTCCTCCATTTGAGGTCTGAGCTAAGTTATTACTATATTGTTATGGTAGACAACTTCCTCTACTTCGTGAATGAGGTTAGCTTTTCAGGGGATGAAGACATCCATTTCCCACAATAAAATTATTCTAAATAAACAAAACTATGAGATAAATACATATTGAATTTCAGACATTATTATTATTATTGTTTTTTTTTTTTAACAGTGCCAAAGAGAGATGGTATACAAAAGAGAAAGAACTTGGACTTTGAGGTCAGACAGATTGAAAACTTGCTTGTGCTGCATATAGGTTTAGAAGGTTTGGGGCATTCTGCTTACCTTCACAGAATCTTGCATTTTCATCTATATATTTCCTAAGATAGTATTGAAGATTAGATGAGGTGATATGCAAAGCCCATTGCTAGGAGCCACAAGCAAATAATATGATGCATGGCACCTTTGGTTGTAAAGTGACTCCAGCTAGCCACTGAGATGATATGATTATGTTAAAATTTACATTCATATGGAAATTGGACTCCTGCTGTTTACCTTGGCCTGCTTCGGGACTCATGTTATGGGACTCCTGGAGAGTTCCCATTGGTTGGGGAAGGATAGTAGGAGGGAATTCCGGGGGAGGTCCGGGGCCCCCTGGTTCCGGTAGACGCGCACGTGGGTGGACCGATTTTGGCTTGCCGGCGCCTACGGAGTATTGGCGGCTTTTTCAAAAATAAAGTTTTGTTCCTGCTTGAGTGGCTCGTGATTCTGTGCCCAGCCGAGACTGCGGCAATTGGTGGCCCATGCGGGGAACGCCTGAAACTTAGAGGTGAGTAAAATTGCTCACCCCTGAGGGAAGGCGACAGAATGGGTGACCATTTCAAAAAACAATGTGTTCTTGTTTTGATTTATTTTGTTTTTATTTCAAGCTCCCTAGCCCTAGAATTTTCTCAGGCGAACTGGGAAAAATGGTTGGCTCAAGGTTTGAAGTTATTCGGCCCTGAGAAAGAGAAAATTGATATAACCATTCTCTGCTCCGTTTTTGTTTCATTCTGCTTCGGCTTTGTTTTATCCTATCTTATTGGGTTACGTTACCTTTATAGTAGATTAGAATCTAGTAAAAAACAAACCAAAAAACTGTTAAGTAAATTGTTAGAGGTCCAAACTATGGTAGAAAAAACACTAGGTCAAGCAAAAGAGAAGGTCTCTCAAGCTAGTCAGACAGAGGAAAATTTAAAGAAAGAAAGCTTAGAGGAAAAGCAGCCATCAGGTGGAGAATTACAACAGGAGGTTGCTACTAACTCCGTTCTATCCCCAGAGGGCGTAATTCAACCAACAGCTCCATCTACAGCTGAGCGGCCCTCAACTCCCGTAGTTGATGGACGGAATTCTGAGGCAGGACCCCAAAGATTAGCATGCCCTGTACTTGAGCAGGCAGGAGGGCAACGAATTCACCGTGCTTTAGATTTCAAAACAGTAAAGCAATTAAAGGAGGCTGTAACAACCTATGGGCCGCAAGCTCCCTTCACGATAAGCATGGTCGAATCTGTTACCAACTTGGACATGACACCAGCAGATTGGGCTAACGTGTCGATCTGTGCTAAATGGAGGACAATATTTGTTATGGAAGGTTGCCAATGAGGAATTTTGCATGGAGACAGCTAGGCAAAATGCAGAAGCCGGTTACCCTCAAAGAAATATAGATATGCTATTGGGAAAGGGACCTTATGAGGGTCAAAGACAACAAATTGAATATGACCCTGGTGTATACGCACAAATTGCTGTAGATGCAGTTAGGGCATGGAAAACTTTACAGGGGCATGGGGATTTACAAGGTCAATTATCTAAGGTAATACAAGGAACTAATGAACCTTACGCTGAATTTGTAGATAGACTTATTCAGACAGCCTCTAGAATATTTGGAAATACAGAACAGGCAATGCCATTTATAAAACAACTGGCTTATGACCAAGCAAATCGTTGCTGCAGAGAGGTCATTAGACCATGGAGACATGAAGACTTAAACACATATATTAAATTATGTAGAGACATTAATGAACAAGGGCAAGTCTTAGCAGCAGTACAACAGGCTTTAGATGCCAGGCCAAAAACATGCTATAATTGTAATCAAACAGGACATTTTAAAAGGAGTTGCCCCATAAGAGGAGGGTTTAACAAAGCTGGGTATCAAAGGAATAGAATACCGGGTATTTGCCCACGATGCCGTAGAGGGAAACATTGGGCTAATGAATGCCGTTCTCAAACCACCATAGAGGGTATTCCATTATCAAAAAGCGGATAAGGACCAAGTGTTTACCCATGATATCGTGGAGAAAGGTATCAGGCTCCATTTCCAAAAAACGGGCTAGAGGGCCCAATGCCCCAGAGCCCAAAACCACAAATATATGGGGCAATGGAGGAACCCAGCAGCACCATCAAGGTAGTGCCCAGGACACATTATCCATTAAATCCCTCATCAGACAAACTAGAGGGAGTGCAGGGTTAGACATCTGAGCCTCTGCCAGAGCAGTACTAACTCCAGAGATGGGAGTTCAAATCATTCCCACAGGAGTAAAAGGACCTCTTCCCCAGGGAACAGTAGGCTTATTATTGGGACACAGTTCTTCTACACTAAAAGGACTTATGATAAGTCCTGGGGTGATTGATCCCGATTATGAAGGTGAAATAAAAATTATAGCTAGTTCTCCAAGAGGTATATCAATAATTTCACCAGGAGATAGAATAGCACAGTTATTAATAATACCCAGCCTGCATGATAAATTTTCCAGTTGTAATGTAGAAAGAGGTTCCAAGGGATTAGGCTCCACAGGTGTAGATTGGGCTATGCTGTCTTTAAATTTAGATTCTCGCCCAATGCTAAAATAAAATATTCAAGGACATGACTTTAATGGGCTGCTGGACACAGGTGCTGACCTCAGCATCATATCTCGTCAAGAATGGCCAAAACATTTGCCATTACAACAAGCCACTCAAATGCTTTGAGGTCTAGGAGTGGCAACAAATCCCCATAGAAGTGCTATGGTATTAGATTGGAGGGATCCTGAAGGATGTGAAGGAACTATACAGCCCTATGTATTGGATCATCTTCCCGTAAATTTATGGGGACGAGATGTCCTAGATCAATTAGGATTGACATTAACAAATAACATCAATCCTAATGCGCCCACTACTAGGGCTAAACAAGGCTTTAGGAAAGAAAAACGATTAAGAGAACAAGAACAAGGTATGACAGCACCTATTCAAATAGATCAAGAAATAAATAGACATGGATTGGGTTTTCAGAAAGGGCCACTGAGACAATCAAAATTACTTGGAAATCAAAAATACCAGTGTGGGTTCCTCAGTGGCCCTTGACTAAAGAAAAGATACAAGTAGCCCATGACTTGGTCAGACAACAATTAGTGGAAGGACATATACAACCTTTCGTATCCCCCCATAATACTCCCATTTTTGTCATTAAAAAGAAATCTGGTAAATGGAGATTATTGCAAGATTTAAGAGCCATTAATAATGAGATGGTTATTATGGGACCTGCTCAATCAGGGATTCCCCAATTGTCTGCTTTACCTAAAACCTGGCATGTTTTAGCTATAGATATTAAAGATTGTTTCTTTTCAATTCCAATTCATCCCGAGGATAGTCCACATTTTGCATTTACTATCCCTGCACTGAATCATGAAGGTCCTGATCAGAGATATGAATGGAAAGTACTCCCTCAAGGGATGGCTAACAGCCCAACTATGTGTCAAATTTATGTTAATAAAGCAATCCAGCCACTTAGAAATCAAAATCCTGAACTACAAATATTTCACTATATGGATGATGTGTTATTGGCACATAAAGATAAAAACACATTGCTAGAATGTTATGCCACACTTACAAACTTATTGAAAAATTATAATCTAGAGATAGCAATAGATAAAATACAATTAAATCTCCAATTTATTATTTAGGAGTTCTATTATCCTCAACCATGGTCTGTCCACCAAAAATTCAAATACGAGTAGATCAACTCAAATCACTTAATGACTTTCAAAAGTTATTGGGAGACATAAATTGGATAAGGCCTTATCTAGGCATACCAACAGGAGAGTTAGGACCTTTATTTGATATTCTAAAAGGTCCATCAGATACAAATTCACCCCGCATGTTAACGCCTGAAGCAAGAAAAGCATTAAAAATCATTGAAACATATATGGAAAATATGCATTTGGATAGAATTGATATAAGTTTGCCTTTATTATTTATTGTACTACCAACAAAAAATATTCCTACAGGAGTATTTTGGCAAGAAGGTCCATTATTGTGGATACATTTATCTTATTCTCCTAACACTATTCTTACTAGATATCCTGAGGCTGTAGGACACTTAATACTCAAAGGAATAAAAGCAGCAAAGGGAGTGTTTGGGATTCCTCCCAATAAAATTATTACTCCATATACTATGGATCAAATTGATGAGTTATATACTTGGACAATAATCATGTGTAAAACTAGTGTTTCATTTGATAATCACTTACCATCTAATCCTTTGTTGTCTTTTTGGTCTAAGCATCCTGTAGTTTTTCCAAAAATGACAAGAAAAACCCCTATCATAAATGCTCCAAATATATTCACTGATGGGTCAAACAATGGTACAGCAGCAGTAGTTACTCCTGATCAAACTTTTACATTTTTAGTACCCAAACAATCAGCTCAAAAGGGAGAGCTTAATGCAGTATTACAAGCTTTTATGATGTTTAAAGATTCTGTATTTAATTTATTTTCTGATAGTCAGTATGTAGTTAATGCTATAGTATCCCTTGAAGATCCTGGTAGGATTTCACCTTCTTCTACTGTTTTCTCTTTGTTTTCCGCTATACAAAGTCTAATCTGGGACCGAAAAGATCCATTCATTATAGGACATATCAGGGCACATACAGGATTGCCTGGAGCCCTTAGTATGGGCAATGAACTAGCAGATAAATCTACACATGACATACATATTTTCTCCACAATAGAAGAAGCTATAAATTTTCATAAAAGGTTCCATGTCAATGCTAATACTTTACAAAAGCGTTTTAAAATAACTAAAGAACAAGCCAGACATATAATAAAACAATGTCAAAATTGTGTGACATTTTTACCACAAGTTAATCTTGGAGTCAATCCTAGAGGACTGATACCTAACCATATTTGGCAGATGGACGTCACACACTTGCCAGAATTTGGAAAATTAAAATATTTACATGTTACAGTTGATACTTCTTCCGGATTTTTGATGGGCTCCCTTCATGCCGGAGAAAAAACTAAAGATGTTATAGCTCATTGCTTACAAAATTTTGCCACTGTGGGCGTTCCAAAACAGTTAAAACGGACAATGGTCCTGGTTATACTTCCACCTCTTTTAAACAATTTTGCTCATCATTTGGCATTACTCACATAACAGGAATTCCATACAATCCACAAGGACAAGGCATAGTTGAAAGAGCTCATCAAACTATTAAAAAGTACTTATTAAAACAAAAGGAGGGAATTGGAAAGGGGTATATATCCCCCAAAGATAAACTTAAAATAACCCTTTTTACTCTAAACTTTTAAAATTTGGATTCATCGGGACTTAGTGCTGCGGAAAGACATTTGTATCCAAAAAATGTACATAAGCCTAAGGTACTTTGGAAAGATATTCTAACAGGACAATAGGAAGGTCCGGACCCAGTGATAGTCTGGAGTCGGGGCTCTGTCTGTGTTTTTCCACAGGAGGAACAGCAGCCGATTTGGATTCCAGAGAGATTAACTATTTCTACAGAAAAAGAAGATGATTTGACTCAAATCCATTACAGCTGATATCCAGAACTCCAGCTTGGCTATTCTTACATCTGCGACAGTGATTAACCAACGTGTTTTTTTTTTTGTTTTTGTTTTTTTTTTCTTTCAATACCTATTTTATTATTGCATTTTTCCCACATCATAAAGTTCTATTTTATTTTTGAGCTCATACAAACCTAGGTTAATGTTTTTCTGATCAGTTTTATTTTTTGACTGTGTTTTATTTTTTGACTGTGGAGTTTTTAAACATTGCAATGGAGATTTCACCTAGGTATAGCTACAAGGCCTTTATTTACTATTGTCTTATGTGTTGTATGTTGTGTGCACACTTCTGTTTTGTGTTGTATGTCTGTATGTGTGTATGTCCATATTTCTTATATGAGGAGTGCTCATGAAAAAATGGATCCGATTTTTTCTTTATTCACGTGATTTATATGGTTTAATTTAAATTAGGTGAACAGCTGTTAATGATTGTTTTTAAAGATGGTTAACAGATCTGTTTGTTTACTAATTTAAATTAGGTAAACAGCTGTTAAGGATTGTTTTTAAAGGAGTTTAACAGATCTGTTTGTTTACTTTCACCTTTCCTTTTCATTATATTTAATAATTCTGTTCAGGATAATGTCTCTTTAGCATCATTGCCAGAATTTCCATCTCCATCCCAATTCCAGTGAAGACTAAGATAAAACCAAACTACAGCTTCTATGATAGCTATCACAGTAAACTGTATAAACTGATGCATCAATGAATATAACTCAACAAGTAATGCTCAAGCAAGGACTTGATTTACTTTGGGAGGAAATGGACATATTGATAGACTCCTCCGATTTGAACTGCCTGCAGAACTTGCCTGGACTATATATCAGTCACATGCATTATGAAATATCGTCTGGTGCAGCGAATTGTGGTACTGCTGGCATATCTTTGCTGATGGTGTCACCAGTGATGCAATTTCCTTGCCAGCTCACCCCATGTTAATTGTGGTAATGCTGGCATATCTTTGCTGATGGTGTCACCAGTGACGCAATTTTTTCCAAAGGAGCCATCAATTGGCTTGGTGTCGTGGCATTTCTGTATCCTCCTCCCTTCTACTAGTGATGGTCTAAAATTTGGGGGCCAACAGAGGTGAGGCAAAGAACCTCACCCCCCCCACTGGCACCAAGGCTAAATTTGGGGGCCAACAGAGGTGAGGCAAGAGCCTCACCCCCCCACTGGTGCATAGGCCTATCCACAAGCATGGCTGAATACTGGACTGGTACTCAGTGACGGGTTGATCTGATTGCAGTGGATTCAACCTAAGACAGGAAGCTGACGCCTAAAGGTCAGTTCTCCCATGACGGGTAAGAACCATATGTTGAATTGGACAACCTACCAGGCACGGTCCCTAGCCACATTGCCTGTTGCTTAATTAAACAGAAGGGGGCAGATGCTAGGAGCCACAAGCAAATAATATGATGCATGGCACCTTTGGTTTTAAAGTGACGCCAGCTAGCCACCGAGATGATATGATTATGTTAAGATTTACATTCATATGGAAATTGGACTCCTGCTGTTCACCTTGGCCTGCTACGGGACTCATGTTACGGGACTCCTGGAGAGTTCCCATTGGTTGGGGAAGGATAGTATGAGGGAATTCCGGGGGAGGTCCGGCCCCCCCCTCCCTTCCTGGGGCCCCCGGTTCCGGTAGACGCGGGCGTGGGTGGACCGATTTTGGCTTGCTGGCGCCTACGGAGTATTGGCGGCTTTTTCAAAAATAAAGTTTTGTTCCTGCTTGAGTGGCTCGTGATTCTGTGCCCAGCCGAGACTGCGGCAATCCATGAACAACATCTGTTATGTAACAGTCATAAAATGAAGTGATCAAATGTATCATCCTCCAAATCTAGAACTGATTTGCCTATGAAATCCCTGACCACGGGGAACTTGTAATTCATACACTCTCTGAACCCATCACTGTGCCTTATATGTAGCAAAACCCTATGCATGAGAAGAAGAACAAATGAATGAGTGAATGAAGGCATGAATAACTTGTTGAAATGCAATAGCATGCGGAAATAGTACAGTGGATCAGTAAACATGGAAACAGTTTATGATCATTAATGTCTATTATTTGTGTGATGTTTGATAAAATTATTACTGTCATATAGAAGAAGGCTGGAAAGAAAAGAGACTTGGAAAAGGATGCACAAAGCCTGGCTGTATCATTCACTAACTGCGAGAATTTGAAATAAACTTAAATCTGTCTAGGAATTAAATTCCTTCTTTGTAAGTGAGGACTGTACATAAAATGATCTCTAGCATGCTATCTGCCCTTTTCATCTAGAGTTTCACAAAGTCCTTCACTTTGAAGGATGCCAAAGTTTGCAGTGAGAATGTACATCAGGGACTCAAGGGGAAATTAGTTTTAATTCTCCTCACTCCTACTCTTAGATTTCCAGTCTCAACCTCTTTCATGAACAGATTTTAGCAAACAGATTCACAAGATAAATAAACAAACATGTAGGAAGGCAGAGACATTTTGCATATGGATTTAGTTTTAAAGGAAACTGGAAAAATATAATAGAATATGCTTAATTAGCACAGATTCTGGAAAAACAAATGTGTTAATTAATCACCAATTTTGATTATCAAAAGGTCATACTCATATATACAACAACATATAAACCAGAAATTAGAAAGAGATATTTTGCCATCTAGCTCCTCTTCTATAAAATTATTCCAAGCTCCTGTTGCAGTTTGCAAGGGGTGTGTATATTAGGATGTGAGCACCCTCACAATCTCTTTATATTAGAGGCATTAGAATTATTTTGATGTTTTAGTGTTGTGAGCTTTTTGTAAAGAAATATGTTGACTGCATTTCATACCTCTGTTTTAGCATCTCAATTACTCTTTTCCAAAATCCTTACTTCCTACTTTTATTCTTGGTATATTGCTCATGTGATGTTATTGAGGAATCAGAGCTCCAAGGATTTTTACTTTCTCATCCAAAGTAAAATAACCTCATTTAACAGCTGTAGTAGAACTCCAAAACAGCATGATGCAAAAAAAAAAAAAAAAAAAAAAAAAAAAAGTGGTCACACAGTGGGAAGTTCTTGCTGGCAAATTCCAATTCACACCTGTTTTTAAGCCTACAGAATACAACAGGGGTGCTATCTAAATGGACCTCATGTGCAATTTATCCATTGTTTGGGAGTCATTGAAATGAACTACACTGATCCTTCTTGTGGAAATTACTCCAATTAGGTAGATGCAACATTCATCAGGGTACTGATTAACTGGGTTTAGTAGCAGGTACAAAATGATGGTGAGCAAAGCCAGTAAAGTCATATTCACACTTCCTCCAGTCCCACTCATATTCTAATGTTACACAACAAGTAACATAAAACATTCTACAGAAATAAGTACTGTGGAAAATAGAGTTGAGGAGATTATTAAATGTTCCACATAAGTACATTCAAATTTCAAATGTCAACTTGAGGAAAGGTAGTTTTGGGTTGAAACTCCCTGCCGTTTTTTGGTTCTGGATATTAAAAATGTAATTTTTTTCTAATTCTAACAACATTTTTCTCCGATAAAAGGGTCACATTTACACTGCAAAAGTGACTTAAATCAGTTCAGAGAGTACAAAGGAAACCTACCACAAATCAATTAACATCATATATCAATTATGTAAACAGAGAAAACCCATTTATTGCTATACAATTTGACATTCTAAATTATTAAACCACATATTTGATTGTGTTCCATGTTAATATTATTTTTTTGAAAAATAAAAATTTTATTAAATTAAAAAAAAATATTTTATTATTTTTGCAGGTCAACCATTGCATATCTGATTTCCCAGGGAATTTTTGTTAAAATTGAGCAAGTAATGGTATGTTCTTATAAATAATCAGTGGTCTTTAAAAAATGACAAATAAAAGTAGAGAATTTAAATACATGAAAATTTAACTGAATTATAAAATATAAAATGAAGGTAACACCTTCAAAGAATTTAATTTCTTTTAGTATGATATTGATTCATAACATGATTTTGATAATATGTCTGAATTTTTAAGTTCTTTTTATTGGAAGTGAGAGATTTTGGTCCATTGGTTGAACTATGAAAATTTGGTAAAACAAAACATTATTAAATAATATTTTTTTTAAGAAAAGAAGTTTAAACTTACCCTCCCAATCTAGCCCAAAAGTAGTGTAACAAAATATTTTTGACTTAAAAGTAACAGAACATTAAATAACAATTTTAAAATAACCTTCAGACAAGGTAAGATTAAATAGCTAGTCTAAGGATGTGAATATGCAAACCTAAGAACCCTATCAAAAGTTTGTTCTTTCTCAAAGCAGTTTCCTCTGGCAAGTGCCTGCTGTTATTTTCTAAAAGTATTCTTAGGAGCAAGTTTTCTGTTCACTATCTTTAACTGTGAAGGGTCAAGAGTTTATTTGCAAGCTAACATGTTTGCTTATCATAGTATGGATATTAATAAAAGACATAAGTCTCCTAGGTCAGAGACAGAAAACAGCTCATTACTCATAGCAATAGAGTTAGTCAAACCATATTTTTTCTTCGACTCCTTGAGCCCTAACGTCAGAGAATCACCAAGTGGGTCTGTAGGTAACACCTGCACTTACAATGAGGTTCCAGACAGGGACTCTGCTTTTATGTAATCTGAATCTTTAAAACTGAACCATGAATACGCTTGTCATATTAGTAGATCTAGAGGGAGTGACTAATCCTATTTCCAGGACTGTGAGCAAACTTGCCCTTTGCTACAAAGAGAGATTCTGTCAGAATTCCCGCTGGATGTTCACTATACAACTACACTTGAAAAGTTAGTTTAGAACAGAGGGCAATCAGCAGTCCGTTCCTCTGCATTCTATATACAGAAACACAAGTGATTCATAAAGAATTTGCTCTCAAGATTCACTAAGGCAAGTGACTCTGTTATAGACCTACTCTAATCATCTGAAATATGTTATTTATTTGTTTATTTTTAAGTGCTGGTGATTGAACCAAGGACTTTGTGCATGTGAGAAAAGCACTTTACCAACTGAACTACATCCCCAGCCCTGTAATGTGTTATTTTTTAAAAAAATCTCATGCAAAATCCAGGATTCTCTATGTCAAAGCATTGTTTGTTGTATCTCATAACAAATGCTCAGATAAAATGTGTCAGAGCTTAATGATTGAAAATAGCCATCAAGGGTCTCATTCGAATTTTTGAGTGGACTCTTCTACATTGCAGAGTTGGCTTATATACCTGGAAATTGAGTAAATTTTGACACCTATGAGAATCCTTAGGCGTGATACCATATTTAGATAGCAATCACTTTTTTTAAAGAAGAGTTGATTTAATGAGCTTTATCACATCTTCCAATTAGTTCCAACAACTAGCCAATGTATTATAATGAAAAAAAAATGATCAACTTGATTTGAGTAATACAATTTTAGTTTTATCACTTTCATCTAAATGTTTTAAGCATTGCATTAAGCAAATAACTAACTTTTACTGTATTTCCCTCTGTGAAAATGATTAGAAATTACCATGAAAAGAGCAATGAGCTAAAAATAACATGGATTTTTGGAGAGGATAATCTCAAATTTGATTCCCAGGAATGAATAAGTAGCTACATGACAGTAAGTAATCTATTACAGACTTCTCTGTGGTAATGTCCTCCAAAATGACCACTTGAACATGCTATAAAAGGATTTAATTAAATAATATTTGCAGAGTGCTTAATAAGCTAGCTGACTGCTAAGATTCTCTATATTGTCCTTCTTTCCTTTGTTTATGCAAAGTTTTCCTGCATCTTTAGTTTACACATTCTCTTCCCATTTCCTAGCTAAGTTTATAAGCACCCAGTTGTTTGTTTGTTTCATTTGAGCTTTAACTTTCTGTAAAGCTGTTTTTAATTACATTGGTAATTTAATATTATGGAACCAAGTTATTTCATAATATTCTTGCAATTTCTTTGCCACACAACAAACACTGGATTGCTCATAAGGGTAATTAATGGTCAGAGAAGCCAAAAAGGAGAGGGGAAAAGAAACAAAAAATTTGTGTCAAATACAATTAACATTACACAGAAAAACTAAAGAAAAGGCAAAACAATGAGATTATAGATGAGGAAACAGAAAGAGTGAAAGCAAGCTCTTCCTAAAGGAGTAGAGTAAAATCTCATTTTGGGTCCTCTTTTTCCCAAGGAATTTCACCATTCCAAGGCAAAAAATGAGGGTGACATGAAAGGACCTCATAAAATCACTTTTAGGACTAAACAATATCATTATTTTAAAAAATATGTATAACCTCTAGTCTATAATATTTATAGCAAACTTCAAAGTACAGTGGGAAAAAATGATTTACAATGTATGTTTCTTAATTTCCTGTTAAAGGATCTGTAACTTAATTAAGAAGTTTGTTGCCAGGCATGGTGGCACATGCCTGTAATCCCAGCAATTTGTGAGGCTGAACAGGAGGATCACAAATTCAAGGCTAGCCTCAACAACTTAGTGAGGTCCTAAGCAACTAGTGAGAACTTGTCTCAAAGTAAAAATAAAAAGGGCTGAGGACATGGCTCAGTGATAAAGTGCCCCTGGGTTCAATCCCCAGTACTAAAAAAAAAAAAAAAAAAAAAAAAAAAAAGAAGGAAAGCAAGAAAGGCCAAAATTTGTTGTCAATGTTGATGCTAATAAGGCTGGTGTATTTTTCCATACAAAGAGCCACTACTCAAAGTGTATGTGATCTGTCACAACAGAATTATTGGAGCATCTATGAAAACTTGCCAGAGAGCTAGTATTTGGTAAATTTTATATTTGAGACCATTGCCACCATTGTAGAAGTTCTCAGATCAAATCACAGCTCTCAGAAGTTTCTGTAGGATAGTTAATTTAGCAAGGAATATAAGTGAGTTGAAAACTATAACTAAATACAAAACAGATTATTTGGGAAGCTGGGAATGGTGGCACTCATCTGTAATCCCAGGAGCTCAGGAGGTTGAGGCAAGAACTTCTTGAGGTCAAAGTCGCCTCAGCAATTTAGTGAGGTGCTAAGGAACTCATTGAGACCCTGCCTCTAAATAAAATACAAAATAGGGCTGGGGATGTGGCTCAGTGGTTAAATGCCCCTAGGTTCAAGCCCCAGTACAAGAAGAAGAAGAGGAAGGAGGAGGAGGAGGAGGAGGAGGAGGAGGAGGAGGAGGAGGAGGAGGAGGAGGAGGAGGAGGAGGAGAATGGGTAGGAGGGGGAGGAGGAGGAGGAGGAGGAAGAGGAGGAGGAGGAGGAATCACAGATTATGTAGGCAACAAAACATAGAGTAGAGGAGTAGAGGAATCCTTAAATTAAAGTCATCTGATAAAAATAATATAATAATATACAATTAATGGATCACAAAAGCAGCTATGTACACAATGGAGTTTTACTCAAATACAAAAAGGAATGAAACAATGGCATTTGCTGATAAATGAATAGAAATGGAAAAAATATGCTAAGTGAAATAAGCCAGACTCGGAAAATCAAAGGTCAAATGTTTTCTCTCATATGTGGAACCTAAAGAAGAACAAGGGAAAAAAATGGGGGGTGGGAAATCGAATATCATAAAGGCAGTTCAGTAGAGTAGAAGAAGGAGGATGAGAGGGAGGGAGGAAGGAAGAGAAAGGGGTAGAAATAGGGAATTAATTTTAAAAGATAATGTTATATAAAAATAAATAAATGTAACTAAAATAATTTCACCTGTACATATATGCAGAAAATACCATTCAAAAATTAATAAAAGAATGAAAGGAAGATCAACAGATGAGAGGAGAGAGAATAGGAGGAGAAAGGGAGGAAAAAAAGGGCAGAATGGGGACTGAAATCAAATTCCTTGCATGCATGATTTTGTCAAAATGCATTCTGCTATCATGTATACTAATTAGAACATTTTTTTAATTGGTTGTTCAAAACATTACAAAGCTATTGACATATCATATTTCATACATTAGATTCAAGTGGGTTATGAACTCCCATTTTTACCCCAAGATTCTGCAATCTGTAGAACAATTTTTTTTAAAAGTCCAAACAAAAGAAAAAGAAAAAAAACTTTATATAAGGTGATATTTCCTTGTCTGAAAGTTACAGAATTAAAACTCAGATCACTGCTTTTGTAAGCTGACATTTTACTTCCATATTTTTTTTAAATTAGATCTAATAATAAACTAAAAGAAGCACTAAATTTTTAACTTTTAAAGTCTAAATCATAATTCTTATTGTGTGTCATACATTAACACTGCTGGATTTTGATAAAGATTTTTGTCTGTTTCCCTTTGTTACTAGAAAACATCCTGTGCTATGTTTCTGGCATAGTGTGTGCAACATAATAAAACATTAGTAAATATTTGATAAATGGATATATATGTTCATGACAATTAAATGATATTTATAGTATTATTCCTTTTTTACTGTAGAAGAAACAGAAATAGGAAGTTTACATAATTGGTTGAAGGTTAAAACATAATTGGCAAGTTGGAATTTGGAGTTTACTTTTTTTAGTCCGAAATATTGTCAGTTTCCTATCATAGTTTAGGGGTCTTCTAATGAACTCAACTTGTAAAAGGATTGATAACAACAATAACAAAGCATCACATCACTTACTAAAAACATGTGCTCTGTTGCAGGTACAGGCTTTTCATAAATTATGGCATTTAATCTTTATGGGATCCCTATGAGGTGAAGTACCGTGGTTAAGAATTTAAGATCTATGGGCTGGGATTGTGGTTCAGTGGCAGAGCACTTGCCTCGAAAGTATGAGGCACTGGGTTTGATCCTTAACACCACATAAAAATAAATAAATAAATAAATAAATAAATAAATAAATAAATAAATAAATAAATAAAGGTATTGTGCCTATCTACAACTAAAATAATTTAAAAAAAAAAGAATTTAAGATCTAGGCCCTTGGGATTCAAATACCGACTTTCCTGTTTACTAGTTACAAGAACTAAGTAAGTTGCTCAAACTTCTCATGCCTTAACTATCTCACAGTGATGCTTTCAGAGATTAGATGAGTTGACATGTAGAACACATGATATAGTATGTGGTCATAAATTTTAGTTTTTACATGGGAACATTGGGATGCAGGTAAGGGGTTAAGATGTAGACAATACGTAGCCAATGAATAGACTAATTAGAATTCTGAGACAATTGAAAAATAACATTACAGAATACAATCTAAGTTCACATCTTTCATCACATTTAAGACACAATCTATGTTAAGATTTATGTTAATTTCAGAAAGGTTTAAATGTAAACAAACAAAAAAGTAGCTAGTAGTGAAGGTAAGATTCATATTAATTTTATATATACTAAAATTTCAAATAATATGTAGTTTGTAATCAACATAATTCGGTAAATAGTAGATCCAGTTTTTAATTGATTACTGACTAAGCTGATCTTTAAAAATGCAAAATGTATCTGTTGCAAATGAACTTAATAAAACTCAGTCCTATAATCAGACCCACTATTTTTATGCAGGTAATTACTGACATTATTGAGCTACATACTGGCTGTTCCTTTAGGAATACAATTTCTGTGTTTGACAAAGATTAGCTAACAAAGAGATTTGAGAGGCTATGTCCCTAGATGAAGGAATAAGAAAGAGACTGGGTTATGTATACTTCAGTTCTCCTTCCAGATATCAATCGAAGAGCATTACTCCTGTGGAAGAGGATAGGAATATTTAGTTAGCAAACACCATTGCCTTCAAATGAAGGCATCTCAGGAACCCTTATTGAATGGAAGAGCCAGGTATCAGCAACAATTTTATCTGACTCCAAAATCCATGCCTTTCGCCATTGCACTAAGCACATTTAAAAGACATGAAGGATGGTGTATATGTTCAAGAATACATTTTTCAAAATTAAATTTCCAAATGAGTTGTGAATTATGGAAAATGCTGATGGTTCAAAAAGTCATATAAATTGAAACTTGGAGCAAAATCCACCACTGAATGTGCCAACTCTAAAATGGAAATACTGAAATATGTACAAAAGACCACTGATGAATTCAAGTTTTAATTTATTAAGAAATAATTGTGCTTAAAAGAGCTCAGGTTTCCATGTTCAAATGAATCATACCCAAAGTTAATACAATATTTTGAATACTTAGTCAAATTATTTCCAAAATTGATATTTGGTTACTTCTGGAGAAAAATCATTTTAGAAATAAATGATGATTTTTTTCTAGAAGGTGGCAAATATTCATTTTAGTGAAACAAATAATGGTTATTGGCAAAATAGTGCAACAGATTGTTAGATTGATAATGTATAAAATATTGAGAAGATAAGTGATCACTTGTATCCATCCTAGGTTTTATATTAAATTATTCAAATTGTCCTCTGTGAGTCCTATACCAAATAATTTCATCTTTTCCCAATTGGTCTCTATACTGTCAGCACTATCATGTTTGCTACTTGGTGGGTCCACGCCCTCATTCCTTGGTAATTTTGTCCTATTATCAAGATTTGCTTTCCACATCAATGAAGTGTAATATTGTGGAAACCATGAAAGATCTAATGGAGAAAACAGATGTGACTGAAAGCCCCAGATCTAATCTCTTTGAATCTACCTTTGCCTATGCCCTAAAGCCATATTTTTTCCTGGCCACTGCCAAGCATGGACTAAGCATGATGAAATTACTAATACAAGCCTACGCCCGTGGGAGAAGAGGCTCATCTGGGAGACTTTCATTTAGAAATTTCCCTTTGGTCTGACCATGACGTTTGAAGAATTCAATGTAATCTGAGACTTTCCAGATTCAGTCCAAAATTTCCTTTCCCCTTTCCTGCTATAGGTATTAGATCTGCCTTGTTATTTGAATATTCTCCTTACTTATCCTGTTGTTTCCCCTTCTTTCTCCTCATATTTATTTCCTCCAATAATATATATTTACTAATGTAATAATATATACTAATAATATGTATTTTATATTATATATATATTATATATTATGTTACATAATATATAATCTAATGGAGTAACTTCAATAGTTATAGAGTTTAACCATCTGTGGTAGAATGAATCTTTATTTGAAAACTGAAAGCTCTTTCTCTAACAAAATTGGGCATTAATTCCTCTTTCCTTTTGTCTTTATAATTCCTTGCACTTTGGGTTGGGTACATTTTTTCATTATTTCTTCAATATTATAATTCTTGTGTGTGCCTTACTTTGACTGATAGGGTAAAGGAAGAAATAACAATTTGCTAGTGTGGAGCACTCATGAAACACTGGCCCTCTTGTGTTGGTGCCATTTTCTATAAAGATATATGCCCTAGATAGCTCAGAAGTAAAGGAAAGGAAGATGTATGTGGACCATTCCTGATTCAAAACCAAAACCTTGAGCCAAGCACAATCAATGTGCAACTTGAAACAGGCCTTCCTAAATGACCTCCAGAATTATGAGAAAAAAGCTACTGAATTTTAGGGTGATTTGTCTAATTAATAAATACTCCAACAACCTAATAAAAGAGATCTCAAATAAGTACAAATATTTGAGCCCACTAAATTTCATCAATTCAGTCTCTTGGATAAACACTGAATGTTGCTAATCACCCAAGTTGTACCACTACAAAGTTGTTAAATCCCAATATATGAAAATTTTTGTCACAAGTTTTTATTGTTCTAGCCCATGTTATAATTTATAATTAATCTCAAAATACTTTGTTTGACCTCATTGAAACTTCGTCCTCTCAGTTTTTAATCTTGATGTACTGTCCAATATGATTTCAAAGCTGTACTTATTTCCCCATTCATCATTGAATACATGCCACAATACATGTCACTTCAATATCCTGGCACATCTTAGACCTCCTTAATTCCCACTACTATATGAGTTTCACATTTCTATAACAAAATACATGAGGTTATTAATTTATGAAGATAGCAGATTTTTCTTCTTCTTTTTTTTTTTTTTTTGTAGTTATGGACATTACAGTCCAAGCCCCGGCAAAACCATTGTTTTGAGCCTCTGATTGGGATGCCAGATGGCAATGGCAAGTGCATGTGAAACAGCAAACCGCTCATCTCCTGGCCAGAAAATAAAATAGAGAAAAAGAAACAGACTGTGGTCCATAATTCTTTTCAAAGGTACGACTCAATAAGCTACAGATCACTCATTGGGCCCACCCTCCTAAAGGCTCACTCCTCCCAAAAGTGCCACTTTTAGAACTTTTTACACATGGACTTTGAGGGGAAAACTTATGTTCAAACCATAGCAATCACATCTGCTTCAAAAATCTTAAATGTGAATCAGTTCAATTATCAATATTCTCTTCAACGTAAACGCTATTGGGAAAGCAACTACATAAACTTTAACATGAGGAAGATTATAAACTTGTTGTATCTAATATCATGTAGGTTACCAAGGACTGTCAGTTATATGAGGGATGGATTTGTCTCTTTTTAAATTACTACACAACTATTGTATATGAATACACACTCTAATCTGTATTACAATAAATTTTACAAGTTATTGTTATAATTATCATGTTCTTTGTCATTCTAAAATGCTTTTGATAATTCACTCAACTAGAATTATTTTTTTTAATTTTTTTTTGGGGGGAGGTGGTATACCAGTGATTAAACTCAGGGGCACTCAACCACTGAGCCACACCCCCAGCGCTATTTTGTATTTTATTTAGAGACACAATCTCATTGAGTTGCTTAGTGCCTTGCTTTTGCTAAGGCTGGCTTTGAATTTTTGATCCTCCTGCCTCACCCTCCGGAACCACTGGGATTACATGCGTGTTTCACATGCCTGTCTACAATTATATTTAAAAGAAATTAATAAAGTTATTATAAGTCAGAAAGAACACAACTTCAGGCCAGGGATTCTCAACCTGGGAACTATTGACAATGTAGGTCAGAAAACTGTTGGACAGTGAGGGGGTTGGGGGGAGAATCCAAGCTGCATCTTGGAACTCCACTCACTAGATGTCAGTATCAACATCCTCCTTCTGAGTTGTGTCAGCCAAAACTGTCTCCAAAGAGTGCCACGTTTCTACTGGGCATGTTGGCAAATTCACTGATAGATGAGAACCACAGTTCAAGGCTATAGCTATTACCTAATGTGATTGTTAAGGTTTCCCAATTGAATAGGAGGTGCTATAGTCTGAAAGTTGTTGGTGTTCCCTCAAAATTGATATATTGACCTCTAAATTCAAATGCAATTGTCTTAAGAAATGGAGAGTTTAGAAGGGGATGAGTACGTGATTATAGGCAGCTCAAGGCAGCTCATTCACCCATCTGCCATGTAAGAAGTAAATGAAGGTGCCATTTCTGAGGTATCAGCCCCCACCAGACATTGAATCTGCTAGAAACTTTTTTTTTGGAATTCCCAGCTTCCAGAACTATGAACAGTAGATTTCTGTGTTTATAAATTATGTATTTTGTTTTTTTTTCATACAGTAACTAAAATAGATCAAAATACTAAAGCTATCAAAACTTGTTTTCCTAGCACTAAGATTCATGAGATAGCATTTAGAAAGTAAGACAATCGAGCATGATTCAATAATGAAGTCTTAATATTAAGGGTAGATAAAAGAATAACAACATGTTATTTCCTGACCCTACACCTGTAGGTGCATACCTGCTGGCATGAGGAAGGGAATTGTTTTAATAAAGAACCTATACTGTACATCTATCTTCAAAATATTAGCCGAACTCAGAAAAGTATGAGATAGATCCCATCTTTTCACATGGCACCTTAGAGTTCTGTTGCATCTGCAGTTATACTTAGCCTTAGCAGAAGTGCTTCCTTGCAGATGTGTCAGTGTGTCCAGGAGAGATGGTATTCCTGCTACAGTGACAGTAAAAGTTAAAAGATAGTAGTATGGAGAAGAGTGGAGGTGTGTAGACAGAGAAAGAGCGAAAAGGAGACAAAAATGGCAAACAACTCATACTTTACTTTTGACTCCCGTGAAGTAGGATTCATTGATTCATTGGATCACTTTTCTTTTCAGAATTCATTATAAGCCTGAATTAAAAAAGAACACTGGGAAATGTTAAGGCATTCAAGGTGAGGGATAGCTGTGTAATGAGAAGGACCATTTAATAAGTTCAACCATACATATGTCCCTGCTTTGTTTCCTCAGGACATCTGCTGATTCACAATAGACAGCACACATGCCTAACAGAAATAAAGTGGCCTAAGGTTTTTATTGCTGTTAGTGGTTTAGGGAGTAGATATAAAAATTAGGACCCTCTAGGTGTTTAGAATTTGAGACACTAAGATCCCAGAAGAAACAAACAAATACACTAAATTTTGCCTCTGTCTTGTATGTAATTTCCTCATAAGGCATTTTCTGACTACTCCAGTGTACACAGATAGGGGTAAATGCAAAACCATGAGGCTGAGAGGCTAAAAAGCCAAGTAGGAAAACTCAATAGGCTTACAGAGCTATAGAGACAGAAGCTGAAGTTTGTGACATCCCATGGTGTTTTGACCCTGGGAAACCCTTCTAGTTAAGAAAGTTGAAAGATGGTGATTTTTTTACATAAGAATAAATTTAAGATGGACTGGCTTCAATTGTATCAATATGCTATGTGTGTACATTATCCAATATCCATAAAAAGCAAGTTATTTGTATGGGAAAAGAACACGATCCACAACTTTTTGGATTGTTTTACATAAAATTGTTCATAGTTGATAAAAATTATCAGACATACCAAGAAACTGGGCCAAATGTAAGTAAGTAAACCAGATAATGTAAACAGGAAAATCAAATACTAGCATTTAAAATAATATAATATGTTTAAGAAGATGGATTCAAAGAAGGGGATTTTTACTGCATAAATTTGCTATATAATTTTGACTGTATAAAAAGTAGACAGTGAGAATACAAAATTATAAAATAAAATAGCTGAATTTAGAATTAAGTAAGGAGATTTAACAAAACCAATGATTAATGATCTAAATGAGTACCTCCAAGTTCATGTGTTAGAAAATTAATTCATGAAACTGTTGGGAGGTAGGGCCTTCTCAAGTGACTTAAGATTATGGAGTCTCTTCCCCTACCAACAGATTAATGCCTGTCTTTGTATGTTTTCTGCTACTTATAACATAATACCACAGACTGAGTGTAGTGATGGCTCACTAGTTCAAGGGTCAACAGGCTGAATCTGATGATGGCTTTCTTGTTAGAAGAGTCCCAAGGTGATGCAGAGCATTACATAATTGAAGACAGAGAATATATAAACTGGCTTTTATACCTGACCCATCCTGGTGATCATCCATGAACTTCTTAACTCATTAATCAAATGAATGTGTGATTAGGAAGAATTCTAATCATCTCTTAAAGGTTGTACCTGGTCCCATCTTGTATTTCATACGAGGGACTACATTTCATCATGAGTTTTAGAGGGGACAAACCAAATTCAAAGCATAGCAGTGCCATGGTAGAAAACAGTGTCCTTCTGCCTTGTGCCACATGAGGACACAATCTCCTTCTCTCTGGAAGTTGCAGCATTTAGGTGCCATCTTAGAAGCAGAGAGCAACCCTCACCAGAGGCCAACACCTTGATCTTGGAATTCCTAGTCTCTAGACCTGTGAGAAACATCAATGTCCTCCATAAATTACCCATTTGTGGTATTCATACTATGACATATTGGAAAACCAATCAAATTTTTAAATCCTGGAAAAGAAAAAAAAAAAACAGAAAAGTTTGGAAAAGGCTGAAAAGAAAATAGATGTCACAATACCTTTATTTTTAGGTGGTGCTGAGGATTGAACCTAGTAACTCAAGCATGCCTCAGAAAATTCGGAATGGAACCACCCTTTGACTCAGTTATTCCACTCCTTGGTTTATACACAAAGGACTTAAAATCAGCATACTTTAGTGACACAGCCATATAAATGTTTATAACAATTCACAATAGCTAGATTATGGAACCAACCTAAGTGTCCCTCAATAGATAAATGGATAAAGAAAATGTGGTATACACAATGGAATATACTCAGCTTTAAAGAAGAGTAAGATTATGGCATTTGCCAGTAAATGGCTGGAACTGGAGACTATCATGCTAAGCAAAATAAGCCAGTCCTACAAAACCAAAGGCCAAATGGTTTCTGTAATATGCAGATGCTACTTCACAATTAGGTTGGGGACAATAGTGTTATTTTAGATTAGGTAGAGGGAAATGATGGTGGGGGAGAGGATGTAGGGATAGGAAAGATAATACAATGAAACAGAAATTATTATTTATATATATATATATATATATATATATACACACACACACACACACACACACACACACATATATATATCTACATGACCAATATGATTCTGTAACATATACACTGAAAAAAATGAGAAATTATATCCCATATATGTATGATATATCAAAGTGCATAAATACATTCTACTATCATGTATAACTAATTAAAACAAATTAAAAATTAAAAAAATAGATGACATGTAAAGAAATATACAAGAAAGCCAAACTGGGTTTGATATTTACATCATGGCAAAATATGCCTTTAAAAGTATAAATAATAAATCTACCCTGTAAGAGATTTAAAAGAACTCTTTCACTAACTGATAAAACAAATATACTCGAGTTTAAAAGAGAATGTATGTCAACACATTCAGAAAGTTCAAAAAATTTCTAAATAAATTTCAAAGGACAGATATATCTAGAATATAGTTTCTAATCATAGTTAAATTAATTCAGAAATTCATAACAGAAGGCACATACACGTTTCAAACAGATAGATCTTATAAAATCAAAAGAAAATTAAAATAAAAACAGCATATTGAAATGTATGGGATGCAGCTAAAATAATGCAAAGAGGAAATTTATTGATAAAAATATTTCCACTAGAAAAAGCTGTGATAAAATCAATGATTCCACAAAAAGATAGCAAAAAAAATTATACTTCAAGTAAGTTACAGAAAATAATGATGAAAATAAAACCAAAATGGGAGAATTGTTAGTGAAAACATCCACAATTTGGTTCTTTGAAAAGAGTAATGAAATGGATAAGCTGCTGCTAATATTGATAGGACACTGGAAACACAAATTAGCAATTAAAGGACTGAGAGAGAAGACAGAACTAGAGATCCTCTAGATTTCAAAAGTATAATAGGGATATGAACCAATTTATGCCAACAATTTTGACAAATCAGAGAAAAATAGATACATTTAAAAAATATATTAATCCACACTAACATGAGAAGAAATAAAAATAAAATTAGACTTGTATCTATTAAAAATATTAAACCATGCTAAGAGGCTTCAACAAATCTAACTTTAAGTCTGATCATTTTGCTGATGAATTTAATCAATAAGATCTGAAATAATACTAACACTATAAAAATATTTTATAAAATAGAAGAAAAGGTAACAAAACCCATTTTATTTTCAGAATAATATTATCAATAATAAAAACCAGATTATTATTATCATTATCATTTTTATTAATAGTATTGTTATTATTATTAGGCCAGCATCATATTTGCACTGAATTCTGTCCAAAGTATCAAAATTTCATATTGCTGTCACTTATGGATATAGACAAAAATTCCTTACTAAAATAGTGTATCTTTCTTTCATTATTTATTTGTAAATTTGCCTACTTGCAAAAGTTTCTTTATAACTCAGAATCAATACTAAGGATGCTTTTCCAGTCATGTGCACATAGTCTCCCTGAATATGCACAGAACAATGAAAATTATGAGTCCTCAGATGTGCATGTTCCCAGGCGAAGTCAAACTATTGTTCTAGATTTTGTACTGCACACTAGTATCCTTTTCATAGTATAGTTAGTGCCACATTTTTGTGCATTGTTGCTAGTGATTGTACTGTTTAAAATGGTCCCCAATTGTAGTGCTGTAAGTTGTCCTAATTGCAAGAAATTTGTGATATACCTTCAGACATAAATATATGTGTGTCAGATAAGCTTTCCTTAACCATGAGTTATAGTGCTATTAGCCATTAAACTCAGTGTTATCAAATCAATAATATATATTAAATAAAGTATCTTTGAACAGAAATACACCTAGAACAAGTTGACAATGATTGGTTGTGATTGGATGACAAAGATTTTGTGACTCATAATTCACAGGAACCTAATTGAATTTTTTGGGGTGCAGTGATCCCATATTCACTAATTCAGAATTGTTGGCAACTTTAAGAACATTACTAAGAAGAATCAACTGTATTAGCAATTCAAACACATCAATATCGTAAAAAGAAAGCTAAATGAGTAATTAGCTCTGAGGTCGTGGATGACTGAAGTGAAAAAGAGGATGTGTTTATTGTAATAATTCATTAAACTATATATTAAGGATGTGTACTCTTTATATATGCCCTATATAAAAAATACTTGCAACATAATAAAAGAGAAAGAGGTTAAGATGCCAATGTAAACTAACAGGATGTCTTTTTGACCACATAATTTTGAGACGCACAGATAGTCCCAATTTTTTCCTCTAACATATTCTATTACCAATCCATTGTCTATCATTTAAGCATATTTAGTTTGATACAATATTCGACGTATTCCTTCACCTTTCCCTGGATTTGCTTCTTGATACCAGCTTTATTTCTTATATGTGATTTTGCTATCAAAAAATAGTGTTCTGGATCCAGTGCTTAAGACCTTCAATGTAATACATGAAACAAAGCAGCACTACAAAATTTGGAAGATATGTATTTTATAAAAGTATTTCTGAGTTAGGCTAGAATTTTTATTCAACCTGATATTTGCAGTCATCTCAAAGAACTGGATTGAAGACATGATTTGACTTATGTCTAATTAATATTTCCATGGAAGAACTTAGTACCTGGGTGTTACTGTATTAGGGTAGCTAGTTGTTTCAACAAATACACCTTCACTTGTATAATTCTGTAAGCACAGGGGGAAGTTTATATCTCCTTCACATAAGAGTCCAACATTGTTACAGATCTGGTTTGGAGGAGGGGTTTGCACAATCCTTCAGGGACCCAGACTGATTGAGGTCATGATAACTTCAACATGTGGTTTCCAAGGTCACTTGAAATTGAAATCCATAGAATGAATTCTATGAAATTCATATAATGGAACAGTGGATATGGGTGATTATATGGGCACAGTCTGGAAATAGTGAACATCAATTTTACTGACTATCCATTGGCAAGAACTCAGTCACAAAGCCACACCTAAGGGAAATGTAGTGAAGCTCGGTTTCCAGCAATAGAAGAAAGGATGGCTTTTGGTAAACAGCCAGTCATTTCCACCAGACCTTGGAAACACAATGTTGCTGAAAATTTCAGACGTGAACTGCTGAGAACATTTAAAAATATCTGTTACTATGATCTTTGGGTAGAGTGGTGTAATACCTTGGACTTATTCAGGCTTATGATGTCAATGGCACAAGAAAAAACACTTGGTAAAGAAGAGGTCAAATACAAGACAAATTTCAGAGAGTAGATAGAGCCAGTGATTTATTTCGGAATTCACCATTATAATTAGAATCAAGAAATAACCATTTTCATGAAACCATCAGAGCACAAATTATAGCAAGTGGGAGATTATTTTAGAATTGGAGGAAATTTTAGACATGGGGTTCATTATTTGTAAACCCCTCTGTCTGTAGAGATAGATAATGACATATGCATTATTATAAGCTTGGCTAGTGCTGCCACACAGTCAGTTTAACCTCCAGTTCTCAGCTGGATTCACTTTAAAGTTGGAGACTGCTGATGCTCCATTTAATGACTCTTTTCTTTTCTACTTGTTTCCATTTCAGCAGTTACCATTTTGTCCTGGCTCTCATAACTTCACACATGGATTATTTCAACAGACTCCTAGCTGTTCTCCATCAATTCAGTTTCATGCCAATCCATTCTTCATAGTGCTTACAAAATTAATCTTCCTGAAATACTAGTTCATCACATCTCTTTCGTTTTCCAGAATGACGTGGTTCTCAGGTTCTTTCTGAATCCAACATAAGGCTGTGCACTTTTTCCTTTTCAATCCTGCTCTCATCAGCCTAATGTCTCTTTATGGCCCCTTAACACAGACACTCAATCTTATGACTCTCCGTCCAACATGTTCCCTTCCATCTATGTGTCTTTCACTCTTTAAATCTCTTTCTCCAGGGTGCCCCTCTTCAGCCACATTTCACTGTTTCCTCAAGAAAAAAAAACACACAAATATTTCTATTTTCAAATCCTGACCTTACTTACTTCCCATTTGGCACCTCCCAAGAGACGTTAACTCTCAATTTCCATTAAATTTCTCTAGTGGCTTCATATGTGCAAATCGAACTTTGCTATAAAACATGAGAAAGGAAGACAAGTATATATGCCTGTGATTCCATAAAAAGTAGAATGTGTTCGGATTGTCTCCTGTGCCTTCACTGTACACAATATAATACACCATGTGTAGATATTTCGTGGTCTGTTATACATTACTTATACAGGAAAGATTTTAAATAATTAATTAGTTAATTAATTAATTTATTTTAGTGCTATGGATTGAACCCAGGGGCACTTAACCACTAAGCCACATCCCCAGGCCTTTTTATTTTATTTTTTTTTTTAATTTTGAGACATGGTCTGGCTAAGTTGCTAAGGCTGGTTTTGAACTTGCGATTCTCCTTCCTCAGCCTCCAGTATCGCTGGGATTACTAATATGCACAACCACGTCCATCAGGAATGTTTTTCTTTTATTCCACCTTTCAGAAAAAGACTTACCTTTATGGACATGCTAATATACGGTAAGGTCACATACATCACATCTACCTGAGCCAAAAAAGATGTACCAACAAAAATGTGTACCACTGAAGTCCTATAAACTTGACAAGAGCAAACTATAAATTTGGCTGTGGGTTTTCTAGACATCATTAAATAGAGGAAATCCTGCACAGAAGCAAACTGATTGCTCAGGAGAAATATACCTAATTCATATTCCTTATATTTTATCGAGCCATATTCATAAACATATACCTGTTCTTAGACCAATATTTTAAGGCCATTATTACTCTTCAAATTCTGAACCATTGAAAGGCAACTGACTGAGACAGAGGGATATTGAAAGAATTGGAACATCTATTAGAACAGAACTCTCTAATCTTTTAGGCATTCACTTGAGAAGCAAGTTGTCCAACTTCTGGTAGACTGAACAGAATAGCTTCCCAATATTCAGATGGCATTAAGAAAGAATGATACTATGAATCCTTATATTTTAATTGTATAGTTAAAAAAGACTTTTTATGAAAAATAAAATAATCTTATTTTTAACCTATTGCTTAGGACTCATTTTTTGAATGGCCTTTCTTTTAGATACAAAGCAGGTTCAGTCTTCTTCTCTCCACATGGTAGAAACCAGTTGTCCACAACATTACATAGTGTTCTTTTTACTTATTGAGAGAATATTGGATTAGTTTGTAGAACGAATGTACCAGACAAAGATATTTGCTTCAGAGACTCCCTTCCAGTTGAGATACATATATGACATTGTTCTGTACAGGAGGGTGTACAGGGTTTTGGGGAAAGCCTCTATTTTGCTGATCCAATTACTACTTCAATGCTCCTCCTTTTTTTTTTTTCTTTATTATGGGAATGTAGTCACAATGTCTGGAGAAGATACAGATACTTTATAGGCTTAAGGATACAAGCATGAAGACAAAGACCTTCATCTTTATAGTGGAGGACAAAGACAGAGAGGTTTTGGTCTCTATGGTAATTGTTCAGTCACTGCATGAATCCAGGGCTACCTACGTCTGGACTTGGCCTACTTTATGGTATAAATTTGAGTTGTGAAAGTACTTCAGCTATATATGCTAGGATGATAGAAAGTGAGATGAAGTTGGGTAGACCCCAGACCTAGAAGAATGGGCCTTGTACCTTTTCCTAACTGTCAGATTGGAATTCAGCGTTTATGCCAGTGGTCCAATATCTATTGCCTAAAGTGTAGTAGTTAATTCATAGTGAGTTGTCATTGGTACCCAAGGAAGTTGCACATGGCAGTCAAGATGCAAAAAGTGTGCATTATAATCAGGTGAGGGATGGATTTGAATTCTGGTGAAAAATTAAATGTATAAGCAGTAAAAGATCCTATTGTAGAAAATTGGCAAAGGTAAGGTCATTGTCAAAGTCCATTCTACCATTCTGACCTTGTAGGATTCAGAGCAGAACTTCCTACTGCATAAATGGACCACTAAAGAGTCAAATGAGGCAAATGCCTTCAACATAAGCAGTCTACATAGTGACTATGAAGAGATATAACTAGTCAGATTCTGCATGTACTTTGAAGATAGAGCACAGTGAACTCCTGAAAAAAAAAAAATGCATTTGAGATATGAGAGAAGGAGAAGTCAGAAGAGGCTCAGAGAGGAACAGTTTTGGAGGAAGGTCAGCAGTTCAGATTTGGACAAGACCAATTTAAATGTTTATCAGACATCCCTATAGAGATCTCATCCCTATATGAATGCAATATTTTTGAGATAATTCTAGGCAGAAGATAGAATTGCAAGTGTGATCAGCAAATAGATGATATTTGATATCATGAGACTAAACATACATCTAATAAATGATGAAGCCTGGATGTGAAGGGAGGATTTAGAGTAGGTAGATAAGAAAAAGTAAAGTCTAATGCATAACGATAAAGCCATCTGACTTTATTGCATGGAAAACTGGTCAGGAAGGGTTGTGTAGCTAATAATGCAATGAGAAGTTTGCAACCATGAGGAAAACGTAGGAGTCATTTCTCCCTTTGAATTCAGATTCTACTGGGAGTTAAGTGTGAAGTGGAACCAGCTGAGGACAGTGAATTAAAAAGTAATATTTCTGGGCTGGGGATGTGGCTCAAGCAGTAACGTGTTCCCCTGGCATGCGCGGGGTGCTGGGATCGATCCTCAGCACCACATAAAAATAGAATAAAGATGTTGTGTCCACCTAAAACTGAAAAATATATATTAAAAAATTCTCTCTCTCTTCTCTCTCTCTCTCTCGCTCTCTTTAAAAAAAAATAGTATTTCTATGCACTCCAAGGAACAAGGGGCAGATGCACAGGTACAAACCTAGTGACTGAGAACTCCTCCAGAAAACAATAAGGTAAATTCATAAACAACTGCAAAACAAAAGACTATTATCAGAATTTATGAGATTTATTGTATTTGAATACATCTTTAACATGCTTATTACACATCTGGTCATTTGGAGGTTTTTGTTTATGTTGCTTATGTTTATGCTGGATTTTGCTCTAGGTGTTGTGTCTTCTTCTTATTTTAAAATGTGAACTTATGATCTCTGGAACTTTTATTTTTGAGACGTTTTAAGTTCTGAGATATCTAATTGAAAAGTAAGCTTATACCATGAAAATTTGTCTTTACTTCTAAAACATTACTGATCCTAAAACATGACCGAGTGCATAAACCTTAAGGGATTTTTGGAACCGCAAACGAAAGCTGATTTGGAGTTATAACCTCAGATGAAAGTTAGTGTATGGCTATACATTCTTTTTTTAACATTTATTTATTTTTTGTAGTTGGACACAATACCTTTATTCTATTTATTTTTATGTGGTGCTGAGGATCAAACCCAGGACCTCACACGTGCTAAGCAAGCACTCTTCTGCTGAGCCACAATCCCAGCCTTGGTTATACATTCTTAAAGGATATTTTTCTTTTTCTACACCCAACTCCAAATTCAGGACAAGATAGTTTCCTTGTTTTACTGTTCTATGGGGAAAATTGCCCTATGATTATTCGCATTGTGCCTTTTGAAACCCAAGTATTCTAGAACTCTCTGATATTAAAGGAAGTCTCTTGTCTTTCCTCTGGAAGCTCCATATCATCGGATTTTTTGCATTGTCCTTGAGGCAAAAGTGTATTCAATACTACCTTATATCTCTTCATTCCTTCCTGTTTTACATTCAATAGTGTCTTCTGACATTCTTATTAGCTTAACAATGCTTTTACAAATTATTTTTATTTAATAATTTATGCATTGAATCCATTAATCACTCTGGGTAGTTTAGACATTTTAACAATATTAATTCTTTCAATCCATGAACATGGGAAGTCTTTGTACTTTTTTGTATGTTCATTGATTTGTTTCATTAGTAGTTTATAATTGACAATGCAGAGATTTTTCACATTCATATTAAGTTTATTTCTAAGTATTTTATCTTTTTGTAACTATTATGTATAGGTTTGATCTCCTGATTTATGTTTCAGCAAATTTACTATTGATGTGTGAAAACACTACTGATTTTAGTACATTGATTTTATCCTGAAACTTTACCAAATTATTTTTATCAATCCTTGCAGTATTTTGTAGAGTTTTTAGACTTTTATATTTGTAAAATTATGTTATCTAAAAAAAAAAAATAACATAATTTCTTCCTTCCCTGGTTGGATGCCTTTTATTTCTTTCTCTTCCTTAATACTGCTTTAACTAGGATGTTTAGTACTATGTTTGTTGCCTGGGTCCTGAAAGTGAACTACTTATCTTGTTCTAGATCTTAGAGAAAGCGTTCAGCTTTATCCTGTTCAGTATGATATTAGCTGGAAAATTTTAATTCATGGATTTTATTTTGTTGAGGTACATTTCTTCTGTATTTAATTCATTGAGAGATTCTTGAAGAAATGTTGAATTTTGTTGACTGTCTTTTCTGTCTCTATTATGATGACCTATGCATTTTGTCATTTATTCTGTTCATATGGTCACACATTAAAATGAAAATGATATTCTTCACAAAAATTTAAAAAACAACTCCTAAAAGTCCCTATATATTAAAGCAATCTTAAGCAAATAGAACAAATCTGGAGACATCGGGATACCTAAGGCTCAAAATATACTACAGAGATATAGTAACCCCAACAGCATGCTACTGACATGAAAACAAGCATATAGACCAAGGAAATAGATTGGAGTAAGGATATCCTCTTCAATAAATGGTTTTGGGAACACTGGATATTCATATGCAGAAGAATGAAACTAGACCCCTGTGACCAAAAAAAAAAAAAAAAAACACTTCAAGACATTTGTATAAAGTGTTTTATGATAAGACTACAGAAGCACAAATAAAAGCAAAACTTTAAAAATGGGCTTATATCAGACATAGAAGCTTCTATACAACAAAAGAAATAATCAACTGGGTAAAGAAACAACCTAAATAATGGGAGAAAATATTTGCAAATAATTCTTCCAAGAAGGGATTAATACCTAGAACATTTAAATCATTTAAAAATTCAACAACAAAACCCAAATAATCCAATTATAAATGTGCAAATGATCTGAGTACGCATTTCTCTAAAGATACAAAAATGGACAAAAAACATATGAAAAAAATGTTCAGCATCACTATTAGAGAAATACATATCAAAACTACAATGCAAGATATCACACCAGTTGGAATACTTAGGATTGAAGAGATGCCAACACTCTCATGTTTATTTACAATAACCATCATATAGAATAAACTGAGGTGTCCATTGGGAGATAAATGAATGAGTCAAACATGATATATATATACTATCAAATATTATTTATCCATAAACAAGAATGAAATTATTATTTGTAGTAAAACGAATGGAACTTTCATAACATGAAAAAAGTCAGAGACAGAAAGATAAATACTTCATGTTCTCATTCACATGTAGAAGCTAAAAGAATTAAATCATTGAAGAGTAGATAGTGATCACTGAAGGCTAAGAAAGGTAGAGGTCAAAAGGGATAGGAGAAGGGTGGATTACAGAAACCAAAAAACAGTTACCCTGGAAGAATGAGTTTTAGTGTTCTACAGCAAAAGAGGGTGCTGTAATTTACAAATTACCACATATTTTATAAAGAATTAAGAGAAAGAATTTCAAAGGATCTCAACACAAATAAATGATAAATGTTTAAGGAGGTATTGATCAAATAATTGTCCTGATTTAATCAATACACATTGCACACATGTATTGAATTATCACAGTCTTTATCCCACAAATATGTACAATGATTACGTGTCAGCTTAAAAAAATTATGCATTCTGTGTAGTTATTAGAGTGGAAGGGAAATTGATAGGCTTTGTAACAAGTCCTTTGTTTTCTAACAACTATATTGCTGGACTTACTATCTTTACAAGACTAGTTGTTGGGTATATAACTGAATCACTTTCCCATATAGTAAAAATAAACTTTCATAACACAGACTTCAAACAACAAACTCTGACTCATGTAGTAGATCCTAACTTCAATAATGGAGAATGTGAGATTGTTTACTTGATGTTTATTCTTTATGTGATATACCAAAAGTAACTGAAATCTCAAGTGGACTGGACTGTTTGTTGAGAGGACAATGATTGTAGTTCAACCATATTCTCAGCAAAGTTCTGTGGTCTTAATAAGGGCAATTTCATCATTAAATATAAAATTGGCATGAAATTGTAGAGCAGTCTTTGCTAACTTGTTTCCGTGATAAAAACAGACATGCACTCTGGGACTGTCCATCTGGCACCTTCAGTAATAAACTAAAATTTGATTTTTAATGATCTTAATACTTATTGTTAACAATTATTTTAATGCAGAGAATGTAACTTTTTCAAATTTAGAGTTTGCTTCCCCAAATTCTGATTAAATGTTGATTTATCACATGATTTTATCTCATATATCTGTATGAGAACAGATTATCCAAATATTTATATCTTGAGTTTGTGTACCATTTTGTAGATTAATTCTTGTCTTCATCTGTTTGTGCTGCCATAACAAAATGCCACCAAATGAATAACTTATATGAAACAGAAATTTATTTCTCCAAGTTCTAGAGTCCAGAAGTCTCAGATCAAAGCAAGGTCATCCTGTGTCTGCTGAAGGCCTGTTTTCTAGTTCTTAGATGGCACTTTCTATGTACTCAGTAGTGGGAAAGGCAAGTAGCCTTGTGGGATCTTTTTTTTTCAAAGGCTCCACCCTTGTGACCTAACCACCTCCTAACTACCTCATCTCCTATATGCCACTACATTGGTGACTAGATTTCACATATAAATTCAGGCCACAACTGTATTTAAATATCCTCAGACATTAAAAAATACACAAAATTAGGAAATACATATAATGCTTTTTTGCCCCCAGATTCTTTGTGTCCTCCCAAACCATCAGAATGATTGGTGGTAAAGCTGGTGGGTCAGTATAGAAAACCATAACCCCATTCATCATAAGAACTGCCACTGAACTATAATCTTTTTAATAATTTATGCCTATTTTTATTTTCATGAGTAGAAATCCACTTTTAGAAATGTGATTTTTTTTTTCTTTTAGCTATAATTCTACATTTAGATAGAAAATATTATTTTGTGTGAAAACTGATCAAAGTTTTGGGGCTTTTTGTTAGCTTGTTTTCATTATTTACTTTGATTTAGCCATCAATATGGTCCAGCATGCCTGCATAAAACAATTTTAAATATGGGACAATAGTTTTAAATATAGAACAATAGTGTGATAGTTATATTACACTGAATAGTGCTTATTGATCAGTGTCAAGCTAAGCTGAGAGCAGATTCTTTTTATGCATTGATTTGAGTGATTTCACATTTGGCTTATAATGTAGGCTTTGACTTTTGGTTTTAAATTCACTGGGCAGTCTTCTATTTGGGGACATTCCAACTGTAGCTCAGCCTACTCCAGGACTGGCCACCAGGTGGCAGATATAAAAGTGCTTATGTTAATTAAAAAAAAATGGAGCTGTTTTCTTTACTTATGTTTTGACATAAGTGAGATACTAACATTAAAACTTTGGAGTGTTAAATAATTCTACTTTGGTTATTATGTATGGACCTGCATAAAAGCAGACATGTTATGGAATACTGGTTCTTCTGCACCCTTCATGTTGTCCTTTCATTTCACATAATTCAAGATTGAAAATGGAGGAGGTTTTGTGTTTGTTTGTTTTTAATCATTGTAGGTCTTGGCTAGTTGACTGAGTTGGAGCAAAACCAAACATGGGCATATCTAGGTTGCCCACTGGGAACCCCAAAACCATTTCTAGCAAAAAGGGTTGTAAAAGGAGAGGAATTCAAAAGCATCACTCTTGAAAGAGAAGGGGTGACAACATTTTCTGTAACTTGATTTTCCCTTCCTTAGTAACAACCAGTTTTCTGAAACATGAAAATAGTTTGCAAGAAGCAACTTTATTGCTTTTCCTTACAATTAGGGAAAAGGAGGCAGTGGTGTTCAAATGAGGCTTGACAGTCTGGGTAACAAGCACCAACCATCTGTGCTCTAGCAGCACTGTTTGTATTTTTAATGTTTACACATACAGCAAAGATAATTAAAAATAACTATAATTAAAAATGATTACAACAAATTACTTTTCCCTCAACAGTAATATGTGTCTGTAACTTATAAGATACTTACTAAAGTAACCTTTATGGAGTCTAACAAGAAAACCTTATCATTGCTGCCTTGTTTCTGAAAGTGTATAGATTCGAGGGAGGGGAGATTTTTCCCAGCCATGAAACCATTTGGCTTATTGCACTTCACAAATATTATTTCTTAGTATAGGAATTATTTCTGTATTTATAAGGCAAGATTCTTTTTTCTTGGAAGAAAATACTAGATGTAGTTTCTGCCAAAAATAGAAGTCAAATGACAGGGTAGAGGGGCACGTGGAAGAGAGAGAGAAAAAAAACTAGCTTAGGTCCCTGCACAGTTTTTCATTATTACAATTATTTTTTAAAAGTCATATATCCTTATATTTTTCCCTAGAGACTATGCATGAATTTAGGGCCCAAGGACAGATACAGATAATTGTATCTTTATTTTTCACATTCCTATTTTTCCCCCCAATAGCTATAGCTTTGTTAGATACTTGCTCAAATTCACCAGGGCAGTTTCTTCTCTAAAGATCGATTTTCTCCTGGAAGGCTTCCCTGCTTTTCAGTGTCTCTTGCAAATAAGCTTCTGCCAGTCTCTTCACTGTGGACCCACCATACCCACAGCGTGCCTGGACCCCAGTAGAAGGCAGATTTAAATGTTTTCCAGAAGATTTCTTAATTCCCACAAATCAGTTTTCTTTAGACCATACACACTAGTCAATTTAAGAGGCCCACACATGCTACTTAAATACATTACTAAAGGAAATTTAAAACATGTTTTGGTTGCAGATGCTCTTTAAATTTTTTTGGAACAATGTAGGCTTGAGTTAATTCATAAAAGGATTCCAACAGAAATAAATTCAGGTAATTTCTGATTTAAAAAAAAAATCTTCTAATGAAGATTTCTCTTCTTTTCTCTTTTCCTTATATCCCTTCTACATCTGTTTTTCCTTCCAAGTATGGCTATTTTTATGGGAAAATGTATCAGAAAATTAATTTGACATTTTTTTTGCCTCAGCATTATGTAAGTCAGAATACCACATGAAGCAAAATTCTCAGTGTCTACTTCTAAAGACTAAAGATGTAAAAATAAACTGCATTATATTATAGCATATTGTAATTTGTAAGTACATGAATTATATACATTATAAAACTAATAATTTTCATCAGATAAATTTCATATGTTCGTGCTTAATTCTTTGGGGTTTAATGTGAACTCAGATGCTTTCACATTTGATACCACTAGTGAAATAATGGGGTACTCGAAGATGAGAGAAGAGTATATTTCATAGTTATTAGTGTGTGATGGTCTGTAGCTAATTGGTAAACATTTTAAGCTCTTCTCCTATTTTCTCTACAGGATTATATTTGGGAAAGTAATAGTGGCAGGGGTCAGTTAAGATTCATTTAGAGACATCTAAAGATGAAAACTTTCATTGTAACAGCAAATATAGTGAAGCAAAGGCATAGATTTCTATAGGAGTATGAACAGATTATAGAATCCTATTTCCTTTTATTATAAAATTAAAACATTTTATTAATTAAACATTATATGCTTATAACATTTAACCATAGCAATTAAGTGTTGCATATCAAAATACTTATAATTCAATAAAATTTAAAAATGGATTAGCTTTATATTAATTTATTTAAGTTTTATATAACTGGAAAGGAATTCTGAGAATCAGTACATTAAAGAATCATAAAATAAAATTTAAATGAGCAGTGTCGTCATGTTGTGTCATGTACCTAAAACCATACCAAACATTTATGGAAAAGAATTATCCCCAACGTCTGAGGCAATCATCCAATGACAAGTTCTGGAGCAACAGGAGCTGAATTTCTCTGTTGTTTTTGAGAGTGCTTCAAAGCAGATAAGTCTAAATGGAGATTGGTAAATCCAGACTGAAGAGAGCCAAAGCATCAGAATCTAGCACTAGAGCCAAGATTTTTGTATTTAGATGCAGTGAGTTGATTCAACACAAAGGAACAGTGCAAAGACCATGAACAAGGAAGAGTGCAAAACCATGAACAAGGTGGAAATTGCCAGACCTTTCTTTGAGTATTACTGAATTTTGACCTGATGGCTCAGAATCTAACTTTGAGAATCAACATGAATATGGAGGGCCATGGATGATTAGATAATGTTCTGAATAAAATTGATGGGCAAAACACTTTTTGCAAGGGTTTATTCAATAGATTATTTATTAAGTACGAATTATGTACAAGCAGTATAGAATGCATCAGAGGCAGAACAACATACACAAGGAAATGAGAAATTATAATGTAGAATCTCACTGTCAAGTGCTACTGTGAGAGTTAGGAGAAGACACTGCAGGAACACAGGAAGCATCATTGCTCTTGGATTTAAATAGTCAGAAAATAATTACAGATAAAGAATGTCAAGAGAGAATCTTTAATATTGCATAAAAATTAGCTAGATAATGAGATTCAGCCTGTGCTAAGGCCCACAGTCTAGTGACCCTGGAGCATGAATTCCAGGGGACTAAAACAAGTGTGGAAGGAGAGAGAGTCTAGGATCCTCAGTTTCCTTTGCACATATTTGGTGGGAAGGGAGGAGTGAGATGTCAAGGAATGCTGCTTAGTTCATAAAAGATATGCTGTTCCTTTTATTAACTTATTTTTCATGAATAAAACCCAGTATTTTTTATTAGTGTATTATACAATTAGTATAACACACACAGAGGTGCCCACACATGCATACAATCTGTATAGGAAGCTGTGTTAAGTACTCCTAGAAAAAGATTTTTCTACTGAAAGATAAAGTTCATTTTGGAGAATCATTGATCATTTGCTCTGGTGAAGTACATTGTTCTTGGCCCACAAGTTTACCTTATATTGTCCCCAAGTATCCTGTCAAGGACAGGACTTAGCTACTTCCAGTAAAAGGTGCAAATTTGTATTATTAAAAAAAACATGGTATAATATTAACCTTTCCACACTTTAAAATTTTTTTATTATAATGGGTTGTTGACTCAGTATTGACAATAATACAAAATTAAAACCCAAATAAGAAATCTGCTAAGTTTTTTTTCTTGACCATATTTCAAGTGGAATGTGTTAACAAGTCATATTAAAAAACAAATAATAAACAAAAATTCTATTTAAAATAGTTTGTGTCTAGTGTGAAAAAAATGACAGTATGGTAGAATGTAAAAGTCTAGATTAAAAACAAAGAAAACAAGAATGTAAGGGAATGAAGGAGGGGGAAGAGAATAAAATTTGGGAATGTCAGAAAATAACTCAGTTGTGTTTTTAATGTTTCTAAATATCTTCTTCTAAAATTTCTTAGAAATTCTAAAACTCTTTCCTGATATAGGAAAGCTTGTATGTAGATAGTTATGGTCGAGACTGTTGTCTCTATTTTGACATGAAAATGTATATGAGTGGTAGGAGTTGTAGTATTTCCTGTTCCCTTTCATGTTACTGAGAGAAAACAGAATGTGTGGGAAAACATTAGGTGTCCACAAGTAGAAGAAATGACAACTGTAAAGAGACTTTTTCTCAATTTACATCCTGTTACAAGAGATTTATAGGGTATCAGAAAAATAAAAGCAGAATTCTAATAGCATATGATAATATATATATATATATATATATATTCTTTTGAACACAAATATTATATTTATTATAAATAAGCTTTTATAAAATAATAAAACTGATTTTTAAAAACAAGCCATATTAAAACTTAAATAATCGGAGAATGTGGTACTTCAAAGTATTCTCCATGGGAATGCATATATTTTCCTTTAAATATGCTGCTGTTACACTTCAAGCCACATTTAGAATCATTCTTTTGAGATTTTATAAAAACTTACTATTATATTAGTCACACAAGAAAATTCATCTATTTTATAATCAAATCACATAATTTAGAAACCAAATGTCATATTATTCAATTTTATCATTCTATTTTCATGTCCAATATTTCTCAGTGTTACAAATATTTCTCAGTGTTATAAAAAATGAAAACACAGTCAAAAGATTAAGATTTATCTTTAGAGAAGATATCTTTGACAAGTGAATAAATGCATAAAATATTAAGTAAGTTCAAAAGTACCTATTTTCAGTTCAGAAGATAATTCTAAGAGTTTCAAACTGATAAATCTTAGCATCAGTAGAATCTGTCTGCAACCTTGGGACTTAGCCACCTAAGAAGGGACAAGACTCATTTGCAAGAATAAGTGCTTCTATGTTTGTTCAAAAAATATCACATAGCTTTATGGGCACACTGTGTAAATAGAAAACAGTGCTACACACATAAAAATGAGGATAATGAGCATGTCCTTTTACCAAAAGGAAGCAATTAGACTCAGTAGCAAGTAATTATTTTAGTGAAAAGTACATTTGCTTTTCAGTTTTATTCCACACTAGAACTCCAGCTGAAAAAGACCTTGGAGACCAGTTAGTCCAAACCAACTAACGTTTCAGGGGAGAGGAAAATGAGGCATAGAAACTGAAAGCTAGGTGACTTGTCCAAGGTTACATAACAAGTTATAAATCTTTGTTCAGAATTCTGGGCACTTGACCATTGATACAAGATTCTTCCTAGTACATCCTAGTGTAAGATTTGTTTCATGGAATGTTTACATAATCCAAAGCAATTTTTGAAATGTTAAATTATAGAATAAGTTAATGTATCTTTTGTGGACTTTGAAAGGATAAAGTACTGCTTTATCCTTTTAACTTTGTTCCACATGCCAAGAACACTATACTTTTTAAAAGTCACAAGTGGGTGATTCAGAAATGTGGATGGATCACTTAAGAAAAAAATCTAGTTTCTTTTTCACCAGTCTCACTACTTCTTTTATTATTTCACTTAGACTGAACAGTGAAATCAGAGTATTAATTTCCAATTTTATTCACTGTTTTTCACCCTGACACTAATATGTGTTTAGTGCTTTTGATTTAGCCAATATTTTACTCTGTTTCCTTGGAGATTTTTCCAAAATATTTCAGGAAAAAAAAATGTTGTATTTTCTGGTTGACCACCTGTTAGAAAGACATATTTAAAACACTCAAAATCGTGAGTAGTGTCTTAGTCCATTTGGTTTGCTACAGTAAACTACCCTAGACTAGGTATTTAATTAAAAACAGAAACTGGGAATTCCCAGGTGAAGCTGCTAGACAACTGGGTGTCCATTTCACAGATGGTACCTTCCTGTCCTTTCCTCAGGTGGCAGAGGAACAAACAAGCTCCTCCATGCCTCTTTATAAAGGCTTTAATCTCATTCATTGTGGGTAGCCCTCATGATTTAATCACTTACCTGAAGGCCTTACCTCTCAATACTATTACACTGGGGATTATCTCAACATATGGATTTTTTCTTGTGAGTAAACAAATGTTCAAATCATAACAACTAAATACAAATCCTTAATACTGTTTGTCCAAAACATGCTAAAAGAAGACTTTCCATTTGGTAATAAATGGTATTCAATTTCTATTCTTTTGAATTTCAATTAGTTAATAAACTCCGTGTGGCACATTCTTCCCATTTTACTATAATCCTCTACTATCAATTCCAGAAGTTTGTATTTTTGCAAAAGCACCAAGGAAGAACTTACCCTGTCAGTTATGCATTATCTTTCCATATAAACTGACCTTTGATTTTTGAAAGGGAGATGATCAGTGGGATTCCAGGAGAATCACTTTATTTAGACCCAACTTCAGTCTTCAAAATGAACCTTCCCACCCACAATAGGAAGACTAAAGGAAGTACAAACTCTGAAGATTGTTTTTATTCAGAAATGATAAAATTTTAACAAAAATATTCTTTAATATTCTCCCAAAAATAGCACAGAAAGACATTCTGCTGAATAGGAACCTAGGTTTTTAAATTAGGAACAGGGGATCATAAGCCTGAGATAAAGGCAGAACAACTAACACCAAGAGTAGTTCAGGATGTAGAGCAACCAAGCACACAGGATCAGATGGAATCTGTACTGAGGGCAGGAAGGGAGCATTTGACCTTTCAGAGATGAGTAAGAATTGGCAAGATGAAGTGCAGGGATAGTTTTGTGAGAGGAGTGCTCTCAACAGAGAGAGCAATTTTTGCAACAAACTTAAAAAAAAATAAAGAAAGAGAAAGAAAAGATGTGGCCTATTTTGGAATTAAAATTAATCTATTATGCATGAAATGCAGAATGCTGGGGAGAGTGACTAAATATGAGAAGCCAGCAGAATCAGTTATTGAAGGGTCAAAGAAACATCATTAAGGAGTATCAACTTCATCCTGAAGGCAATATGGAGATATTTAAAAAATTTCTTCTTCATGGTATTAGCACAGAAAGAGTTGTATATTAGAGATATATCCTGGCTACAATGTGGAAAATAGATTAGGCCTAGAGGATTGTCTATCAGCTAAGGAACACAAGATACAGGATAATGGCTTGGCCAAGGTTACTTTTGATTTTTTTGAAATGATTGGTTCAAGAGATATCAAAGAGATAAACTGAATGCAATTTGGTGATTGAATGTGGCAGCCTAGAGAGGGGATTCCATAGCAGTGCCATTTACTGAGAAGGGTAATGTAGAAGGAGGAACACCTTTTGGAAAACATAGTGACCTGAGTCTTTCATGTTTTATTTGAAGAATATGTATGACAGGTATATGTAATTGATAAGCAATGGTATCAATATGCCGTTGGATATCTGAATCTGAGAGCTTAGAAAAAATACCTGAGAGATGTAGATCTTGGAATTTGAGGGGATGTGTACATATAATGTGGCACTGCATATAGTGAAATATTTAGTTGAACATAAAATGGATTGAAGCATTGATACATAATAGAATGTAGATAAACCTCTACAAATGATACTAAGTGTTATACTTGCAAGAAGTAACAAAATAATTTAGCTGGAGAGAGAGAGAGAGAGAGAGAGAGAGAGAGAGAGAGAGAGAGAGAGAGAGAGAGAATGTTTAAAGAAAGAAGGAAGATGAAGGGATAAACAAGTTGTGTTGTATACAACAACGGAATATTATTCAATCTAATGTGGAATGAGGTACTGATGCATGCTTCATTATAGATGAACTGCCAGAAAATCATGTCAAGTGAAAGAAGCTAGACACAAAAGACCTCATATCTTAAGATTCCATTTTTATAAAATGTCTAGAATAGATAAATCCATAGTGCCAAAATGTAGAATTATATGTCCTGGGACAGGAGATGCTAAGGTGAAGAAACTGTTTGATGGGTAAGGGAGTTTGGTTTGGAGAGATGAAAATATTTTGAAGCTAGAAGAGATGCTGGTTGCCCAATCCTGTAACTGTACTAAATGTGTTGAATTATTTGTTTAAAATTCATCATGAATCTTGGGGCTGGGGATATAGCTCAGCTAGTAGAGTACTTGTCTCACATGCATAAGGCTCTGGGTTCAATCCTCAGTACCACAAAAAAAATTATTATAAATTTTGTGTCAATAAATTACTTTTTTTTTAAGAAGGAAAGTAAATGACAAAATCAAAAGTCATGATTTGAGGAAGGAAGGGACTGAAAAGTTTCCATTTGTTCTGGGTATTGGGAAGAGGCCATATTACAGTGGGTTGAAGAAGGAGGAGGCTGTCAGATGTAGAAACAGTAAGCATTCAACCTCTGAGGATATTTGGCTCTGAAGGGGAGGAGGAAGGTCAATTTCTAGTTAACTGATGTGTTTCTCAAGGACTTTTTTTTTCCTTAAGATGGGGTAACTTTAATGTATTAAACTGTTCACAGGAATGATGTAGTAGAAAGTGAGAAGTACAGTTACAGGGCTAGTTTTCTTTCCATTGAAGGACAGGCTGTGAATGGAGGCCCACTGGTAAGTTAGATGGAAAGAGATTTTGAGATTTCCCACCCATGTCCTTGTATTTTTGAAACAGAAACTGAGAAGTTATCTACTGAAACCCATGGAACTAGAGTAGAGATGTAAGGGACTGGAGGAGACTTCAGAGAGTCTTTGGGGTATTAGGAATAAAAGTGGACTTGAATGCACCCTTGGGGGTTGCAGATCATTGACTCATATTGGCACCTTGTGTCTGCTCGATTTTGTTTTCTTCTGAAGTCTCATCTTGAATAGAGTTCCTGAGAATGTGGCTAATCCAGTTGATTCATTTTCGAGTTCTACCATTGTGAAGGACAGCAGAAAATGGTAATGGCTGGGAGAAAATCACCCATTCTTCTAATGACACAATCTTTGCTTACCTTTTCTGATAATACAGGACTGACTGGCATTTGCACGTTGCTTTTCATTTTATACTTTCATCTGCATTATGCCTTGATTTTCAATATAACAAATTGGTCTTACTATTAATATTTCCATTTGATGTGTGAGGAAATAGAAACTGAGAGATTGAAATGTGTTAGAGCCCACTTAGGCTTCCTGACTTTAATGGCGTGATTTGGAACATGCACACGATGGCATTAAAGAGTATATTGGATTAAATGGCAATAGTTGGATTTACCAGAATATAAGCTAAAGAAACAAAGAAAACTCCTCACCTCTGCAGAAGGCTGCCTGGATGGCACACAAATGAGAGAATGGAGGCTTCTATGAAATTTGACAAATAACAAGGTTAGGTGCAATACATAAAATAAATATTATATCTTAAAAGAAATCAATCCTTGGTTCACAGCTCAAAATAGCATTTTTTTTCTTGGTGCAGCAGAGGATGCTCTGGTATTATATCAAGCAACATTTAGTGCGCAAAAGTAACTGAATGCAATATATTTACCCACAATAGTGCCAAGGCTTTTCAAGGAATGGTATTGATTTACTTCTTTC
This sequence comes from Spermophilus citellus, assembly GCF_964194105.1. NCBI lineage: Eukaryota > Metazoa > Chordata > Mammalia > Rodentia > Sciuridae > Spermophilus > Spermophilus citellus. The sequence goes on from NC_138197.1 coordinate 43,203,796, forward strand.
AAAATCAAAGTGACAGCAAAAGGTGTGGGGGGGCAGATCACATGATTCAGGGAAGATATCTGAGGATTTAAAAGTGGCAAACACAAATCCATTAGTTTTAAAATGAGTCAAAAGACAAATCAGAAAAACAAGACTGGTGAAACAGTAGACTCCATGTCTATTGTAGAGAAAATACTGTGTAAGGAAGATGGTAGGAGGAAAGAAGACAGAAAGGAGTTGGAAGGATTGTTTTATGAATCTGTAGCTGAGTGAGTTCAGTGATTTTATTCTTCCCTGAAGCAATATATTATGGGTTTTGGTATTTTATACTCAGCAGACAAATATAATTTATTTATTAGATTTTCTTTTTTTGGTTATTTGTAATACTATTCTAAAAATTACTTATAACTAACTGGAATCTAAATAAAACAGTATCTTATTCAGGCATTCTTAGGCTGAGTAGCCTGGTATGGCTCAGTTAATGCACACAGCTAGCCCTAGAAAACAGGTGAAGTTATAGTTGGTCTATTTTTATTGTTCTCTGAGGACTCTGCCCTCAGGTTTGAATTAGGATGAGAAGCCCTGAGAAACTCATACACAGCATGGTGGAGGAGCAGTCAGAAGAGGTAGCTTATGTCCAATTCATGGCATACTTAACCACATTCCTACTCACTGCAATACTGTGGGAAATGGGTGAACGTATAGAGGGTATTGGAATGGTGGAGGTGGCAGAATTACAGATAGTGGGGCCAGATTTACATCACCTTCAACTCAACCTCCATGTACTTGCTAAATGTAGTACTCGGCTTGCTCCACAGTTATATCAATGTCCACACTCCTAAACCATGAGTGATCTGGAGAATCTTGAAAAAATGGTTATAAGCCATTTTGTCTTAGCCTGAAATAGAAAGACTTTTTTTTAGTACTTACTAAATAATTGTACCTATTTATTATATAAACATATCAAAAATGCTACTTTTGGTAAAATTCTATTCAGTATTTTTTCTCTGTCACATTAAAGTGTTACTACTTTTTAAATTTGTTTTAATTAGTTATACATGACAGTAGAATGCACTTTGACACATCATGTATAAATGGAGTATAATTTCTCATTCTTCCAGTTGTACATCATGTAGAATCTCACTGGTTGTGTAGTCGTACATGTATTCTCATTATTTTTTGACAGTCTTTGTAATTAGAGTTTATTACCTTACAACACTCTAAAGCAGTATTTTTCAAAGTGTGCCAAGACCACCTATTTTTTTAAAATGCTCCTATTCACGTTCCATCCTAATATTTCTAAATCAGAAGCTCTAGGATTGCAGTACTGAAATCAGTATGTTTAACAAGATCCCCATAAAGAAAAGTGCATCTTTGGCAATTATACAGTGCATTGGAATTTTACTATCTGAATATGCTTATGAAACCAGCACTTTGATCAAGAAATAGAATGATCAGCGCCTCTTGAGTAACCTTTTTGCTCTCCTCACCAAGTATAATAACTGCCTTAATTTCTAAAATGTAGGTAAGTTTCACTTGTTTTTGTAATTTACACTAATTGGATCAAATCATATATATTTGTTTGTGATAGCTTCTTTTGCTTAATATCATATTTAGAAAAGCAATTCATATTCAAGCTTATAGTTACAAACTATTCCTTCTTAAGACTGAATAGTATTATTTTGTGAATATACCATGACATAAACATCCACTCAACTGCTCGAGGTTACTTTGAGTAGTGAGTGCTGCTATGAACATTATTGAATTTGAGTTGATCAAGTCAAAACCTGCATCAAAATTAACAAGGAGGGCTTTATCCAAGTCTGTTTTAATGGGTAGAAAGAGCAGAATGCATGGGAGAATTATTAGGAGCTGGGGTAAGATGGTCTTGAATGTTTTTTGTTTTCTAATTGGCCACACTCAATTACCTATCTCTAGAATAGAAGATAGTCTTACAACTTTGAAACAGGTATCAACTAAAGTTAGCCTCCAAACCTTATACAGAAACTGGGAGATAGATCTGTTGATTTGAGAAGGATTTTATCTGTGTATTTGAGAAGGATGGCTCCAAGGTCCCTGACAAAGCAGGTTCTGGGCTGTGAAAGTGACAAGGAACTTTAAGAGGTCAGATAAATAATTTACAAGTTTTTTAAAGTAAGTTACCAAGGGAAGGGAGGTCAGATGGCTAGAATAAGGCTTGGAATAAGGAAGATTTCTATCCAAAAAAAAAAAAAAATTCAAGCTGAAGGAAACGTGAAGGCAATATAGGTCAAGAGTATATTTAAGAGAAGAATTGGTGGATCAATGGTCATGTATATATTCAGTGTTATAGGATTGTGTTATACATTTTCCATATTTTTATGCCTATCTATGTTTCTTTGACTAGTGTAGGAAAGTTCTGGTAGCTGTACATCTTCACCAAAACTTGACATTTTCCCTTTGTTTTATTTTAACCATCTTGTGGACAAAAGTGGCATTTCATGGTACCAATCTATTTCTAATTAACTTTTAATAGCTGTGGACTTTGAACCTTGTCTAAGAACTGTCATCAGTCTTAGAGGCATTTTTGTGAGTTTTTTCCATAGCTGTACTAATACAATCAATTATCGTTTTAATAGGATATCTAATACTGGACAACCCTTGAATTTCTAAATAATTTACATCCAAATGTTTTTATTTCCTATTCAATTGTTTGATATTACCTTATTGGGCACTATTTCATCAATATTCATGCCAGGTTATTTGTAGATTTCTTTTTAGTTTTATCTTTACCAATTTAGGTAGTGATATTAAAAATTATGTAGAAATATTCACAGATTTTAAGGAAGAACAGACCACTTCTGCTCAGTTCTGAAATATGTAAGGTTAGGCAGCTTTCATGGGCAATCAGGAACAGGAAAATAATGAAGAAATATATCTGAGTATTATCTGCACCTTTGCAACATGTTGTAACTTTTGCAATCTAAGTTTTTACCTTTTGGAAAACAGAGCAGAAAGGTTAAAAAGATGTGACTCTAAAAACAAATAAGTGAATAAACCTCCAACTAGCAAACAGCCAAAGAAATATTCAGTATATCAAAAGCATCTTAAGTGTAAAGTAGTAAAATATTGTTGGTATTTCAAGACATCCAGAAGGCAGAGTTTGTATTGAAAACAGCCAACCAAAGATTTTGCTTCTGAACTTTGAGATTTTAATTATAAATCTTCAATGAAGATGTGTCTAAAAATGTGATCCTTACAATTTGCACATCTGTTCTGTGTAGGAGGTACAGCAGTTCGAGAAGTTTTTTTTTTTTTTTTTTTTTTTTTTTAAAGAGAGAGTGAGAGAGGGGAGAGAGAGAGAGAGAGAGAGAGAGAGAGAGAGAGAGAGAGAGAGAGAGAGAATTTTTAATATTTATTTTTTAGTTCTCGGGGGACACAACATCTTTGTTGGTATGTGGTGCTGAGGATCGAACCCGGGCCGCATGCATGTGAGGCGAGCGCGCTACCGCTTGAGCCACATCCCCAGCCCCTCGAGAAGTTTTTGAAGAAACTGGTATACAGTTAGAATTCATGTCCCTCCTGAGTATTCAACAACAGCACACCCTTCCCACAGCCTTTGCAAAGTCAGACATGTACATCGTCTGCTGCCTCCAGCCATATTCTGTCAGCATAAACTGCTGCCCACAGGAATGTCTAAGGTGGAGTGGGTGGATCTGGGAGACCTGGTCAGGGCGGGGAAACACAACTCCCATCACCAGCAGAGTGGCCACAGAGCTGAAAAATGGATTGAGTGAACTATGAAATGATTCTGATTTCTCTTGGTGATCGCAGGTGGAACTGTCAAGCCTCTGTTTCATCAAGCAGATGCCTTTGTGACCATTCTGTTATGCTTCTCTAGTAACAGTGCAGTGAGATCCCAGTGCAGGTAGTTTTGGCATTGCCTTTATTTCCTGAGATAAGACTTCAAAGATTTTGGTTTCAGTCCTTTAATGCCAAAAGGCAATAGTTGTCTCATCAGTTTTCAAAAGGTTAGGGATCTATAAAGCGCAACATATAGCCAGGTGTAGTGGTGCATTCCTGTGATCCCAGAAACTGAGGAGGCTGAGGCAGGAAGATCCCAAATTTGAGGCCAGTCTCAGAAACTTAGCAAGCCCTTTTCTCAATATAAAAAGAACTGTGGTATGTATCTCAGTGGTAAACCACCCCTGTGTTTGATCCCCAGTACTAAATACATAAATAAACTACATTAAAATTTTTATAACAAAAAAAAGAAATATTCATGTTCTGTATGTGGAGTGCCCTGAAGACTTTCTGATTTAGGGCTGATGTCTGGTGAATACGCATCAAATGAATGAAGAAATTAGGTGAGTAATAAATGTCTTCTGCCTCATTCAATATGATGATTTCAAGGGATTTTGTTTCTTTTGAAGTCTTTGATTTTTTATTGTGAAATTGACAGAAGTCGGTAGAATATAAACTGTGATGTGAAAATGTTTGCTTCTGTTAAATATTCAGGGATTTCAATAATCCTGAAAGAGTGCTAAGTTAATGTTCTAGAATATGTATGTAATGTCTTGTAGATAGTATATATTTAGACCTCACAAATAAGCATGCAATTGACCTTGATACTCTATTCTTATAGTGGTCTTTCCTTAGTCCAAGATCTATAAAAAAGTTTTATTGTTTCTGTTTTTATACTTTTCCTGATCCATAGACAAAGTTTTGTCTAATTCTTTGATAATGGCTAGGGCATAACTTCAAGGATTTGAGCCACATTCAGGTGACATTGCTTAAGCTTCATTTTCTAAAGATGAGAGGCCACATCTTCTTTTCATATAATTGTGTTACATGGTAGCCTTCAAGAATGATTGAGGTACTCAGGAGCCACAATTGTATCACTAGGAGATATTTTTCTGCTTTTGAGTTTTCTCTTCCTTTCTGGTACCTAAGGATTCCCTTTCTTTTATTATTATATTTGACTGCATATTTAACAATTTTATAAATTATATCATTTCAGTGCTTCTCTATTCTCAGCTTGGTCTTCCATATTTCTGGAAATATATTCCAGGTGATTCTAATGTACACTTAAAAGTTACAACTGTTGATGGTGCAATTTATTGGTTTAACAAAATCAATTTTGTTATATTTACAACATAATGGAACAGGATAAGCCAGTTATTTGAATTTCTATGGATTCCTTAGTGTAGAAAATTTGGGGCATATTAGATCTTTGCATCAATGGAGAATATATGCAAATAGAATATATAAATCATTAAACAGATGAGGATGTGGCCAGAAAGATACAAGAAAAGGAGTAATTTCTCAGAAGCTAAAGGAAACTAGAACTTTGGTATGAGTGAAAAACAGAGTCAAATGTCACACAGGACTCAAGTTTTATAAGGACAACATATTTGTCTATTTCATTTTGAAATAGGGAGATCACTGACCACTGTTGACTTTAGTAATAGGACATTAGTTGTAGTTGTGGAAGCAAAGTCAGACAGATTTTGGTTAGGAACTGAAACGGGAATACATGGGCAGGAACATTGAGTGAGAACTACATTTTAGGAGCATTTGGCCCCAGGGGAAATGGGAAAGTTTCAAGGAAGCTAGAATCAGTTATGGGGATGAGGGGAAATTTATTTATTTTTGTTTTGGAAGAGACTAAATCATGTTTATAATTCTGAGAGGCCTGTTACAGAGAGATATGGAAAAGTTGATGAAGAGTGTTACCTCAGGAGGAGGGGAGGTTGAAAATAACCTTGAAGTTGCACAGGAATTATCAAGGCATGCAAAGGCCATGATTTTGATGGTGACAGAACTCTGGCAGAACACAGTATGTGCTTACTCAAAAGACATTCTTCCTCTGCCTAGTTAATGCATAAGTATGGATTTTATTAGAGTGTCAATGTGTCCAATTCTAGATTACTCAAGTCATCATTGATTTAAGTTAGTGATGGTAACACCCACTTTTCAAGAAACTCATTTTGCTAAGTTTTCTTGCAGTGTTGGTCAAGAAAACAAAAAAGATTCCTCTTCCACCAACCCACTTTCTGACTTAGGAAACATTTTTTTTTTTGGTGCTTTTCTTATAGAACCCACCCTGAGTCTATAAGGTAATCATATAAAGACAAGATTCAAGTTGTACAAAGTTTCCTCCCCATAGTGAGTCTTTATCTTCCTCAGTAGCACCCAGTTTATTTGAAATTGTATCATAATCCTAAGTAGCATTTCTATTTCAATTTATCACAGGTCTCAAAACTCTTTATGAATTGCCTCAAAAAATAAAAATACCCAGGTTTCATCATTATATTTAAATTGGTCAAGTAGTAAAATTCTACCAAATGACTCATTCGTAACTCCCCTTAGAGAAGGTTCTCTAATTATTTCGTTTCTAATTACTTACGTACATAGCTGAAGTTCAATAACTAGTCATGCAATAGACCAATTCAATATAACCCGTTTAGTTCATTTTCTGAAAGGCATGGTATAAAATGTTTTTACCTAATTTCTCAAAATGAATTAATTCTTTATGCTTAAACACCTTTTATTATATGTTGTTTCACCCATTTTCCTACCTTCTATTGTATTGAAAGTATTAATGTAAACACTCTAACTCCTCTATCAGGATGATGCATGAAACAAGGTGGAGCCAATCGGCTATAAGCAGAAAAATGTACACAAATTCTAGGTCATGTCTTCAATCAGGAAATTTCATGCCCTCCACTATTTCTTATTTTCCATTCTTGTAGGCTGGAATGCAGAAGGCGTACTGGTGTGTTTGCTGTGACCAGGCTGACCAGAAAAACACTCTAAGGGATCTGAGTGCTGGATGACCTCCCTGGAGGTCAGCCTTTTGTCCCTGGAACATCATTGCTCATTTCCCCCTTTTTTTTGCCACATATCTCTTAAACCAATGACCAGCCATTTTTTTTGCTAGGCTCTTCTAAACCCAGGTATTCACTGAAACTAAAGAAGGGAATGTGTGGTGAAATCTTGAAAAGCTGAGCATTTCCTCAAGGAAGCTATTGACCTGGAAGTGACTGGGTTATATTTATTGTGAAATGATGGTATATCTCATTTTAACAGTTTTAACAGGACCAGAAGTCTCTACTGAAGTTAAATTCAATACAATGTGAAAGATTTTTCTGCATACTTAAGTTGTGACTTTAGACTTAAGTTGTGACTGTAGACTTTACACTTATTTACCAGGCAACAATTTATTGAACTCCAAGACTGTTGTAGCACTTGTTTTAAATATGGGTACAGCACAAAATGAGGCAAGACCTCCACTCCATAGAAAATGCTACTTCGAGAGAAAGAGTGTCAATGTGTAAGTGACCTGTTTGGAAAATCATCATCCTAAAAACGTGAGTAAAAGGTCTAGAAGGGTACATTAGGAAGAAATCAACTAAATCTAGAAGAATTAAAAACATATTTTAAATCTAACTATTTTGAATACTTCTGACTACATGCTGAAACTCTAGTTGTCAGCCTTTTATTAGTGACACTCAATGGAAAAAAGTTCATAAGGGCATCCATATTTGGAGGCTATCTTGGAGCTGTTTGAAGTACAAAATATTTCTATTGTGATTTTGACATTCACATTTATCTTAATTACTTTGTGTTTTTAATAGAAAATAATCACGTTTTAATATAATACAAGACAAACATGTGAAATATAAACTTCCTTAGAAGTGAGACTAAGTACAATTCTACAAACAAATTGCAGTAAAGCCTATTAGTGGAATCTATTGGCAGCTATGTTAAAATGGAGGTTCCTTGGAAGGAAGATCTTGACAGAGACCAGATTCAGGAATGCTACAACACAACATAGCAAGAAAATTTCTCCCCTGCCTCTCTGTGCTTGGAACTCTGATTGAGATTTTTTCCTGAGCACAGCAGAAGATACATTGCTTCAATGTCACATGCCAAGTTTAAACCAGCAACAGCCATTCAAGCATTGCAGTCTCTTAGCTATTGTATAATGTTTATAAAGGATCTAGAGGTGATTATACCCTCTTAATTTTTCCCCTGTTTATTTTAAATGGGAGGTGGATAAAGGAGGAAAGGGAATCTGAATGTTGCACCAATGTAATGATAAAAGAAATAACATGCACAGATTGTGACAATCCACTTGGAAAAAAAAATCCAAACTAATTTTGTTCTATTTCTTCTAAGCCATCTGAGAGCCTTTCTACATTTACCCATACAGACTAAATTACACTGTGATCAAGTTTATGGGAAGATAGCAGCACATATGTAGATGAAAGCACAGACAGATATTTATGAAAAACTGGGTTTCTATAAAAAAGGAAAGTTGGTGGTTATTTTGAGGTCTATTAGTTAATGTTTAAAAATGGAATCTTTAAAGAATATGCCACTTATTCAAACATGCCACTTTTCTTCAAAAAGAGAGAAACAAGTTTTCGATTACCAGCAGTTGTTAAATGTTGGCTTTGGCTGGCTGGTCCAGCCTTTTGTCTTCCCAGCTGTATGAATCACCTCTACAATATGTCCCTTTTGTTTGCATACTGCGACTTGGTGCCTGTCTGGGGGTGGGGGAAATATGTGGAGAAAAACCTGTTACTTTGTTACCCCAGGACCAGATTGTTCCAAGTCTGTGTGTGCATAATTTATTTCAGAGTCTTTCCTTAAATCTTGGCTTTCTGTCTTTCTTGCATATTTCTGCCCATCCCAAAAGAATAAACCTAGTTTTGTACCAAAAATAAATTGCATGTTATTAATAAACCAAATCTTGTAAACCCCTTCTGTTTACTTTTAAAATTGTCTGTGTGAGATAGAAAATGTAATGGCCTTTTATGTTCCACTTGCAAGTAAATGTAATCCTTTCTTTTTTATGTAAAAAATTTTTATTTATTTATTTATTTACTTATTTTAATTGGTTGTTCAAAACATTACATAGTTCTTGACATATCATATTTCACACTTTGATTCAAGTGGGTTATGAACTCCCATTTTTACCCCAAATACAGATTGCAGAATCACATCGGTTACACATCCACATTTTTACATAATGCCATACTAGTAACTGTTGTATTCTGCTACCTCTCTTATCCTCTACTGTCCCCCCTCCCCTCCCCTCCCATCTTCTCTTTCTATCCCATCTACTGTAATTCATTTCTCTCCTTGTTTATTTTCCAATTCCCCTCACAACCTCTTATATGTAATTTTGTATAACAATGAGGGTCTCCTTCCATTTCCATGCAATTTCCCTTTTCTCTCCCTTTCCCTCCCACCTCATGTCTCTGTTTAATGTTAATCTTTTCCTCCTGCTCTTCCTCCCTGCCCTGTTCTTAGTTGATCTCAGTATATCAAAGAAGACATTTGGCATTTGTCTTTTAGGGATTGGCTAGCTTCACTTAGCATAATCTGCTCTAATGCCATCCATTTCCCTCCAAATTCTATGATTTTGTCATTTTTATTGCTGCATAGTACTCCATTGTGTATAGATGCCACATTTTTTTTTATCCATTCATCTATTGAAGGGCATCTGGTTTGGTTCCACAGTCTAGCTATTGTGAGTTGTGCTGCTATGAACATCGATGTGGCAGTATCCCTGTAGCATGCTCTTTTAAGGTCTTCAGGGAATAGTCCGAGAAGGGCACTAGCAGGGTCAAATGGTGGTTCCATTCCCAGCTTTCCCAGGAATCTCCAAACTGCTTTCCAAATTGGCCGCACCAATTTGCAGTCCCACCAACAATGTACTAGTGTACCCTATTCTCCACATCCTCTCCAGCACTTGTTGTTTGACTTCATAGTGGCTGCCAATCTTACTGGAGTGAGATGGTATCTTAGGGTGGTTTTGATTTGCATTTCTCTGACTGCTAGCGATGGTGAGCATTTTTTCATGTACTTGTTGATTGATTGTATGTCCTCCTCTGAGAAGTGTCTGTTTAGGTCCTTGGCCCATTTGTTGATTGGGTTATTTGTTATCTTATTGTCTAATTTTTTGAGTTCTTTATATACTCTGGATATTAGGGCTCTATCTGAAGTGTGAGGAGTAAAGATTTGTTCCCATGATGTAGGCTCCCTATTTACCTCTCTTATTGTTTCTTTTGCTGAGAAAAAACTTTTTAGTTTGAGCAAGTCCCATTTGTTGATTCTAGATATTAACTCTTGTGCTATGGGTGTCCTATTGAGGAATTTGGAGCCCGACCCCACAGTATGTAGGTCGTAGCCAACTTTTTCTTCTATCAGATGCCTTGTCTCTGGTTTGATATCAAGCTTCTTGATCCATTTTGAGTTAACTTTTGTGCATGGTGAGAGAAAGGGATTCAGTTTCATTTTGTTGCATATGGATTTCCAATTTTCCCAGCACCATTTGTTGAAGATGCTATCCTTCCTCCATTGCATGCTTTTAGCCCCTTTATTAAATATAAGAAAGTTGTAGTTTTGTGGGTTGTTTCTGTGTCCTCTATTCTGTACCATTGGTCCACCCGCCTGTTTTGGTACCAATACCATGCTGTTTTTGTTACTATTGCTCTGTAGTATAGATTGAACTCTGGTATCGCTATACCACCTGATTCACACTTCCTGCTCAGCATTGTTTTTGCTATTCTGGGTCTTTTATTTTTCCATATGAATTTCATGATTGCTTTCTCTATTTCTACAAGAAATGCCATTGGGATTTTGATTGGCATTGCATTAAACCTATAGAGAACTTTGGGTAATATCGCCATTTTGATGATGTTAGTTCTGCCTATCCATGAACAGGGTATATTTTTCCATCTTCTAAGATCTTCTTCAATTTCTCTCTTTAGGGTTCTGTAGTTTTCATTGTATAAGTCTTTCACCTCTTTTGTTAGGTTGATTCCCAAGTATTTTATTTTTTTTGAGGATATTGTGAATGGAGTGTTTTTCCTCATTTCCGTTTCAGAAGTTTTGTCGCTGATATACAGAAATGCCTTTGATTTATGCGTGTTGATTTTATATCCTGCCACTTTGCTGAAATCATTTATTAGTTCTAGTAGTTTTTTTGTAGACCCTTTTGGGTCTTCTAGGTATAGAATCATGTCATCCACAAATAGTGATAATTTAAGTTCTTCTTTTCCTATTTTTATGCCTTTAATTTCTTTCGTCTGTCTAATTGCTCTGGCCAGTGTTTCAAGAACTATGTTGAACAGAAGTGGTGAGAGAGGGCATCCCTCCTTTCTTTTAAAAAATGTAGCTTTGAAATATATTTTCGTTTGTCAGTTTAAGATTATAGGTCTCCGTTTTCGCAGGCATGCAATCTGTATCTATATTTACATATAGACAGTCTATGTTAATTATAAATTGTACATATATGGTGTACATACATTCACCAAGATGGATGTGTTCTACGCATTTCTGTGAGCATTATTTTTTATTAAATTCTTTTAAGGTTGTCACCAACATCATCACTTCAGGTATGGAAACAAACTTGAAGAAGTTGAAGGGAATCTATACTTGGAAATCTGTCCTTTGTTTCATCACTCTTTATTTTCATAAAGACAACCTGGTACATGCAAGTGACTCATCTCTGGTGGGAAATAGAGCTATATTTGAATCCAGGACCCAAAGTCTAACACATGATCATTAATCAAGATGCCAACACATTTTCTGTCTAAATTGTCTGTAAAATAAATGTTTTAAAATGTTATATATGATGAGGTCCCATAATAGGAACTATATGTTTCTTTTTTGTTTTATTTTTATGGCTTTGCCAATTTATTCTCAAACTTTTTTATCATCCATGATGTCATCTTCCTGCTATGAATATTATAATTTTAAAAAGTCATACATGTTCATTATAGAAAATCTGGAAAATACATTAATGTACAAAACCTGTGACATTAAGATATAATCATTCTGAAATTGTTGCCTTGTATACTTGCAGTATTCTTGCAATGATTTTGTGTCTGCTATGTGCATGCATTTTTCTTTTGAAAAAAAAAACTATGTACAGCAACATAATCAGTTTGGTTTTTAATAGGTGAATTTTTATGTAATTATTGTAAAATAATATGTATATCTGCATAGTATTTCATAATGAGTTTATATATTTTTTAGTCAATGATTTTTTGTTTGTAAACTTACATTTCATTGACTTTTCCATTTTACAAATGTTTATGTAAAGATTTCTCTAACAGCAATATTTGCAAGTGCTTGTTTGCATATTTTAATAAGTGTATGTTACAATTACGAAGTACTATGCAAATTAGATAGGCAAAATATTCCATTTTACTTTTAGCTTGTATTTGATTGCTTACTACCTTAAATAAGTTCTAAAAACTTGCTTGACTCCTTATCTCTTCTTGATTGAATCACCTACTCTTTCATTCACATGGTTATATTTATTCATTTGGTGAAGTATACATATTTAGAGCCTATTTGCAGGCCAGGTTCTGTGTAATGAGGAACATTTTTGGTTTCAACCCCCACAAAACTTATAAGCATTCAAGCCTGATAAGCAAGGGATATAAAACGAATATATTTTTTAAACTACTGATTTATCTAAATTTCATGGAAAGAAGTGTAAAAGGTACTTAGATAGAAAAGAAAAACTTCCTTCTTATAAACAATGTTACTTACATTTGAATGGTCAAAATATGTAAATACATAAAATTTAAATTATATAAAATAATACACTGTGAAAAACAGCTCCACCAACTCTCTTGCAAATTTTGTTTGCAAAGAAAATCAATATTCAGATATTTTTTCTATATTCTTGCCAAAATATTGTTTGCATGTTTTTATGGATATTGTGTGCATATACATGAGGGTATTTTAAAAAATGTGAAAAGAATCACTAACCATTTCTTATTTTAAAATTTTTATTTGAAGGCTACTTTTATGAGTATATAAAGAGCGGCCTTTTTTTTTAATGGCTATATTCTCTTTATATATCTAATTATGTGGGTGAAACTTACTTTATATAGTAAAGTAATATATAGTTGATGATCCTACTAAAATATTTCCTTTGATTTGACAGATGCAGTTGATTTGACTTAATCATACTTTGTTATATTATCTGTTTTAATCAGGTTACTTTTCTTCTTCATCATATTACATGTGCTTTTACATATTATAATGATTTATGCAGTATTTATGACAAATTAGTTAATGTATAATTTTAGTTTATTACATATGCTTAAAATTTAGTTTTAACTATTATGTTATGCTACTTGTAGAGAGAAATGAAATTAATACATTTATACTTAATTTCTCTTTTCTCCTTGTTTTGCCAATAAATTCTTTCTGATTTTAATCTGATGTAATGGAATACACATGCTTTGATTTTATAATTGCACATAAATGATACATTTGATTTTTAATTATAAAATAACTATAGATTTCTTCCTAGTTATTGTTTATCAAGTATTTTTATTGTCAAAATTTTACCACATAAATATTTAGGACTTTAATTTGTATGTTTTTAATTATTCACAAGGAAAAATAGTACACGCTTATGTTGTAAAACATGATGCTTTTATATATGTATGATTTGTGCAATAACTAAGTAGCATTATTTAACTTGTGTACTACCTCACTTGTAATTTATTTTGTGGTGTGAAAAATTAATGACTACTCTATTAACAATGTTCAATTATACATTGTATTGTTTTTTTTACTATAGTTTCCATAAATTATAGTGTATCTCTTGAACTTATTCCTCTAGCATAACTGTAATTTTGTGTCCTTCTATTAACATCTCACCAATCCCTCCACTCCCTGAGATTCTACTGACCACCATTTTACTCACTGTTTTTGAGTTGGACTTGTTTAGATTTCATATATGAGTGAGATGATGTGGAATTTGTCTTTTTATGTCTAACTTATTTCAATTAAAGTCCTCCATGGTCACCCATGTTGTAGGTATAGTCTAAAATCTTTTTTACTAAAGAGTGTTTCACTATAAATACAATTTTCTCCATCTATTCATCTATTGATGGACACTTTAGCTAATTCCATATCTTGGCTATGGTACTTAATATTGTAAGGAACAAGGAGCATAGATATCTTTTCAAAATACTGATTTCAGATTTTTATGTATATGCTCAGAAATGGATTTGCCAAATCATATGGATATCTCTGTTTTTAATTAATAATGGTTCCACCAAATTTCTAGAAACAGTGTGTAAGGACTGTGGGTTTTTTTTTTTTTTCCATCTCCACACTAACGCTTGTTATCATTTGTCTTTTTGATAGACATTCTTAACAGTTGTGAGGTTGTATCTCATTATGATTTGAATTTACATTTCCCTAATGATTATACTGATATTGAGTTTTTTAATTTTAATAAGCTTGTTGATCATTATATGTTTTTGGAGAAATTAGTTCAAGTCCTTTGAGATTTTCTTTTCTTTTTAAATGTTTTTTTTTAGTTGTAGGTAGACACAATATTTTTATTTCAGCTTTATGTGGTGCTGAGGGTTGAACCCAGGGCCTCACATGTGCTAGGCAAGCACTCTACCACTGAGCCACAACCCCAGCCCTCCTTTGAGATTTTTCTAATCAAATTGTTTTCTTAGTATTCAGTTGTTTGTGTTTCTTATATTTTGCACAGTTAGTGCTTTGATGTATGATTTGCAACACATTTCCCCATTCTATAAATTGTTTCTTCACTTTGTTCATAGATTTTTGTGTGTGCATGTGTGCCCAGAGCTTCTCAATTTGTCTCTCTTTTTGCTTTTGTGATCTGTAATTTTAAAATTGTATCCCCTCAAAAAGATAATCAGACAAATGGTATGCAGTTTTTTTTCTGTTTTCTTCTAGTAGTTCTACAGTTTAAGTTCTTACTTTAAAGTCCTTAATCCATTTTCAGGTGATTTTTGTATATGATGTAAGTTGAGGATTTACTGTGAAGTTGAATTTACTGTGATGTGTGCAGATACTGAGTTGTTTCAACACCCTTTATTAAAGAGACTGTTGTTTCCCAAATATACGCTCTTGTCATCTTCGCTGAAAATCAATTGACTATAAATGTATGGGTTTATTTCTATGTTCTTTATTCTGTTCCATAGATCTATGTGTCTGATTTTTATGCCAGTGTAATGTTATTTTTGTTACTGAAATCAGTTAATGTAATACCTCTGACATTGTTCTTTTTCCTTAAGATTGCTCTCATTATTCAGAATTTTTTTTTTGTGATCCCATAGGAATTTTAGTACTAAAATTCATTGAAATTTTGATAGAAATGTCCTTGAATCTATAGATCACTTTGGATACTATTAATATTTTTTTAACAATGTAAAAGTTTACAGTCCATAAACACAGGACATTATTTTGGCAGCTCTTTTAGGATTTTCTTAATTTGGTTTTTGGATAGTTTCCTATTAGTGTATAGAAACAAACTCAGATTTGTGATTTTTTCAAACTTCAACTTTACTGAATTTTTTTATTAGCACCAATGATTTTTGGTGAAGTGTTATGGTTTTCTATATAAGATTATGTCATGTATAAATCCAAACTGTAGCTTGATTCTAATTTTGGGGGATACAATTTTAAAATTATAGATCACAAAAGCAAACTCAGTATCTACACACATCACAGTAAATTATTCTTTTACTTGCCTAATTGTTTTGGTTAGGACTCTCACTAGTTTTTATGTAAAGATGTTGATTTTCTGGATGCCTTTTCTGCATCTATTGGGGTGATCATATGGTTTCTGTCCTTTGTTCTGTTAATTTGGTGTATAATGCTTATTAATTGGCACATGTTGAACCATCCTTGTACCCCAGGGTTCAAACCCACTTGATCATGAAGAAGACTTTTTAATGTGCTATTGAACTTAGTTTGTTAGTATTTTGTTGCAAATATTACATCTGTTCACAAGGGATTCTGGTTTACAATTTTGTTTGCTTGTAGTTTCTTCATCAGGCTTTAGGGTCAAGGTGAAACTGGTTTTCAAAATGAGTTTAGAAGTTTTCTGTCTTCTGGAAAGAGAAGATGGCGGGCCAAAGGGAGGCAGCATTCTGTATTGCTCTGTGATCCAGATCTCACCTAGTCGGAATACTGCATCTCTGAGAATGTTAGAGCATTGCTACACAGCTGATTTCTGCAGAAATCACCGGCACTGTGACCCCTGCAAAGGGCTCTGAGCCTCAGTGTTTGAGTAGGACTCCAGACTCCTAAAACCCAAAGCCCACAGTAGTAGCCCATGCAGGGCTCCTGAGTGCCTTAGCAGAATCACCCGTCAGCACCTCTGCAGAACTCTCAAACTTTGCTCCATTCGCACGCAGGTTACTCAGCTGCTACCTACCCACAGCACAAACGCCATCGCTTGGCTCCCCCTACCTCACCAGACACCCTGGCGCTGGAAGCAGGCTGCCTCCATTTTGGACCACCCTTCTTGCCATATTTGATGGGGGCAGCTCTCATTGAATCTTCCTGTGGCCAGGTATGTTTCCAACTCCCACTCTCCCCAGGGGCGAATAACTCAACACAGTAACTACCCATCATAAAACAGCTCTCAGTTGGACAGGTGTGTAGTCTCACCAGGGCGCCGCCTACCTGGTGTGAGCCTTGGTGTGAGAGGTCCTCCAGTTGGGAACTGCTAAGGGAGAGGGAGATGGGGCTGAAGTTTGGAGCTTAACAGAGAGACCGGGAACTGGGAAATCTCCAGGCAAGATAGGGAGATAGAACCATAGTATCGGGCGTTCAAGTCATAGGAGCAGTCCCCAAAAGAGACCCGTGAGGCGCAGTCTTCCTGCAGGGACTGGCAGGTAAGAACTTCCAGCTTCTAGGAGCCCTGAACCAGAGCCAGTCTTCCCAAGCTAGTTACCTCCACTATCCTGAGAGCAGAGACACCAGCTTACAATAGACGACCCCACCTATTGGATGAGAAGAGAAGCAGGAAAAATACAGATCTCTAAAATTAGCAACAACCCTGTTTTCTTCCTTTGAGTATATTTTTGTTTTCCTCTTTCTCTTCTACCCCTCTATCCTCTGGCCCTCACATCCCCAACATATGTGAAACCAAGAACTTTGCATGAAAAACATTTTGAGGACTGAGTCTTCTGAATAATACAATATAGAGGTGTTGTATATGCCCTTTTTTTCTTTTCTTTTTTCTTCTTTCATTTTTCATTCCTCCTCCAAATTTTACTATTTTAACATCCTGTATTTTTCTAAATACATATGTGTGTTTGTTTTATGTACTCTACTGTCCTCCCACGTACTTGTCTACCCTAAATTACTTCCTGTCTGTTCTCTTGCTACTAGCACTCTTCATTAGATTTCTCTTTTACACTTCCTAAGATATATTAACTCTATATCCTCTCATCCTAACTCCTCAGCATATCATCCTACACCTGAACCCCAGTTTGTTGTTCACCATAAGAAACTGTAAAGCATATTAAAAAAACTATTGATTATAGTTTAGATAATAATTGAATCCAACATTTCTGTACATTGAGACTAAACTGTAAAAGTCTTAATAACAACAAATTGTCATAGATGGTATATTGTTGATATTGGGATCTGCTAACATTATCCTTCCCCACAAAAGAGAGATCTTGGAACCCTAAAAGAGCACTACAAATCTATAGGGTAAAAACAATAATACCCCAGGCCTACAGACACACAAGCAACATGAAAAGACAAAGAAATAAAGTTCCACAAAAAAATCAAGACACCGCATCATTAGAATTATTGGCAGCCACAGCAGAAGAAATTACAGATAAGGAGTTCAGGATGTACAAGGCTAAAATGTTCTGTGAACTCAAGGAAGATATAAGAGAGCAAATACAGGCTCCTTCGGAAAGGAGCTACATAAACAAATACAGGAAGCAAAAGGTCACCTCAACAGGGAGATAGAGGTTAAAAAAAAATCTTTGAAATAAAAGAAACAATAAACCAAATTAAAAGCTCAAATGAAAGCATCACAAACAGAGTAAACCACTTGGAAGATAGGACATCAGACAATGAAGACAAAACATATAATCTTGAAAAGAACATAGACCACACAGAAGTTTTCTCTCCTTCACTGTTTTTTTTTTTTTTTTTTTTTTTTGGAAGAGTTTGAGAAAGATAACTATCAGTTATTTTAAAATATATGGTATAATTCATTAATGAAATAAGTAGGATGAAGGTTTTTCTTTCCTGAGATTTTCCATAAAAATCATATTACTCCTTATTGGACTATTCAGATTTCTTCTCTCTTCATAGTTTCAGTTTTGGTAGGCTGTCTTTGTTTAGAAAATTACATTTTTTCTAGGTTGTCCAATATTTTAGATTACAATTGTCCATAATAGTCTTTTGTGATTCTCTGTAATTTTGTATCTCCTCTTTTATTAGTAATTTTATTTATCTTGGATTTTTTTAGGTCTTGATAAATATTTCTAAATTTTGTTTATCTTTTCAAAAACTTAATTCAATTGCATTGACATTTGGAATTGTGTTTCTAGATCATTTTTTATATATTCTTGATACAATCTTATAAATATTTTTCTTGTACATACTTGAGGTTTAATTTGTTCTTTTTTTTAGTTCCTTATGGTATAACATTATATTTTTAATTCAAATTTTGTTTTTCTTTCTTTTTTTTTAATTTAGGCATTTATTTCTATAAACTTACCTTTTGGAAATGATTTTTCTGTATGCCATAGGTTTGGTATAGTGTTTCAATTTTTTTGCCTCATATTGTTTAAATTACTTTTGAAAATTTTCTTTGACTCAATGGTTATTCAGGAAAATATTGTTTAATTTCCATATATTTGTGAATTTTCCAAAATTCATCTTACAGTAGATTTTTAGCTGCACAGCACTGGCCAGAAAAGATATTTGATTTGATTTCAATCTCCCTAAGTCTATTAACACTAATTTTGTGCCCCAAATATCTATTCTGGTGAATGGTCTAAATGGATTGAAAAGAATGTATATTCAAGTGATGTTGGATAGAGTATTCTGTATATGTTAGGTTAATTTGCTATTAAACATAATTCAAGTCCAGTATTTTCTTATATTTATTTTCTGTCTGGATGATATGTCCATTCTTGAAAGAAAAGTATTGGTGTATCATACTGTAATTCTATATCAGTCTATTCCCCTTTGTTTAAGATATATTTTTACTTTATATATTTTGGTGCTCTGATGTTGTATCATTTATTTTTTCAATTGTTATAGCTTCTTGATAATTAATTTCTTTGTCATGATAGACTGCCCTATTTGCTTCATTTTTCAGATTTTAATTAAAAATGTATTTTATTAGATAGAGTTATTGTTACCCCTGCTTTCTTTTGGTTGCCATTTGCTTGGAATAATTTATATATAAATTTAAAAACCATTTAGTTAACCTAATATCTTATTTTAATTAACTAATTAATTAATTAATTAATTTTTTATTGGGATTGAACCTCAGCTTTATCGCTGAGCTGCATTCCCAGTCCCTTCTATTTTTTATTTTGAAACAGGGTCTCCTGAAGTTGCTTAGTGTCTCACTATATATATGGAAAAGTCTGTCTTTGAACTTGTGAACCTCCTGCCTTAGCATCCTGAGTTTCTGGGACTGCATGGATGACACCGTGCCTAGGGAAGGCTATCATTTTGTTGGCTAATTTGATTCATTCAAGGTAATTACTGATGTGTAGGTACTTCCTATTTCCATTTTGTTAAGTATTTTCTTGTGATCTTATAGATTTCTTTTTTTATATATTTTTTAATTGGTTGTTCAAAACATTACAAAGCTCATGATATATCATCTTTCATACATTTGACTCAATTGGGTTATGAACTCCCATTTTTACCCCAAATACAAATTGCAGACTCACATCGGTTACACACTCACATTTTTACATAATGGCATATTAGTGACTGTTGTATTCTGCTACCTTTCCTATCCCCTACTATCCCCCCTCCCCTCCCCACCCATCATCCCTCTCTACCTCATCTGCTGTTGTTCAATTCTCTCCCTTGTTTCCCTCCCCCCTTTCCCCTCACATCCTTTTCTATGTAATTTTGAGGGTCTCCTACCATTTCCATATGCTTTCCCTTCTCTCTCCCGTTCTCTCTCCCCACTCGTCTTTGTTTAATATTAATCTTTTCCTCATGCTCTTCCTCCCTGTTCTGTTCTTAGTTGCTCTCTTTATATCAAAGAAGATATTTGACATTTGTTTTTTAAGGATTGGCTAGCTTCACTTAGCATAATCTGCTCTAATGCCATCCATTTCCCTGCAAATTCTATGATTTTGTCATTTTTTATTGCTGCGTAGTACTCCATTGTGTATAGATGCCACATTTTTTTTTTTTTTATCCATGCATCTATTGAAGGGCATCTCGGTTGGTTCCACAGTCTAGCTATTGTGAATTGTGCCACTATGATCATTGATGTGGCAGTATCCCTATAGTACGCTCTTTTAAGATCCTCAGGGAATAATCCAAGGAGGGCGATAGCTGGGTCAAATGGTGGATCCATTCCAAGCTTTCCCAGGTATCTCCATACCGCTTTCCAAATTGGCCTTACCAATTTGCAGTCCCACCAGCAGTGTACAAGTGTACCCTTTTCCCCACATCCTCGCCAACACTTATTGTTGTTTGACTTCATAATGGCTGCCAATCTTACTGAAGTGAGATGGTATCTTAGGGTGGTTTTGATTTGCATTTCTCTGACTGCTAGAGATGGTAAGCATTTTTTCATGTACTTGTTGATTGATTGTATGTCCTCCTCTGTGAAGTGTCTGTTCAGGTCCTTGGCCCATTTGTTGATTGGGTTATTTGTACACCATGATCAAGTAGGATTCATCCCTGGGATGCAAGGCTGGTTCAATATACGGAAATCAATAAATACTATTCACCACATCAATAGACTTAAAGACAAGAACCATATGATCATCTCGATAGATGCAAAAAAAGCATTTGACAAAGTACAGCATCCCTTTATGTTCAAAACACTAGAAAAACTAGGGATAACAGGAACTTACCTCAACATTGTAAAAGCTATATATGCTAAACCTCAGGCTAGCATCATCCTAAATGGAGAAAAACTGAAGGCATTCCTTCTAAAATCTGGAACAAGACAGGGATGCCCTCTATCACCACTTCTATTCAATTTAGTTCTTGAAACACTAGCCAGAGCAATTAGACAGACAAAAGAAATTAAAGGCATAAAAATAGGAAAAGAAGAACTTAAATTATCGCTATTTGCGGATGACATGATAATATATTTAACAGACCCAAAAGGGTCTACAAAGAAACTGCTAGAGTTAATAAATGAATTCAGCAAGTGGCAGGATATAAAATCAACACGCATAAATCAAAGGCATTCCTGTATATCAGCAACAAAACTTCTGAAATGGAAATGAGGAAAACCACTCCATTCACAATATCCTCAAAGAAAATAAAATACTTGGGAATCAACCTAACAAAAGTGGTGAAAGATTTATACAATGAAAACTACAGAACCCTAAAGAGAGATAGAAGAAGATCTCAGAAGATGGAAAAATGTACCCTGTTCATGGATAGGCAGAACTAGCATCATCAAAATGGCGATACTACCCAAAGTTCTCTACAGGTTTAATGCAATGCCAATTAAAATCCCAATGGCATTTCTTGTAGAAATAGAGAAAGCAATCATGAAATTCATATGGAAAAACAAAAGACCCAGAATAGCAAAAGCAATTCTAAGCAGGAAGTGTGTATCTGGAGGTATAGCGATACCAGAGTTCAAACTGTACTACAAAGCAATAGTAACAAAAACAGCATGGTACTGATACCAAAACAGGCGGGTGGACCAATGGTACAGAATAGAGGACACAGAAACCAATCCACAAAATTACAACTTTCTTATATTTGATAAAGGGGCTAAAAGCATGCAATGGAGGAAGGATAGCATCTTCAACAAATGGTGCTGGGAAAATTGGAAATCCATATGCAACAAAATGAAACTGAATCCCTTTCTCTCGCCATGCACAAAAGTTAACTTAAAATGTATCAAGGAGCTATATATCAAATCAGAGACACTGTGTCTGATAGAAGAAAAAGTTGGCTACGATCTACATATTGTGGGGCCGGGCTCCAAATTCCTTAATAGGGCGCCCATAGCCCAAGAGTTAATAACAAGAATAAATAAATGGGACTTACTTAAACTAAAAAGTTTTTTCTCAGCAAGAGAAACAATAAGAGAGGTGAATAGAGAGCCTACATCCTGGGAACAAATTTTTACCCCTCACACTTCAGACAGAGCCCTAATATCCAGAATATACGAAGGACTCAAAAAATCTTATAGATTTCTTTTAGTTACTTTTTCCAGTCTTATTTTCCATTTTGATTAGAATATTTTCTCTGGTGGTATTCTTTATAATTCACTTTTATCTTTGATAATCTACTCTAGGTGTTTACTGATAGTTACATTGAAGCTTAGGTAAAACATGTTATTAACAGATTGTTTTAACATAATGACAATTTAACTTGAAAAGCATCAAACCACTCTGTACTTTTACTGCCATCCACTTACAATTTATGTTTGTGATGTTACAACTTATATCTTTTTAAATTATATACCTCTTAACAAATTTTTACTTCTATTATTACTTTTAACAGTTATGGCCTCTAAAATTCATAGAAAAGATAAAAGTGACTTACAGATAACTGGTATAAATTAGAGTATTCTCAATGTAACTGGGTACTCCCTTCTACCAGTGAGTTTTATACATCCATGTTTTTGTTTTGTCTGTTATTTTTTTTTCACTAAGCAGTATTCTTTCAGTTTAAAGAACTCCATTTAACATTTCTTGTAACACAAGTCTGATGGTCATGAGCTCCCTCAGGTTTTTGTATGAGAAAGTCTTTATTTCTCCATTTCTGAAAGATACTTTTGTATGTAGTTTTAGTTGGAAATTTTAGTATTTATTTCTTTAATTATTATTATTATTTTTTTACCTTCCACAAGAATATGTAATCCTACTTTCTTTCTTGTTCTGTAATGTTTATGGTGAAAAGTCTGCTGCTAACCTTATTAAAGCTCCTTTATATGTGATGTGTTTTATGGTTCTTCCTTTTCCTTTGATTTTAATCATTAGTTTGTACAGTTAGATTATCCCTAATGCAAAAATTCAAAATTCTAAATTCTTCAACATTCAAAACCTTTTGAGTGCCAACCTGACTCCACAAGTGGAAAACTTCATACCTGATCTTATGTGATAGGACAGTCAAATTTCAGGTGTAGTATATGACTTTATGTGTAAGGTATTTTTGAAATATAAGTGAATTTAATATTTATACTTGAAGTCCATCCTCAAGTATAAATATGTCATGATAGACTGCCCTATTTGCTATCTCAAGCTATCTCATTATGTTTATGTAGGTAATCCTAAATCTAAAAAAAAAAAAAAAATGAAATCCCAAACACTCTCATTCTAGTCATTGCAGATAAAAGATACCAAACCTGTAATGTGCCTTGTTGTCATCTTCTTTGTATTGAATCTGTTTCAAAACCTTTGTACTCCCTGTATTGTACAAGGACAATTACATCTTTCCGCATAGTTGAAGTTTTCTGCTATTATTTCTTTAAAAACAACAACTTTTTTTCTCTTTTGCTTCTCTTTTTCATTTTTGAACTTTTATCATTTTAATATTTTCTCTTTTGATGTTGTTTCATGCTGCAGTCTGGCTGGGCACAAATAACCGAGCCGCCACGAAGCACTTGTAGGTTCAAACAGCAACTCTTTATTCCCGAACTCCATCAGCACACACCACATGCTCCCCGGGAACCCTCTCCCTCCACCAGGGGGTCCGTGTGCACCCACTCTCTGGAACCCCGGGAGAACTCAACAGGAACTCCAAAGTAGCGGGCCCCAGGGGCAGCAAGAGCCGCCCTATTGCTGGACAGTAAAGGTCATATATACAATTGACTACACAGCTTAACATAACCGTCATTATCTCAGTGGCGCTCTGGAGGCACCTCTCAACCACTCCCTTCTGGCAAAATGCCATGCGTCATCCCCACTGGGCGGTGGCCCTCAACAGTTTCATTCATCCCATCCATCACCTTTCTTCATTTCTTTTTATTCTTTTTTTTCCTCTTTTTTTGGCTGCATATATTTTCATGTAATCTGACATTAATTACAGATTCTCCTGCTTGGTCAATTCTACTATTGACACTCAAAATATTTTTTTTATTTTAGTCATTCAGTTTTTAAACTTCAGAATTTCTATTTAAAAAAAATTCCCATTTCACTGTTAAATTTTTTTTGGGGGGATTCTTTATTGTTTTCCTAATATCATTGACTTATTCTGTGTTTTCTTAAAGGTTGCTGAAGTTTCTTAAAACAATTATTTTTAATTCTTTGTCAGGTAGTTTGTATATCTCCATTTCTTTGGGGTCCACTGTTGCAAAATTATTGTGCTGTTTTGATGTATTATGTCTCCTCTTTTTCACGTTTTTGTTGCCCTATGTTGATGTCAGGGTGTTGGAGGAACAGTCATCTCTTCCAGATGCTACAGGCTTGTTTTGCTGTGGAAAGTCTTTACAGGATGGTATGAAGGCTCTTGTTTTATGGGACACAGTGGTTCTTATAACAATGAAATTGCAGCTGTATTCTCTGTGGAGTTCTCTGAACTGAGATCAGTGTTGCTGGGGACTACAAGGACCCTCAAAAAACAAAAGTTGATCTTTGCAGTGGTAGCAAAAGTTGGGATATTTAGATTGTAAGAACTGCCCAATTTGTATTCCTTCCACCAAAGAAGTTGTGGCTCAATCAATCTCTTATAGCATTGATTTGGGCTTGCAGGTCTTTTTATGGTGGCAGTAGGATCACTGTCTGATGAGTGGCCTCTGTGTAGTAGCCACTAATGGCCCCATTACTCAGGGCGCAGGTACCACTCTCCAAAGTTGCCTGGTAGTTGTATGGGAGATACATATTGTTAACAGTGTATGAGATTTAGATGTTACAAAGCAGCCAGGGAGCTAAAAACATGGCATGGGCATACAAAGAGATCCAGAGGACCTCAGGTCATGTAAGCATATAGCTTTATATGGAGGCTGAGCTAGTGCTAAGAGTATGGGCTCTTGCAAAGAAAGGTTAGCTTTGAGGTCTATAGTGTGAAGGAGCTTGCTTTGATATAGCAACAACTTTGATATCTGAAATGTAGATATCTAGACCACAGGTCACAGTCTAGAATGTGGACACTTGTAGGGTTGGGAGACACACATGGTTGGGAAAGGCAATGTTATCACAATTATCACAGTTACAGCAGTGCAAAGCTGACTAAAAGAGGCAATGACTCCTTTTCTGAAGTAGTTCAATCTTCATTGCCTTTGAATGTGAGGTGTCCCCAAGAGCTCATGTGTGAGACGATGCAAGAAGGCTTAGAGGTGAAATTATTGGGTTATAAGAGCCTTAACCCAACCAGTGAATTTATCCCCTGATAAGGATTAACTAAGTGGTAGCTAGGTTAGTAAGGAGTGGCTGGAGGAGGTGGGTCATTGGGGGTGTGACTTTGGGGTATACATTTTGTATCTAGCTAGTGGAGCCCCTCTCTGCTTTCTGGTGTGATGTCTTGAGCAACTTCCACCACACTCTACCAAATGATGTTCTACCTCACTCAAGTCCCAAGGAATGCAGACAGCTGTCTATGGACTGACACTTCTCAAACTGTGAGTCACAAAATAAACTTTCCTTGTTAAAATTGTTTTTTTTTAGGTCTTTTAGTCATAGCAGTTTAAAAACTGACTAAAATGGGCAACAACTCCTTTTCTAAAGTAGCTCAGTAGTCAGCAGTGACTTCTCTTTGTGGGTGGCGTGTATAGTGTGTATAGTCATGTCTTGCTCTCTGGGGGTCAACAGAAGAAATGACTGAGCAGAAGACAGTGCATCCTCTCTAGGGAGACCCTCAGGAACACTGTGGTATTTTTCAAGTGGCTGATAATAATAGCTTCTGTCTTTTGCCTTTACCTCTAGCCATCTAGCAGCGTCTTGCATATGCGGATCTCATTAGAGATCCTTTCAATGTTTATGCTGATTTCTTTGTTCCTGTGCATTATTATATTTTCTTTAATATGCCCTTGAGGCCCTTATAGTTATGGATACCTGTCTCCATTCTCTTGGTGATGACATTATTTAATCATTTTCCTCTGTAAATTTAGCTGTATATTTAAATTTAATCAATACCTTCAATTAAGTCTTTGTTTTTTCTCATTTCCTCAATAAGAACAAGTAAACAATACTAACAAAAATCTCACTGGCATAGCAATTAGGCTGTCCTTAAAACTACAGATTAATTTTTGAGAAGGACCAAAAGCTATCATTAAGCACCGAAAGTGTCTGCACTTACTTTGCTCTTCAATTTTTTCTAACAATATTTTATGGTTTTCAATATGTCACTATTATTCATATATTGTTAAATCTGTACATAATTTGTGTTTTTAACTCAAATTTAAATTATATGTAATTTTGAATTTCAAGTTCTATTTTTTTTCTTGCTGCTTTGTAGGAAGGTAATTGATTTTTCATAGGATTTATTCCCTGTGACCTTGCTAAATGCTGTCGTTGGTGCCAGTATATTTTTGAGACATTATGGAATTATCAATTTAGACAAATAAGACATTTACGAACATAGTTATATTTATTTTATTTTAACTGGTATGATTTTTATTTTTCTAACTTTTAATGAGTTGTGATGGATATATTCTTAAAAGACACAGCCTATCAAACTTACTCAAAAAACGAATAGAAAATTTGTATAGTTTTATATCAATTCCAAAATTAAATTCATAGTGTTCTTTTTGTTTTGTTTTTTTTTTTGTTTGTTTGTTTGTTTGTTTGTTTTTTTTTTGCTAAGATCTCTAGAAAAATACTGAATAAAATAACTGAGAGAAGACATCTTTGTTTTCTGATCTTAGGAATAATGCATTCTATCTTTTACTATTAAGTATATTACTATATCATATTAGTAGTAGGTTTGTTATTGACGTCTTTTATCAGAATAAGATAGTTTTCTTATATTCTTAGTGCACTGAGAAATTTTCTTATCATGAATGAAAATTGAATTTTGCCTTTTTTTTATCTATTTAGTTTTCTTTCAATGTGTTTATATGGTCAATTGCTTTGACTTGTTTTATTCAGAGTTCTTCAGATAAACAGAACCACTTGGGTTTTTATTAGAAGAGGAGGTTTGGGCTTACTGCCTATTGAAACACTGAGAATAAATAATATTTTAACAGCTATGTGAGTTAAGTTGTTAAAATAATATTTTAACTGATAAGGTAATTAGCCACCATTACTTACTTTTAAATGTTGAAATAACTTTATATTCATAGATACCATTTCTTCATTATGTTTTATTTATATATAACTACATTTGATTTAACATTTTGTCAGGATTGTTTCCAACACATATTCACGAGTGATTTTATTTACTATTTTTGCAATGTCTTTGGTGATGGATTATAGAATGAATATAGAAATATTTTCTTCTCCATATTTCTAAAAGGTTTGTGCAATATTTTTATTATTCCTTAAAGATTTGTTAAAAATATGAGTTAAGCCAATTGTTTTGGAGTATTTTGCATGAGAACACATTTAAACTATCAATGAGATTTCTATAATACAAAACTATTTCTGTAGTCCAGATCTTTTTTAGTTTGATAGGTGTTGTTTCAAGGATTTGTCCATTTCACCTAACTTATTTCATTTATTGGCATTTTTTATAGTATTCTATTATTTGTTAATATTATAAATCTGTAGAGATATCTTCTTCTTACTTCTTGGCATTGGCAATTTCTTCCTCTTCTTTTTTTCCCATCTCTAGAGATTCATCAACTTTTCTAAACTTTTTGTATAACTGACACTATGTTTCACAGATTTTTCTCTGTTTGGTTTATGGTTTTCATTTAACTAATTTCTGCTCATTGCTATTTCTTTCCTTCCACTTACTTAAATTTACTTGATTTTTTTGTTTCTTTCTTAAGTTTGGAATTTTGATTATTGTACTGAGTCCTTCATGATATATTTGCTGATAAAAATGTACTAATTTAGAATTACCTCACAAGT
Source organism: Spermophilus citellus (assembly GCF_964194105.1). NCBI lineage: Eukaryota > Metazoa > Chordata > Mammalia > Rodentia > Sciuridae > Spermophilus > Spermophilus citellus. The sequence goes on from NC_138197.1 coordinate 43,231,728, forward strand.
TTAAAGTATTGAATTTTAATTGTATTTTAGGTATAGTCTCATTTTTGTTTTTCCTTGATATATGAGTTGGTTAGAACAGTGTAGTTTAATTGCAAAATAGTTAGAGATTATCTACATAAAAATAATTCTATTTAAAAAAAATTATGATAATTCTCATTGAGATTAGGGGCACTTCTCTTTTAGGATGAACTTATGCTCCTTTATTTTGAATAAAATTCAGTGGAAAAAAGAACACCATGTGAATTTTCAAAGATATTGGAGAAAAAAAGAGAAAGCGGAACAAGGAGAGGGATAGGAGAAGAAAAGGGAAAGTACTGGGGTAAGAATTGGATTGAGTTATGTGCATTAGTGAATATGTCACAATGAACTCCACTATTTCATATAAGGTTCTGGTCCTCACCAAACACTTACTTATTACTGGATGAATTCAATTCCTATAGTTCTAGGACAGAGGTCTTCAATGTTCTTCTCTCCTATCAAGTTGTTTTCTCCAAAACATAATTTTCTTTATTTATGAGTGCAGCAAAAGTATGTTTACCTGATGCTTCACCTTTTCAAAAGGAATCATTGTGTTGGGTCAGACCCGACAAGGATAATTTACTATTTGATTAGCTAAAAAATGAATTGATTGGTGACCGGATCAATATAGTGACACTCCATTATATTCTTGTGTCATACCTATACTATACAAGGCAGAACCATGGGGGAACCCAGAATTCTAATAGTATAAGTATTCCCTTCTACTATAAAATACATGACTTAAGGATTTTTGTCTTAGATCGTGTTCTTTATTATACCTTCTGAATAAAGAACAAGACACCTTCATTCTTAAACCAACAATGGTACATTTTAAACATAAAATTTATTAAGGATAGGTAAGCCTCTAGATAGAAAAAAAGAGGAGATTGGTTTATGCAATATATGGAGTCAGAGAAGATGGGATATACTTGATAGGGCATCTTCAAACCTGGAAACCTGAAATCTATTTGTGAGGCTCAATCCAAACCTTAAGGCTTGGAATCAGGGTTGCTGATGGTTTAACTGTCCAACATCAATAGACTGAGGTGAGGACTTGGGGGCCAGTGGTACAAGTCTTAGAGTCCAAATGCCAAAGAAACTCAGTTCTGATGTCCAAGGGCAGGAGAAATGTCTCAGCTGCAGGAGAGAAAGATGGTGGTTCAGTGGGCAGGGAAAGAGGAGAAAACAAAGAAATTTTCCTTTCCTATGACTTGTTCAATCTGGACTTTCAGCCTGTTGGATGGTGTCCATAATACTTTGAGTGAGGGCAGATTTTCTTTATTCAGTCCATTGATTCAAATGCAAATTTCTCACAGCATATCCTGAAATAATGCTTTATCAGCAATCTGTATGTCCCTTAATCCAGTTATATTGATACTGGATTAAATATCACAACTACATGAAAAATAACTTAATCATGGGTTGAAATTTTTCAGTTGATCTAAATATAATGGCATACAATTAAGATTTTTAACTTGGTTGGATCGTGATCAATGTACGGTGTTCAGATGATTTACCTGATATGTGAATAATGGATTGATTAGAAACAGGAAACTGGGGAAACTACTGGATGACTTACCAGGCTATGTTGCTGTTCAGAAAAGAGAAAAATTGTGATGCTTGGGAATAAGAGGAAAATAAGAGCCTAAAAATTTTGACATATGATTTTTGCACTAAACTCTCTTTTTGACTCTGTTTTTTTTTAGTATATGTTTTTAAATACTTAAATACTTCCGACTTATTGGTAAGCATTTTTGATATATTAAAATGTACATTTCATATTTTTATAGATTTTTTTGATCTTCTGCTTTTGCTTTGGATTTGTTTCATAGAATTTTTGATAATACCAAATCAGCATTCTTTTTTTTTTTTTTTGGTTAGTAATTCTATTTACATCTTTAATTTGTGATGTAAATTAAGGCATGCCAATGTACTTAAAGGTAAGTTGCATATTTATTGGGTATCTTAAGAGAAATATAAACAAATATATATGTGATAGTCTGTTTCAAAGTAAAACAAAATAACAACAGAAAATCACCAAACACAAACAAAAAGCAAACAATAAATCAAGGAGCTATTTTTTTTCATCTTACATGTTCAATTGATGCAGACTCTCACCTGAATATATTTTATTTTATTTACAAGAAGAAAAAATAATTTGGAAAATCGAATTTATTGAATTTTATACAATATTCAAACATAGTTGCTTTGATTTCAAAAGAAAAAATTCAGTTTCTATTTCATGGATGTTTCCATTACCTGGGAACTCACAAATTAAAGTTAATTTGATCCTCAGCATGGTGACCTTTAGAAAGAACTGAAAAGACTCATCTTTTCATTTAAAACTTCACTTTGCAAATCTGTAACAAATGGCCTAAGGTCAGGCTCAGAACCCTCATCCCAGAAAGAAAGCAAATATATTTCCAATAATAACTTTTCAGAATTCTTTAAATTGATAAAATGAGTCTAAATATTGTATGTCAAATATACCTGGTCATGTTTGTCTTGAGGAAATTATTAATCTCTGATACTAATATCTTTGGGTATTATTAGTAAGAAGATACTCCTATCCCCAAGTTCTTTCTTGGGGCCCATTATTTGAAGACCCCAGATATCATTTGAACTGGATCATTTGAAGAAACATTTCCAATATCTCTGCCAACTTCCACCTCACTCCCTAACCAAGGAAATTCCAGCTCATCTATTGATAAAAGACTTTCTATCATTCAGAACACTGCATGCAATAAGGGCAGATATGAACCCATCTTATACTAACTGTATCAATAACAGGATAAAATGAGTGATATCTCTTCCATTTATGGAAATACCACTATTGAAGTTACCTGGGGACACTGCTATATAGATAGAGACAGGAAAATGTGATCGATAATTTCCATTTGTCCCTCCAGGTTGATTTTCAACCCTTTTTGTCCTGCTAACCATCTCCAACCACATTATGGTCCACATCTTTGGCTTTTATTGGTTTGGACCATAAGGTATCCCTGAAGGATATTAGAAGGAATGATGGGAGTGAAGTCAGACACTCATTTCCTTGAGTCCCCTCTCTACAAGGTTGCATCACTGTCGGGACACTGAAATTACTATTCCTCTCAATATTTCTTACCTCAGTGACCTTATTCCTCTGGATTCTAATAACTCTTTTTGTCCTTTTGGGCATGGAAGGGTAACAGTGGGTGTTACTAAGCCTAGGGACACTTTCTTTTCCTTTATGATATACTTCAAACTGTATCTTTGTAAAAAGTCACTTTTAAATAAAGCTCCTTAAATTACCATGTTTGAATGTGCCATCTGACATGGGATGACTGTCATTTCACAGTTTCTTGGAAGAAACATAGATTATTAGACATTTGAATCTAACCTCTGTCAACAATGACATTGTTTTTGTCTTACCAGCATGAAAGACCTAGATTTTGCTTGATATCAAATTCTATCCTATGTACAGATTTAAGAGCAACATTTATAATGTGGCTTTGTCCTCCTGAGTCTGTCATTAAATAGTAAATAAAAATGGAAACAGCTTGAGGTTCTATTTCCTAAGTTTTTTTTCATTTTTATTTTTTCAGTTGTAGTTGGACACAATCCCTGTATTTTATTTATTTTTATATGGTGCTGAGGGTAGAACCCAGCATCTCACACATGCTAGGTGAGTGCTCTACTGCTGAACCACAACCCCAGCCCTCTATTTCCCAAATTTTGTCTTTGCTACTTCATTCTGCTTATCAAAGCCAGGACAAATAAATAATCCAGGATGAAAGTTAGTATTATAAAGGTTATGTACAAGACTATGTATGGTAATTAAACATGTTTTTTCAAAGAAATACAATCCATAAATTTTCTATTGATATGCTATAGAAAATTCACAGATTAATAGAAAACCTTGTGCCTCAATTTCTTCATTCAGTCCCCCTAATGATAGGGGGACTTACTGCTCTGGCTTACAGCAAAGATCCATGCTGGAGCTCACAATGCTTCTTCTATTCTTAAAATACAGCTGCAAATAGGTTTGCCAACCTAAGTTATAGACAATTTAAAAGTAAAAATATTAGCATGCATGTAGTTCGATATGACAAACATTTATCTCACCTTTAGCTTTGGTTTTGGGAAACTGAAGAGCATATTTCTTGACTAGCTATCAACATGTCTACATGTGGAAGAGCTTTATTTCCTATAAATGTTGGAATGATTCAAGCATATCTTCAAATTTCAAAACATATACTCTGAAAGGGTTGTTTCTGAAAGATTAAGAGATTCCCTATTCCTAGTCAATGACTTTCTCCTACCTAACATAGAAGCTAATAATATGGAAACCCCCTTCCAACTTCTGTCCCAGGCCATTCTGTGCACTATACTCCAGCTTCTCTCAAACACATTGAGCATTGTCCTTACAATTTCCTCACTCTGGACAAATTTTGTTAGAAAAAAATGTTCTCAAAGCTAGCTTCTCTGTTTCCCAATAGCATTGCTGAGCTCTTGAATTAGAAAAACAAAACCTCCTCCAAGAGACTCTCTATGCTTACACTCCTTTTCACTTGTTCTCAGCAAAAAGAGGATGCTTTGCACTTTTCCCTCTCTGGTCTTTTTGGTCATAAAGGCACCAGGCTCACTCTTCTCTTTTCATGAGATCACATTTACTAAGGGACAGTAGTACATTACAAATGCACAAAATGGCTTTCCATTTGGAAAAAGGAAACATAGAAGACACGGCTATGACAGGCTGTTATCCACAAAAATAATCCTGCTGAACAGAAATCACAAAAATTCTGTCCTGGTGGCAGACAAATGTCTTTATTAGATACCAGTTTTGGTTTCTGCAAAGGGACAACTTCAATTATTGCCTGTGACTCCTTCCTTTCTATTCTGGTATCATCCTTATCCTCCTTTTTAAAAAATTAATTACAATATGAAAAAAAAGGCTAATAGGAAAGATATCCTCTTCCTAGTTTCTTTACCAGTAGACTAGGTTCTGTTCATCTGGTTGAGAAGCCATAATAAGAGATGTCAAGACATTTCTGCAGCATTATTTTCTGTGTCAGTTAAATAAGCAGTTGACTTTTCCAACATAGTCCACAAATAATTCCTAAACTGTCTACTTGAGGTAAAAGGCAGATAAGATATCCCTTCTGCAATTTTAGCCTATTTCATTATTGAGTTGATATTTTCTCAATTTTTTACTGGGTTCTTCTCTTTCTTATAGAATCTTCCTAAAAGCATATAAGAAGCATTCAATAAATTGAAAAATCCTCTTTTCATCTTCAAGTCCTAAAGTTACATTCTCTTTAAGGTATGTGATCTGTAAGTTTTTGCATGTGACATTTTTAAAATTTTGGCCATGACATAACAAGTCTCATCCTTTTGAATCTGCAATGTCCATTTTCTTGCTGTCATGTCAATGGCTCCATTTGAGTTTATTGAATAACAGCATAAAATTTTATTCCTATTTTGGTATTAGTTATTACATAAGCTAAAGTATAATCACAGCAAGATGTCAAAATACTATGTTTATGGATTTTTTTAAAGCAGGTTGTTTTCTCTTTCCAAAAATAGTTCAGGATGGTTGAATGGGGTCAATACAGGTGATCATCAGGGAACTGGTTTCATTTCTTCACCTGTGTATGCCTGTGATGGTTCACAAAATGAAAACACAAGAAAATGTTAGCAATTGAATATTTTTTTCTATTTGAATTTTAAACCATACTTGTATTTATTTATCATTATAATAGTTTAAATATAAATAAAATTAAAGTGACAGTAAAACTTGCATGAATGCATACATGTTTATTTAACAAATATATCTTTATGTGTAGCAAGTGGGATAGGAATTAAGGATAAAAAAGGTAACAGTTACAGATAGAGTTCTTGCCCTAGTAGTGGAACTTACAGCATGGCTAGGCCAACAGCAGTAATCAAATCATTTTGCAAACATTCAAAATATAAACTGTGATAACTTCCCTGAAATATGATTCTAGAATCTATAGCAGCATGTAAACATTGTCTGAGGTTAATCTGGAAGCTTAATGGAGGCTGTCTTGAGGAAATAGCCTCTGCGCTGGGAATTTCTGGATGAGAATAATGACCACACAAAGTGGCTCCCAATAAAGTATGAAAAATTACTGAAGTTTTCCTTCATTTATTAATTCTCTAAATATTTATTTATTTAGTTATTTTTATCAGAGTGATGTATTAGGAAAAGTCAAGTATCACTAAAAGCCTCGTGCACTGAAGATTGTTATACAGCATGACTGCCTGAGCAGTTGTATAAAAGCCTGGGCAGACAAAAAGCTAACAAAAGAGATAAAAGGAAAATCTGCAAATTTTATATCCAAAGGAACTTTGACCTTTAGTTGTGTCTCTGGGATTCTAGAAGATAATGCACACACTCAGAGGTGCATGCCCAGAGCTACATATGTGTTCACTTCTGGCTAACCTAGAGATTTTGTGCAAGAAGGAAGTGAAAGCTAGGGCGGAGTTGCAAACTTCCTGGCAGATTGTCAAATGTGTGCCCCAACCAGCATAGATATCATCTAGGCAAAACTGTAAGATTGGTCCCAAGTATTCGAGGACATTTCTACCCAATCCTTAGCTGACCACTGAGATAACTAAGCACAGACTTCAGAGACAACACAGAATAAAGAATAGGTTTAGAGCTGGGGTTGTGGCTCAGTCATAGAGCACTTGCCTAGCACATGCAAGGCACTAGGTTCAATCATGTAAGAGTAAATAAATAAAGGTTGTGTCCATCTACAACAACAATAAAACGAAATTTTAAAAAAAAAGGATAGGCTTAGAAGAATTAGTTTAGAAAAACTTCCAAAAAATCAAAGAAGATTTTGTTGTTGCTTTCCCCCCAACACACTGCATCATCTCAAATATATCCCACTTAATTTCATATACTTTGAGTTCTTTATTTTATATTTAAGGCTTTCATCAATTTCCTATGACCCATGACTGCTCACCCAAATGTAAGAAGCTGAAAATCTGACTTTCCAAGTCCTGTACCTTCAAGGAAGACTTGATAAATGGTTGGAATAATGTTCAGCATTCAGAGCAATTACAGGATGAGAAAGCCACAAGACATTTTACCAAGTCCAGAAGAGAATAGAGTTCCTCATAGTTGAAGGTCTAGAATGCAAAATTCAGCAGAAGAATAAAACAAGGAGAGAACTGAGAAGAGGTCATTGGATTTGATAAAGAACATCCTGAAGATGGCTACTGAGAAAGGAATTTGCTCAGAATAATAAGGTATAGGCAGAGGGCCAGAGAATTAGTAAGGGAGTCTGTGGGTGAAAACAGTGATTTCAGATAATGTAATTTAAGAGAGAGAGAGAGAGAGAGAGAGAGAGAGAGAGAGAGAGAGAGAGAGAGAGAGAGAGAGAAGGAAAATGAATTATAGATTGAAAGGGAGCCAGTTTGGGTATGTTTGTTTTAGTGGGTCTCTGTTAAAATGAAACAAACAAACTCAAATTAAACAAGGCAGTAGTCATTTTTAATTTTTCACTTACCAAAGCTCCTATAAGAGATACACACAAAATGAATTTAAAGATTTTAGTTTAATCTCTAATGTGTTTTTCTAGTCTTTGATTGATGTACTAATCTACGAAATTGTCTAGAGACAGATGGCAAGACGAAGAAATATCCAAAGGCCTAAGTTATTCATAGTTTGGAACACTGATCTCTGAAAAATTGTGTCCATGGTTTAAGGTATGTTAAAAGGAACCATGATTGTTCTTTCTTGGGATTGAAATTACCTAAAATAAAGTTGTAACATTTGGACCTACATATCTGAATATGGTAGAGATAGCTTTCTTTCCTCTGGCCCTTCCTTCTTTCCTTTTTTCCTTTCTTTCTCTAATAATATTATAAATAGTATCCAACTAATTAATTTGCTGAATTGGATAATACATTATCTAAGATACTATCTTCTATCATCATCATCTAAACATACAGCTGTGTGATACATGTAGGCATACAAATATATAAAAGAGAAGAGCCAGTGGTGCTTGCCTATAATCCCAGTGGCTCAGGAGGCTGAGGCAGGAGGATGGCAAGTTCAAAGGTAGCATCAGCAATTTAGCAAGGCCCTAGGCAACTTAGTGAGACCCTGTCTCAAAATAAAAATATTTTAAATAAAAGAAGAGCTGAGAATGTGGCTCAGTGTTTAAGCAGTCCCTGGCATTAAAAAAAAAAAAAAGCAAGAAGAAGAAGAAAAAAAAAGAAGAAAGAGAGGACTGAGAAATTTTTTTTATGACCATCATGATATTTTTAAAGTTCCTATTCAAGAGATGACTGACAGAATAATAGTAGAAAACTAAAAGAAGACATATAGAAAAGTATTTTTCTAAATTTGTCTGATGAAGATACCATAAAAATGTCAATCATTCTAATATTGCAGTGTTTCTTTTATATCATTATGTTGGATTGAAATGCCTATTCGAAAACAGATTGGAATAAAGATGGCAATTTATGAACACTTATCTGAGGCAATGCAAAGTTGGCGCCACCAGTTTTTGGTGAATAGGGAGATGATCAGGCTATTTTTGACTAATTTGTGGTTTTCTGGGAGCACTTAGGATGGGGTGGGACATGGCAATTTGAACATTTATGTTACTTTGTTTATTGGCATTTTTAGACTTATGTTGAGGTGTATAGTAGAGACCCATTTTAATATAACAACAATAATTTTTTTGTTGTCAAAGGCATATCAACATAATTGAAGAGGCTTTTATTATGTATTTTGTCAAAGATGACCTGACAATTGCAAATCTTAGAAAATAGTTTTTTGGTTTTGTTTTTTTTTATAGTCTTTGTTTTCTCTTACATTGTCTGACCCACAGTATTGCCCACAGGGGTTTCATATTAGAAACTTATTTAGTGATGAATGAATGAATGAAAGAATGAGAAAATGGAAACATTTCTTTAAAAATTTCCAAAGATAAAATAAAAAATAATATGATTTTAAAATTTTAAAAATAGAAAACTAGTGATCAATACCATAGCTTCTTGGGGCAGCATAATTATTCACTGTTTAATACACAGATGGAAAATACAATAAATTTCCTAAAATATTTTATACTGGGTGACTGACTTTTCACCTTACTTCGTGGATGACTCAGAAGTCTCAAGGAAAATCTTCCATAGGATTGCATTTTGTTTTCTAAAGTACTTATTCCATTCATGCTATGGTTTAGATATGAGGTATCCCTCCTAAGCTCATGTTTGAGATGATGCAAGCATGTTCAGAGGTGAAATGATTAGGTTACCAGAGCCTTAACCTAATCAGTGGATTAATCCACTGATATGGATTTGGGGTGGTAACTGTAGAAAGGCAGAGTAAGCCTGGAAGAAGAAGGTCACTGGGGGTATCCTTTGGGGGTTTTATTTTGTCCTTGGTGAGCAGATCTTCCTGATTCCTGCTTTCCATGTCTGGAGCCGCTTTCTTCTACCATGTCCTTCTGCCAAGATGTTCTGCCTCACCACAGGCCCAGCAGTATAGAATCTGCCAACCATCTACTAACCTTCTGAAACCATGATCCAAAAACCTTTTTCTCCTCTAAACTGTTCTTGTCAAGTATTTTGGTCACAGCCCTGCAAAGCTGACTACAACCATTCAGGTATGTGACATAGTTACTTATTTGCCCATAATTCAGTATAAAACTACACATGAACATGAAAAATACCTGGTCCCTTTCATTATTCTGCAACACTTTGCCTTGGTGAGAATATTTATCCACTCCTCTGGTTCTTCCATTTGATATTGCATCAGCTATGGATGATTTCTAATATCCTAGTTTTGATGCTAAATGTCTGGTTTATTTGGGTTGTAAGGTAATAATGCAGACTCTTTAACTAGAAGTTTTTTTTCTAGCTTGACCACAAAATCTTCTCAACATAAAAAGCAATAGTATTTTCTTTTCAAATAGGCTCTAAAAATCTCTATGAGAAGTTTTGAACAAATGTCCTTAGTCTGTTTGAGATAATTGGGACAATCTCGGGAGCCCACACAACCAGGATTGACATTAGCTCATATAGGATATTTTAATTTTTTATTTTTGTTTTTCCCCTAGAGAAAAGGTTCAGGCAGTAGGGGTGCCACTGGTATATTTGATAGGACAATTCTTCATTTTACTCAATAACTTAAAAATATTCCTGGTTACTTTCAAATGTCTCTAATGGATTAAATATCCTGAGTCTGGAAGCTGCTCAGCTGAGGTTTGATTATGGGGCAATTTTGACAATGAATAGGAATTAATGGTCTGGATATGTTTGACTGAACTACATTTTAAACAGTTGGTGATAGATTATGGTTGCGTTTCAAATTCTCTGTTCAATCTTTTATGGTGCTCAAAAGGCTTAAGGAAAAGACTTTAAAAATCATATCAAAATTTCAACATATTAAAGCTATTGCTAATATAAGTTTATTTGTTTTTCACAACATCAGTATACAGTTGGGGGTTGCAAACCAGAGTCTAGATATTAGTTTTACTAGAGATATATTCATTTAATTGATAGGAATAAATGCTTTAATAATATTCAAATCCAGAGAGTATGTCAGGAGAAATTCATATAACATTTTAGAGCACATGAATGAATTTTTGAAAATGTCAGGGAACATTCATTGTGGCCCCAAGATGTCTGATTTCAAATAAAATAGACATACATTTTTGAAATTATGGTTGTTTCCTTTTCTTTATAAGCCTATTTTGGCTTACAAGATAATTTTTATTTATCCATTATACATGTTTGAGTACTTACATATTATGGGCTTTCTTTTCATCAGAAGTTTTCCACTTTATTTCTCCCTCAGTAAAAATGAGTCACTGTGTGTTCCTTGTCTTTTACCTCCTTTTATCTGTGTCTGTGGACTGAGATCGCCTGAGTTGACTTTTCTCTTTCTCCTGTGGGGCCATCATAGTCAATAACTTTAATGAGAACATTTGATGCATAAATATTACAAAGCCAGGATCTCAGTGATGAGACGGTGGGAAGAAAAATGGTGTAAGTGACACAAGTTGGATGTTAATAGAGCAACAGAAGCTGTTGTCTAGTTAGGGAAGAGAGAGGCTGATGCTGGAGACTTGATTTTTCTTTGGGAATGGAAGCTTTTCAAGGACAGAGACTGTGTCCTATAGCAAATAAAGACAGGAAGTAAAGTTAATGTTTGATACGTTTGATAAATACTCTTTGGTTTCAGTATTAGTATATTTCTTATGAAGACAAAAGCAGTCTGAAAGAGGAATTGAAAAAGTAAAACCCATCAAAAATTCAAAATAACTATAAAATAGAAATTAACATAATCTTTTTATATTTATTTGATTGGCTTTTTGAACAATATGTAAAACCAAAAAAGAAAATACAGCATCCAACTGTGTTGGAAGAAATTTGATCCACATTTCTCCTTTAGCAAACTACAAAATATATAAACTAAAATGGGTAGTTTCTTGGATGTAAGCCCTCTTCTGCTACATGATGTGTAATGTTTTTGCATCTGTTTTTTACTTCAATTTTACCAATTAGGGGTCTAGAAATGCACTGTTCATACTTGGTCGTTAGCCAAGCCAATAAACAAAAATCATTAATCACTGTCACTTGTCAATTCTTCACTTAAGAAGTAGTCTCTTGGGGCTGGGGCTATAGCTCAGTGGTAGAGTGCTTGCCTAGCATGTGTGAGGCACTGAGTTTGATCCTCAGCACCACATTAAAAATAAATAAAATAAGGCATTCTGTCCATCTACAACCACAGTATTTTTTTAATTGTCTCTTTTCATTGTTGCTACTAAAATCATAAGGGGAATTGATAAACTTTGTTTTGGAGAACTGAGGCTAAGTTTTCAAAGGTGGAATTTATTTTTTTTTCAGATGGAAAATGTGGTATTTAAAGATAGATTACAGCTGAGACTGAGTATATCTGTGAGAGCAAAACCATGCACCTACCTATGGCTGGTCATACAAGGGATTATACTGAATGTAGTTAAGCAGACTGCTGTTTCTGCAGGCCATTTCCAGGTGGTGGTTGGTAGCTCAGTTATGGTACACCACAACCACATATATGTCCTCCCTTTCACCACACTTAAAGTATGGATGGAACAAAATCTAAGTACAGAATATTCATGAAGACTTCATAATCCCTGCTATAAAGTTTAGGTTAACATCCCCTATACTTCCCTAAAAATTAGCATATATGCAAGTCTCTTAATTCAATTAACAAAAACAGAATAAAAAGGGGTATTATCTTTATATTTTATCTTGGTAATCTGAGAGAAAATTGCAGACATCAGAAGATGATCATAGAAAATACTCAAGTTTACTCTCCTTTTTTATTGTATAGGATCCAAATAACTTTTTAGCAGCTCTAAGGTATGGTCCAGTATAGATGAAACTGAAATAAAAATTGCAGATGAAAAACAGCATCCTGTCAGTAGGCAGTGTATTGAGGTGACCGACAGCAAGAGCTCTAAAATCAAACTAATCTAAGTTTGAATCCTGGCTCTACCACAGAAAAACTTTGCCTTCTTTGATAATTTATTAAATCTCTATGCTTTATCTATTTAATAATACATACCTTGCAATATATACACATCTCTCATATAACATAATGTCTGGTCAATAGTAAGTGTTCAATAATGATATATACATAAATTCTACACACACACACACACACACACACACACATCCAGTTCTTTAAGTATATGAACTAAAAGATCAAGGTTTAAATTTTATTCTTTTTAACCTCTTTATAGCATCAGCTTTTTGAAACTGTAAAATGGTAATAATGGTAAAAACAATTTAGGAATGTTTACAAGGATTAAAGTAAATAATTTATGTGGCAGGAGTCAGCACAGCATCTTGCACACAGATTTTGTCCAACAAATGTTAGGTGACTTTGAATCTCAAAGAATATCATAAAGCATATTTTCCATGCGAACAACGAACTGTTGAGCACTTTGGGGCATGAAAGACAAAAAGCTAAAAAAGACTTGACAATGGATTACTTTGTCCTAGTGACACTTAATTGGATTTCAGCACCTGAACACTGTTGATCATCACATTTGACAGTCTTGTCAGTTCAGAATTTGGAGATACTGGTGAAGGCATGACAATGTAGAAACCAAGGGCTGAATGGCATCTAAACGGTCAAGTTCAAGTTCTTCATTTTTTATGAGTAAAATGCAGTCCAGAGAGTTTACCTAACTTGTCTAAGATGGTACAGTATTTGCACTTCTCAGGGCACAGGGAACCATATTCATCATGAGTCTGGGACTGTTTTGATGACATGTGCTGAGTGCCAATCATGTGGACAGCAATCCGCAGTCTGATGGGCTAATCAAACACAGATGGGAGTGAAAATGGTGAGGTTTTAGCAGGGTGAAGTTCAGTACACCTAGATATGTTTTTCAAAAACTTCTAATTGATAAAATAAAAAAAAACTGTACTTTAAACTTAGGTCATACAGTAACACTGAGAAGGGAGGACAAGGGTACAAAAGGCCATTTTTAACTTTAAAATATCTATTGAATATTGAATATAAAGGTTTTCAAATTTAAAAAAAAAGGTGTTTTTACATCCTTAGTTTTTAAGACACTGCAGTGGGTTCATGGTCCTGCCTAAAGCATCTTTACAAAGTGAGTTATTAGGAACATAGTTCATTTATCTTTCATGAATACAAGGTGGAATTGCTACTGGGATTTGGATTTAGATGTCTTTCCAGGAAAATTAAGTACTCTAATCCTGATCATTAAGCCACCCTTAATAGCTCTTGGCCTGATTTCCATTGCACTATCATTTTTTTAAAAATTTAACTTATCAGCTAAGCTGTGCTGCTACTGAAGGTGAGGAGAGTAAACACATTACATTAGTGAGCACCAAGAATAATTTTTTATATTAAACTCATTTTAATGAAGTTTGTACACATGACAATTTATGCTCAAGAAATTGCAATATACTATACTTTTTTCATGGTGTTTTTCTTAAAGGGAAATGTTTCCTTTGAGTTCATTTCAATCTCTTTTTTCAGTACTTCTATTTTGTTGCCAGGATATTGATATCTATTAAATAGAAAAATAAATCACCAGTATAAATATGTTAGAGATATTCCCAAAAGCAGAAACCTGATATTTTTTTTCAGATGTAAAGATGACAATAAGTTCTTGGGAGAAACCAGCTATTAGCTACCTGCTGAGTTTATTTGCACATGTCCTTCTCTGTTATATTCATGCATCTAAAATTAATTTGTTGCTAGATTACTTTTTTGTATATATTATTATATTGAATAATATGAGATTTGAGGGAAAAAAGAGGGCAATTCTAAAGCATTATTTTAGGTCATTCAGTCTCTAATCTTTTCTAGGGCTCTTTTGCATGTAAAGTGTCTATTTATTAAGTTATGGAAATTGGAGCCCATCTCCTGGTTTCTAAAAACAATTATTATTTTTGTCTGTGTACTAGAGGTGTTTACGCCTTCCTCTTTTTCTATTATAATGCCTTCTCTTATTATTATATTGAATGTTCTTCTCTCAGACTGAAAATGCCTGTTTTCAGTTCTTGATTTTATTTTTGTATACTTCATTTTCTCAGGTAGTTATGCTTTGGTAAGTCTCTTTTGATTTGTGATAACTGAGTTATAAGATTTTTTTCTTCTTTCCTCTTTTATATTGGTTCTTTCCCCAAAGATAATATATAGCATATTAGCATGTTATTTTGACCCATTATAAATATCTTTATATTTTAATTTTTCAAATATATATGTATATAATTTTATATTATAAAATACTTTTTAGGAAACACTGGATATTGGTAAATGTATTCAGCAACAATAGATTTTTTTTTCTGTCTGCTCATTTTGGTATTTAGATGAATTAAAAAGCAATTCTATTAGGTTTGGCATCTAAGACTATAAACTAAATAGAACTTTTTTTTTCTTTTTGGAGTGATAATGGTGTCGCAGGTAGAAAATAGAAAAATGTGATTATGATGTCTGCCTTTTGATTTTGTTATTTCTTGCCATTACCTTGAAATAAGCACTTATTCCTTCACTTTTTAAATATTGAAACAGACTTCTCAATAATTATTCTTTTTTTATCTATTTCAGATTCAGTTCATTCTGTATAATGTTATTAAATTATTTATCTGAAAATACTCTTTTGTGGATGTTATTCCTCTAGTCTTCACTAACTCTACATTACGTAGAGAAAAAATATTCAAAATATTTTGCTTGGCATTCAAAAGCTTGCAAAATGAAACTATAGTATTTCACTATTATCCTTTTGAATATAGCAGTATGAAAATCATTGTATCTAGAGAGCATCTTATGAACTTGGCAATATAATTTTTTCAAGACTCAGTTTCCTCAGAGCTAAAAGGTAAAATAATAGTACTGATCTCTAGGGTTGTTGAGTACTAAATTTGTTAATAATGTTAAAGGTTCTAGATTGGGAACAAAACATACTCAATATAGGTTACTTTTAAAACATTTTATTAATTTCTTGGCTCAAGATTTCTCCCATATTATCCCACTCCAGATCCTACCCAAATGAAAATATTTCTGTTGTACAATAGAGTGATGCATTCCTTCTGTGAACTTAAAGCAGTTATAAATTTATATGAATTATTTGTTAATGTTATATTTACTTTAATTGCTAGTGCAAGATTCAGATATGTATATTTTGCTTCTTCAAGACAGCAGTAGATGTTACACATCTGTTTCACTCAAGGAACCCGAGTAAATACCTATTGCAGATTTAGCTCATTCTACATATAGGCTTTTCCTCTGACCTTATCTTCATTGCTTGGAGAAAAAAAAATTCTAGTAAATTACTGGAAAACTTTAAATATTCAACAAATGCTTGCTATTAATGATGAGTTTTACGAAAGTAGCCAAGAAAACCTGCAGTGGAGTTATTTGTAACAACATACCTTGATCCTATTACTTTCATTTCTTTGACTATCCTGTATGGAGTTAAGTATCTTGAGACTAGAGCACAATAAGTAAGATGTTACTGAACTTTTGTTTAAAACCTATGTGTTCATTTTATACCCTTAGGTAAAATCAGAAGAAAATATATCAAATACAAAATAATAATTACCCCTGAGTGAAGTTGAGTGTCAGGTAGCTAGAAATGCTTACTACTTCTTATTTTATATAATATAGATAAAAAGGAATACAGTTACTTTTGAATTAAACATTTATGCTGTATTATTTTTTTTAAATAAAAAGGTATGTGTGTCCATATATGTATAGGTGTCTGCAGAAAGACTAAATGTCTGTTCAGATTAAAAACAACATTTATTTTATCCATTCATCTACTGAGGGGCATCTGGGTTGGTTCCACAGTCTAGCAATTGTGAATTGTGCTGCTATGAACATCAATGTGGCAGTATCCCTGTAGCATGCTCTTTTAAGGTCTTCAGGGAATAGTCCAAGAAGGGCAATAGCAGGGTCAAATGGTGGTTCCATTCCCATCTTTCCCAGGAATCTCCAAACTGCTTTCCAAATTGGTTGCACCAATTTGCAGTCCCACCAGCAATGTACAAGTGTACCCTTTTCTCAACAACCTCTCCAGCACTTGTTGTTGTTTGACTTCATAGTGGCTGCCAATCTTACTGGAGTGAAATGGTATCTTAGGGTGGTTTTGATTTGCATTTCTCTGACTGCTAGAGATGGTGAGCATTTTTTCATGTACTTATTGATTGATTGTATATCCTCCTCTGAGAGGTGTCTGTTCAGGTCCTTTGCCCATTTGTTGATTGGGTTATTTGTTATCTTATTGTCTAATTTTTTGAGTTCTTTGTATACTCTGGATATTAGGGCTCTATCTGAGGTGTGAGGAGTAAAGATTTGTTCCCAGAATACACAATGGAGTACTATGCAGCAATAAAAAATGACAAAATCAGAATTTGCAGGGAAATGGACAGCACTAGAGCAGATTATGCTTAGTGAAGCTAGCCAATCCCTAAAAAACAAGTACCAAATGTCTTCTTTGATATAATGAGAGCAAATATGAACAGAGCAGGGAGGAAGAGTAGGAAGAAAAGAGTAACATTAATCAGTGACATGAGATGGGAGGGAAAGGGAGAGATGAGGAAAATTGCATGGAAATGTAGCGAGACCCTCATTGCTATACAAAATTACATATAAGAGGCTGGGTGAGGAATGGGAAAATAAATAAGGAGGGAGATGGATTACAGTAGATGGGGTAGAGAGAGTAAAAGGGAGGGGAGGGGAGGGGGGATAGTGGGGGATAGGAAAGGGAGCAGAGTACAACAATTACCAATAGGGCATTATGTAAAATTGTGGATGTGTAACTGATGTGACTCTGCAATCTGCATTTGGGGTAAAATTGGGAGTTCATAACCCACTTCAGTCTAATGTATGAAGTATGATATGGCAAGAGCTTTGTAACGTTGTGAACAATCAATAAAAAAAAAAAAACAACATTTAGAAATTTGAGTTTCAGTCCCAACATATAAACAGTTTAGAAGTCATTATTTTTGCATTCATAGTAAGAAAAATCTTGAATTATTTTATAATCACTGACTTTTCTTAGAAATTTGAGGTCATAGGACAAACCATTACTGGAAAAACTAGAGTGTCAGAAAAATATAGCTTGTGTTAGTCAATTGCTAATAGCTGAGGTTGTATACATGTATTTGGATCACAGTTTTGACAGTTCAGGGATATGGTGCCACTATCAACTTGGCTGTCTTGAGGACCTCATGGCCGATCTCATTTCAGCAGTAAGAGCATGAGTAACAGGAGAGACCGCATGGCCAGATAGAAAACCAGAGATATGGGTTTCCGCACTGTCTTTCAAGGACATGTTCACACTTTTCAACTAGCCCTCCTTTTTACAGCTTCCATATTACTTCCCAGTACTGTCACCATGGGGACCAAGAATTCCAGCATATGAACTTCTGTGGAATATGCTCAAGTTCTATAAAAATCACAGCATCTCTGAAATCAGCTCACTAGGAGCGGAAGTCATTAGAGACTATAATAGGTAGGAAACCCCTAAATGTTCTTATTCCAAGATGCCTCATATCATCACTAGTTTTCATCCAAAAGTTAAAGGTATGGTAAAAGTAGAGTATGAAGCAAAGCAGAGTCATATGTGACATGAAGTGTGCAATTATCAGATAGAAATTAAAATGACTGTAAACAATACATTAAGGCTCTAATATAAAAAGTAGACAACATTGGAGAATGGATGGGAAATGTAAACAGAAAGGTGAAAACTTTAGAATGAATCAAAAGGAAGTGCTAAAAGAAAAACATAACAGAACAAAGAGTACCTTGGATGGAACCATCAGTAGACTGGAAGTAGCCATGGAAAGAACCAATGGGTATAAAAATATGACTATACAAACTTCCATACTTAATACCAAAAGAAAAAATAATGAGTAAAATGGAACCAAATATCAAATAATGGTGTGACAATTACAAAGGAAGTAATATACATGTAATGGGAACAATAGAATGAGAAAAAAGTGAAGTATAAGAAGTACTTGAAGAAACAATTGCTAAGAACTTTCTGAAAATAATGACTGACACCAAACTATAGATCCAGGAAGCAAATATCAAGCAGAGTATATATTAACAAAACAAACAAAAACTGACAATTGCAGAAACCAAAAATAATCTTGAAAGAAACTGGAGGAGGAAAGCACCTTACCTAAAAAAGAAAACTAGAAAAATTGTACAGGGCTTCTTTTTAGGAAACAAATAAGAAAGAAGATAGTGCAGTGAAACATTTAATGTATTAAAGAAAGAAAAAAATAAACATGTCAACCTAGAATTGTGCACCCAATGAAATGATGATCTTTCAAAACTGGAGATGTACCGATTATAATAGATAGTCTCAAACAACAAACATACCAATCCAATAAGAAAACAACAAACAAACAACAAACAAACAAAAAACAACAAACACAAATCCCAGGCATAGACAATAAACCTTTTGGTGATGATGAGGTAAAACTGGAAACTTGTACACTTTGGGTGGTATGATCTAATGGTACCCCTGCTATGGAAAATAATATGGAGTATTATTTAAAAGTTAAAAGTAGAATATTTAATATGATCCAGAATCTTCACCTGTGGGTATGCACTCAAAAAAAATTAAAAATAGAGGCTTGAAGAGATATTCTTACACCCATGGACACAGTGGCATTATTCACTATAGACAAGACTTAGAAGCAATCCATATTTCCATATACATATAACTCAGCCTTAAATAGGAAAGAAATCCTGTCACATGATACAACATGGATAAACCTTCAGGATAGTATGCTAGCTAAATTAAGAAAGCGACAAAAGAAAATACTGTGTTATTTTACTTTTATGAAGAATCTGAAGTAGCAAATCTCATAGAAACAGATAACAGAATAGTACATATGAGGGGTAGAACAGGAAACAATGGAAAAGAAGACTTGTTTTATAGGTAAAAAGTAAGATTCACAAGGAAAAAGTTGTGGAGAGTTCTTTCACAACAATGAGAATACCCTTAACACTACTAACCTGTAACCTTAAAATGGCTAAATCTTTATTTTATATTATAAGAAATGTCTTGGTTGAGACACTGTACTATAGGTCTGCAAGGTGATATTGTTAGGAGAAACTGCACAAAAGGTGCATAAGATCTCTAGCATTTTTTCATATAACTTCATTTGGATCTATAATTATCAATAAAATTTTAACCTAAAAAACATACATATTGAGTTTTTTATATATATATTCCACTTTACACTTTGGTATATAAATGTTTTCACACATCTTTTCCAATTTCCTCTTCATATTATTATTTTTGTTTTTTTGGCAAGTGATGCTATATTGATTTTACAGGTGATAAAACAGAACCAAGATCCTCTGCCTCAAAGATTGAGATCATTCTTGCTGCTGTGATGTAACTAAGTAAGGTGACTATATACTTTTTTTTTAATAGAAAAGGAATGTTTTTCTTAATCTTCCTTTTTCAGAAGTATCTAAAGGTTTGTCAATGACAGTTCATAGCCCAGAAAACTGTCTATCAACCCAATCCCAAAAAGTGTGCTGTGTTTAATTGGACTTTCTTACAATTTTGAATTTTTTTTATTTTTTAGTTGTAGATGGACATAATACCTTTATTTTATTTTTTATGTGGTGCTGAGGATCAAACCCAGTGCCTCACACGTGCTAGGCAAGTGCTCTACCATTGAGTTATAATCCCAGCCCCGCAATTTTGAAATTTCAAAGAAAGTCTTAAAAAGATACCCTCTAAGACTATCATAAGATTTTTTGACTTTAAGGAAATTCCTTCATTTTCCCAGTTTAAAATGTTTAAAAATCATTAGTTAGGATTAGATTTTGCTAAATACTTTCACGTGAATCTATCAGTATGATCATAGTATTTATTTTTCAGTTAATATGATGAATTACATAGATCTTTAAAGTATTTAGATCAGCCTTTCATTTAGAGAATAAATCCCATTTTCATTTTGATACATTATTGTCTTAAAATACTCTTCATTTGATTTGAGAGACTGGTTGGCAGTTTTTCTTACTTGTAATGTTTCCATGGTTTAGAAGCAAGGTTTTGATGGCCTCAAAAAATTTAAAACATCACTTTTCTGTGTATTTTGGAAAAAATTGCAAATATATATCTTATTTTTCCCTTAAAATAAGCTTTTTGGGAAAGGAAATTTATTTGTGAAAAAAAAAGGTTGAAATTCTCCAATAGATATTAGACTATCAACTTCAACAAGTAATATTTTTTAAGTCTCTATTTTGAAACTATAATGCTGAATCAATTAATCAAATCATTTATTTATTTATTTATTTATTTTTGAGGGGATACCTGGGATTGAAATCAGGGGCACTCCACCACTGAGCCACATCCCCAGCCCTACTTTGTATTTCATTTAGACACAGGGTCTCGCTGAGTTGCTTAGCGCCTCTTTTTTGGTGAGGCTCATTAACTTGTGATATATTCATTTTTTCTATTTCAAAATATTATTAAATTTATGTTTTCATTTCTTCTTTGACATATACTTTAAAACAAAGCATTTTGTGTCAACATTATTGACTTAATATTTTGCTATTGATTTCTAATTTATTTCAAATTTGGTGAGAGAGCAAATATTCTTCAACATATTCTTAATGTGCTCTCAAATAATAAAAATTCTGTTTATATTGACATGAAGTTCTATATACCTCAACTAATTAAAATTTGTTTATCTTACCATTCAAATTGCTGTCTTATGGAAAGAATATGCTACAGGTTTTTAGTTTAATTGATATTTGTATAAATTTCCTGTTTGTTCCATCAATTACTCTTTTATTTTAGAAATTTTGTTAATGTGTATTTAAATTGATAATTTACATTTTTATGTTGACTGGTCACTTTCATTATATGCCATGTTTATCTTCTTAAAATCATCTTACTTTAAAAAAATTGTTTTAATATGGTATGGCTATAGAAGCTTTTCAATGTTTATTTTTTCTTTATATATTTTTTCATAATATTACTTTTAGGCTATCTTTGTCCTTATATTTAAAATTTATCCCTTGAAACATATTTGTATAATTCTGTTATTTTCTTTACTAGTGTCCAAAATTCTTGGGCTCTTATCTGGATGTGTAGTCTAATTTAATTTTATTTTAATTACTGATTTGGTCTATGGTTCCATTACTTTATGTTCTTCTGTGTTTTGTTTGTTTGTTTGTTTTTGTTTTTTACCTTATAAAAATAACCAGGGGCTTACATTATTCTATTATTTTTCCATTTATTATTCTTCTGTAATTTTACCTTCTAGTGCTTTATTTTAACCTTCTTTTAGTGTTTATTCTGGAAACTACAGCTTGTGTTCTTATCAAATTATGTAATTAATATAATTATTATTTTACTACTTTCCTCATAATGAAAAATTTAAAAACTGGATTTTACATAAACCTACTTTTCTGATATACTATTATTATCACTTTATTTTACTTCTATACATAAGATTTCAGAAGACATTGCAATTAAAATATTGTATGCTGAATATTAATTTATATTAATTTATATTTTTACCATTTTGGGGTATTACTTCTCACACTTTCTTTGCTTTAGAACCACTTTTCTTCTTTCTCTCTGTCTCTCTGTCCCTACCTACCTACTCCTCAATGCAAGGAAGCTAGAAAACATTTACCTGAGTTCTTGTCTGAACAAAGGCCTTGGCTGCCTCCTTATTGCTGATGAATATAGGATTAGATTGGCAGACTCTCTTCCCCAGCTTCCATTCAGTACTTCTAAGATGCTGTTCTAACAGTGTCTTCTGGTTTTCTTCACTCTTGTACAGAACTTAATTTTACTGCTGTACCTTTGAAGTTAACATTTGTAATGTTTTTTAACTCCCATGGGCTGCTTTATGTGTTTCTTGTTTTTTTGTTTTTGTTTTTGTTTTTACCCTTCTGTAGTTTTAAATAATTTGCTATGTTGTGTTTTTGCATTCATTTTTATGTATTTATTTATTTTTGTGCTGGGGATTAAATCCAGACAAGCTTAACCACTGAGCCACCTACCCAGCCCTTTCCCTTTTTAATATTTTATTTAGAGACAGGGTCTCACTGAGTTGCTTAGGGCCTCACTAAATTGCTGAGGCCAGCTATGAACTCCTGATCCTTCTGCCTCAGCCACCAGAGCTGCTGGGATTATAGGCATGGGCCACCATACCCCGCTCATTTTCTTTTTTTCCTTTCATCTCTCCCTCTCTCTTATTCTTTCTTCTTTATGTTTCTATGTGTTTTTCCTGTTTTGTTTTCTAAGATCTTGAGTATGTGGATTGTTGTCTTTCAGTAGTTTTAGAAAATCCTTAGCTATTCTTTCTTCAAACAATCTACCTCATTTTAAAAATTTTCCCCTTATTTAACTTCAATTACATAAAGGCTAAAATTAGACTATTGCTCAGATGTTTCTTGTGCAATATTTATTTTTAACCATTTTTTTTAATCCTGATGATATACTTCAGTATTTTCTATTGACCTACTTTGAGTTTATTTATTTTTATTTTAAAACATTAAATAGACACTTAGAAATTGTATATACTTGAGCTATAAAACATACTAATTTGATATATGTATAGATTTTTGTATTGATTATCACAATCAAATTGATTAACATATCCATCAAATCTATAATTACCAAATTAATTTGTATGTGGTAATAATATTTATATTCTGCTTTTTAATAAAATTTCAAGTAAGCAGTAGAATATTCTTGCCTATTAACTATGATATACGCTAGATTCCTTGAAATTATTCATCTTATAATAAAATTTGAACCCTTTTACCAGGTTATTTATTTGAGATATTTTACTTTTATTTTAAATGTAGTCATTTATTATTATTTTTTTAAAGAGAGAGAGAGAGAAATTTTTTTAATATTTATTTTTTAGTTTTTTGGCGGACACAAAAACCCTTGTTTCTATATGGTGCTGAGGATCAAACCCGGGCCGCACACATGCCAGGCGAGCGCACCACCGCCCGATCCACATCCCCAGCCCCAGTCATTTATTATTATATAAAGTAGTCTCCTTATCTTAGTTTTACATTCTGAATTTTTAGTTACCAACAGTCAACCATGAGTCAAAAATATTAATATCTGTATTGATTCTTCTAAAAGGAAATGACTACATTCATATGACTTTCAGTATGGTATATTGTTTTCATTGTTCTGTTTTATCATTAGTTATTGTTAACCACTCATTGTGCATATTTATAAATTGAGCTTTATCATAGGTATTAATGTATATGAAGGGTATAGTATTATCTTCATCACAGCATACAGAGCACATATAGGGTTTGGGATTTATATAGGGTGTGGTGACTCCTGCAGATAAAGAGCAACTAGCATACTCCTCACTTATTACTGATTTAGCTGCTTCCCATAAGTTTTGATATATTGTATTTCTGTTTTTGTACATCTCATGATACAGTTTGACTTCACTGTTGATTTTTTCTTTGACTCATTGATTCTTCTGGATTATGTTAATATTTTGTGGTTTGTCAAAATTCTTCCTGTTGTTTACTTCGTTTTGTTCAGAAAAAATATTTAATATTATTTTAATCTTCTTAAACTTGTTAAGACCTGTTTTGTGGCCTTACATATCTTGGAGATTAATAAGATTGCATATTCCTCACTGTTCAGTGGAATGTTCTGCATATGTCTATTGGACACATTTGGAATGAAGTGATTTCCAAGTTTTCTTACTACTTTTCTGTTTGGATAATAAATTATTGAAAGAGGGTCTTGAAGTCCCCTACCATTAAAATATTACTATTTGTTCCTTCAATTTTTAAAAATATTTTCTTTATATATTTGCAAAAGTTATGTCATCTTGAGTTATTCCCTTTATCATCACATAGTGATCTTTTTTTGTCTCTTGTGATAGATATTGACATATAGTCCAATATAAAAATAGTCATGCTTTCTTTCTTTTCATTATCATTTGCATGTTTTACCATTTTTCATACTTTCACTTTGACCTGTATGTATCTATAAAGCTAAAGAGAACCTTTTGTAGAAAGAATATTGTTAATTATTTTTAAAATTCATTTACCCACTCTCTGTCTTTTTATTTGAAAATTTAATCTATTTCTCTGCAATTTGGTACCATTCCATCCCATGTGCTTTGAAAGCACTGGCCTCAAACTGTTTCCATATGACCCTAGAGGGTGATATATAGTCTTCTTCTACAGAAAGATCTCTAACCCTGGTCTTACTTTGGACCTTGAAATAGTTTCAAAATTTGGCTCCAGTCTGTCAGCTGTAGTGCAGAAGCAGAACAGAAACTACTCAGCAGTCTTTAGATTTTACTGTGTCCATTTGATTTCATTTTCATATTTCCATTATTTTACAATATTCTTTATTCCTTGATGCATTTTGTTCATCCACTATTCTACTCTCTTTGACATATTAATTGTAATTAGTTTCTGCTAAATCCAAGATATGGAAAACTGGACATCCACCTATTATTTGCTGTTTCTTTGATTATAAGCCATATTTTCTCACCATGTTACATATCTAGTAATTGTTGGCTGTATGATAGACAGTGTTGAGATGATGTTATTTTTCACCAAAAAGATTTTTCTTTCTATCACTTTTGTAAGTTAGTGAGGGAGTGGTCATTTGAATGCAATTAGAAATCAAACTTGGTCAGGGCTTAGCTCTCAAAAGATTCAAGCAGCTTTTTGTATAAGAAAAAAATCCTCCAGATCCTCTGATGAAATGGACATTGGTTCTTCATTTTCTCAGCCTTGAAACACTGTGATGCTTTAAGCTTTTAATTTCAGTTGTTTTTTCTTATCTCCCAAACATTATGATCTTAAAAATACATTACTTTTAAAAAAGTAATAAATTTCAACTGAATAATTTTTTATTGTGCTTTATAAAGGAATTTTACTCTGTTTTTTAGAATGTTAGTCCTGGTATTCTAACTACTGTTAGAAACAGAATTAAGCAAATGTTTGATGGAACAATAAGCCATGTATTTGTATCTTCTTATGTTCCCAGTTTGTCCCAACAACACCTCAGAAGGGCTAAAATTCTGTTGGTTAGTATTTAATCCAACAACATGTCTCTACCTGAGCTGGTCTTTAATCTATAATATGATAAGCAAATTAAGTGCTGCAGATTTTCAACTTACTTAAGAAAGTCCCTCCTTTCTATGAAATTTGAATGCATATACTGTTTGTTGCTTCAACAGCACTTGGTTGCTTTTTAAAAAGAAATGTAAAGAATTTATAAAAACTTTCCATTTACTGACCTATAAGCCTTGACCTACCACAACTTATGTGACTCTTTCTTGAAAGCAAAATGCTCTTGGATTTTAGTGCTGTGAAAAATTCTGATTTTTTTTTTTTACAATAAAACTAATACAAATCCTAATGCTTTATTTATTGCATCATTTTGCATCTTATGTTCCAAAAATAGCATCTTTCAAAATGTCTTTGTCAAAAAGACATAGAAAGGACAGAAAAACAAATTAAAATTTCTAAGTGATGTTTTGAAAACAAAACTAAGTCTAGATATTTATATATTTGTGGAACTTCATCTTGAATTAACATTTTGGGAACTTATGTTTGAGTGTTTAGATTTGACTGTGAAAATTTATTTTAATGTCATGTTAAAATTGTTTCTAACACCAGTAACAAACATTAGTATATTAGGAAGAAATAAATAATTGATTATTACTTTCTATAAACATATTTTAATAGATAAAATACAGATAAAGTCATTTATTTTTTATAACAGATATAAATGTTTATATGACTACATGGTATTATATGTTAAAAAGAATGAGATTGAAAAAATCTTCAATTAATAACAATGTATATAAATAATGCAATAATAACTGTGGGAGTGATTAGTAGACTTAATTTATTAGAGTATGGACTCTTTCTGGCTATAAGGGTTAATAAAAATTATAACTTTTATATAGCACTTAAAATATTTCAGGAACCATACAATGTTTTCCATGTAATGATGACACTTAATCTTTAAAACAATGAAATGTAATAAGAATAATCATTGTGATGCTTTAAATATGAGGAAAATGAAATATAACAGGGTAAATAACTATTCAATGATTAAGCAACTAAGATAGTTGAGGTCTCATTAATCAATCTTGTGAAATTGTTTTTGAGAAATGTGTTTAGTTTCTTTCTGTTCCTTTTTACTTTGACATGGTTCAGTAATCTGAAGTCTCTGTTAGATTATATATCATTTCACTAACTAGTGCTGTATTTCACAGAATAATTTCCAACAATCTAGATTGTTTTGAGTTCTCCCTTTCTTCTTATAACTAGATGAAAAATGGAAATGAAAAAAAATTATGAGCAATAGTTAATTGGTTAGAAGTTTGGAAATATTGGGCTGGATCAGCAGTTCATATATTGGGCTGGACCATATACCACTGAAGTATGATTTGTTTTGCAAGCATGATTGAAAATTTTCAGACAAGGGTCTATCTACAATCAAAGCACAATTTGATTTTTTTTGCTAACTATATAAGTAATATTCTAAACTAATTTACAAATAAATCATATATTAGATGAATATTGTCTACTTTACAGATAAGAATCACAGCTAAAACTTGGCAAAGCTATAAGTTAACTGCTTTGAGAGAAATTCTTGGGAACATATCTCTATATAAATCCAAACCTCACCAAAGTTGATTATAGAAACAGTTATCAAAAGGATCAAAGAAACCTTGATTAGGGGGAGCAGAGAAAGCAGCAGGTTGGGTCCACTCATCTGATAGCGCTTTAGATCCTGGTCCCTTCATCATTCTAGAAGAGTGTTTCACCTAAATCTTATGTATTAATAGTAGATGTGAAATCTCATTCATTATGATTTCTTTTTCTTTCTCCTGGGAAAGAAAGCTAGGGAGTCAGAAAGAACAAAGATCCCTTTCTGTCAGGCTTTTTAGTGTCCAGTGAAATTTGTAGGAGTTTCCAAATCTGTCTGGAAACAGAATAACCTCATGAACCTAAGAACATACCTAGAGACATAAATATGTGTATGAATAAACAAATGAGAATTTAAATATAAAGTTTTAAAAATAACACTCTGTTACCATCCTGAATCACAAAGTGAATAATTGTTTTATAATCACACATATTTGAGAAGGTTAGTTCTAATTACATAATTATTCATAAACTTCAAAAATACCCTGAATATATAGATCAGTTGATAGGAGAATATTACATTCTCTTAGCCTTCATTTCATAACTGGATATCTCCTTAGCTCCTGTTTCTGTACCCTTCTGTTTTTCTTATTTCTCTCTTTTAAGTACTTCCTAATATCAATTATTTGTTTTATATCTGTCACTCCAACTAGTATCCTATATTACGCTCTTTCTATGTAAAGGGTATTTTTTTCCACTGTACTTAAAAATATTCAGAAAAATATTTAATTTTTTTTGTAATCTGGCAGAAATACAATAGCCAAAGAAAACCCATGCATAAAAGTAAAGTGTGAGCCTCATGTTAATGAAAACATAGTTTTTGTAGCATTGAACACCTTTTCCTTTCCTCTCCTCTCAGATTTATTTTGCTCAGATCTTGTCCCTCCTGACTCCCCTAATACCAATAGAAAACTTGTGGCAGGCTTATGAACTCAGGAAGTTCCAAGATAGTTATTTCTTTTGAGGCAGAGGGAGACAGAGACAGAGAAACAGAGAGGGAGAGACAAGTGCATTGGGCAGATTGGCATGTCTCCTTTTCTTTAAATTTTCAGTGAATGATATTATTGCAGGGGCAGGAGGAATACTTTCTCTTGGTGCTGCATATATATTATTTGATCTGGTAATAAATGTAAAATATAGTCTTACATAAACATACATACATGCTAACAGTTGAAGGTAGCAAATGAATTATAGAATACAAAACTAGTCCCTAGTAGCCTGACTGCCCTGTATGTATGAAATTGCATACTATGTGAACAGAGCTCCCTTAAAAGACTTTTCCTGAATAATATTTCTAACAGTGTAAGGAACCAAGACCTTGAAGTAAACCTTTTCATTTTTGAAAGTGCATTTACTACTTTAAGATTCCGTCTGGAATCCTCTGTGCATTTATACGCTGCCTCCTACTTCTTGCCCTGTGTACCTGAGTTCTGACACAGTGGAACATGAGAAACCAGCTTATCCTCCAAAGCTCATTTCTGACTGCTGATAGGGTACAGGTCAGTGCTAGTGTAGACTGCTGAATCTTATTACTTTGTTACCTGTGTGTGCAGTTTGAAACTCAAGTGAAATGCAATGTTTTGGATAAATCAATCAACAAATGTTCATTAAGTACACAGGATGAGCTAGACAGAGTAAACTTGTATCAGACAAGGGCCATGCCATCTGGGATCTTAAAATTTAGTTAGCTGGTAATAAAAACTATGAAAATTTTCATATCAATAGAATCATAAATAATGTTTAACAGTAAGTTAAAGATTAGGAGATAATAATTGCAAAATATAGTTGATAAATGATTAGTGTCCTAAATACATGAATGTTGTTTGCATATCAGTAAAAATAAACAAACAGTACAAACAAATGATTTGGCCTGAAGGTCCCTGAGTTAAAAAGTCATTGCAATAATTCTGATAATATCAGTTATATAGATAGTGGCAAAAGTTATGTGATAAAATTGCATATTCTATAAAATTTTAAATCAGACTCAACAGGATTTACATTTGTGAAGTGGAAGAGACAATAATATGAGAAGTGGAAAGAGATATAAAGGATGACTTCAAAATTTTAATTGAAGCAATTGAAGGTGAAGATTACTACTCCCTGAGCTAGAGAAGACTAGAGAAGGATCACATTTGAAAAGAAAATTAGAAATGTAGATAGAGACATGTAAAAATATTCAAAATCCTAGTGGGAATAGAAAGAAAATATAGTTGGGGAAGTGAATTTGGAGCTCATAATTCTGGTATGAGGTGGAGATAAATTTTTGGAAGTCATCACTATGCAGATAATATCAAAACCACAAGATCTGATGTGATTATGAGAAAATGACATTGAAGAGAGCAGAGGTCCAAGGACAAAGCTGTAAAGTATTTCAAGATAATAAAGATCTAGTAAATGAGGTGGATATAGAACAGTGTGTAAGTGGGCATAGAACCAAGAGATAGTGCATACTGGAAACCAAGTGAATAAATTGTATAAAATAGGTGAAAAACAACTGGGTAAATGCTTTGGGTAATTCAAGATGAGCTTCCAAAGAATCACTGCCTCAATATTTAGTGATTTGTGACTTGGAAATCCGTTTTATAGAAAGGTATGAAAGAAGGAATAGTTCACGGGCATCTAAGAGAAAAGAGAGAAACTAAAGTAAGTAATGCATTCTGGAAGTCTTATTTTAAATAGAAATATAGAAGATAGTTGGATGAGCATGTCAGAGTAATTAAATCACTTTTTCATTGAGAAGATATTCCTACATGTTTTTATGATGTTGGAATGATCTACTAGAAAGGAATAAGGATGAAGGGAGGGTAAAATTTCTGGAGACACATTTTCAAGAAGTAGGGGAAATAATTTCCAAATAATACTTAAACTAAAAAGTTGACATTAAATAGTTGCATGATGGGCCACAGGTCATGTATGCTTACAGGAGAAAGAATGTAGTACAGATTGATATGCACAGAGAAGTTGTTGTGGTAGGTATATCTATCTTCTGTTTTTTCTTTTTTAACATTATCACTCAAATAGGAAGCAAATTTATTTCCCAAAAGTAAATTTGTAGAACAATTATAGGAAAGAGTATAAAATAATTTTTAAGAAGAGTGGTTCAGTGATGAAACTATAGAATAGCAAAATACACTAGCAATGTCAAATAACACCTATACTGGATGGTGTGAGACCAATAAATACATTTTATCTTTGGGATTAAGTGCTTTCAACTCATTCATTTGGTTTGGTGTAAAGAGTAGAAAGAAAGCTTTGGTTATTTAGTTATCCACATTGCATGAAAATTTAATAAAAATAATTTAATTCAGCTTTGAACTATGATTAATGAAATCATAAACTGATTTTTTTCTGACTTGATTTTTTCTGCTAAATATAATCTTTTTGAGATTCCTCTATGTTGTTCTTTGCAGTTATACTTTGTTATTCTTAATGTTTTATATTTCATTTTAAAACAGTATTATTTATCAATTCTCCTGCCTATTGTCATTTGGTTTATTTCCAATATTTAGCTATTATAAAAAGTTCCATATTTAATATTCTTGTCCCCATTCATTGTTTATTCAAATGCAAGAGTTCCTCTAGATATGTGCATGGAGGCAGGATTTCTCAGTTATAGGATATAGATGTGTTAAACCTTATGACTTTATGGTACAACTCAAAGTTGCACCATTTTGCATTCTCATCATACAGTATGATATTTTACAAGCAAGTATTGGCTGGTAATTTAAATGAATATTTGATCCAGTTAAGTAATATATTTCTAGCATAGTGCATCTTGAGGGAGATATTGGAAATATCTGGGTCCTCTTATGAGTACTTCTATATTTTTATTTAAATTCATATATTTGTATGACATAAGAATCAGAGAGATCAAGATAATTTTGAATATTTTATATTAAATATGTGATTTTTACATTTTAATATTGCTTCTCTGCTCTTTTAAAATCAGAAGACAATCTATTTTTATTTTTTCAGGTATAATCAGAGATTATAGATGGATGGACAGAAACTAGTCAGAATGACTGTTTTACACAAGGATTTATGCTACAGCCATAATAAAAATACTATTTGAGGGTGGCTGGACATTCTGTATCAATGGATTGTCTTATGTGCAATATCTCATGAATTAGATATTCATTATTTTTCTTCCTTCTAACTGGCATTCCAGAACCCACACGAACCCTTGTCTGAACAGTTAGTGTTTAATAAAAAATACCAGTATAGTGTCAGGAAAACTAAGGTATACAGTCTACTTGTTCTGAAAGTAATCCTAGGAAAAGTACATAACCTCCCTGACCACAAGTTCCTTCATTAAATCACCCATGTGTTCAATGTATTGTTCTAATAACTCAGGGAAATAATATATGAGCAAGTTCTTTATGAATTCCAAGGCTAGGGATTGAGAGTATGGATCATTGATAGAATGTTCACCTAACATGCATGAGTGAGGCACTGGGTTTGATTCATAGCATGTATTTCCAAAATATATTAATAAAAGAACATAACTATCAAACCATTCTAAATTATTTTGATAAAAAGCAGGTCTGATACGTATATTTTGCCTAAATACCTGGGACCAAGGAATAAATTGTATTTCTCATAACTTTATTGATGTCCTAAAATAGACAATGTTAAAGCTATTAATTTTCAAGAAATCATTTTTTTATGCTTCAGTATGAGTAAGGGCTCTCTATTTTTTAAACTCTACACTATGTTAAAAATACAATATATACTGCCACAAATCCCAAAGAACTAAAACTATATTTTGAAGCTATTGTGCTACTGAGATGCCAGGACAGATTTGTCTATTAAGACAGCACTCAAATTTGTCCACATTTCATTGACCCCTTTCCAAATAAAAAGTGCTGCATAAAATCATAATGATATCAACAGTGACCAAAGTTGCTGTTGTCTAATGACATACAACTTTAAATGTTGATGGTACAAGTTCAGTTGATGAGAGACTAGTGCCTACACCATGGAAACCTTTATCACAATCAGCACTGATTTGCAGTCTAAACAGAAAGGCCAAGGTCTGACTAAAGAGGCTAAATTTCTTTTTCCTTTCTGTGACTATTCTTACTATCATGATATTATAAGCAATTCTTAATATAGTCCTCAGAAATTCATATTTAGCAGAAGATGAAGCTCAACAGATCAATTTGTACTGAGAGGTCAATGCTACATGTTAGAGAAAAGGATTTGACAGAGGGTGTTGTTTTTTTCAGTTTGGGGATGTTAGACAACTTTGTGATCCTCAATTACTTTATCTGTAAAGTGGAAATAATAATTACTATTGCACAAATTTATAATATCTCAAAATAATGAGAAGCATAATGACAAACTACTAGTGAGATGTAGCAGTTTCAAAAGTGGTTTCATTTCAGTATTGCCTAAAAGACAGCTCTTAAACTTATCACTGCATTGCATCAATTTCACCCAAAATTATATTTTAAATTCCATTAATTTTTCTTCATCTTGCTTCCTTGCTTCACTGTTTCTCATGTACTTTCTATCCATCTGCTTTGAAGTCTTTTGAAAAACAATAAGATGCTTCTTTCCTACATAAAGTATTTAATTATTTCTTATTGCATTTAATATGATTATAGGCATAATTGGGCATAATTGGGTACCTGTTTCCTTCCACATTTATATCTTATGTCATTTTCTTCTCTCTGAATTCAACCACAAAGACTTTTATATCTGTGATTTGTTCAGCTCTTTGCTGCCTTTTGCCTTTGAGAAGACACTCAGCCACATCCCCAGCCCTTTTTTATATTTTAGTTAGAGACAGGGTCTCACTAAGTTGAGACAGGGCTTCTTTAAGTTGCTGAGACTTGCTTTGAACTTGAGATCCTCCTGCTTCAGCCTCCTGAGCCACTGGGATTACAGGCAAGCACCACTGCACCTGTCCTGCCTTTGAGATTTTTGCCAAAACTTACTCCTTTGGAACACTCTTTTTCCTTCTTTTCAAAGGTGGATACTTCAGCCTTCAAGTCATAAGTTAAATGTCATCTTTTCCTAAAGGCTGTTCCTGACATCAATATATTTATGGGTAAATGAACAAATGGTTGTCTGACAGTAGCTCTCTGAATGGATTGATGTATTGAAACCTTACCCCTCACCCAAACCTTAAAAAATATTAATTTCATTAGTTATGAATGCACAATGTTCATTGACATTATTCCTGCCAGGCATGGTGGCACAAGTCTGTAATCCAAGCGAGTTCATAGCCAGCCTCAGCAAGCGCAGGGCACTAAGCAACTCGCTAATATCCTGTCTCTAAATAAAATACAGTATAGAGCTGGGGATGTGGCTTAGTGGTTGAGTGCCCCTGGGTTCAATCCTCAGTACTTCTCCCCCCAAAACCAAAGATATTGACATTATTCCTAAGTATCTGTATGTGAATTGGAATTTTACTTTTAAAAAGTGATTTCCCTTTATAGTTTCATGAATTTTTATCATTTATTTTAAATGACTTTGGTAAGAATCTGTTCTGAACAATTCAAAAGTATCTATTTTCAGGTTCTTGATAAAAAATTAATAGCATTAGTTAAGGTTGAAGTTTGAAGGACATCAATCTCTTCTAATATGCCACACCAATCTATAGCCTAAAATCCTCTCTATGACTTTTGGACTATCCAGTTTTGTGACGCAAGATTCCATTTTCAAGGAATACTCTATTTACTAAATCTTTACATTTCAAAATAAACCAAAGATAGCAGTTGAAAGAATAAAATCATGGCATTATTTGAACTATTGTGTCTTAAAACTCTTCAATTTATCAGATTAAAAGATCCATATATTTTGTTTCATATTTCTGTTATTACATGTTTGTTTTTTGACATTTGTACCAAAAGTAGTCCTGATTTTAACACATATTATATTTAGGGTATATTTCAACTCTTCAGATAAAATAAAATAATAAAAGACTAAACAAATCTTTCTATATAATTTTACTCTAGTTTTGAAGATAAATATATTCAATACAGAAAACCTTATTTATGTTTAAATTACATAACCATATATTAACTCATGCTGTCTCAGATTCTGTGATTTACATTATATTAGTTGGAGTTCCTTGTGAAAATGTCATGTCTTCTCAGAGATTTTTGCCAGTTCTTTTTAACTTATTAAGTCATCAAAGTCTCTATCCTTTTTGTTCACTTTTAATCTCTTTTATCAAAACTTTTATGACTCCTTAGTTTCACATATACCTTCTTAGCTTTTTATTTTAATTTAACTCAAGCCTGTTTCACAAGTACATGTACATAGCAAGCTTTTAACAGTGTGGGGTTACAGAGAGTAAGGACACCATTGCCAGGCACCTGTATAACCCCTCTCCCCAAATCTTGAAATCATCCATTGCCCATATACTACATTTTTAAATGGTGCTCAAATGATAGATTATTCATCCTTCTTTGTACACATAACTCTTATTTATCAGAGCAAAATATTTAAGTAAAGTTATTTAGGAGAGAAAGGTAATCTCTGCTAACCAATTAAAAAATGAGAGAGAGAGAAGGATATAATGCCAATGAAAGTTCCCCACAAGTGGCCATACAGATGAAATTTCCCCTGGGTAACTCAAATCACAACTGGTAGTAAGAGCAGTACGCATCTTGTCGATATTTGAGTCATGCACTAATTCTCTTAGAAGCAAGGGCAGTAACTTGAAAATACATTGATTAAGATGAAAAGGGTAAATTTGTTTTGGGTAAGAGGGAAAGTACACCTTTGTGACAGAATAGAAATGTCATTCTATCTCTCTTATTTGTTTATTCAAAACCAGACTGCTCTCCAATAAAAATTTGGCCTAAATAAATAATAAGGGAGATTAGGCCAATTTCTCCATATGCTGATTTCAGCATCGCCATATCAGAACCAAAAGTGAATTCATTTTAAAATACATAGATATAAGGTTCTTCCAGTAATTCTTTGGGTGCTCTTTGTAAATGTATATCAGCAGTATTATTCTGGAAGTTACACACCCACACAGGTCTAGTGACAGCACTGTCATAGATTTGTAAGAACTTATGTTGCTAGAGCTACTTGTCTAAGACTCACTCCTGTCATCCAGGGTAATAAATAATACCAATGTGTTTTCTTTCCCCTTCTTGAAGGGATAGTAAGATGGTATCTGGTAGATTGTATAAACTCTGTGGAGAATTGACTCTTTCTACTTGGGACCTCTCTGGGATTTACTCACAGGGAATGCTAGCTGCTTCTGTACTGAGCTTTGTGTTTTTATAATTAAAGCATATTTTTTATTTTACAGACTAGCTTTAAATTCCCCTACAAATAGCCAGTAAACTATATGAACATTGTATATGAGTGACAGAAAAATTGTCTGATAGTGCAAGTCTATAGGAATCTATTTATTTGACCAGTGAAAAAAATAGAAGAAATTGCTCCAGCCTTCATGATAATAATCATGTAAGAAGAAGTGTCCTTTGAGTTTAAAACTAAACAGGTGGAAGCTGTCAGGACACACTAGCAAAGAATCTGAGAAGCTAATTCTGGTTCAATCTTTTCTATTAATGCCCCTTTGCCCACACAATTTTATTTCTGCCTGATCCACTGTTGCGTAAGATACTGAACACAGCTGCAGATCAATGAAGTCATTTACAGATCCACCTCATGGGTAAGATAAATGATGGATTAATCTAAGTTCCCTGGGGCCTTTATTTTTGGAACATATCCTAATAATAACTGAAATCCTTTACTGGAGTTTCCTTAGATTGTTGCCTTCTCTCTTTTGTCTCTCCTAAATTTACTTATTTTTTCATTGTTTTTTGTTAACATTCTATTATTGCTTCCAAGTTTGTCCAATTCTATAAGAGCTTTGAACACTTGCTTCCATGTCTAGCTATGGGTATTTCAAGCAACAAAGATAAAAGGCACAGACCATTGTCACACAGATGCCAAATGCTAATAAAATCCCACAGAAATTAATTTATATTTTTATAACTATGGGGAGCATATTTCAATTCTAGCATTTGATATCAGTTCATATTATTGTTAAGACCAACAGAGAAATAAACATAAGGCAGAAAAATGTGAGACAAAGTTAATGCTTATTTCTCCTAGGGAATCTAACTTTATGATAAAGATGCAATTAAAATAATGAGTATAACAACTAGGTGAATATCCTCATTTCTTCTCAATTCTGACATAGTCTGTGAATCATTGTTTTAGTGGTGATAGTGAAGGCATTGGATTAAGTACTTTTAAGTATTATCTTATTGCTCAAGATAATTATAGAAAATACATAGGGATAGATCCCCATTTTACAGGTGAGGAAGTTTGAGCAAAGGACCTTTTCCAAGGTTACAAAATCAATAAGAATTGAGTTAAAGTTGGATCGGCTATGGAAGATAACAACCGGAAAAATCACATTTGAAACACATGTACCATCTATACTCAATATAAAACTTACAGATGGTCTTTTCTGGAAATGTCTATGTAGCAGATTAACTATAAAATACTTCCAGTATCATTAAGAAAATGTTGTTTTGTTTCATAGAGTCAGTGGTCCATCTGCAAATGAAGTTAGTTCTTTATCTTGGTTTTTCTGAATATTCTGGATAACCAAAATTATTTAGGTCTTAGAAGAGGCATTGTGTGATGTTTATTTTCATTACTAAGAAATAAGCCCCATAGAAATAGACTATCTTGTACAATGAGGTAGACATTGGTGGAGGTGTTTTATTATGCAAAAGTAATATCAAGAACTTAATCTTGACAATCTGAATTAATTGTGATGGCAGTGGATATTTTTCAAAATGTTAAGTATTTTGGAGTGTTTATCCTGTTTTCTTCTGGTAGTTGCAGTGCTTCTGATCCAATTTTTAGATCTTTAGTCTACCTTGAGTTGATTTTTGTGCAGAGTGAGAGATAGGGATCTTAGTTCATTATTCAACATATGAAAACTCAGTTTTCCCAGCACCATTGGTTTAAAAGGTTATTTTTTCTCCAACATATGTTTTTTGGCATCTTCGTCAAGAAGTAGGATGACTCTATCTATGTGGATTTGTCGGTATTCTGTCCTCTTCCACTGGTTTTTATATCTGTTTTTATGCCAGTACAAAGCTGGTTTTGTTCCTATAGCTCTGACATATAATTTGAGATCAGGCATTGTGATGCCTCCAGCATCACTTTTCTTGCTCAGCATCTCTTTGCCTATTCTGTGTCTTTCATTTTTCCATATGAAATCTTGGGCACCAACATCCTTAGTAAGACTCCTAAAGTTCAAAGAATAAAAGCAAGAATCAATAACTAGGATGACAAAATAAATTAAAAAGCTTCAGCACATCAAAGAAAATGAGAGTGAAGCAAGAACCTGCAGAATGGGTAAAAAAAAAAAAAAAACATGTTTGCCAGCTACTCTTCTGACAGGAGATTAATATCTAGAATATAAATAACTCAAAAAACTTAACCCAGTAAAATCCCAAATAACCCAATCTATAACTAGGCACATGAACAAAACAGACATTTCTCAAAAGAAGAAAAACAAATGAAAAAAAAAATACCCAACATCCTTAG
This sequence comes from Spermophilus citellus, assembly GCF_964194105.1. NCBI lineage: Eukaryota > Metazoa > Chordata > Mammalia > Rodentia > Sciuridae > Spermophilus > Spermophilus citellus. Next base: position 43,269,505 of record NC_138197.1, read on the forward strand.
CAAACAGGGAAATCAAAAACAAAAGAACTCAGAAATTTTTTCATCACTCCAGTTTAGAATGGCAATCATCAAGAATACAAATAAAAATAATAAAATTCTGGCAAAGTTGTTTAGGAAAATACAAACTCATATATTGTTGGTGGGACTTCAGATTAGTATAAATATTTTGGAAATAAATGTTTTGGAAAACAGTATGGAGATTCCTCAAAAAACTTGGAATGAAACTAAAATATGGCCATAGTTTTCTGATTTTAGTTTCCTTCTTGGTATTCATACAAAATAATTAAAATCAGGATACTATAGTGATATATGCATGCCAATGTTTAGAGAGGCACAATAACAAAACAATGAAAACCAGTGTAAGTGCTTATCAACAGATAAATGAATGAATAAAATATTTATAACAATGAGTATTTTTACTCAGCCATAAAGAAGAACAAAATTATGTTATTTGCTGGCAAATGAATGGAATTGGGGAACATTGTGTTAAGTGAAAAAATAAAACACACTCAGAAAATCTAAGGTCAAATGTTTTCTTTCATATTCAGAAGTTAGAAAGAGAGGAAAACAAAAGGAGTAAAAAAATAGCTTACGTCAATAGAGTAGAAAAAGGGGATCAAGAAGGAGCAAGAAGGGGAGGACTTAGGAAGGAACTGAGGAGTAAAATTTATTAAATTATGCTAAGTTCCATGTACAAATTTACCATAATCGATCATATATGCATATGATTGAAGGAGGAGAGGAGGGAAAGGGAAGTTACTAGAAAATGAGACTGATCAAATAATGTGTGTATTTGACTATGACATAATGAATCCCAATATTATTTCTAGTTATGAATCAATAAAAATTTTCCTACACTAAAAAAATTTTAAAAAGTACATTCATAAATAAATCCCCCAAAACATGTGAAACACCAACTGAACTCTTCTGACTCATCTTTTATTTGTCGTATAGAAAGACATTTGCCAGAAAATTTATTCAGGAAAAGCACTTCTTCCTCCCATCAATGTATATTAAGAAAACAAAGTACCTATTATGTGCTTCTTAAGACTTTGAAACAATTTAAGGAATTAATGTAAGGTTTTCTCCGTGTTTTCATGAAGACTATCTTTGACCATATGATTTTATGAAATTGTATCACAATATTGGTGATCTTTAGTGAAGTGTTCATTAGATATATAGTCTGTGAGCTTTTGCTTTTTCCCCAAAAAAACTATTGAACATGCTTGTTGGTCTCTGTAGTCTTTCTGAAGGCACTAATTCTTTAGAATCAAATTATCTTAGAGATTATTCTTCATTGTTAAACTAAACACAGAAAACAACACCTCAAGAAAAGAGAAATAGCATTTTCCAGTTCCCATTTTTTTTTCTATTTGTTTGTACAATTCTCCTTGGTGATAAAACAACACAATTGAGCTCTTTTAGTTGAACATGAGATCAGACATTTTGTGTAATTTTACAGTTGAAGTAGGAAGAATGTCTGATTTTTTCAAAGTTATATTGTTGGCAGGAAAAGAATAGTTGGAAATAAGTTTACATTTTAACATGCTAAGCATTTTATGCATTCTGGCATACTTTTTAAAAATCAATAGAGAACTTATGATTCACTTTATTAAGACTTACTATGTATTTCATAGCTTGTACAATAAAATAAAATGCATTATTTTATAATCATAATCATTATTAAATAATACAAACTAATTAAATTCAAAACACAGCTCTATGGATTGGGAAATATATAATAGTAATAAAATATTTATTTTCAAATTATTGAAAAATTACAAGGAAATATTACTTTTGTACTCTAATTATGAACCAATAAAATTTTTCCTACACTAAAAAAGTTTTAAAAAGTAAATTCATAAATTAATATTCCCAAAAAATGTGTAACACCGACTGAACTCTTCTGACTCATTTTTTATTTGTTATACAGAAAGACATTTTGCCAGAAAAAGTATTCAGGATATATATTGTATGATATGGATAATCATAATTCCTTACCAATCTCTGAAAGGAATGAAAAGAATTTCCATGAAAGTTTGCCCATCTTTCAAATCATACTTACATATTTCAAGAAACAAAGGCAAGTTTAAAATTCAAATAGCTCTCAAACAAGAGAAGATGGTAGATTAGAGGAAGGGTGCACTTCGCAGATAGAAATTTAAAAAGTAAGAAGACTGTCTTTCAGTAAGATGGGTGACTAAAGACACTCACTGAAATTCAACAATGGATGTCAATATAATCATAGAAACAAAGAAAGTTGGAAACTTTGAACACAGTATATGAAACAATACATTAGAGATGCACCAATTGATGTCATCAGGCAATTGCTGAGAAGAGGGAGACTGCAGCCAGAGAGAAAAGCAAGGCAAATGAAACTAGCTTTGGGAACCTATGGGATAGAAAGGGATGCTGATCTTAACTGATCCAGAGATAGTGCAGGAAGTGATTAAAATCACTTGTCTGAGGGGTAGAGGTACACATGGGAATCAGTTGGAATGGTGGAAGCTATTTTTGAGTAACTGCAGCAGTGATCAGAGACCAGAAATTGAGAATTTATTTAGGAAGTTTCTAGCTGATTCTGCAAGTGATCTTTTGTAGGATCCAGAGTGTGACTGGACCAGTGTGACTAAAACACATGCAGAGATAATTATGCCCAGGCCAGTCCAGGCTCATGATATTGAGAGGGGGTCTTTGTTGTTGACATCCCATATAAACAACTGGAAAGATACCACACTCTAAACATGGAATAACCAGGAGCCTCTGAAACCCAGACATTAAGCACAGACAGGCATTTTCCAAGCAACAGTGCTGTGGAGCACATGTCAAATACTCACCAACAGAATTCCAAAGTACAGCCAAGACCAAACCCTAGCTACTGGAACTTCCAATGTAAAACTTTTCATTAACTCCACTACAGGAGTAAACCAGTTATCAGTACTCCCTAGTCTATCCCATCCTACACTATGAGATAGGAAACTGAGAACTTTACCTACTACAACCAGCTTTGTCTCCTGGTTCTGACTGGCAGCTAATGAGAGACACAATGACCTGGAAATTAACAACCCCTATCCCTTGTCACAAGTGTTACAAAGCCCCAAAATAAACAAAGAATTGCATAACATAAGCCATCCATCCTTGCCAACAGTTTTGATCACCTCATTGGAACCCAGTTCTTTATTTCTCATTATGATTTTGTAGCTATTCCTTCTTTTTCTCTTTTTAATTTAAATTTTATTTTTTCATTTTTTACATTATTATATTCTATTTTTATTTTTATTTTACATTTTTCCATTATGTGTATGTATATTCTCATTCATGAGATAGGTTTCTTTTAAATTTTTTTTATTAGTTGTTCAAAACATTACAATGATCTTGACATATCATGCATTTGATTCAAATGGGGTATGAATTCTTATTTTTCCATGTGTACAGATTGCAGTATCACATTGGTTTTACACAGACACTAGTATGGCTTTATGTATAAACATGGCTGTAAAACCAATGAGATAGGTTTGAAAAACACATATTTTACATATATTTTATATATGTATATATACACATATTTTACATATGTAGATATGTAAAATATGTGTATATATACATATAAAAAATTCATTTTCAAAATGCATAATTTTTCTTTCATTATAATTTCTCTCTTCCTCACCCATTTTTTGAAATCAAATAATCATTTATTTTTATTTTAATACTAGTACAAAAGATTTAACAGGAAGAAAAATTAAGCATAAAAGTGCAATTAAAGTTATGGGCTAGAATTCCACATTCCTGTTCCCGTGAACACCTGAGCTGACACAAAAGCAAAGTCTTTTAATGCATTATCATAAAATGCCTGTATAAATCATAAAGAAACTTGTAATGATTATGAATAAATAAAATAACTATTCAAATGCAATCTGTTCACCAAATCAGTTATATCCACTTAGACTATTAGACAAATAACTTGAAATTTCTCATTATTGAGAATTCAGTTTTATTATTTGATCAAAGTAAGTTCTAAAACTTATGAATGACTAAAGGCTAGAATGGATCTATTTGGGAAATATGGAAGCCAAAGAAGAGGAGCAAAGGCACTATTTCCCTTTCCTCAAACCCTCACAAGGATAGTAGTAAATGAAAAGGGATAAAAAATGTAAAGAATTAATAAAAGCAAGTGCTGCCAAACTTCCAAAATATCATCTAAAGAAACTACTTAATAAGCAAAATCAAAGGGCTTTAGGTGGTGATTAAAATGATCAAATCAAATTATTATGCTATAGCTAAAAATAAGATGGCATAATACTCAGAGTTTTATCATAAAGGAGTAACATACATGAAAATCTTGCAACTCAAGATATCTAAAATATTCACACACTTATTGGCTAGCTTAGACTTTTGGGAGTCAAAATTCAGTGCAGGTTTGATTTGTTTTGATCTTATATTTGTTTGTTTGTATCTTGGTTTTATACCCTCTTATTATAATTTCTTCACTCTTCCCCTATTGATGGTCAAATTTTTCGGTTCCCTCTTCCTTTTATTTAATTAGTTTTAATTCTTTCTTCTCTCCTCCATCTTATAGTTGTCATCTGCTTCCTATCTCCTGCTTTTCCTATGTTTACTTTTTAAAATATTTCAAAATTCTCTTGCCTTCCTAAAATATTTTCTCCTCATTAAAGGAAGCATAATTCCACTATCTTATAGAATTATATAGAATGGCATACAATTATATACACCATTCATGTTGTTGTGGTTATTAATATAGTAGAAAACATAGTAGATGCCTTCTACTTAAATCCTGATCTAGTTCATGATTGCTTACTGTTGTTAATAATGTTAAATGCTAACCTGACCATTCCTCTACAGTGGGGGTAATTAGGGTTTTAGATGCCAAACTATACACAAGACATTTATTATAAGATTGATTGTTGATTGCTAACATTACTCCTATTCCTTTCTCCCCCTTTATCTGAGAGAGACTGGGAAGTGATTGGGACACTTTAAGTTTACACAGAAGATATCCTGCTGCTGAGCAACATTTACAATTCATTCCCCTAAGAGCAAACCTCAGTCTACGCATAAACTAACCAAACGTGAGCCTTAACAATACCTCTACATATACAATAGGAGAGAGAAAACCTCCAAACTGAAAACCAGTATGAACAACTAGAGGGGTCCTCAGGTACTACTCCTAGACATCTACTCATATAGCAAAAACAGAGAGAAATCCCTAAAATGAAAAAGATGACTATACAGCAAAGAAAACACATATAAAGGACTAAGAGGGCTCCATCTCAACTGATGTACAAGTCCAAGACTTTTGAAAACATTTGGAAACAGACAATCTCCTGCAATTTTTAATCATCTAACAAAGAAACCCTCAGATTTAAAAGTAGATAAAATTCCAGAGAAGTACTATGAAAATTGACTATTAAAGTGTTCAGTGAACTAAAAGAAGAGCTAATGAATGAATTAAGAAAGCAAAACAGTAGGTGAAAGACCATTTAAATAAAGAAAGGAAGGTTGAAAAGAAACTAACCAGAAGTGCCAGAAATGAAGGACACAATGAATCAAATTAAAACTTCACCTGAATTGGTTCTGTACACATATGTATATTCCACAGGGAATGTATCACCTTCAAGTATACTGATAAGTCACTAAATTTAAAAAACCAACAAATAAATAGTAGAAAGGTAAGTAGGGAAGAGGGAAGGGAATAGGGAGAGGGAGAAAGAGAAGGCAAGGGGAAATGCTGGGGACTGAAATACAGAAAATAATATTTGATGCTTTTATAATTATATCAAAATGAACCTTAACATTATATAGAACTAAAAAAAAACAATGTAAAAGAAAAAAAATTAACCTGAAAGCACCACCCTCAGAACAGATTGCATATAAAATAGAACTTTAAGCCCTCAAGACAGAACTTTCCGTCTTGAAGACACAGGGAATATGAGGTTGATTATTCAGTATATAATAAAGGAATTAAAATAAAAGACCATAATCATAATATACAAGAACAGGGATAACATAAAGAGACAAAAACAGAGAGTCATTTGGATAGAAGAAAACATGAACATATAAGCTAAAGACATTAAGAACCACTTCAGTGAGATAATAGCAGGAAAATGTTCTCATATTAGAAATGAGATAGACATATACATATGAGATTCATATAAACCCCCAAGTAAACAACATCAAAACAGAACCTCTCCAAGACATCATAATCAAAATGCCTAATATAGAAAAAAGGGAAAGAAAATTACAAGCTGAAAGGGACAAATGTCATGTCACATTTAGAGACAAACCAATAAAACTCACTTCTGATTTCACAATTCAGACCCTAAAATCAAGGAAGGTCTGGAATGAGATACCAAACTCTAAAGAAGAAAAAGCGATTTTCAGAAAAGCATGCTATATTCAGAACAGCTATCTTTCATAGACCATGGAGAAGTAAAATCTTTGCATTATAAGAGCAGACCAAAAGAACTCATGACCATTGAGTCAGCCCTATAAGAAATACTTAAAGATATACCATTCACAGAAGAATTCAATCCCCCACCCAAGTCTCCCAAATAGAAGAAGCTCACAAAAAGAATTACTGACTAAATGAAAATCAAGACCAAATTAAATATACCAAACAAAACAAATGTCAGGAAATAACAAAAATCTATCCATAATAACACTGAATGTGAATGGTCTCAATTCCTCAATTGAAAAAAAAATAGATTGGCAGAATACATCAAAAAACAAAATACAACTATCCACTGTTTGCAAGAGACTCACCTCATAAGCAAAGACTCATAGACTGAAAATAAAATGATGGAAAAAATATTTCATGTAAATGGAGTCTGAAAGCAGACAGAAATACATGATTCTCATATCCAACAAAGCATATGTTAAGCAAAAAATAATTGGAAAAGGCAAAAAAGGCCCCTCCATACTAGTAAAGGGACCAATACAAGAAGAAGATATAATGATAGTAAATATTTATGTTTCAAATGTCAGTGCACCTAATTATGCACAAAATAAAATACTTCTTGACAATAAATCTCAGATAGACCACAATATAACAATAGTGGATGATTTCAACACATTCAAATCACCAACAGACAAGTCATCAAAATATAAAATCAACAAAGATATTTTTGACTTAACACTACTATAAATCAAATGCATGTAACAGACATCTACAGAATATTTTACCCCAAAACAACTGATTTCATTTTCTTCTCATCAGCTCATGGAAACTTTTCCAAAACAGACCATATTCCAGGTTATGATATAAGCCTTAGCAAATGCGAAAAAGTTGATATAATCCTGTGCATTTCACCAGAACGTAATTGAATGAAAATAGAAATCAACAACAAGAAATATTATAAAAACTACACACACACACACACACACACACACACACACACACACACACACACATGGACATTGAATGATACTCTTTTAAATGAGAAAGAGATTATAGTTAAAATCAGAGTAGTAATAAAGAAATCTTAGAAAGGAATGAGAACAGAAGTATAACATCAAAATCTCTGGGACAGTATGAAGGCAGTCCTAAAGGAAATTTAATAATGTTGAATGCCTACATTTTTTTTAAAAAAAGAAAGATTCCAAATAAATAATTTAATACTATACCACAAGACCTTAGAAAAAGATGACCAAACTAATTCCCAAATCAGTAGAAGGCAGGAAATAATTAAGATTAATTAATGAAATTGAAAATAAAAAAAACAATACACAATATCAATTCAACAGAGAGTTGGTTCTTTGAGAGATAAATAAGACTGAGAAACCCTTAGCCAAACTAACCACACAAAAAAGAGGGAAAACACAAATTGACAAAATTAGACATGGAATATATTATCAGATAATTCTGAAATCAGAGGATCATTAGAAACTATATTGAAAATTTATACTCAAATAAACTACAAAAGTAAAATATTTTGAAAAACTTCTAGACACATATGACCTGCTCAAATTGAACCAGGAAGATACAGAAAAGGTAATTAGACCAATACCAAGTAATGAAATTGAACAGAAATTAAAAGCCTACTGACAATGAAAAATACAGGATCAAGATGGATTATCAGTTGAGTTCTATTATACCTTTAAAAAATAAGTAACACTGGTAGTTATCAAATTACTCCATGAAATTGAAAGTGAGGGAATACTCCCAAATATATTCTATGAACCCACTATTATCCTAATGCCAAAACCAAAGACATATGTAGGAAAGAAAACTATAATCAAATATCTCAGATAAATTAAATATAGATGCAAAATTTCTTTCTTTCTTTTTCTTTTTCTTCTTTCTTTTTTTTTTTGGTCCCAGGGGTTCAACTCAGGGTACTCAGCCACTGAGCCACATCCCCAGCCCTCCTTTGTATTTTTATTTAGAGACAGGGTCTCACTGAACTGCTTAGTGTATAGCCATTGCTGAGGCTAGCTTTGAACTCAAAATTCTCCTGTCTCAGCCTTTCGAGCCGCTGGGATTACAGGCATGTGCCACTGTGCCCTCACAAAATTTCTTAATGAAAAGTTAGCAAATTTCATTTAAAAATATCAATAAGATCATAAATCATGATCAAGTAAGCTTCATTCCAGGAACTCATATTTGTTTAACATATGCAAATAAATAAATGTAATTCACTACTCAAATAGAACTAAAAGAATTAAAAGAATCATATGATTATCTTAAGATGCAGAGAAGATCTCTGATAAAAAACATCAACTTTCATGTTAAAAACATTGGGGGAACTAGGGACACAGTAATTTTTTGTGTATTCTTATTGATTCTTTTTAGTTATACATCACAATAGGATTCATTTTGACATAATTATAAAAGCATGGGATATAATTTGGACTTATTCACTTCCTAGTACTTCCCCTTCCTCCCTCCCCCTGTTCCCTTCCCTCTACTCCACTGATCTTTCTGCTGTTTACTTACAGTGTTTTTTTTTTTTTTTTTTTTTTTAATTATTGTCCTGTGATGTACGGGATGGGGAGATTCACTGTGGTATATTCATAATATACACAGAAAAACCAGGTCAGATTCATTCTACTGTTTTTCTCTATTCTATCCGTCCTCCCTTCCCTTCATTCCCATTTGTCTAGTTCACTGATCTTTCTTCTACTCTTTTTACGCCCCCCACCCCATTTTGAATTAGCATCCACATATCAAAAGTCAAAAGCATTTGACTTTTGGGCATTGGCTTTTTTCATGTAGCATGATGGTCTCTAGTGCCATCCATTTCCTGGCAAACACCATAAATTCATTATTCTTTATGACTAATCCTTCATTGTGTATATGTATCATGCTTTATTTATCCATTCATCTGTAGAAAGGCTCCCAGGCGGGCTCTATAACTTGGTATTATGGATTGTGTGGCTATAAATATTGATGTGACTGTGTCACTGTAGTAATCTGATTTTAAATATTTTGGATATATACTGAGGAGTGGGATACCTGGGTCATATTATGGTTCCATTCTTAGCTTTTTGAGGAATCTCCATACTTCTTTCTAGAGTGGTTGCATCAATTTTCTGTTCCAACAAAAATGTATGAGTGTACCTTTTTCCCCCATATCCTCACCAACATGTTAATTGGATTCTTGATTATTGCCATTCTGAATGGATTGAGATGAAATTGCAATGTAGTTTTAATTGCATTTTTCTAATTGCTAGGCTTGTTGAACTTTTATATACTTGTTGACCATTAATATTTTTTGAGAAGTGTCTGTTTAGTTCTTTTGCTTATTTGTTGATTGAGTTTTATTATTATATTTTTTTTGGTGCTAAATTGTTTTAGTTCTTTGTATATCTTGCATATTAATGCCCCGGGGAACCTATGGAAAGATTACCTCCCAGTGTGCTTGCTCTCTGTTCACATTCTTATTACCCTTGCTTTGAAATTTGATGCCATCCCATTTGTTTTTTTATTTTACTTCTTATGCTTTGGGAGTCTTGATGAGGAAGTCAAGTTCCGGAGCCAACATGTTGGAGTGTTGGGCCTACATTTCCTTCTAATGGGAGCAGTGGTTCAGGTCTGATTTGTACAACTTTGATCCACTTTGAGGTGAGTTCTGTGCAGGATGAGAGATGGGGTTAAATTTCATTCTGCTACATATGAATTTCCAGTTTTCCCAACACCATTTGTTAAAAAAGCTGTTTTCTCCAAAGTAGGTTAATGGCAAATTTGTCTAGTATGAGATAACTGTATTTATGTGGGTTTGTCTCTGTGTCTTCCATTCTGTATCCATTGGTCTTCATGTCTGTTTTGGTCCCAATACCAAGCTGTTTTTTGTTACTACAGCTCTGTAGTGTAACTTAAGGTTCTGTTATTGTGATGCCTCCTGCTTAATCATTCTCATTAAGAATTGATTTGGCTATTCTGGTCCTCTTGTATTTTCAAATAAATTTCAGGACTATTTATATGAAGAACATCATTAGAATTTTAATGGGAATTGCATTGAATCTGTATAGTAATTTTGGTAATATGGCCATTTTTGATAATATTAATTCTGTTTATCCAAGAACATTGTTGGTCCTTCCATCTTCTATGGTCTTCTTCAATTTCTTTCTTTAGTGTTCTATAGTTTCCATTGTACATGTCCTTTACCTCTTTTGATAGATTGATTCCCAAGTATTTTTTTTTCAGGCTACTATGAATGAGATAGTCTTCTAAAATTCTTTTTCAGTAGATTCATCATTGGAGTATAGGAACATGATTTATTTGTGGGTGTTGATTTTGTATCCTGATACTTTGCTGAATTCATTTATGAGTTCTAGAAGTATTCTGGTAAAGTTCCTTTGGGTCTTCTAAATAAAGAATCATGTCTTTGGCAAACAGATTAATTTGATCTCTTCTTTACCTATTCATATCATTTTAATTTCCTTCTCTTGCCTAAATTCTCAGGCTAGAGTTGCAAGGACTATGTTGAATAGAAGTGGTAACAGTGATCACCCTTGTATTGCTCTGTTTTTAGAGGAAATGGTTTCAGTTTTTCTCCATTCAGAATAATGTTGGCCTTAGGTTTACTGTATATAGCCTTTATAATGTTGAGGCAAATTTCTTCCATCTCTAGTTAATTTTAGTGTTTTGAACATGAATGGTTGCTGCATTTGTCAAATGCTTTTTCTCCAGCTGTTGCAATAATAGTGTGATAATCTTGTCTTTAAGCCTATTTATATGATGAATTACATTTATTATTTTCTCTACGTTGTACATTTTTATACATTGTACCAATCTTGCATCCCTGGGATTATACTCACTTGAAATGCTATACTATCTTTTTAATGTGTTTCTATATGTGGTTTGCCAATACTTTATTATGAATTTTTGCATCTATGTTCATCAAGGATATTGGTCTTTAATTTTCTTCCTTGATATGTTTTGTCTGGTTTTGGTATCAGGGTAATACTGGCTTTGCACAATGAATTTGACAGATTTCCTCCTTTTCTATTTTATGAAGTAATTTGAGAGAGATTGATATTTGTTCTTCTTCAAAGGTCTGTTTGAACTCAGTTGAGAATATATCCCATCATGTATTTTTGTTGTTGTTGTTGTTGTTAAAAGGCTTTTGATAGCTGCTTCAATTTCATTCCTGGAAATTGATCAGGTTAAGTTTTCCATAACTCTCTAGTTCAAATTGAGTAAGTTATCTGTGTTTAGGAATTTGCCCATATCTTCAAGATTTTCTAGTTTATTGGAGTATACATTTTCAAAATAGTTTCTATGTCCCTCTTGATTTCAGTAGTCTGTGGTGATATTTCCTTTTTTCATCTTGGATTTTGATAATTTGGGTTTTTCCTTCTTTCTTTTGTTGAGTTTTGTGAAGGATTTATCAACTTACCTCTTTAAAAAGCCAACTCTTTTTTTCATTGATTGTATCTTTTTATCTCAATTTCATTGATTTTAGCTCTTATTATAATTATTTCCTGCCTTCTACTGATTTGTGTGTTGATTTGTTCTTATATTTCTAGGGCCTTGAGATGTAATATTAGATTCTTTATTTGGTATATTTCTATTCTTTTAATGTATGAGCTCAATATTATGAACTTTCCTCTTAGAACTACTTTTATACTATCTCTAAAGTTTTGGTATTTTGTAAGTCTATTCTCATTTTTTTGTTCTTTTAGATATACATTATAGTAGATTTATTTATGGGTATTTATTTATAGTAGAGTGTATTTTGACATATTATATATGTCTTATATAACTTATTCTAATTGGGATCCCATTCTTGCAGTTGTACATGATTTGCAGTTCCACTGGTCATGCATTCATATAGGAACATAGGAAAGATACGTCTGATTCATTCTACTGTCTTTTCTATTGCCATCTCCATGCTCTTCCCTTCATTTCCCTTTGTCTAATCCAATGAACTTCTGTTCTTCCCTCCCCTTATTTTTATTTACTTCTAATTATTTTTTATTTTGTTCCCTTATTTCTTTTGCTACCCATTTATCATTCAAAAATATATTATTTAATCTCCAATTGTTAAAGTGGTTTCTGTTTTTCATCTTAGCATTGAATTCTAATTTTATCTTATTATGATCTGATAGAATGCAAGGTATTATCTCTATTTTTTTTTATTTGCTAACATTCACTTTGTGACCTAAAATATGGTCTATTTTAGAAAATGTTCCATGTTCTCCTCTTGTGAAGAAAGTGAATTCAATTATGATGGAGATAATATTCCACAAACATTCTGATATGTCCATATTATTAATTTTATTGTTTAGTTCTTTAGAATCTTAGTTTTTGTTTTGGTGATATACACAGTGATGAGGGGTGTTATGTTAAAATCACCCAATAATATTGTATTGTGGTCTACTTGATTTTTAATATTAAGATGGGTTTGTATTATGTAAGTACCTGCTTCATTGTTTGGGTCATAAATACTAATGACCATTTTAATTTTTTTGTTGTATGATTTTCAAAGTAGGTGTGAAATTACCTACTTTGTCTCTTCTGATTAATTTTTGCTTGAGCTCCACTTTAACCTAGATGGGAATAGTAACCCTGTCCTATATTTGAGATCCATGTAAATGTTATGTTTTTTCTCTTCCTCTCACCTATTGATGTCTTCACCTGTGGGGTGAGCCTCTTGCAGATATCATATTGTTGGATCTTGTTTTTAATCTAATCTGAAAACCTATGTCTATTTATTGAAGAGTTTGGACCATTTATATTCAATGTTGAGAAATAATTTTTATTTTTAGCCATTTTGATTTATTCTAGCATTTAAATTTGACTTGATTCTCCTTTAAGTCACTATTCTTCCAGTATAATTACTACCTGTGCTGGTTTTCATTTTTTATTTTTTCTTCATGAAATATATTTTGAGAATGCTTTGTAATACAGTTTTTCTAGTTATGAATTCTTTTTGAGTTTAGTTTATAATTGAAGGTTTTTATTTCATCTTCAATTCTGAATCTTAATTTTTCTGGATAAAGTATTCTCAGTTGCCATTCATTTTCTTTCAGAGCTTGTTATATATTATTCCAAGCTCTTCTATCTTTTATGGTGTGGGTTAAGAAATCAGTTGAAATTTGGATTGGCTTGTCTCAAAATGTGACCATTATGTTTTCTCTTCAAGCTTTAAAAATCATGTTCTATTTTGTATGTTAAGCATTTTATAATAATATATCTTGGAGTTAATCTATTATGATTTTGTATATTTATATATAGGCATATTCCTATATGCCTCCTGTATTTGAATTTTTATTTCATTCTTAAGTTTAGGAAATTTTTCCAACTATACATTCTTTAGCATGTATTTCAGAACCTTCATCTATTGCAATGAATCTTAAATTGGAGGGTTTTCATGTTATTCTTTATTTCTTGAACATTCTGTTTGTGATCTTCTAACAATATATTTTCTCTATGGTTGACTTTATTTTTCAGATTATATACTTTCTTTGAGGTATGAGAATCTGTCTTAAAAGTGGTTTAATCTATTGATAATATTTTCTATTTTGAATTTTTAATTTGGTTTAATGATTCTTTTGTTTTAGGGATTTCTGTTTTATTCTTTTTCAGAATCTCTATATCTTTTATTGGGGGGGAGGATGGTACCAGGGATTGAACTCAGGGGCACTCCACCAAGGAGCCACATCCCCAGCCCTATTTTATATTTTATTTAGGGTTTGTTAATACCTTGCTTTTGCTGAGGCTGGCTTTTAACTCATGATCCTCCTGCCTGAGCCTCCTGAACTACTGGACTACCATGCCTGGCAGAATCTCTATGTCTTTATTGAAGTAATTTTTCACTCCCTCTATTTTCACTCTGATTTCACACCTTACATCTTCTTTTAGCTCACAGAACAGTTTAACTATTAAGTTTCTAAAATCATTCTATGACATTATCTCCACTGTGATATCAATGTAGCCTGTTGTCAAAGCATTATAGCTTGCTTAGAATGGTTTGCTTTCTTGCTTATTCATATTGTTTATGTCTATCCATCTTTCAATATGGCTCTGATTTCTTTTAAGTGAAGGATTATGTTGTGAGCTCTTTTTCTTAAGAGCCCTGTGTTAGGTAAATATCCAGATAATGATATTTTAAGTCAACATGTGATCTCTGCTGAACCCAATATCAGCACCACTTTAAGATATGCCACTGATCTCTATATACTATTAACACATCTGAGCCAAGCCTCATTCTTTTTTAGCCTTATAAGAAATAAAACTTGTTGCAATTGTTTTCTGTGGTTCCTAAAATCAAGGTATATAACAAAGTACTAGAACAGGTCAAAATATTAGTTGTTAAATTTCATACACTTAATATAATGTTAAGTGAGAATAAAAGGGGAAGGAAAAATATTGTGAAAATAGGAGAGGGGAAATGATACAGAAATAGAGAAATGAAGAAAGGGAAGAAGAAAGAAAGAAGAAAGAGAAAAGCTATAAAAAGGATAGTTTACAACAAGATAGAATGGAGAGATTAATGAATGATGGTATTTGAGGTAGTAAAAATCATCCAAGAGAATGAATGGGGGGTAAGAAAAGCAGGCTTAAACCATAAAATTAGAAATAGGAAAACAAGGATAGAAAGATTGATTCCAATTAATGTTTTAAATCATTAGATTAAATGCATTCAAATGGATTGAAAGTACAACGTTAGCCTGTTGGGTTAACAATTCAAGTTAAGGAATGATCAAAGTTGATATCAAGGTTAGGAAGATGGCGGTGAATAGAGTGTATCACCTCCATGTACCACGTCACTGCACAGGTGAATAATGAGTTAGAATGGCCCAAAGCTATCTTGTTAGGAATCTCCAGCAAAATTGGGGTGCACCGAAACCTAGAAGATGGATTTCCTTCACCGGAGGATCAATTACTGGGGCTCAATCGCGAGTGAACCCTGGGCCCAGAGATTCAGGCTGATTGATTGGCAGCCTGCCCTGCAGCCACAGCATGCCAGCAACACAGAGAAATGGCACTGCAGATTCTGTTGGGTCCTGCCAACTGTGCCCTCACTGTGCTCCAGGCTGAGTTCTGGGTTTAAGACGGGGGAGAGAAATAATCCAGATCTGTCCTCCACAATGTACAACCCACCAAGGAAGCCAGCAGTCACCATTTGGGAGAGCTGATGTCACCATTGCGAGTTTCCAACAGATCGCAGCAAGTTCAGCAATAAAACAGGTGTGTGGCATTTAGCCCTTCTCACATACAGTGGGGAAATCACATAAAATCTCTTCCTGGGGCGTGATTATCAGAGGGAGCGTGAATAGAGGCGTGGGGGAAGGTAAAGGCACCTGACCTCCAACCCCCCTCTCCCACCAGCGGCGAAAATGAAACCTGTCTCGCCAGCTCTCTGAGGAGTGGCTATGGGAGGGAATCAAAACAATAGGGAGCAGGTTCCCAATAGCCTTGCTCCACATCCAGGAAACTGCAGGCCCAGAGTGTAGCTTGAACTGCGGAGAGGTATCACACTGGGGAAGGCCTGTCTGGCAGGAGAAGCAAGGAGACTAGATTTCAGGAATAAACCTAAGCTAACAGGTTTGGAGAGACACCAGGTGGGGGAGGAGGGAGCGGCCTCACACGGATTGTTTCCTACAGAGGGAGGGCAAAATCTAGGCCCAGAAGGCACAGCACCACCTACTGGAAGCGAAGAAAATAGAAGCCTAACAGTGCCTTTTTAAAAAAAATTTTTAATTTTAATTTTTTGTAAATTATTTTTTAATTGTAATTTTTATTTTACTGTATTTTATTATTTTTTATCATTTCTTTTTTTCTATTCTTTTTCTTTCTTCTCTCCCTTTATCTTTATTGGTTTGCTTCCTTACCTGTTCCCCATATTTCCTCTTAAGCATGGCCACCCCGATTACGTATAATTTACTAAATGCAAATAGATGAATACTACGAGTCAGTCTATAGTCCGCCTAAGCCCTTAACTACACCCAAGTACTCCTCTCTATTCTCTTGTTAATATCCGCCTGCATTTGAGCAACCCCCCAAAGAAGCTAACATATACTAACCTCCATACCATCAAATCGCCCAACCTTAACATAAAATCCTAAATTCAAACCTCAATTATCTATATGCCATCAAAATGAATTTACCTTAAATCACAATTAAATTAAATGTCTCTAAACATTGTCTCCCAACACAAAGGAGAGATATTGGAACTATAAAAACCAAAACAAATTTATAGGAGAAAACAGAAACACAGCAGTCAAACAGAGTTGGAAAGTAACGTGAGCACCATGAAAAAACAAGGGTAAAAAGGATTACAAACAATGCAGGACAACTTAAATTTACAGAGAACCTAGAGGCATCAGAAAAATGGTTAGAGAAAAAACTCAAGGCATACCTGACTCAGATGGAATGGATCTTAGAGAAACCATTAGATAGCAAGTCCAAAAGATGAAAGAATACTTTGAAAATGAATTACATAAGCAAATTCAAATGGCAAAGAATGAACTCTACCAGGAGATAAAGATTTAAAAAAAAATCAAACAGTAATCCTAGAAATGCAGGAAACCATAAACCAAATTAAAAACTCAAACAAGAATATTACAAATAGACTAGATCAAATAGAAGTCAGAACATCAGATACTGAAGACAAAGTTTATCAACTTGAAAAGAATATACTCAACACAGAAATGATGCTAAGAAATCATGAGCAATCCATCCAAGAGATATGGGATGTCATAAAAAAAAAAACAAACTTAACAGTCATTGGGGGATAGGAAAGGTAGCAGAATACAACAGTCACTAATATGCCATTAGGTAAAAATGTGAGTGTGTAACCGATGTGATTCTGCAATTTGGATTTGGGGTAAAAATGGGAGTTCATAACCCAATTGAGTCAAATGTATGAAAGTTGATATATCATGAGCTTTGTAATGTTTTGAACAACCAATAAAAAAAAGAGTCATTGGGATAGAAGAAGGTATAGAGGTTCAAACCAAATGAATGAACAATATATTGAATGAAATAATCTTAGAAAACTTCCCAGACATGAAAGATGGAATGGATTGCCAAATCTTGGAAGCCTACAGGACCCCAAACATACAAATCCATAATAGACCAACTGCAAGACACATAATTATGAAGATATCAAACATACAGAACAAGGAGAGAATATTAAAAGCTACGAGAGAAAAGAGGCAGATTACATTTAGGGGTAAACCAATTAGGTTAAAGGCTGATTTTTCATCACAGACGTTGAAAGCGAGAAGATCCTGGAACAACATATTTCAAACGCTGAAAAATAATGGATTCCAACCAAGAATACTGTATCCAGCAAAATTAAGCTTCAGATTTGACAATGAAATTTAAATAGTTCATGATAAACAAAAGTTAAAAGAATTTGCAGCCAGAAAACCAGCTCTACAATGCATTTTGAACAAAACACTACAAGAAGAGGAATTGAAAAACATCACCCAAAACTAACAGTGGGAGGTAACTCAGAAAAGGGGAGAAAAAAATAACCAAAGAGGAAAAACTAGCCATATTAAAATAAATAAATAAATAAGCATGACTGGAAGTACAAACCATATATCAATAGTAACCCTAAACATTAATGGCTTAAAATCACCAATCAAGAGACATAGGCTAGTAACCTGGATCAAAAAAACAAATCCAACAATATGCTGCCTTCAGGAGACTCATATGATAGGAAAAGACATACACAGGCTGAAGGTGAAAGGTTGGGAAAAATCATACCACTCACATGGTCCTCGGAAGCAAGCAGGAGTGGCCATACTCATATCAAATAAAATCAACTTCAAACCTAAGTTAATCAAAAGGGATAAAGAAGGACACTATATACTGTTAAAAGGAACCATCCACCAACAAGACATAACAATTATCAATATGTATGCACCAAACAATGGTGCTGCAACTTTCATAAAACAAACTCTCCTCAAGTTCAAGTGTCAAATAGAACACAACACAATAATTATGGGTGAATTCAACACACCGCTATCTCCATTGGACAGATCCTCCAGACAAAAGCTGAGTAAAGAAACTATAGAACTCAATAACACAATCAATAACCTAGACTTAACTGACATATATAGAATATATCAACCATCATCAAGTGGATACACATTCTTCTCAGCATCACATGGATCCTTCTCAAAGATAGACCATATATTATGCCATAGGGCAACTCTTAGGAAATATAAAGGTGTGGCGATAATACCATGCATCTTATCTGATCATAAAGGAATGAAACTGGAAATCAATCATAAAAGAAGGAAGGAAAAATCCTGCATCACCTGGAAAATGAACAATATGTGACTGAATGATCAATGGGTTACAGAAGACATAAAGGAGGAAATCAAAAAATCTTAGAGATAAATGAAAATACAGACAAAACATATCAGAATTTATGGGACACAATGAAAGCAGTTTTAAGAGGGAAATTCATTGCCTGGAGTTCATTCCTCAAAAAAAGAAAAAAAAAAAACAACAAATAAATGAACTCACACTTCATCTCAAAACCCTAGAAAAGGAAGAGCAAAACAACAGCAAATGTAGTAGAACGCAAGAAATAATTAAAATCAGAGTGGAAATCAACAAAATTAAAAAAAAAAAAAACATTGAATAAATTGATAAACTAAAAGTTGGTTCTTTTTTTTTTTTTCCGGTGGGTTTTAGAATTTTGTTTTTTTTAATTTTTTTTAATTTTTTATTTTTTATTGGTTGTTCACAACATTACAAAGCTCTTGACAAATCATATTTCATACATTAGAATCAAGTGGGTTATGAACTCCCATTTTTACCCCAAATACAGATTGCAGAATCACATCGGGTACACATCACATTTTTACATACTGCCATATTAGTGACTGTTGTATTCTGCTACTTTCCTATCCTCTACTATCCTCCCTCCCCTCCCCTCCCATCTTCGATCTCTACTCCATCTACTGTAATTCATTTCCCTCCATGTTTGTTATCCCATTCCCCTCATAACCTCTTATATATAATTTTGTATAACAATGAGGCTCTCCCTCCATTTCCATGTGATTTCCCTTTTTTTCTCCCTTTCCCTCCCGCCTCATGTCTCTGTTTAATGTTAAACTTTTCTTCCTGCTCTTCCTCCCTGTTCTGTTCTTAGTTGCTCTCATTATATCAAAGAAGACATTTGGTATTTGTTTTTTAGGGATTGGCTAGCTTCACTAAGCATAATCTGCTCTAGTGCCATCCATTTCCCTGCAAATTCCGTGATTTTGTCATTTTTTAGTGCTGCGTAATACTCCATGGTGTATAAATGCCAATTTTTTTTATCCATTCATCTATTGAAGGGCATCTGGGTTGATTCCACAGTCTAGCAATTGTGAATTGTGCTGCTATGAACATCGATGTGGCAGTATCCCTGTAGTGTGCTCTTTTAAGATTTTCAGGAAATAGTCCGAGAAGGGCAATAGCTGGGTCAAACAGAACCCTAAAGAAAGAAATAGAAGAGGATCTTAGAAGATGGAAAAATATACCTTGTTCATGGATAGGCAGAACTAACATCATCAAAATGGCGATATTACCAAAAGTTCTCAACAAATGGGCCAAGGACCTGAACAGACACTTCTCAGAGGAGGACATACAATCAATCAATAAGTACTTGAAAAAATGCTCACCATCTCTAGCAGTCAAGGAAATGCAAATCAAAACCACCCTAAGATACCACCTCACCCCAGTAAGATTGGCAGCCATGATGAAGTCAAACAACAACAAGTGCTGGCGAGGATGTGGGGAAAAGGGTACTCTTGTACACTGCTGGTGGGACTGCAAACGGGTGCGGCCAATTTGGAAAGCAGTATGGAGATTCCTGGGAAAGCTGGGAATGGAACCACCATTTGACCCAGCTATTGCCCTACTCGGACTATTTCCTGAAGACCTTAAAAGAGCACACTACAGGGATACTGCCACATCGATGTTCATAGCAGCACAATTCACAATTGCTAGACTGTGGAATCAACCCAGATGCCCTTCAATAGATGAATGGATAAAAAATGTGGCATTTATATACCATGGAATATTACGCAGCACTAAAAAATGACAAAATCACGGAATTTGCAGGGAAATGGATGGCACTAGAGCAGATTATGCTTAGTGAAGCTAGCCAATCCCTAAAAAACAAATACCAAATGTCTTCTTTGATATAATGAGAGCAACTAAGAGCAGAACAGTGAGGCTGAGCAGGAAGAAAAGACTAGCATTAAACAGAGACATGAGGCGGGAGGGAAAGGGAGAAAAAAAAAAAGGGAAATCACATGGAAATGGAGGGAGGCCCTCATTGTAATACAAAATTATATATAAGAGTTTACGAGGGGAATGGGATAACAAACATGGAGGGAAATGAATTTCAATAGATGGGGTAGAGACAGAAGATGGGAGGGAAGGGGAGGGGGATTTTAGAAGATAGTAAAGGTAGCAGAATACAACAGTCACTAATATGGCAGTATGTAAAAATGTGATGTGTAGCCGATGTGATTCTGCAATCTGTATTTGGGGTAAAAATGGGAGTTCATAACCCACTTGATTCTAATGTGTGAAATATGATTTGTCATGAGTTTTGTAATGTTGTGAACATCCAATAAAAAAAAAAGAAAAAAAAAATATGAAAAAAAAATAAAAGTTCTATATAGGTTCAATGCAATGCCAATCAAAATCCCAATGGCATTTCTCATAGAAATAGATAAAGCAATCATGAAATTCATATGGAAAAATAAAAGACCCAGAATAGCAAAAGCAATTCTAAGCAGGAAGTGTGAATCAGGTGGTATAGCGATACCAGATTTCAAACTATATTACAGAGCAATAGTAATAAAAACAGCATGGTACTGGTACCAGAATAGGCGGGTGGACCAATGGTACAGAATAGACGACACAGAGACTAATCCACAAAGCTACAACTATCTTATATTTGATAAAGGAGCTAAAAACATGCAATGGAGATAGGATAGCATCTTCAACAAATGGTGTTGGGAAAACTGGAAATCCATATGCAACAAAATGAAACTGAATCCCCAACTCTCGCCATGCACAAAAGTCAACTCAAAGTGGATAAAGGAGCTAGATATCAAATCAGAGACTCTCTGCCTGATAGAAGAAAAAGTTGGCTCCGATCTACAGATTGTGGGGACGGGCTCAAAATTCCTTAATAGGACACCCATAGCACAAGAGTTAATAACAAGAATCAACAAATGGGACTTTCTTAAACTGAAAAGTTTTTTCTCAGCAAGAGAAACAATAAGAGAGGTAAATAGGGAGCCCACATCATGGGAACAAATTTTTACTCCTCACACTTCAGATAGAGCCCTAATATCCAGAGTATACAAAGAACTCAAAAAATTACACAATAAGAAAACAAACAACCCAATCAACAAATGGGCCAAGGACATGAACAAACACTTCACAGAGGAGGACATACAATCAATCAACAAGTATATGAAAAAATGCTCACTATCTCTAGCAGTCAGAGAAATGCAAATCAAAACCACCCTAAGATACCACCTCACCCCAGTAAGATTGGCAGCCATGATGAAGTCAAACAACAACGAGTGCTGGCGAGGATGTGGGGAAAAGGGTACTCTTGTACACTGCTGGTAGGACTGCAAACGGGTGCGGCCAATTTGGAAAGCAATATGGAGATTCCTGGGAAAGCTGGGAATGGAACCACCATTTGACCCAGCTAAAAGTTGGTTATTCGAAATAATAAATAAGATTGACAGACCCTTACCCTTGCTAACGAAGAGAAGGAGAGAACTCAAATTATTAACATATGGGATGAAAAAGGCAATATCACAACGGACACTACAGAAATACAGAAGATAATTAGGAATTATTTTGAAAACCTATATTCCAATAAAATGGAAAATATTGAAGATATCAATAAATTTCTTAAGTCATGTGATTTGCCCAGATTGAGTCAGGAAGATACACACAATTTAAACAGACCAATAACAATGGAGGAAATAGAAGAAGCCATCAAAAGACTACCAACCAAGAAAAGCCCTGGACCGGATGGGTATACAGCGGAGTTCTACAAAACCTTCAAAGAAGAATTAATACCAATACTTTTCAAGCTATTTCAAGAAATAGAAAAAGAAGGAGCTCTTCCAAATTCATTCTATGAGGCCAACATCACCCTGATCCCCAAACCAGACAAAGACACTTCAAAGAAAGAAAATTACAGACCAATATCTCTAATGAACTTAGATGCAAAAATCCTCAATAAAATCCTGGCAAATCGAATACAAAAGCATATCAAAAAAATTGTGCACCATGATCAAATAGGATTCATCCCTGGGATGCAAGGCTGGTTCAATATACAGAAATCAATAAATGTTATTCACCACATCAATAGACTTAACGATAAGAACCACATGAACAATTTGATAGATGCAGAAAAAGCATTCGACAAAGTACAGCATCCCTTTATGTTCAAAACACTAGAAAAACTAGGGATAACTGGAACTTATCTGAACATTATAAAAGCTATATATGCTAAGCCTCAGGCTAGCATCATTCTAAATGGAGAAAAACTGAAGGAATTCCCTTTAAAATCTGGAACAAGACAGGTATGCCCTCTCTCACCACTTCTATTCAATTTAGTTCTCAAAATACTTTCCAGAGCAATTAGACAGACAAAAGACATTAAAGGCATAAAAATAGGAAAAGAAGAACTTAAATTATCACTATTTGCAGATGATATGGTACTATACCTAACAGACCCAAAAGGGTCTATAAAAAAACTACTAGAGCTAATAAATGAATTCAGCAAAGTAGCAGGATATAAAATCAACACACATAAATCTAAGGCATTCCTATATATCAGCGACAAATCTTCTGAAATGGAAATGAGGACAACCACCCCATTCACAATATCCTCAAAAAAAAAATAAATAAAATACTTGGGAATCAACCTAAAAAAAAGAGGTGAAAGACTTATACAATGAAAACTACAGAACCCTAAAGAGAGAAATAGAAGAAGATCTTAGAAGATGGAAAAATAAACCCTGTTCATGGATAGGAAGAATTAACATCATCAAAATGGTAATATTACCCAAAGTTCTCTATAATTTTAATGCAATGCCAATCAAAATCCCAATGGCATTTCTTGTAAAAATAGATAAAGCAATCATGAAATTCATATGGAAAAACAAAAGACCCAGAATAGCAAAAGCGATTCTAAGCAGGAAGTGTGAATCAGGCAGCATAGCGATACCAGATTTCAAACTATACTACAGAGCAATAGTAACAAAAACAGCATGGTACTGGTACCAAAACAGGCAGGTGGACCAATGGTACAGAATAGAGGACATAGAGACCAATCCACAAAATTACAACTTTCTCATATTTGATAAAGGGGCTAATAGCATGCAATGGAGGAAGGATAGCATCTTCAACAAATGGTGCTGGAAAAATTGGAAATCCATATGCAACAAAATGAAACTGAATCCCTTTCTCTCGCCATGCACAAAAGTTAACTCAAAATGGATCAAAGAACTTGATATCAAATCAGAGACTCTGCGTCTGATAGAAGAAAAAGTTGGCTCCGATCTACAAATTCCTTAATAGGACGCCCATAGCACAAGAGTTAATAACTAGAATCAACAAATGGGACTTACTCAAACTAAAAAGTTTTTTCTCAGCAAGAGAAGCAATAAGAGAGGTAAATAGGGAGCCTACATCCTGGGAACAAATTTTTACTCCTCACACTTCAGATAGAGCCCTAATATCCAGAGTATTCAAAGAACTAAAAAATTAAACAATAAGATAACAAATAACCCAATCAACAAATGGGCCAAAGACCTGAACAGACACTTCTCAGAGGAGGACATAAAATCAATCAACACGTACATGAAAAAATGCTCACCATCTCTAGCAGTCAGAGAAATGCAAATCAAAACCACCCTAAGATACCATCTCTCTCCAGTAAGATTAGCAGCCATTATGAAGTCAAACAAGGAGTGCTTGCGAGGATGTGGGGAAAAGGGTACACTTGTACATTGCTGGTGGGACTGAAAATTGGTGCAGCCAATTTGTAAAGCAGTATGGAGATTCCTGGTAAAGGTGGGAATGGAACCACTATTTGACCCAGCTATTGCCCTTCTCGGACTATTTCCTGAAGAACTTAAAAGAGCGTACTACAGGGATACTGCCACATCGATGTTCATAGCAGCACAATTCACAATAGCTAGACTGTGGAACCAACCCAGATGCCCTTCAATAGATGAATGGATTAAAATAATGTGGCATTTATACACAATGGAGTATTACACAGCACTACAAAAGGACAAAATCATGGAATTTGCAGGGAAATGAATAGCATTAGAGCAGATTATGCTAAGTGAAGCTTGCCAATCCCTAAAAAACAAATGCCAAATGTCTTCTTTGATATAATGAGAGCAACTAAGAACAGAGTAGAGAGGAAGAGCATGAGGAAAAGATTAAGATTAAACAGAGATGAGAGATGGGAAGGAAAGGGAGAGAGAAGGGAAATTGCATGGAAATGGAAGGAGACCCTCATTGTCATACAAAATTACATATAAGAGGATGTCAGGGGAAAGGGGAAAAAAAAACAAGGGAGAGAATTTAATTACAGCAGATGGGGTAGAGAGAGAAGTTGGGAGGGGAGGGGAGGGGGGATAGAAGAGGATAGGAAAGGTAGCAGAATACAACAGTTACTAATATGGCATTATGTAAAAATGTGGATGTGTAACCGATGTGATTCTGCAATCTGTATTTGGGGTAAAAATGGAAGTTCATAACCCACTTGAATCAAATGCATGAAATATGATATGTCAAGAGCTTTTTAATGTTTTGAACAACCAATAAAAAAAAAGTTGACATCAAGGTTGTTTATACTACACCATGTCAAAGTTAAAACAATTCTTGTTGAATCTTGGTTTGGATTTCATTGGGATTTGAACATTTAGCAGATTTCCATGAGGCTTTGGTTGTGGATCTCTCCAAGTTGCAGGGACATGGGAGCCAATTCCCTAGTTGCTCTGACCCTTCTACAATCAGCTTCTGGTTTGTGTACTCAGCAGCCTATAGCTGACTGCCTGGAGGTGCAGTGTTGTGTGTTGACCTTTTCTATTGTGTGCAGTAGAATGCAGGCTGTGAAGTGCCCCTGTGTTTGTGGTAGGTCACCTTGTATCTTCTCCCCTCTACAGAATCATTTTTGTTGTATTGAAGATCCTGATGTCTGTGAGTTCAGGAATTCTGGTTGTGGGTGTTCTGTGGGTATTCTCTGGTGTATAAGTATTCCCCTGGCTGACACCTCTTTTGAAGTATTATTGTGAAGGGTCTTTGGTAGTGCGCCTGGATTCTAGTTTCTACTGCCCCAAGTTGTGAATGGCAGGTGGTGATTTCCTCTGTTTACAAGTCTTATGCAAGGTCCCACAAGTATCCAAACCATGCCCTATCATTTGACATTGTAATCATGGTTTAGGCTGTTAACCTGGTAAGACTGGGATCAGCCCCTTTTGGCTACATAGACTCTGGTAATTTCCCCCAGGGTCTCTGACACTGAATATTAAGGCAGCTTCCCTCTGGTATGGCCCTATGATGCCAGGGACTGTCCTTAGGACTCCCATGTGCCTTCTTTCAGTTTCAGTGGTTGAAGCCTGATGAATCCACTTTCTTTTGTTTAGAGCCAAAGCCACTTAGTTGTTCTCTCAGAGTTGAGCAAGCAGACATTAGTAGGGCAAGACTAGTAGATCAAGAGGCTAGTAGGGAAAGATGAACTTCCTGATACAGGTTCTCACTAGCCCTTTTGTTTCCTTTGTTTATAGTGAGGGGAAGGGAGAGGGGAGTTCAGCATTTTTTGACTAGTAATGGTCCTTCTAGATGTTATTTCTTGCCAGATTCCTAAGAGGTCCCATCACAGGTGACTTCCTCCTGGTTAAATTTGCAGCTGTCTGGACATGATAATTTAAAAGGTTAAGTGGTCAGCTGAGGTTTCCACAAGGTGGCTGCAGAATCCCAGCTCAGTTTTTCTTTCACAGTTTGGTTTTACTGTTGCACTTTATATTTGGCTATCTTTACAACATTTTTTAAAGTGGGTGAGCTTAACAGAATGTCCTCTCTCTCTCTCTCTCTCTCTCTCTCTCTCTCTCTCTCTCTCTTTCTGTCTCTCTCTCTCTCTGTCTCTCTTAGTTTTCTCTGTCTCTCTCTGTTGTCCCTAATCTGTTCTAATCCACAGATTCAAGATTGAGGTTAGGGCACTCTGAGTTTCTGTTCTGCACTGGTAACCTACCTTCCAGTCTCTCTAGGTCTCAGACTTTGTAATATCAAGTATTAAAGCATTTATTTTGCCATTTATTTTTCTAATTTTACTTTGAGGCCTGCTCTCTTTGTTGTGAGATTGGGAATTCACTGCCTAGCTTGCTTCCACTCTGTTTCACCAGATGACTTCTAGAGGTGATAAATTGATTTTGCAAAGTGGAAGGATACAAGATCAACTCTCATAAACCAGTAGCTTTTCTATACTCCAACAGCAGTTCAGCTGAGAAAGAAATTAGAAAAAAAACATTCCTTTCACAATATCCTCAAAAAAAAAAAGTCTGGGAATTAATATAATCAAGGAGGCAAAAGACCTCCACAATGAAGCTATATAACAGTGAAGAAAGAAATTGAAGAAGACCTCAGAAGATATGAAGATCTCTCACATTCTTTGATGGGAAGAAGAAATATTATCAAAATGGCCATACCAACAAAAATGTTATTCACATTCAGTGAAATACCCATATAAATACCAATGACATTCTTCACAGAGCTAGATAAAAACAGTCCTTAAATTTATTTGGAAAAATAAAAAACTTAAAATAGCCCAAATAATTCTGAACAAAAAGGTGATATAGATAGCATTACAATACCCAATCTCAAATTATATTAGCAAAAATAGCTTGTTACTGGTATCAAATATTAAGACCAGTGGAATAGACTGGAAGACACAGAAACAAATCCAAAACATACAGCCACTTGATACTTGACATGGATGCCAAAAATGTATGTTTGAGAAAAGACAATCTTTTTTTAACAAATGGTGCTGGGAAAAATGGATATCCCTATGTAGAAAAATAAAATTAGATGTTTATCTTTCACTCTGCACAAAAGTCAAATCAAAAACTTAAGAATTAGAATGCAAACATTGCAGCTGCTAGATGAAAACATAGTGTCAATACTCCATCACATAGGTAGATGCAGGCACTGACTTCCTCAACAAGTTCCCTAACGCATAAGAAGTAAAACCAAGAATCAACAACTGAGATTCCATCAAAAAAGCTTCTGTACATCAAAGAAAATGATTGAGAATGAAAAGAGAGCCTAAAAAGAAAAAAAAATCTTTTCCAGCTAGTCCTCTGACAAGGGATTAATATTCAGAATATAGAAAGAATTCAAAAAGCTTTATTCTACAAAAAAAAACCAAAAACGAATAAATAAATGGGCAAAATAACTAAAAGGAAATCTCTCAGAATAAGAAATTTAGTTAATATTGGAGCATATAAATATACAAAACAAACTGACAAATATGAAGAGAGAAATGGTAATACAATAATAGTAGGGAATTTTAATATTCCAACAATAAACAAATCTTGATGATAAGAAATCAGTTTTTAAAAAAGGAAGACTTACATAGAACTATAGACCAAGTGAACCTAATAAATATAGGCAGCGAACATTCCACCCAACAAGCAGAAGAGTACACATTCTTTTCAAGTTTGCATGGAACATTCTCTAGGATAGCTTATGGGTTAGGTCACAAAAAAAGTCATGAGAATTTTAAGAAAATTGAAATCGTATGTATCTTTTTAATCATGATGTTATAAAACTTGAAATCAATAACAGAAGAAAAATTTAAAATTTTCAATATGTAAAAAAAACATTTTTGAATAACCATTGGATCAAAAGATAAGTCAAATATTTGTTGGTCAATAGTATTTCTTCCTCTGTGAAGTGTCTGTTCAGTTCCTTAGCCCATTTATTGATTGGGTTATTTGTTTTTATGGTGTTAAGGTTCTTGAGTTCTTTATATATCCTAGAGATTAATGCTCTATCTGGGGTACATGGAGTAAGAAGATTTTCTCCCATTCTGTAGGTTTTCTCTTCCATTGAGTTTTGTTTGTTTGTTTGTTTTGCTAAGAAGCTTTTTATTTTGAATCCATCCCATTTATTGATTCTTTTTTTCAATTGATTCTTTTTTCATTTATTTATTCTGGCACTTTAGGATCTTGTTAAAGAAGTCAGATCCTAGGGCGACATGGTGAAGATTTGGGCCTACTTTTTCTTCTATTAGGCACAAGGTCTCTCTTTAAGTATCCTTGTGGATTTGTCCTTGCATCTTCTATTCTGTACTATTGGTCTTCATGTCTGTTTTGGTGCCAAGACCATGCCAGTTTTGTTAGTATTGCTCTGTAGTATAGTTTAAGGTCTGGTATTGTTATGCCTCCTGCTTAACTCTTCTTGCTAAGGATTGCTTTGGCTATTCTGGGTCTCTTATTTTCCCAAATAAATTTCATGATTGCTTCTTATAGTTCTATTAAGGTTGTCATTGGGATTTTAATAGAGCTCACATTAAATCTGTTTTAGTGATTTTTGAAGTATGGCCATTTTGACAATATTAATTCTGCCTACCCAAGAACATGGGAGGTCTTTCCAACTTCTAAGGTCTTCTTCAATTTCTTTTTTCTTTTTCTTTTCTTTTTTCTTTCTTTCTTTTCTTTTCTTTCTTTTTTTTTTTGTATTCTGTAGTTTTCATCTTAGAGGTCTTTCACCTCTTTTGTTAGATTGATTTCCAAGGATTTTATTTTATTTATTTTGAGGTTAGTGTGAATGGAATAGTTTTTAAAATTTCTTTTACAGTAGATTCATCACTGAGGTATAGGAATGCATTTGGTAGACGTGTGCTAATTTTATATCCTGCTACTTTGCTGTATTTATTTATTAGTTCTAGAAGTTTTCTGGTGGAATTTTTGGTTCTTCTAAATATAAATTCGTGATATCAGCAAATACTGATAGTTTGAGTTTTTCTTTTCCTAAATGTTCCACATCTCTAGAAATTAGAGAAATGTGAACCAAAACTACTTTAATATTGCATCTCACTCCAGTCAGGATGGCGATTATCAAGAATACAAGCAACAGTAAGTCTTGGCGAGGATATGGGGAAAAAGGTACACTCATACATTGCTGGTGGGATTGAAAATTGGTGCAACCATTATGGAAAGCAGTGTGGAGATTCCTCAGAAAACTTGGAATAAACCATTCTTTTACCCAGCTATCCTATTCACAAGTACAAAACATTATTACAAAACATTATCTCAATAAAGCAGAAATTGTAGGTAAGAAAATTCAACACATTTTCATAATAAAACTCAATAAATTAAGCATAAAAGGAACTAAACTTGGTACAATAAAGACCATATATAAGATGTCTGTGTCTTAACACTATACTTAATAGTAAAAAGCTGAAAAAAAAAATCTTTCCTCGGAGATGAGGAATTAGGGAAGGATGTCCATTGTTGCTATTTCTATTTAACAAATTAATGGAAATTATGGTCAGAGTAATTAGGCAAGAAAAAGATATGAAAGTATTCCAAATTTGAAAGGAAAAAATAAAATTATCAATGTATTCAAAGGACAGTATTTCTATATATGAAACCATGAAGACTCTACTAAAAATACATTTGAAGTAATAAATTCAGTAAATTTTCAGGAAACAAAATTAACATACATAAACTAGTTATATTTCTATATGCTAACAACAGACACACCATGAAGGAAATTAAGAAAAAAACCCACTACATTAAAAAATGTAAAATACTTAGGAATAATCTTTAAGGAGGTAAAAGACTTGTGTACTGAAAACTCTGAAGTTGGGTGAAAGAAATTTTAAGACATCAAATAAATTTAAAGACATTCTATATTCATGGATTATAAGAACTAATATAGTTGAAGTACCCTTACTATCTAAAGCAGTCTACAATTGCAATGTGATACTTATTAGCATCCCAATAGAGATTTTTACACAATCTAAGGTGAAATTCTATAATGTTCACGGAACCACAGTAGATCACAAATAGAGAAATTTTGAGCAAGACCAAAGCTGAAGTCATCACATACCTTGATGTAAAAACATTACATAGCAACAGTAATCAAAGCACTATGTTGCTATCATAAACATAAACATATACACTAATAGAATGCAATACAGGGCCACAAAATAAACCAACACATACAGGGTTAACTGATCTGTGACAAGGATGCCAAGGATACACATAGGGCTACTCCCTTCGATAAATGATCTTGGTAAAGTGGATACCAACATACAATAGAAAGAAGTGGAGTCTTATCTTTAATCATACACAAAGACAGCTTAAAATGGATTAAGATTTAAATGTAAGGCTTGAAACCATATAAACTTGTGTTAGTCAGTCTTTTGTTGCTGTGGCCAAAATACCTGACAGCAACAACTTAGAGGAGTAATAGTTTATTTTGGCTCATGATTTCAGGGGTCTCAGATCATGCTCAGCTGATTTCATTGCTCTGGGTGAGATGAGGCAGAACATTATGGTGAAAGGGTACAATGGAGAAAAACTGCTCACCTCAAGGCAGTGCAGAAGCAGAGAGAGGGAGGGAGACAGAAGAGGCAGCCAGGAAGAAGATAAACACTTCCAGAATATGCCCTCAGTGACATATTTTCTCCCACTAGGTCCCACCTTCTGGTAATCTATTAATTTAATTAATGCATCAATGATGTCAGGGTCATCATTATCCAATCATTGCCTTAAATCCCCACCTCCAAACCTTTATCTATTTCCTGACACATGAATTTGGTGGGCACATTCCAAATCTAAATACCAATAAGTAAACATAGAAAATGTTTCCAGACATTGGCCTTGGCAATTATTTCTTGAATATGACACCAAAAGTATAAGCAAAAACAGACAACAAACAAGATTCCATTTGTTTGTGGGATGATGCAAAACAAGAAATCTTCTGCACATAAAGGAATCAACAAACGAAAAGGTAAACCTACTGAATGAAACAAAATATTTACAAACTATGTATTGATAAAGGGCTGATATCCAAAATACCATAAGGGTCTCCTAAAAACTCAATAGCAAAGAAAAGCAAATAATCCAGTTTTTAAGTGGGCAAAGGAAATAAGTGCATACTTCTCAAAAAAACATGTATGAATTGCCAACAAGTGTATGAAAAGATGTTCAATATTACTAATGAGAAAAATACAAAATGTAGCCACAAGGATCTACCAGCTAATAGTTGTAAGGATGGTGTTATGGTTTTAATATGAATTGTCTCCTAAAATATCCTGTTTAAATGAAGAAATGTTTATAAGTGAAATGATTGGATTGTCAGAACTATAACTTAATAGTTCACCTAGATTGAATGGGCTAAAAGGTGGTAACTATAGGCAGGTGGGGCATGACTTGAGAAGGTGAGTCCTAGGGACCATGCCCTGGAAGGGTGCATCTTTCCTGTGGCCCCCTTCCCTTTTCTCTAAACCCTTCCCAGCTGCCATGAGGTGAGCAGTTTCCCCCTTTCCTGTCCTTTGGCCATGATGTGCCATCTCACTTCTGACCCACAGCAATGAATTTGGCCAACCATGGACTAAACCTGTAAAACTGAGTCAAAATAAACTATTCTCTCTCTAAGTGGTTCTTATCAGGAAGAACAATGCAAAGAAAAATGACTGAAGCAAATGGCTCTTTTCTAAAAAGAAAAGATATAGTGATGTTGGAAAGGATGTTGAGGAAAAAAAAAAAAAACACTTTTACTCTGTTGGTAGGAACCTAAACTGATATAGCCATTACAGGAAGAAACATAGAGGTTCTTAAAAAAAAATTAAGAGTCATATTACCCAATTACTAGCATTCCCACTACTGGGTAGACCCAAAAGACTTTAAATTAGGGTCTTGTAGAAGTATATGAACTCCCATGTTTATTTTGGAATTATTAGCAATAGCCAGTACATTGAAGCAAGCTAAATATCTATTGACTGATGAGTGGATTAAAAATATAGTATGTATATACAATGAAATATAGATACTTCTAGACTTATGATGGGATTACATACTAATAAACTCTTCAAAAATTAAAAATATTCTAAGTTTAGAGTGCATTTAACACACCTAATCTATCCAACATCAGAGCTTATCCTATCTCAATTATGCTCAGAACACTTGTTAGGCTGAAGTTGTGCAAAATCATCGAACACAAAGCCTATTTTATAAGAAAGTGGTGATTAGCTCATTTAATTTCATTTAATTAGTTTAATACGGTACTGACAGTGAAAATCATATAGTTGTTCTGTTATCACTAGCCCAGGAAAAGATAAAAATTCAAAATTCATTGCCGCAGTCTGGCTGGGCACAATTCAGGAGCCACTTGTCAAAAGAAACAAACTTTATTTTTAGAACCACACACGCCAAACAAAACAGCTCCTCAGGAAAAACCTTCAGAGCCCAACTGCCACCACCAGCTTCCCACAACCCTCTCAACCTCCCCCACTCCTCCTGCTCTTGAGGCCGATTGGCTGGGTCGCGTGGGCGGAGCCAAAAAAGTCCCCCAATAAGCAGCTCCATGGTCTGAAAGGGCAGGGAAACAGCCCAATGAGCATCACCGCAGAGGAGCCAATCAGTTGGCAGCTAGAAGTTGCTGGGGCCGCTGTGAGCCAATCATCAGCTGGCAGCTGGCAGCTGGCAGTTTGCTGGAGCCCCTTCGGCTGTGGCTCTCAACAAGTCATAGTTTGATTTTCATTGAATATGCATAGCTTTTGCATCACTGTACAGTTTGAATATCATAAGTAAAACCATCTTAAGTCAGGGACTATTCATACTTTTCAGCCTTACAAACAAGAAAATTTTACACTTTATGCCAATAGGAAAGAACCTGAAAAACATTATACTAAATGTAATAAGATAGACCACAAAGACAGATAGTACATGATTCCACTTGTATTAATAAGAGTTCTTTTGAGGAGCAGAATCAAGAGGATATATATTTATATATGTGATTACAAAAAAGTGGAGTTTTTAGATTGGGTTTCATGATGAGAAGTTGAGTAGTTGTATAACGGCTGTCTGCAGGCTGGAGAATCAGAGGAACCAGTAGCTTCTAAGTCTTAGAATATGGAGTTACAGAACAAGAGACCAGTGATGTAGCCCTGGTCTAAGCCCTGAAGTGCCCCCCCCTAGAGAATTACTGGTCAGTCTGCTTTGGAAGAGTGAAGGAGCTGGCATTTCCAATAACAACTCCAATAGCAACAAAAACAACCATTCAAGAGGAATTCAGCTTGCATTTTCTCTGCTTCCTCCTTCCATCTTTTGGTTCCATCCAGGCCCCAGGCCTAATGAAATGTGCTGCCCATACTCAGAGTGGGTCTCCACCCTTAGTTTACTGTCCCATATGCCAATCACTTCTGGAAACACTCTCACAGACACATTCAAAAGTCCCTGAATCCCAGATATCAAGCCAATCAAGTTGACAATAGAGATCAACTATCATTCCACGTGTAGGAACAATCTAAAGTACTAAATCTCATAGAAGTAACACAATGGTGTTATTTTCAGGGACTGAAGAAAAGAGAAAATGGAGAGTTATAATTCAAAGGGTACAAAGTTTCAATTATATAGGTGAATAATTCCTACTGATCTACTGTACATCATAGTGCCTCTCATTAACAATTAACCTAAGATCCAGTATTGTATAGTTAAAATTTTACTAAGAGGATAGATTATACATTAATTATAGTTTACTTTGATTTGTTCATACATAAAATAATCATAAATAAAGAGGTAACTTTTAAAGGTGTTAGGTATATTGATGGCATTGATTGTGGTGATACTGTCATGGGCATATACTTATAGATCTCTATACTCACCAAGTTGCTTACATTAAATATTGACACTTTTTGTATGTTGATTATACCTGAATAATGTAGCTTTAAGAATAACTAAAACTGGGCATGGTGGCACACACCTGTAATCCCATTGGCTTGGGAGGTCAAGACAGGAGTATCATGAGTTCAAAGCTGGCCACATCAATGGTGAGGCACTAACCAACTCAGTGAGACCCTGTCTCTAATTAAAATACAGAATGGGGTGTGGGGCTGTGGCTCAGTGGTGGACTGCCCCTGAGTTCAATCCCCAGTACCAAAAAAAAAGAGAAAGTGGAGGTAGATAAATTTTATGCCTGTCTGTATCTTTATATTGTATCCTTCTGGATTCTGAAATGAATGTACACTTCTTCTTTATGATGATTCATCTTCACAGGAATATGAGATAAGATCACTCCTTTTATAATAAGAGGTCCTGTTGTTAATATAGAAAATTCTCAGTATCTATTCAATATTGATTAAAATTCAAGTTTAGCATTTACACTCTGTATGGATCTGTTGCATCTATTATTATCTTTGTGCTTTATTTATTATTACATAAATTCCTAGAGACTATGAATAGGTGTTATCTTATGCTGTGCTTTTCAAACATTTTGTGCAAAGTATCACCTGGTAGTATTCTAAAATGTAGATAGATTCAGTAGATCTGGGGTTGGCTCAAAAATCTACATTTTTAACAAGGAAATGCCAGTCTTGCTGGCCCAGGTAGCAAGATCACATACACACTCAACACTGCTGTTACTGGTTGTCAGAGAATAACTTTCTTTGAGCTACCTGTGGTGAATGAGCAAATGTGCACATGTACACTAGCACACACACACACACACACACACACATTTGTGTGCTTGTATCTATCAAGGATGCAAGTAAGAGAAAATTATACTTTACTTTGGTTTGTTCTTACAAGATCAGTGATGACACAAAATAATTTACCTTTATTAATCAATAAATCATTTATTCATTAATCAATATCTCTCCTACTTGGAGCAATTTGGATGGTACTATCCATCAATGTCATGATCCACATATTCTTTCATTCATTCACTCAATCATTTGTTATGTACTGTATTTCAGCAAATGTGTTGGGCAGAAGCTTTGGAGTAGTGTGAGAGACATGATCCCTGCATTCAAGGATCTCATATTTAAATGGAAGAATTGGACATGGTAAGAAAAATGATATAAGTCAAATACGAAACACTATCACAGCAGAAAATGTGAAAACTTCATATGGGATTGGAGATGATTTTATATAGGATATGACATTTTCATGATAATTGATAACTGAGGAAAACTATTCAGGCAGCAGAACATTAGGGAAAGTCTACCCTGCAGTGGAAGTAATACTTGAAAAAGCAAAGAGACATTAAATTTTATGGTGTTTTCAAGGAATCACAGATAATTCAGGATGATTGTCAGGGAGTGGCAAAAGATAAATCTAGAACACTAAATGAATCATCAAATCCGTAATGGTCTTTATTCCACAAAAGAAAAATAATCATCTTATACACAAAGTGAAATATTGAGTGGTAGAGTTTTAGAAAATAATTTACATAGCTGAAAATATGTTGGAAGGTTATCAAGTTTACAAGTGGGAAACAAGGAATTCTGAACTGAGTATCAGTGATTATAGGGAAAATTTTTCTAGAGATAGATATGATAGGACTTCATGGTAAATTATACATTGAAGTTAAGACATTGGAGGATAAAAATAGGTTTTAGATGTCAAGCCTGGATAATAGGTGAGATATAATGGCATTGCTGAAGCTCTGTATATATCATATAAATGTGGGTATTATCTTCAAAGTACTAACAATGAGTTCAATTTTTGTCTTGTTGAGCTTGAGATAATTGTGCATCAGTTGGTTGAGAATACAAAAAATACATGCATAAGGAATACAGAATTTGATCCACCTCATATTTTCTCATTGTAATCTAGAAGTACCACTTTGGTGAATGATACAACTGGGCTATACACAATACCAAATTTCATAATTGTTTTTCTGGATTTGGGGGGACTTGAAGACCCTCCAAGACCATAAGAAGATAATAGTTCTCTTCATGATGTTGGATGACAGCAAGATTAATTAGCAGTATTTTCAATAATTAAAACTATAACCATTTTCAGATGTCTTTGATGTATGTACATGTTGAGAATGCTACTTAAGAATTAACTACTTTTTGTGATAAGAAAACAGAATTAGGTTTGACATGTTTGTTCATATTTCAGAAGCTTGCATCAGCTCATAGGATCAGGAAGTTTGGGTAATATTAAAATAGGCATTGCTTGATCATATATGAGTAAATGAGAACAAACAGAATTTGATCCAAATTGATAAAAGAACAGGTAGAAAGAAAGCATTTATCAATTCTCCTCTTCAGTTTACTTCTGGTATTCAAGGAGGAAGTTGGTTCTTTAGATAGTAAATAATTAATTTATATTAATATAGCATATAGAGTACTTATACGAGAGCTACTGTTAAAGTGTGACTGTTAACGTGATTACATTTAAAATTGAAAGGGAACTAGAAATGAGAACAGCTGCAGGTAAGATTGGACATTTTGGAACAAAAGCAAGCATTTATACTTTTAGGTAGCTGGTTGCTCATGTGCAGTCATAATGGAATGCAAAGAGTTATTATAGCTGGTGATTATTTTTATTTACATACACATCAAACTGATGAGATGGGGCTTACATTTGCTCTACTTCTTTGTTTCCATTTGAGTATCATTAACTTTGCAGATTAAATAAAGAACTTATTGAACTGTAACATCAAATACTTATTAGTAAATTGCTAGGTAATTATTTATTTATTTAATGTATTTATACATAGGCTACCTAAATCTGCAACCAAAGCCACTGGTAACTTTGTATAACTCTGCACCATTAATTTCTTCAGAGTGACATTATGATGTGAACTGAACAGATGGAATTGCAGGATTGTTCTAGCAAATTTATCATAAAAAATGCATCCGACACCTGTGTAATTTGCCTAATCATTTTCCTAATAAGCTCCCACCATTAATTATGCACGATTTCCACAATGCAATCAAGATAAAAGTAAATCTGATGACTTAATACCCTTCAAAATAATTGGTTCACCCAACACAAGGCCTCCTTTGCTTTCCGTAGCCATTTTAGTTAATTAGAAAAAGGGTGCACCCTGTTGGAGTCAGCAGAAAGGAGGCTGATCGCTTGGTGGGAGGTAGACCTGCTGGGTTTTTGGGCAGGAGTCAAGGATATTAACTCATGGAAGAATAGAAGAGAATGTTGCCCCTTTCTCTTCTTTTCTTCCCCCTGCAACCCCCCTTCCAACTTCCCTGCCTCCCCCCACCCCACCCCAGTAGCAAACAGATGCGATTAGTGTTCTTCAGCCATCAGAAAACTGACTGCAGGACTCTGTGGGTCTAATGAGAATCAACTTTTCTGAGGCTGCTGTCTTGCAGTGCAGTCCACCTGTCACATCATTAGGTGCAGCATGTGCCTTGAATTCACTTTGCTAAATGAGATTTACAGGCCCCACTGAAACCCATCCTGCAGCATCCCTGCTTCAATTAGCTAAAGATTAATTGTCTGAGAAAGGGAATGAAAGTTTTACTTCAACTGACCTGAAAAAAAAAAGTAGGGGGAAAAAAGGAAAAAGAAAAGTATGGTTCAGGTATTCCACATAGGCCTGAGGCACTGTGGAAAAACGTGATAATTTAAAGGTGCTGCAAATTTCCTACACCTCGCCTGGATGAATGAAATTAACTAGCACTAAAAGCTGTCAAATTAAAGGTTGACTTCCAGATATTAGCACCTTAAATGTCACCGAATATTCTCTCTCTTTTTTTTCTTTCTTCTTCTTCTTTCCTTTTTTTCTTTTTGGCAAACATTCACGGCAGCACACCTGCACATGCACACAAATATTTTCTTACTGCTGTTCCTGCTAACTGCTTGTTCGTGCCCAGTCGGGAGTTTCTTGCTATAAATCTTTGATGTAACCATGGCTACAAAACAACCGGCAATTACAAAATTTCCTCCATGTTAATGTTACACTAATTATGTTTGAATATGCTTTAATAGAGAAGAAGAGTTGGAGGTGAGGAACTCGTCTAGAAGAAGGGCAGAATGTGGGATCTCTGCTCCCATCTGCCTGCCATCCATTCCCTACACTAGTCAGATGCAGAGAGTCCTAAAGTGGAGGTTTATCATCAGTAGCTAGAATTTCTTAATTTGTAAATTTTAATGTGAGCTATGAAGAATGAAAGCTTTTGCTTTATGGGGAATGGCCTTATATACATAAACAATTGCCAATGTTTAGCATTGTTGCATATACAATGATTTATTAAGATTTGGATGGAAGATAAGAAAACGTTAAATAAATTATTTTTAACTAATTAAATAAGAAAAGCCTTTAGCATTGCTAATGTTTAGCATATATGCCAGTGGAGATCTCATTTGCTTAGCATGTCAAACACAGTATACAGCACTCGAAAGATTAGTAGGCATGCCTCACATTGGGGTAGCAATGGTTATCAGGGCACCTCTACTCTATTAACTTTTAGCTTTTTTGCAAATGACCACCATTTACATTTCTGGGTTTCAGTGTCTAGTTTAAAAATAACAATTTTATAACATGCCTGGGGAAAATTCTTAAGGAGAGAGCACAGAAATTAGATAATACCACACATGTAAACACAAGAGAATGGTAACACAATAGCAGAACTGACATGCTTCTACTTTGAGTGTTAGTCCCTGTCACCAATATTAAAAAATTAAAAACAAAATCAAGAAGAAAAAAACTTAATCTAAAAAAGAAAGGGGAGGGGGGATAGTAGAGGATAGGAAGGGCAGCAGAATACAACAGACACTAGTATGGCAGTATGTAAAAAAGTGGATGTGGAACCAATGTGAATCTGCAATATGTATATGGGGTAAAAATGAGAGTTCATAATCTGCTTGAATCAAATGTGTGAAATATGATATGTCAAGAGCTTTGTAATGTTTTGAACAACTAATAATAAAAAAATTAAATAAATAACAAAAAAATAAAAAAGAAAACCTTAAGTAATTTATTTTATAAATTTGAGGGAGCATATTTGAAATATGCATTTAGATCCACTATATTTAATGATGTGAACCTCACTCTAAATATTTGACCATTTTTAGTTATTAACTAACAATACCATGTACCTAACAATTTGAAAGACATCTAAATAAAAAGTTTTAACTGTATTTATGTTGATGTCCTATATGTGTATGTTGTACTGGTATGGCTATGTGTATAAATAAATTGCATATAATAAGTAGATTTATATCAGATATATGTTCAATTTTTAAAACTAATTTTAGTTTATTATTTCAATAGAGTATATATCTAGAAGGTCAAATAATCCTATTCTAAGATTTCACTCCTCATCTATAAAATTGAACAAAGCCTGGGAAAATTGGCTACATTGAGTTATAATCTTCAAATGGCCACAAATATTTCCATATGTATGGAGTTCTTCCTGACTTAAATTGACTAGTTGAAGACCTAACTAAGCAGGAAGAGATAGATAGGAAATACTCTTCAGTACAGAAACCTTCCCCATGTTCTTTTTTCATGTTGGTAGAAAAATATGTTGTGTTTTAAAAAGAACTCTTTGCAAAATGATGCTTATAGGGGAACCTCTTTTTTTTTTCTTTTTTGATAGTTACCTGCACAGTTATTTACTTAGCTTAGTGATTCAAATTCTGATTTAAAAGAAAGGTATCATTCTGAGTCTTTTGCTTTTCTTTTAAATACTCAATTTTATGTAATAACATCCAAACTGCTTCAAACATTATTTATACTCCATACTTTTTTACTAGTATTTTTCATTTATTCCTTACCACAATTCTATGAATAAGTTTTATTAGTTTGCCACTTTTATTGGTGAGCAAAATTGAATTACAAACAGTAAATAACTTGCTCAAGGGCATCCTAATAAATACAGGTGTTATGGTTTAGACCTTTAATGACCCCCTAAAAGCTCATGATTTGAAAGCATAGTCCCTAATACAGGGAGGTTCAGAGGTGGGGGTTTTAGCCAATGACTAGATCATGAAGCTGTAACCCCATCTATGGATTAATCCATTTGATGGATTAATAATTTGAATGGACTACTGGGTGAAAAGAGTGGATAAGTGGGGCATGGTTACAGGAAGTAGTCACTGAGGTGTTCCTTTGGTTCTGTCTTACTCTATCTGCTTCCTGGCTCTTATGAGCTGAGCAGCTTTCTTCTGTTACAGTCTTCCACCATGGTGTTTCCAAGCTTCACCTTCGCTCAGAGGGGTGGAATCATTCAACCAAGTACTAAGACCTCTGAAATAAAGAGCCCCAAATAAAGTTTAAAACCACTCTAAGTTGTTCTTGACAGGTACTTTGGTCATAGCACTAAAAATCTTAGACAAAGCTAGAATTAAAACCCATCCCCACTGAGCCCACTGAACAACCTACTGACCCATTATTCTCTTATGTGCCTGTGACAAGCAGAAAGTCCAGCCAGGCAGTGTTCCTGAACTTCTAGAGGGCCTAACACAAAGATGGCCAGCCCATAGAACCTACACCTAAACACACAGCCCAACAGTCATCCAGAGAGTTGGTTCCATTAATTAGGTAAATTCATTGCACAGCCAGCTAGTCTGCAGCCCCTAAGCACACATTAGTGCAAACAAATAGCCAGCCAGACCATAGCTCCACTCATTGGACAGCCCACCATATAGCTTCTGGTACATAGTCCCTGCAGGTGCTTATGCCTGGCCCAACAACTAGCCAAGCAGTACCTTGCCCCCATGAAAAACTATGTTATATTACTTTAGTCACAAGTACTTGCAGCCTAGATGAATAAGTAAATGTTCAGTAACAGATACCAAGGGGAAGAAAAGTTTTAAAATGCCTGAAAATGAATTTGAATTCAAAATAATGATCTTGAAGAAGCTGAATGTGATGCAAAAGAATATAAATCATTGAAAGAAATCAGGGAAAAACAGACTTCATGATCTAAATTCAAAATTCAATTCTAAATTCAAAGAAATAGATAACATTAAAAAAGTCAAACAAAATTTCTTCAACTTAAGACTTCAGCAAATGGGATGAAAAGTGAAATCACATAATTTAGAAACACAGCAACAAACTGTATAAAAGAGGAGAAAAACTTTTTGACCTAAAAACATAACTTTTGAATTAATTCAGTCATAGGGGGGAAAAGGATTAAAATGTGAAGATAACCTGTAAGATCTATGGTATACCATTCAGTCATTCAGTGAATAAATGTTAATATTATATGAGTTCCAGGGAGAAAAGCAATGGAGAAGAAATAGAATCTTATTTAGCAAAATGATAAGTAAAATTTTGTTCTAAGCCTCAGGAGACATATGGACATCCAGACTCATAATGATTAAAAAAAAAGGAAACCTAATTAGACTCTTTTTGAAAAGACCCTCTCCATATTGCATTATTTGCAATTTATCAAAGACAATGATGAGAAATTCTAAAAACAGAGAGAAAATGTCAAGTCATATATAAGGAAAGCCTCATGGGATGGTGAGAACATTTATTAACTTTCACACCAGGGTAGAATTAAAAAAAATAAGGGAAATGCAGACAAGAAAACCATATCCAGCAAAGCTATCCTTGAGAAACAAAGCTGAA
Source organism: Spermophilus citellus (assembly GCF_964194105.1). Taxonomy (NCBI): domain Eukaryota; kingdom Metazoa; phylum Chordata; class Mammalia; order Rodentia; family Sciuridae; genus Spermophilus; species Spermophilus citellus. The sequence continues at coordinate 43,311,548 of NC_138197.1, forward strand.
ATAAAATATTTCTCAGGCAAGCAAAAAATGAGGGAATGTACCACCAACTAAACCAGACCTATAAGAAATGTTTAAGGGAGTCCTACATCTAGAAGTAAAATAATGATAATAAATATTATGAAAGCATTCAAAAATATAAAACACACTAGTAAAATAGATACACAAATGAGAAAGTGGAAACAATCCAACCTAATTATTAAAGAAAACCACTAAATCATGATAATAAACAAGAGAGCAAGAGAAAAGAAATGCAGGCTGTACAAAACAAACAGGAAAAATAACCAAGTAACAGGAGTAAATTGTTTTCTATCAGTAATCACCTTGAATGTAAGTGGATTAAATTCACCAATTTAAAGGTATAGACTGGCCAAATTAAAAAGTAAAAATGAGACCCAGTATGCATAAGAAACACACTACATGATAAAGAGACATATAAACTGAAAGTGAAGAGATAAAAAAGGACATTCAATGCAAATGGAAATCATATGAAGTAGAACTAGCTACATTCATATCAGATAACACAGATTTTAGGCTGAAACCTGTAAGAAGAAACAAGAAAGTCATGATGTAATGTTAAGTGTATTAAGTCACTGTAATCCCAGTGGCTCAGGAGGCTAAGATAGGAGGATCACAAGTTCAAAGCCAGCCTCAGCAAAAGTGAGGCACTAAGCAACTCAGGGAGACCCTGTCTCTAATTAAAACGCAAAATAGAACTGGGGATGTGGCTCAGTGGTTGAGTGACTGAACCACTGAGTTCAATCCCCGGTAACCCCTCACCCCACGGGCCACAAAATTATTAGGTCAGCAAGAGGATAAAACATTTTTAAGTACATATGTCACACTAGACCATACAAATATAGAAAGTAATTATTATTAGGTATAAAAGAAGGGATGAAGTCTATACAATTAGCTGGGGACTATAACATGCCACCTTTGTCAATGGATAGGTCATTTAGACAGAACACCACAAAAGAAATACTTGAGTATTACCACATTATAGATTCTTCTCAGCAGAGCATTGAGCATTTTCCTAGATAGATCATATATTAAGCCACAAGCAAGTCTCAATATATTGTAAAAATGTGAAGTCATTTCATGTACCTTCTCTGACCACAGTGGAAGAAAATTAGAAGTCATTGACAACAGGAAATGTTGCATAAATACAAGAAAATTAAACATGTTCCTGATCAGGTCAAAGAATATATTATAGTATAAACTAAAAAAAAAAAAGAGTTTAAATATATAAATGATTTACAAAATGAAATATATGATTTACAACCACACACACAAAAAACAATGCTAAAAGAGAAGTTTGTAGCAATAAATAACTACATCAAAAAAGCAGAAATTTCAAACCTAAGGATCCAGCTCATGGGACTAGAGAAGCAAGAGCAAAGCAAACCCCAAATCAGTAGAACAAAAGAAATAATAAAGATCAGAGAAGAAATAAACAAAATTGAGACAAAAATAATAAGAAAGACCAAATATATATATATAGTTTAAAAAAACCTAGACTCTACCTGATAACTCTTAAAATTGTTAAAACACATTTAGTAAAATTTATTTTTTCAAAATGGTAGCTTTAAAAAACATAAAATTGATAAAACTTTAGCTTGATTAAGAAAAAAAGAAAGAAGATTCAAAGAATGTCAGAGATAAAAAGCAAGACATTACTACTGAAAACACAGCAATCGATAGGGACTATTGTGAATAACTACATGCCAACATATTGGAAAATCAAAAATAATTGGATAAGATTCTGGTCACACATAACCATGAGCAATAGAAAACCTGAAGAGATCAATAATGAGCAATATAATTGAATTCCTAATAAAGTCTTCCAACAAAGAAAAGCCAGTGACTGGATTGTCTAGGACAAGAACTGGGAATTCTAGCACATTTTTAAAGTGAAATTGACACTATTTCTTTTCAAAGTATTCCAAAAAAATTCAAAGGGAGGATATACTTCTAAGCTCATTCTGTGAGACCACCATTACCCTGATACCAAACCAGACAAAGACACAAAACACAATACAAAAACAAATTTTTAAAAAAAGAAAAGTATAGGCTGATATCCTTGATCAGCATAGATGAAAAAATTCTCAACAAAATAATAGTAAAGCAAATCCAAATCACTTCAGAAAGCTCATACACTATGATTCAGTGTGATGTTTTCCAAAGATACAAGAATGGCTTAACCAGTATAAATAAATAAACAAGATATCACAAAATAGAACATAGCACAAAAACTACATGATAATTTTACTACACACATGAAAAACATTTGATAAAAATACAATAACCCCTCATACTAAAAAGTCTCAAAAATTATTTACAAAAGAAACAAAACACAATTAATGCTATATATGACATTACCACAGCTCACTTCATATTGAATGTAGAAAGTTGAAAGCATTTTCACTAAGATATAGAACAAAACAAGATGCCCACTTGCACCACACTTTGTCAAAATAGTACCATGAATCCAAGGGGATAAATTAGGCCAGAGAAAGGAACGAAGAGAATCTAAATCAGAAAGGAGGAAGTCAAACTTTACATACTTGCCAATGACAAGATCTTATTTACATAAAAACCTAGACTTGGGCTGTGGTTGTGACTCAGTAGAAAGCACTTGCCTAGAATGTGTGAGGCTCTGGGCTCAATCCTCAGAACAACATAAAAAATAAACAATTAAAATAAAGGTTTTGTTTCCATCTATATCTAAAAATATATTTAAAAAAAACTAGACTCTACCTGATAACTCTTAAAACTGTTAAAACACATTTAGTAAAATTTCAGTATACAATATAAATACAAAAACCAGTAGCATGTCCAGCATGTCTATATACAAGTAGGTAGTGTCAAAAAAGAAATTAAAAAAACAATATCATTTATATTATCTAAAATAAAATGTCTAGAAATAAATTTAGTATAAATCAATAAACCAAGGAAATGAAAGAACTATACAATAAAATTTATAAAACACAGAAATAGAAGATTCCTACAATTCATATAGAACTTTAAAAAGACCCCAAAACACCAAAGAAAAGCTGAGCAAAAAGAACAAAGCCAAAAGTATGAGAGTAATTGACTTCAAAATATATTCTAAAACCATAGTAACCCAACAGCATGGTCCTGGTATAAAAACCGACACATAAGCCAGTGGAACAAAACACAGAACTTGGAAATAAAGCCACAAGTTTATAGCCAACAATTTTTTTTTTTAAGTCATCAAAAACATATTAAAGGACTGGGGTTGTGGCTCAGTGATAGAGTGCTTGCCTAACATGTGTGAGGCCTTGGGTTCGATCCTCAGCACCACATATAAATAAATAAAATGAAGGTTTAAAAGAAAAGCATATTGGAGAAGAGACAATGTCTTCAATAAGTGCCTCTGGGAAAACAGGATATCATAATGCACAAGAATGAAACTAGATCCCTATCATTTATCATATACAAATGTCAACTTGAAAAGGACCAAAGATTTAAAGGTAAGATGTGAAATTAGAAGAAAATATGTAGGAAGTGCTTCTGGAAATTATTATTGGAAAAGATATTTTATATATACTCACAAAAGCACAAGCAGCAAAAAGCATAAATTGACAAACAGGATGACAGTGAATCAAAAAGTCTCTGTATAGCAAAGGAAGTAATCAAGTGAGTGAAGATACCATCTAAAGAATGGTAGGTTATATTTTCAAACTGTTCATCTGAAAAGGGCCTAATAGGATACATAAGGGAACACAAATAACAGGAATGAATACTCAAATTCCAAATGAGAAAATTACCTGAATAAACATTTCTCAAAAGAAGATATTGAAATGGACAACAAATAAGTGAAAAAGTACTCAACATCATCCTTATCAGGGAAATGCAAATTAAAATGGTAATTAGATAACGCCTAACCCTACTTAGCATGGCCTGTTATAAAGTAGACAAAAAATAACACATGCTGGTCAGAGAACTGACAAAAGGAAACTCTCATATGAATTAGTATAGACATTATGGAAAAGAGTATGGAGTGGCTAAAAATGTTGAAAATAGAACTACCATATGATAGAGTAATCTTACTACTGGATATATTTCAACTGAAATAAAATCAGTATGTCTTAGAGATATCTATCTGCATGCCCATGATTATACTAGCACTATTCACAACAGCCAAGAATTGGGATTAACCTAGATATAAATTGACTGACAGATGAATGAATAAAGAAAATGTGGTATATATATAGGATAGAATATTATTCAGCCATGATAAATTAAATTATGTTATTTGTGGCAACATGGAGAAAATTGTATAAAATGAAATATGTCATGCACAGTAAATCAAATCCTGCATGTTCTCACTTATAGATAGAAACTGAAAAGTTGATCACAAAAAAATAGAGAGTAGAATAGTGGTTATTAGAGTCTAGGAAAGTATATACAAGATGGAAGAATGGAGAGAAGTCAGTTATAAGATGCAGGGGTACAGTTGCACAAGAGTAATAACTTCCAATGTTCTATAATATAGTTGCATAAACGTGATTGACAATTATTGTTCCTATATTTTGAAATAGATAGGAGAGGCAATTTTGAGTGTTTACAACACTAGGAAATTGTAAACACTAGAGGGAATGGATATACCAATTACACTTATGTGATCCTTACACAATGCATACATGTAGTGAAATGCCATGCACATAAATTACAATTATTACCTGTCAATTAAAACCACAAAGAATACATTTTTAAAAGATGATCTTATCAAAATTCAATGGAGAATAGAAGTACAAGTCAATGCATGTTATCTTACAACTAGTTAATCAATGGCAATAATTTTACATTTATACTGAAATAGATTTTATGTGATTTGAATAATTACATATATTAGGCCTGAATAAAAGTAAAATAGGTTTTGTCCTAAGAAAGAATTTTTAAATATTGAAATATTGTTAATAAGTAACAGAAAAGAATCATGAATTCAACAATTGAAGGACTAAGCATTCTATACATATCAACAATACAATAAAAATATTAAAAGGTACAATTAGGTGTGGATAAAATTATCTTAATCTTTGTTACTCTTTATGATAGAGAACTATTATGACTATAAGTTAAATTGAAAATAAATAACCATCATGAAGAGAAAAATGTGAGGAAAAGAGACAAATAGGCAATTTATAAAAGACTAAAAATTACAGAATAAAAATTACAAAATTAAGAATTTAATTACAGAAAACTGTAATTAAAGATATAAAACATACAGAAATGCCTTTGATTTATGCGTGTTGATTTTATATCCTGCCACTTTGCTGAATTCATTTATTAGTTCTAGGAGTTTCTTTGTAGACCCTTTTGGGTCTTCTAGGTATAGAATCATGTCATCTGCAAATAGTGATAATTTAAGTTCTTCTTTTCCTATTTTTATGCCTTTAATTTCTTTCGTCTGTCTAATTGCTCTGGCCAGTGTTTCGAGAACTATATTGAATAGAAGTGGAGATAGAGGGAATCCCTGTCTTGTTCCGGATTTTAGAGGGAATGCCTTCAACTTTTGTCCATTCAGAATGATGCTAGCCTGCGGCTTAGCATAGATAGCTTTTACAATGTCAAGGTAAGTTCCTGTTATCCCTAATTTTTCTAATGTTTTGAACATAAAGGGATGCTGTACTTTGTCAAATGCTTTCTCTGCATCTATCGAGATGATCATATGGTTCTTATCTTTAAGTCTATTGATGTGGTGAATAAAATTTATTGATTTCCGTATGTTGAACCATCCTTGCATCCCAGGGATGAATCAGCGACAAAACTTCTGAAACGGAAATGAGGAAAAACACTCCATTCACAATATCCTCAAAAAAAATAAAATACTTGGGAATCAACCTAACAAAAGAGGTGAAAGATTTATACAATGAAAACTATAGAACCCTAAAGAGAGAAGTAGAAGAATATCTTAGAAGATGGAAAAATATACCCTGTTCATGGATAGGCAGAACTAACATCATCAAAATGGCGATATTACCAAAAGTTCTCTATAGGTTCAATGCAATGCCAATCAAAATCCCAACGGCATTTCTTGTAGAAATAGATAAAGCAATCATGAAATTCATATGGAAAAATAAAAGACCCAGAATAGCAAAAGCAATTCTAAGCAGGAAGTGTGAATCAGGCGGTATAGCGATACCAGATTTCAAACTATATTACAGAGCAATAGTGACAAAAACAGCATGGTACTGGTACCAAAACAGGCAGGTGGACCAATGGTATAGAATAGAGGACACAGAGACTAATCCACAAAGTTACAACTATCTTATATTTGATAAAGGGGCTAAAAGCATGCAATGGAGGAAGGATAGCATCTTCAACAAATGGTGTTGGGAAAACTGGAAATCCATATGCAACAAAATGAAACTGAATCCCTTTCTCTCGCCATGCACAAAAGTTAACTCAAAATGGATCAAGGAGCTTGATATCAAATCAGAGACTCTGCGTCTGACAGAAGAAAAAGTTGGCTCTGATCTACATATTGTGGGGTCGGGCTCCAAATTCCTTAATAGGACACCCATAGCACAAGAGTTAATAACAAGAATCAACAAATGGGACTTACTTAAACTAAAAAGTTTTTTTCTCAGCAAGAGAAACAATAAGAGAGGTAAATAGGGAGCCTACATCCTGGGAACAAATTTTTACACCTCACACTTCAGATAGAGCCCTAATATCCAGAGTATACAAAGAACTCAAAAAATTAGACAATAAGATAACAAATAACCCAATCAACAAATGGGCCAAAGACCTGAACAGACACTTCTCAGAGGAGGACATACAATCAATCAACAAGTACATGAAAAAATGCTCACCATCTCTAGCAGTCAGAGAAATGCAAATCAAAACCACCCTAAGATACCATCTCACTCCAGTAAGATTGGCAGCCACTATGAAGTCAAACAACAAGTGCTGGAGAGGATGTGGAGAAAAGGGTACACTTGTACATTGTTGGTGGGACTGCAAATTGGTGCGGCCAATTTGGAAAGCAGTTTGGAGATTCCTGGGAAAGCTGGGAATGGAACCACCATTTGACCCTGCTAGTGCCCTTCTCGGACTATTCCCTGAAGACCTTAAAAGAGCATGCTACAGGGATACTGCCACATCGATGTTCATAGCAGCACAACTCACAATAGCTAGACTGTGGAACCAAACCAGATGCCCTTCAATAGATGAATGGATAAAAAAAAATGTGGCATCTATACACAATGGAGTACTATGCAGCAATAAAAATGACAAAATCATAGAATTTGCAGGGAAATGGATGGCACTAGAGCAGATTATGCTTAGTGAAGCTAGCCAATCCCTAAAAAACAAATACCAAATGTCTTCTTTGATATAATGAGAGCAACTATGAACATAGCAGGGAGGAAGAGCAGGAAGAAAAGATTAACATTAAACAGAGACATGAGATAGGAGGGAAAGGGAGAGAAAAGGGAAATTGCATGGAAATGAAGGGAGACCCTCATTGCTATACAAAATTACATATAAGAGGTTGTGAGGGGAATGGGAAAATAAACAAGGAGAGAAATGAATTACAGTAGATGGGGTAGAGAGAGAAGATGGGAGGGGAGGGGAGGGGGGATAGTAGGGGATAGGAAAGGTAGCAGAATACAACAATTACTAATAGGGCATTATGTAAAATTGTGGATGTGTAACCGACGTGATTCTGCAATCTGTATTTGGGGTAAAATTGGGGGTTCATAACCCACTTCAATCTATTGTATGAAATATGATATGTCAAGAGCTTTGTAATGTTGTGAACAACCAATAAAAAAAACATAAGTTAAAATATTGAGATGTTATTTTTCACCTTAAAAATTGGATATAAAGAAAATGTTACTATCAAAGACTGTCAAGATCATCTAAAATTAGGCATTACACACAATGATTCTGGGAATAAAATGTATATATTCTAAATGGTTTTGCAACAGAAATCAAAGATTTTAAGAATCTTTCTACCTTTGTAATATACTGAACTGTCTTGCTTCAATCATACTGCACTGATAAACTAGCCTTACTATAATACTGAACAAGACAAATAATCTGAGTCCAGAGAAAAAAAATTATTAAATGGATTTTTTTATCAATTTAAAAATGCAAATTGAAGAAAATATAATGTATCAGGTTAATGTTCAGAATGCTTAGTGTTACAAAACAATATAAGAAATTATATATCCTCTAAAACAAATTGCATGATACACTCAGAATATGCATAAAATTGTCAAGAATATTTTAACAGCGTACATCAGGTAAAAAGCTAAGATTTTTATATATTAAAGGTTAGAATCCAGCTTTCCTGCTTTATGTATCCTTGATAGATTACTTATACCACTTGAATTTCCATTATTTGATCTAAAATGATAACAATAACATACACCTATAATTGTCTGGGATAGTGAATAATATGTTATGCTTAGCACAGAGCAAGGCACTAAGCAAAAGTACAATATTTATTATTAGCTATTACTGTCCCTAGATGGTGGTATGGTATTATGAATACTTTCCCTGTGTTTAAATACATATGAGATGTTTTAATAACAGAATTTTGTTAAGCTTATGTTTTAGTATTCATTGAAAGAAAATATTTATCTACTTTTGAAAAGTCAATGTATCAGTATAACCAAGAAATAATATGCATGGATAAAATTTATTTTTTTTTAGCTTGTTTTGTATTAACTGTAAGTTTGTTATATGTGATTACCTCATTCCATAAATTAAGATATTAAGTGCCAGAGAATAGTCTAAGTTTGGGGAACATATTAGTGAACAAATCATGTAACTTTCATTACAAAATTTATTATTTTTTGGAGAAGAAAATTAGAAAAGAAATATATCATAAGCCACTAGATATTAGAGGAACCTTTAAAAGGTAGAAAGTAAATTATTTGTCATACAGAAGTAAGAAAAATTTATCCAGAGAGACAGCTTTTAGAGTAGGAACCTGAATAGGCACTCTATAGAGGCACAGAACTTGTCAAATCTAGAATGTAAGACCAGTTCTACTGGTCAAAAAGTCCTAGTTAAGTCTATAAAGCAACAAGAAAATACAATACTATACACAAAAATACTATGAAAATTAAAATATATCATACTTACAGTATATTTCTGAGTAGATGGGTAATAAGTTTCAGTAGAAACGTTACAGGCCATTTGAGAGTAGGAAGATTAAAGTACTGAAGGAGCTGGGCCTGATGGCATGTACCTGTAGTCCGAGCTACTGAAGAGACTGAGGCAGGAAAGTCATTTATGGCCAAGAGTTTGAGATCAGCCTGAGCAACAAAATGAGACCCCATCTCTCTCTCTCTCTCTCTCTCTCTCTCTCTCTCTCTCTCTCTCTCTCTCTCTCTCTCTCTCTCTCTTTCACACACACACACACACACACACACACATATATATGAAGAAAAATAATTTCCATCTAAGGATACCATACTATACCCAGTAGACTTGTCCTTCTGAAATCAAGGAGAGAGCAGAACTTTGGTCATAGACAAAACAGAAACTGAGGGAGTGTAGCATCACTGAACTATTCTACAAGAAATGCTAATGGGAGTGCTCCAAATTGAAAGAAAATTATGTAGTCAGATTCAGAATACTCAGTATAATGGTGGTATCTAGATCACTTATATCTTTAGTTTGAAGGTTAAAGTACAAACTATTTACGATAATCAAAATTACAATAATTTGACAAGAAATGGAATATAAAATGATGTAAATTGTTTAATCAATAATTCAAAATATAAGCCATTTTAGGAGTAAGTGCAGATTTATTTGGGGTGGGGGGAATCAACAAACTTAAGCTTTTATCAGCCTAAAATAACTATTGCAACTATAAGGTGCTTTTCATAAGCCTCATGACAACCATAAAACAAAAATCTATAATACACACTTTTTTAAAAAAAGCAAGGAATCATACATACTATGAGAAAAAATTACTTATGTACAAAGGAAGATAGAAAGTGAGGAAGAAAGAAATTTAATGAACAACAATACAAAATTGACATAGGGCACTAGTAAGGCCTTATCAGTAGTTACCTTGAATATAAAAGGAGCAAATTCTCAACTGAAAGAAAGAATGGCTGATATGCTGCCTACAAGACATCCTCTCCATATGTGAGGACTAAAAGTGAATTTACGATATATGATATTTCATGAAAATGGGAAACCAAAGAGCACTGGTAGATATGTTTAAATAGAATAGAATTTAAATCAAAATTTATAGAGTCAGATTAAGTCATTATGTAAGAAAGGGATCAATTTAACAAAAGGATATAACAAATGTAAATGTGTACTAGCTCAATAATGGAATACCTAATAGATCTATAGAGAGATATACTATGATTCTATAGTGTTAGGGAACTTCAGTGCCCCATTTTTACCAAGGGACAGGTTATTCAGACAGAACATCAGTAAAGAAACATGAAAGCAAAACTGGATTAAATAAAAATTTGCCTAATATTCTACTCTTTTCAACTACACATGAGAAAGTCATCAGGAAAAATCACATCTTAAATATAATGCAACTCTTAGCAAATTTTAAAATATTGAAATCTCATCAGTTGTGGTATCAAATGTCTTTTGTTTTAAATCACAGTGCTGAAAAACTGGAAACAAGGGGAGCCTCACATGTTATGAATGTATAGAAATTAAGCAGCATGTCCTGAGTCACCAATGGATCAAGGAAAAAGTAAAAAAAAAAAATTCATGAGACAAAAATAGAAGCACAACATACCAAAACTTACAGGATATAGCAAAAGTGCTTCTAAGAGGGAAGTTTATTGAAATAGATACCAATACCCAAAGGTGATAGATGTTCAATAATCAATCTAGAATTATACCTCAAGAAACTAGAAAAACAAGAAAAATTTCAACTTAATTTTAGTAGAAGGAGGGAAATAATAAAAAGAACAGAGAAATAAAGGAAATGGAGACTAGAAAAACAATAAAATGATCAATGAAGCAGAATGTTTTTTGAAAATATAAACAAAATAAATAAACCTTTATGTAGAATAGCTTAAAATCAATAAATCAAATCAGAAATGAACAATTAGATATTCCAATCACAAAAACCAATGGTCACATGAGACAAGAAATTGGAAAACCTAGAAGGAAAGAAAAAAATTCTAGATACATACAACCTACTAAAATTGAATCATGAATAGAAAAAAAATTTGAAACAGACCAATAATGAACAACAAGAATGAATCAGTAATAAAATGTCTCTTGTCAAAGAGAACATTGGTAACCTGAGCAATACACTGCTAAATCCTACCAAACATCAAATAACTCAAATACTTCTTCTCAAATTACTCAAAACAAGTTGAAGGGGAAGAATGTGTTCAAACTGTATTAAGCCAGAATTACTCTAATACCAAAGCCAAACAAGAATATGGCAAAAATGAAATCTGTGAGTCAACATTTCTATTGAATGTGATGCAAAAATCCTCAAAAATTACCAGAAAACAGAATTCACCAGTACATTAAAAGTATTACTCATTATGATCAAGTGTGACTCATCTCAGGGATTCAAAGATCACTCAACAAAGACATATCAATAAATGTGGCATAACACATTAAGAAAAGGAAGGGCAATAACCGTATGATACTTCAATAGATATAAGCAAATATATGACAAAAATCAGCATTATTTTATGATAAAGAAATCCCTATGAATTGTTATAGAAACAAAATATCTCAACACAATAAATGCCATATATGAAAATCCATAGTTAACATCATATCAAATGGGAAAATTTTGAAAGCTTTTCCTTAAGATCTGAAATAAGACAAGGATGTTCACTTTCAACCTTCTATTCAACATAGCACTGGAAATGCTAGTCATAACAATTAGGCAAGCAATTAAAAATAGAAGAACATTAAGTGTGGTGGCCCATGCCTATAATCCCGGTGGCTCTGGAGGCTGAGACAGGAGGAACATGAGTTCAAACCCATCCTCAGTAAAGCAAGGCACTAAGCAACTCAGTGAGGTCCTCTCTCTAAATAAAATACAAAATGGGCTGGGGATGTGGCTCAGTGGCGGAGTTGCCCTGAGTTTAATCCTCAGTACCCACTTCCAAAAAAATATAAAAGAACATATAATCGAACAGTCCCGGTACTGGGTATATAAGCAGATGACATGAAAGCAGCATGTTAAAGAAACCTCTGCAGTATCAGGTACAAAGCTGCACTATTCACAATAACCAAAATATGAAATCAACTATGTCTATCAGTGGATGAATGGAAAAAGAAAATGTGGTATATAGAAATTATGGGATACTATTTAGCCATGAAAGAATGAAATCCTGTCATTTTCAACACAATGAATGAAATTAGAGAACATTATGTTAAGTGAAACAAGGTTAAGTGAAACAAGGCATGTACAAAAAAATTATTGCACAATCTCACTCTTACATAGAACCTAAAAACACTGATCCCATAGAAGTAGATAATAGATTAGTGATTATTAAAGATTGGAATTGTTAAAAGAGGGAGCAATGGAAGATATTGGTTAAAGAATATTTATTTACATTTATTAGAAGAAATAAGTTTGGTAGATCTGCTATGCAGAATAGTAAATGATGAAATATTTTATTTTTAAAGAACACAAAAAGAGTGGACATTCAATTCTCACCACAAACCAATAACTATGTAAAATAAGGAATTTGTTATCCAATTAAATAATTCTACAATGTTTAGATACTTAAATTCATATGGTTCAAAAAATATATACAATTTTATATGCCAATTTGCATATACAAAATGACAAAATAAAAATAACTTTAAAAGTAATATATATATATATATATTTATGAAATCAAGCTTAAAAATATAATCTCTCCATTTTTCTGTAACTTTAGGTGAATGATACATTGAAGGAACAAAGCAGGAAGATGGACCATCCATAAGTAGACAGGATAAGAGCTCAGGGGAGGGAAAAAGGCAATGGGACCAGGCCATCCTAGAAGTAGACATCAGGCCTGGGGAACATCCTGTCACTGTCCCTAACAGCTTCAGCCATGATAGCTCTTCCTTATTTACCCTTTTACCCCTACTCCCACTCCTAGCAACAGTCAACCACAAAATTTTCTCAAGAGCATCTCTTGGGCCAACAAAACTTCACCCCAACCCTTATGTTAATAAAGGCTTGAAAACTACTCTCCCCAGATTTGTTGAAGACAAAATGGAGTTGATTGGTCCCTTTCTAAATGCTATATCCTACCAATCATCTATAGAGACAGATCAAGCCCATAAAAACCCCTAGACAACAGACACCCATGGGCATGTCTCTCTTGGGACTCCTCCCTCTTTGGGGGCTCCCCTTTCTTTCCATTACTCTAATAGATACTGTTACTTTGCTTTCACCCTTGTGTTCCCTGAATTTCATTCTTTGATTTGCAGTACACAACCCACCTGACATCCACACTTTGTGTTACAGTTTCACACATGGAACAATAGCAACAACAACCAATAAAATTTATTGAACAGTTATTATGAGGTAAGAAAAGCTAAGCAATGCTCACAGAAAGTCCATGAGGACTTTTAACAGAAGAGAAACAAAATGACATTTTTTTTTTCAAAATCACCAATTCATAAATGATGGAATAGTGACTTAAACAAGGTCTGTCTGGTATCAAAATCTATGTGTTCAATCCCCAGGCTCTACTGCTTTGGGTTGGGCATCTAAATTCATATGAGAAGTTTTTATTTTAAATACTTCTCTAATTATTATTTAATTAATAAATTCAAACTTAAATTGGTCATGTGAAAAAAAATCTTAATAGATTTGGCTGCAATATAATATATTATATTATAATAATAATTAACTGGTTAATTTATTTTTTCCATTTATTTTCTTTTGTTAGATACACTGTGAATGAAGATACAATAAAAACAGAAGTGCAGCAATATGTTTAACAAAATGATTCCAATTTGTTTACGTATATACTCAAAATTATTATTTACTGGATTGTATGGCATTTTTTATTACCTTTTTTATACCTAAGCTTTATTATTATTATTATTATTATTATTATTATTATTATTATTGCCTTACAATTCTTAATACACCTTTATACCACAATTTATCATATCTCCGTATACAAGATATATATACAAGTATATATCTTGTATACAGATATTTTGTTGACACCAAATTCACAACTTCATACCTGTATTTGTATAATGATAAGAGTCTCCTTCCACCATCCATGCAATTTCCCTTCTCTCTCCCTCTCCCTCCCACCCCTCTTCCCTAACTAGAGGTAATCTTTTTCGCATACTCTTCATCCCTAACTCATTTTGAATCATCCCCCTTATATCAGAGAAGACATTCAGCATTTGTTTTGGGGGGATTGGCTATCTTCACTTAGCATAATCTGCTCTAATGCCATCCATTTCCCTGAAAAATGATTTTAAATATGCAAAAGGGTTTGAAAATAACTCTAGTGTTAGTTAATTCAATCTAATATAAAATTTCACAGAAGAATTCCTGGAGATTCTAATTTTTAAAGTTGGGGAAGTTTAAAATTTACACATATTGCTCTATTAGTAAATAATATACATATATACTTGATATGGCTACAAGATCCTGGACATTTCATATATATTGAATGGATTATAGAATGGTGATTAAATAAGCTAATTAATCATTTTTAGAATACTAGATATCTTGGAATAATTATAACAGTATCATAATTAACACTTAATAAAAAAAATGGCTTCTATAAACTCAGTTGATGGTTGTGCCAATAACTCTCATTTTCATTGTTGGCAGGCAGTTTTTCAATTATTAATAATAACTCTAGTAAGAAGGCAGTATATACCCTTGTCCAAACTGAAATATTGAGAGCTTCAATAACATTCCCAACTCCTCTTAACTGCTTAACCTAGAATCATACTTTAAATTCATATCTAGCTAGATATGTTGATACTACACTTGATCTTAGCCAAAAGGCCGAGAAGCGATAGATATGTTGATAATAAAACTTGTATAATTAATCCATGTCTAGAGATGCAGATGTTTATATTATATAAACAAATATTTCCATTTATGTCACATCTATCTTCCTAGTGCAAAGATTTCCAGGAAGAATGTCAAGGGCAACTTGGCTATTTGAAAGTTAGAAAAATAATCTTTAGTAAAGTAGAAATTGTATAAATGCTGTAATGATCAGATATCAGAAAATGGGTTAAGTATCAAAATAGGAGTGTGTCTATGGGAGTATGGAATATCCCCAAATTGTACCAGAAAATTATAGAAAAGTATGTATATATATATATATGTATATACGTATGTGTGTGTGTGTGTGTGTGTGTGTGTGTGTGTGTATTTTTTTGTTAAGTATCTAATATATACGAAACTGACTTTGGTAGTTGGTAGTTGAGGTAACCACCTCTCGTAAATGTTAAAAAGTTCTTATTGTTTTGTTAGAAAAGTGTTAAGAGTAAGCCAACTGCATAATGATACTCCATAGGAATATTCATGTGAATCTTGTTTATTTTTGTAAGTTCCCACTTGTATTTAACTTTGGAAGGAAGTTAGGATAATTTGTATTTCTCTTACGTTGAAGTGTCGAACTTTATGCCCCCTCCACATATTCAACTCTATACTCTGTCCCTGCAATAGAAATAAATGTATCTCATAAACAGACATGTGATGTATCACTTAGTGGCTCTTGAATAATATTAATAGGTTTCATTTCCAGAAAGGACCTTTGGTCCCTAGTTTCATGAACCTGACTTCACTGTCAGTCACTTTCACCAAATGACTGACAAATCAACAAATCAACAAGTGGAAACATACTGAAAATTCATTAGAGACAAGGGAATCTAGGAAAACAGATTGGGATGCTTCCTTCTTAATCCTTGGGCTTTAATCTAGTGCATTGTATATCCAGATGATATTTCTATATCTAACCAAAAACAAATAAAAATTTTCACTGTCCATGTGTCTACTGCATAAAAATTAATATATTTAATGGATCTTATTACTATATCCTAGGTACACTTTTGTCATATTCTAATAGAAATTCTCATTGAATAAAAGCATCTCAAAGTGCTGGGCATTATGCACTTATATAGCAAGTTGTTGAAAGTGAAATTGAGGAGGCCAGGAACAGAGATACCAAAGATATTGCACATTTATAAAGAAAGAAATGAGAAACATCTTCCTCTCCATAATATCTTTCTCTCTCTGCTTTTATATTAGGAAAATTTAAAACACACACACACACACACACACACACACACACACACACCCTACACATGTCCATTGGTGACTGTGGGACGGGAATACAATTACAAGTTTCCTCACAGCAGTAAGCTCTCAAACCCAGCTGTGTCTTCAGCGACATGAGCCAGCTTGATTATGCTAAAGCACCCCTGGATCCTATCCTCTTTTGTTTCATTCCTCCCAGGGTCTTAAAGCTTAAACATTTGACATGCTTGGGCAGTTTTCTCTCTAATTTCACCCAAGCTGACTGTGCAGTCAGTTTTATGTGTAGGTGTAGCCTGTAGGTACAAGTAGCTCCTTCAGTATTTTTTTTTTTTCCTTTCAAACATCTGAACACTGGATCCATTCCAGGTTGGAGCAAATCTGTTATCGTAAAAAGTTAAACCATGTCACAAGAATTATAATATTATCAGACCAAACTGATTTAGATCAATATCTTTGTAGATATAAGCTGACTTTGAATCTATAAGCTTCTGACTTCAACAATATTAAGGATGAAGATCCTTAGGAAGTCTACAAAACTTCATATCTGGCTTACATTAAATTTAATTATGACTTTTTAAAACCATATGATGAAAGAACAGTCAGGCTTTTTCATACCTTAATTTCTCTTGAACCAAGGTTAAAGAATATATGTACTTTAAATTTAGGAAAGCAAAATCTAGATCTTCTGTTTAACAGTAAACTTGGTTCCAAATCAGAATTTCGAGCATCACCCCCCAAACCTTTTTCCCATTGCAGAGCCCTTGAACTCTCAGTGAAATTATAGCAAAGCACATTATGAATGTGAAGTGTCTAGGTCATCATGGAGCATTCTAGTATCTCTATAAATCCTGTGGTGGACATGTCTTAGACTCCCTTATATGTCTGCTCTTTTCTGAAAAAAAAAAAAATTGATTTTACCCTGAACCATTTTTTGGTCATCCCAAATTCTTTGTGGATTTATTCAGCATTTTTAAAAAAATCGATTGAAGTGATTGTGGGCATAGCATTTCAAATATTTCAGTGATGAGGAAACTCTGGTAGCAATTTTGTCAGAACCTCCTTTTTGCACCAATTTTGTATCTTTTGCCAGAGGCACACACAGAAAATGATAATCACATGTGTAACAAACTCTTGTGTACTTATCTGGAAAATGACTGTACCTTCACTCTTGTCACTTTCATTCAAAGAAGCACACTGACTGTGTGAGAGAGTGATATTGGTGGGGTGTCCATTTGGGTCCAGGTTCTTGTTGTCCCGAAGAATTTAGCAAGGTATACAAGAGTAACTGGCAGAGTATAAATGTATTCAAAGCGAAAATATCACTCTGTAAAGACAGCAGAGTGGGCCATCAAAAAGAGAGAGAGAGAGACACAGATAGATACAAGCTCAAGGATTGATGTCTGAAGGAAATATGTCTTAAATGCTGATGTCTTATATGCTCAGCTGTGCCTCATTCCTCTTCCCATTGACCTAACTGATGACTTCCCCTGTTTGTTCCCATTGGTTACTTTACTTTTACCTATTTTGAATACAAGAGCCTGTGGTAATAGTTGCCATGACACTAAGTCTGAAGTGGCAGGAGTAGTCTTGGTAATGGAATTTACCATAGACAGGGACCTAATGACTCATGCCCTTATTTTGTATTCTGTGTAGTCTTTTTTTTTTTTTTTTTTTGTATACTGCCTTCACCTCCTGATGTCCCTAACCCCACCCCACCTCAAAAGAGTGTTATGGTTTATATATGTTTTGGGATATCTCATATAAGAGTAGGCTGAGGAGGGAAAAACCAAAGAGATTAACAGGAATGCTAATTAGCAAAACAATTGGGAAGAGATTTCAAGGCCATTTCAGAAAAATGAAAAACCCTGCCTCTCATCACAAGGCCAGAGGTATAGAAGTACAAAGTTGTTTCAAGGATGAAGCCTTTGGGTGTTCTCTATGTCTAGGACCTTCGTGGGATTTGGACTTTCTGACTGCATTAGTCAAAGTTCTCTAGAGGAACAGAATCAATAGGCTATGAATGTGTATGATTATAAGAGGGAATTTATTAGACTGGCTTACATTATGAGAATTTGCATAGTCCCAAATTGGCTGTCTGCAGGCTGAAGAGCTGGTGGAACCAGTAGCTGCTGAGTCCAAGAATCTGGAGCCATAGAACAAGAGGGACCATTGATACAGTCTCAGTCTGATAATCTAGGCCTGACAATTCCCTGGAGAATCAATGGTTAGAGATGATGTTAGAAGAATAAAGAAACTAAAGTTTGAAGTCCTTGTGAAGCCAGGAGACAAAGGCAGTCACTGTAGGTAACAAATGATTGGATCAGAATGATGGGGGCTGATTCAGGAGGAAATAAAGTGTTAATACCTTCAGGACACTTCCCCTTCTTCCACCTGTTGCCAAGATAACCTCTCTCCTGGGAATTGTTCCTCCTGTATGGAGTTGTAGAGAGTTGTTAATTAATGCCTCCTGGGCCTGTTTCCTTCCAGCCTGGATCACTTCACCTTTGGCCCACCTTTTTTTTTTTTTTTTTTTTTTTTTTTTTTTGCCCACTGATCACAATCCCAGGATAGGAGGAGGAGAGAGCATGAGAACAAAGGAAATCTAAAAAGTATAAAAGGCCCAGGACACACTCACTTTCTCAGACCCCAGCTCTAGGGCCCCTTCTCTGTGGAGAAGTCTATCTGTTCTACCTTTTAAATAAAACTTTCTTTCTATGCTTGCGTCAGCATTTCTCAGGAGTTCAATCTTCATAGATGGGGTAAAGGAACTCAACCCAGAGTCTCATCACCAGCATCAGGTGGATGATGACTGCAGTAATCTATGCACCTGCTCAGAAAGAATTGAGCAATCATCTACCTCAGCTTCTGCCGAAGTCTGGCTGGGCACAAATAACCGGGAGATCATGAGCCACTTGTAGATTCAAGCACAAACGAACTTTATTTCCAAACTCACGCAGATGCCACCCAAGCGACCCTCCAGGAACTCCACAGGAGCTCAACCGGAACTCCCCAAGAACTCAAAAATAGCGGGCACCGGAGGCAGCAGGAACCGCCCCTTCTGGCAAAATGCCAGGCACCACCTTGACCTGGCTGTGGCTCTCAAGAGCTTCCTTCTTTTTCTGCCCTTTTTTTCTAGACGTTTATACAGTACAGTGATCTCCCCTGCCAATTTGCTGTGCTACGTGTCAGTCATCTCTGGAAACATAGACAAACTCAGAAATCTCTTCATTCTAGGCATCTCTTAATCAAATGGACAATTCAGATTAATCATCCAAATGGCCAAGTGTCCCAGGGCCTCTGCAGCTATGATTCAGGCAGGCTGTTAATTCTGTGGCAGACCTTCATGGCATATGCCAGTTCTCTGGGTTTTCAAACTGCAAGAGTTTTGGGTCATGATGGAAAGAACTTTGCCACAGGGTCAGAGTGCTTATAGGAATTTCTGGTGGGGCAATGCTTCATAGAACTGTGGGACTAAAACTGAAATGAGGACACTAGAAAGGTGAAGAAGATGTAACTGGAGAATATCATGCTAAGTGAAATAAGCCAGTCCCAAAAAACCAAAGTTCAAATGCTCTCTGATAGGGAAGGCAGGGAGGGGATGTATAGAAGTTCATTGCATTAGACAAAGGGGAATGAAAGGAAGAGAGGGGGATGGGACTATGAAAGACAGTAGAATAAATCAGACATAATTTCTTTCTATTTTTATGTCTTAATATGTAACAGAAAGCTCAATCCTTATCCTTGACACCAATCCACTAACAAAGACTAGGTCTTGAGAAAACAGAAAAAGAAAGTTTATTGCTTTGCTGGCAAAAGGGAAACTTAGTAGACTTCTGTCCCAAAGGCTGTGATTCTGTCTATCCACAGGAACAGGGAGCTTTTACAAAGGTGATTCAGAGAAAATGAGATTATGAAGGAAAGATCAACAAGGAGAAGTTTAAGTTTAAGGAAAAGAGGAACAGAGAAGAGAAGTTTAGGGAAAAGAAGATCAGAAACGAGAAATTTAGGGAAAAGAAATCAGGGAGGTTTAGGAAAAAAAAGACTGTGAAAAAGAAAAATATGTAGTTAGCCTGGAATGGTGGTGCATGCCTGTAATCCAGTAGCTTGAGAGGCAGGAGGATAGCAAATTCAAGGTCATTCTCAGCAAAAGTGAGGTACTAAGCAGTTCAGTGAGACCCCGCCTCTAAATAAAATACAAAAATGGGCTTGGAATGTGGTTCAGAAGCCGAGCTTCCCTGAGTTCAATCCCAGAAAGAAAGAAAGAAAGAAAGAAAGAAAGAAAGAAAGAAAGAAAGAAAGAAGAAAGAAAAGAAAAACATGTAGTCACAGCATCAAGTGAATCCCTGTGACAAATACACAGGACTAGTGTAAGATCACATCATGTTCAACCACAGAATGGAATCAAAATTATAATGGGTTGTGCCCCATGTATGTATAATATGTCAAAATACACCCTACTGTCATGCATATCTAAAAATGAATAAAACTTCAAAATACAGCAGCAGGTCATGTCAGCCAATAAGAGAAACCAGTAAGTCCATAGTGTTCTTGCAGAAAAGTTCAGTCTGCTTGCTGCATGAAGAAAGTCTATTACTTGAGAGACAAGGCAATGGTAGAAAAAGAATTTCATACAATAATTAAGCTCCAGCAAATTTGCAAAAGACAAATTTAACCTATTAGGTAGCTTCAGTAGGGGCAGGGCTGTCTTGGACCTTGCAGACCCATCTCTTCAGCAATATGTACAAGATGCTAGACTTAGAGTTTTTAGGTTTCAGTGTCTTCTCTGCTGGGTTTGGTTTTACTTCCTCTTGGCATGGGTCTTGCTTTATTCCTGTCTACTTCCCCATTTTCCCTTGAGAACTCATAATATTTACCTTATCCCCGTCCCATCGTGTATTTTGGAAGTGTGTTTATTTTATTTTTTTCAAAAAAACTTTTACAGGGACTCACAACCAAAATACTTTGCTGTCTTCGAGGAGACTTTGGACTGAACTTTTAGGTGATGCTGGAACTTGTAAGACTTTGAGATGGATGGAATGAATCCCTTTGGCATTGTGAGACAGAGGTGACCTTTGGGAGGTCAGTAGTGGAATGCTATGGTTTGGATATAGTCTGAATGTCTCCCAAGAGTTTCACTATCCATAAGCTTGGTAGAAGGTTGTGTGGAACCTTTAAGAGGTGGGGCCTACTGGGAGATCCTTTTTTTTTTTTTAAAGAGAGAGTGAGAGAGGGAGAGAGAGAGGAGAGAGAGAGAATTTCAATATTTATTTTTCAGTTATCAGCGGACACAACATCTTTGTTGGTATGTGGTGCTGAGGATCGAACCCGGGCCGCACGCATGCCAGGCGAGTGCGCTACCGCTTGAGCCACATCCCCAGCCCCTGCTACCACTGACTGAAGATTCTTTTGTTCAGTTTGGATAGAAATCATGAATAGACCTAGTGCAGCTCCCTGACTGTTAGCAGCCCTGAGCTTTTATGCCCATGGCCTTTTGCTCTTAGTGTTACTGCCCATTGCTCTTCTCCTGAAAGTTGAAACTCGTCCAGCATCCAGGAATAGGGGCTTCCGCAACTCCCTCCTGCTCCCCACAATTCTCTGGCTGTTGGCTGTTTTCAGTGTCACCTGCTTCAGCTACAGTCCACTTTGAGTGCCAGGAGCCTCGGTGTTACCACCTCTTAGTGTAAGCAGAGCAGCCTGCTCTATTTGAGATGAAGTGGCACCCCTTTTCTCCAAAGAAGTCTTAACTGACCTTCTCCAGAAATCTTCACCATGGCTGATTTTAGGACCCTCAGCAAGAGTCTCTGCAAAAAAGTTCAGTGTAGTTAAACTACCTATGTTCGTGTTGCCCTGTTTTATTTGGCCACTGGCTGGAAGGATACCAGCACTCCAGGTGTCCTCCCTTACTAGTTTTTCACAAACATATTCAGCATAGTGGTTTGTAGAAATGTGCTAGAGGCCTTGAGCTGGGCTTCACAGAGATGTCTACATTTTTAAGATAAATTGGGCTCCATGGTAAAAGCTGGCAGGGGGAAGAAAGAAAGGGGAGAAAAAGCTCTTCCCTTCTCAGGTGTTATCCTTGAAGGGTAACTTGCCCAAAACAGTGAAAGAAAAAAGCTGCTTTTATGTGAACTTCTGCAGACTGTGAACTTCTGAGCCCCTACCCTTACATGCTGGGTATAAAACTCTAAAACTCCCTGAACTTGGGGTTCAGGAGATTAATTGATTACAGTCAAAGCTGTGCCCTCTGAACCTGGCTGCAGCCAAATAAAACTGTTTCCTGCTATCTTCAGTGCCTTGCCTCCTTTGTCCCTACTACAGAGATAGAACTCATATTGGCAAAATTAAATCCATCAGAAAGAAATTTTAGTAGGCCTTGTGCTATGGCATGAGGAGAAAACAATACCCAGACTTTACCAATAAAAGTAGGAGAAAGAAGGCTGTTTATATATATTAGAGAGAAGATGGGGAGGAGGGACAGAAGGAAAGGGAGAGGAGAGGAAGGGGAAGGGGGAGAGAAGGGGGAGGGGGAGAAAGAGAAGGAGAAGGAGAGGGAGAGGGATAAGAAGATGAAAAGGAAGAGGTGGAAGTGGAAGAGGAGGAGGAGGACGAGGAGGAGAAGGAGGAGGAGGAGGAGAAGGAGGAGGAGGAGGAGGAAGAGGAAGAGGAGGTCTCAGGCATGCATAGTGTAGTGTCCTGTGCCAGAGAACTAGAGACTTTATGCTTAGTCATGGGTAGGAGGGGTCTAACTGTGGGTGTCCGATATACGGGATGGATCTACTATTGAATTGCTGCTGCCACAATAGATGTCTCCAAGCAGCCATGAGATTTGGGGGTACCGGAAGCTATCAAAGACATAAGAAAGAAAGATTTTTAAAGTATCTCTTGAGAAGGATCTGGCCTTCCCATACTTTCAGTGTGTTGGGAACACATATGCGGAAGGGATTGTGGGACACCTTGCAACGTGCTCTTCCTCACCCATCCACTGCCACCATGATGAAGTACCTTCCAGGGGGCTCCTCACCAGAGCTGAGCCAAAGTACAGTGCCTGCCTGCGAACCTCCGAAACCAAGAAATAAGTAACTCTTTATTCTTTATAAGTCAGCCTGCATCAAGTTTATTATAATTCATTATTGTAATTCAAAATGGACTAATAAAAAGGAATGATTAATTTTGTAATAAACTTGAATCACATGTAACTTAGTTTTAAGCAATTTATTTGAAAAATATGGCAATGCAAGTGTCATTAGAAACTTATTTTGAATACTTCATAAAGAAGCACAACAATCAGGTTGTCATACCTCACATGAGAATTGCTATTTTTGAGCAGCAATGAGGAGAATATTTAGGCCATGAAGTGTCAGCATTTTTACATATTTAAGTTCTTCATTCTAAATTCTTGATGAAGATTGCCCTAGTTCTTATAAATCTCTTTCAAAAACTACGGGTAGATGGTCTTAGCTTCCTTATGGGATGACTAATAGAGCAGTGACTGTCACCTTTACTTCATTTACACCCTCTGATTAACCAGTTAAGTACTGTCATTCTGTCAGAGCCTCAGCTGTCGACATTGACGAGGAAGCCAACATTCAGGCAACTAAAGTGGTATTTTAGAGGGATGGTTATGAGATAGACAAATTATCCCCTGTCACAGTGCATTCCAAGTAGGCTCTGTACCTACCCACCATAGCAATGAAGAATTTTCCAACTAAATTTACAATGATTTTGATTGCAATGATCTGGATATAGCTGAAACTCGAATGGAGAGTTGTAAGATATAATATTGAGTTATTTCTTTAAAAAATGAAAGAGCATCAGAAAAACAGAAGATTTTGGTTGGGATTGACTTCTGCTAATACTAAAATGTGTGACCCTGGGCCATGCCTTAACACACTTGACCTTTCATTTTCTCTTTGGTAAATGAATGTTAGAATAGACCACCAGATCCCAATCCACTGCATGAGGCATTGATTTCCTAATGGTAATAGACTGTACAACAATAAAGTTTCACTGATAAAACATCCTTGACAAATTCCACAAATGAAACACATCCTCTTCGGAGCCTATATCAAAATGCATTTTAGCAATTCAAAATATGTAAAGTGTCTTGTCATAAAACTTTACTTAACCCTGTGGTTCTTGATTCTGACTGAACAGGTAAAGCACCCAGGGATTTTAAGGAACTCCCCAGGACCCTATTTTAGAAAAAGTGAAGATTCTCCAAGAAATCACAGTCATCAGAATGAACAATTTAACCACCTTTTCTACTGTTCACCTGAGGAGAGTATTAATCTTGAAAGTTAGAATGAAGGGATTTATTTAATCAGTTGAAGGTCTTAATAGAAAAAGACTGACCTCAAGAAGAAGTAATTCTGCCAGGAATGCTGACTACTTTTGGACACAGCTGTAACATCAACTCTTCCCTGGGACTGCAGCCTGTCCATCTACTCTGCAGATTGCAGACTTGCCAGTCTTTACTATCTCATTAAACAATTCTTTAAAAATCTCTCTCTTTCTCTCTGTCTACACACACACACACACACACACACACACACACACACACGGTACACACCTCCCTTGGTTCTGTCTCTCTGGAGAACCCTGGATAATATACTATATTTAGGAAAGTTTTGGTTAAAATGAAAATTCTGTGCTAACAGTAAAGATTTTTTGCAAGGCCAAACATGGATATAGTTAGTCCAAGAATTTTAATTTTAAATTAAGTATTTAGTTAAATATTTTAGATAATTAATAATTGATTGTTTTAAGTACACTAATCATTCTTAAAATATATCAACTCTTCCTTTAATTTTACTTAGCAATATACAATTACTTATGTTTTAAAGAAATATCTTTATTAGTGATGTATGAAAGAAAAGAAGGAAATTGACTAAAATATAGAATATTTCATCCCATGATGAACTGGGATTAGGGATATGCTTTAATGTAGTTCAGGAACTCTTGACATGTCATGAGTAGAAGAAGGCTTCCTGAAGTAGTGGTATGGGGGGTTCATATACTGAACTAAATAGAAAGCAAATTTGTATAGGATTTTGTGCATTTTCTCAGAGAAAGTTCCCAGAGATTCACTGGATAATTCAAGGGTCTTCAATTGAAAATAAAGTTAAAACTAGAAGTCTAAAAATATTCTAGAAATATGCAACTAACTCTCCAGATTTCATGGATTGATAACAAGTAGTGCATACTTGGTTGATGTTTTATATTAGTAAATAATGGAATTTCTCTCTCTCTGATTCTGTCTCACTGGCTTTATTCTTCTCTTCCTCACCCTCCCAACAGTAGCAATATGTTATGGCTGTGCTTATTTTGTCATTAACAGCAGGAAAGCAACCACAACTCTAATATAACTATTTAATATTATCATATTATTGAATACATGTTTCCTGTTATATTTCTTTTTGTTTTCCATACCATGGGTTAGCAAGGTTTCTGTTTAAAGGGTCAGATAATAAATTTTA
Source organism: Spermophilus citellus (assembly GCF_964194105.1). Taxonomy (NCBI): domain Eukaryota; kingdom Metazoa; phylum Chordata; class Mammalia; order Rodentia; family Sciuridae; genus Spermophilus; species Spermophilus citellus. The sequence continues at coordinate 43,337,264 of NC_138197.1, forward strand.
AGTTTATAGGCCCTATTATCTCTGTTGTAACTATATCAACTCTATCCTTGAGATACAAAAATGACCACAGACAATATATAAATGAATAAATTTAGGTATTTTCTCAGAAAACTTCATTTGCAAAGGAGTATTAGTTCACACGCAACTTGCTCAAGATCATATAAAATTATCTTTTATTTCCACCGAGTTGAATTGTAAACTATGTAATTATCTATCTATCTATATCTATATCTATATCTATGTATTAGTGCATTTTATAAACTATGATACTGTTTTTCCTCCACATTCAATACTGGATAATCCTGTCTTATTTTTCCTATGTTCACAGGTTTTCTTTAAGTATCTGAATAAGTTTAATTTTTCTATTTGAATTTTAAAATACTAACTTATTTGCTACATATTTCTGTTTAACTTAATTTTATTTCTTTGTGTTCTTTTGATTTCATTGTGGATTTTCTGCACATTCTGTCCTAATTCATATGTGTTACATTATTTTTTCTACTTGTTAATAATTTTCATTCTTATAATAAGATTTAAAATATCCTATGAAAGTTGATTATTTCATCTCATTTATGATATGGTTTTCTAAGCCTTAAAATTGATTCTGTGTGGAAAAATATCAGCTGTCTTAGATCATGTTTATAGATTTTTCACTTTTTATATCCCTATTAGGTGAAACATACTGGTGTAAATATGACAGTTCTTTCTCAGTTATAATTTTAATGAATTGAAATGAGAGACTAAATAAACAGACATTTTATTTGGTTGTTCCAAAGTACATTTTATGGTACAGGACCTTGGAAATTAAGCAACTGTAGATTTTTACAATATTAAATCACCTCTCTCACTTGAAGGTCTTCAGCCTCCATGAACATGAAATCAATGCAAACTTTTGCTTTGGCGAGAACACTACTTTCCACAATAAATCAGCTTGTTTCTTAATTACTGAAAGACAACAGCTGCAGAGAAATCAGAGTCATGCATTAAAATGCATGCTTGCTGTCATTCAGAAGTGAAGCTATATATAATGAAGATCACGGACTAATCCAGAAATGGCTAGTAGTCATGTCTTGAACTCCAGCCATGGAATAAAATATTAGTACTTGTAATTAAAATAATTTCTAACTGGATATTAGGTAAATTGCCACAAATCACTTTGGAAATTATTTTGGTTTCCAAATTAACAGTCTTGATAAGTTGGAGACATAACTCAGTATTTAAATTTTTTACTCACTCTAGACCAATTTTTATAGTTGTTAATTTTTTTTCTTTTATTCATGAACTTTATCAAAATAAAATTTTCATAAAATGAAACATACCCATTTTCGTTTGGATGTGTTTATATATTCCACAGCAAGTAAAATTGAATCCAGATATAATACATTTTTGTCATGTAAAATGTTCCCACAAACTCTTTTGCAGTAAATTCCATACTTCATACTTGCCACAGCCAGTTACTGATTTGATGGGTTTTCCTTATTCTGAAATTTCATTTAAATGAAAATATACAGTATGCACTTGATTGTATATGGATATTTTCATTGAAAAATACCTCTGAGCTTCATCCAAGTTGTTGCACATGTCAGTAGATTGTGCCTTTTTATTGCTGAATGCTTTTATATTTAAATGGTTTTTTTGTGAGTAGTGTATAATTGGATTTTATTTTTTAATGAAATATGATAATTTCTCCCTTTTGGTTTGAATGTGTATTCCATTCACACTTAATTTAATTATTGATATTGTTTTTCATTCTATATCTTGCCCTTGCTATTTCTTTTCTATTTGTCCTATCTATCTTGTTTCTGTTCCTAATCTTTCCTTTCTCTTTGGGATTACTTGAAAATCTTTATTATTTCACTTTATCTTCCCTATTGATGTTTTTGTTAAATCATTTTGTTTTACAGTATGTTTAGTTGCTGTAGTGTTGAATATATATATTTTGAACTTAGTACAATTTTCAAATATTATATCATTTACATACACAGCAGTGTATTATATATTTTTCTTTCACCTTTGTGTTACTACTTTTATGTATTATACTTCTGCATATGATGTATACAAATAAATATATTTAAATTATTTTTGTTGAAAATATTTTATATTTGTATGCATAATGAATAAGTATAAGTCTTCCTAGTTGGCATAACATAAAATTTTCTTTATTTTCAGAGAAGTTCAAGAAGTACAGTTTGGCTATCACTATATACTTTCAATTTTTGTCTGTTTTTTTCTTTTGGCGCTGGAGATCGAAATGTGGGCCTTGTAAATACTGAACACATGTTCTGCCTGTCACATGCCCCTGCCACACACCCCTGCATTGTGGTTATATATAACATTGGGGTTCATTTTGTCATAAGGGTACACACATGTAATATAATTTGTTCTATCCAGTTGCCAATACTTCCTGTTTCCTCTTATCCTTCCTCTCCCTATCTCCTTTCTTTTATTGGTCTTCCACTTATTTATAGATTTTTTAAAATTTAGTTGTTTATAGGTATGCATAGCAATGACATTCGTTGTAGTACATTCATATATGTACAAAGAATACTTTGTTCAAATTCATTTCACTGTTCCTCCATTTCCCATCCCTCCTGCCTTCCCCTCAATCTCTTCCTCTCCTCTACTGATCTCTCTTCTATTTTCATGGGAATCCCCCCTTTTCTTTTTCCTAATTTTGGTCTAGTTTTTGCATTTGGGAGAAAACATACATCCCTGGGGGTGTTTTTAAATAACATCAATTTGACCAAAAACATTTTAAAGATATGCACCTTGTATAAAATCTAATATGGCCTCTTTCCAGTAAATTATTTTTTTTCTTTTATTCCATCTAGCTTAAAATTTATCTATCAATGCTCATACAGAGTTTATTCCCTATATGTAATTTACCCTTCCCCTCTTTGATTTTTTTCCTTTGCTGACGGCTTTCAGCAGTTTGATTATGATGTATCTTTGAGTAATGATGCTGGAGTTTATTAACTTTTTTGTGTTTCATGATTAATATTTTTATCAAATTTGGACAATTTTTAGCTATTTTTTCTCTAATATTTTTTTCCTCCTCCCCATCTTTAAAAGATTCAACTTATAAATACGTTATAACTTCTTCAATCTTACATAAAGCTCTTTGAGACTGCTATTTTTTTCAGCCTTTTGTTTTTTTTCCTTTATGTTTTTCTTTGAATAATTTCTATTGCCATATTTTAAGGTTAGATGTCTTCTTTGAGAAAAACAAATGTCCTGTGAAGTCTGTCTATGTCAGATAGATTAAGTTTATTAGGTCTATTTGAATCTTTCCAGTTTATATTTCTTTCATTTCTGTGTCATGCTTTTATTTAAATACTTAAACATTTTGATTTAGTTTTTTTTAAAAGTCTTTGCTAATTCAATCGTCCATATCATTTCTGATTCTGTTTCTATTACCTGAATTTTCTCTTAATTATGCCACTTAAAAAAAAAAGAGTTTTGTCTATTTAGTGTTTACCAATTGGTTCCTGAACATTTTGAATATCCTTGGGTCTGTATATCTTGCTGCCTTTCTGTAGTATTTTGTCTTGCTCTTCAGATCACTAATTTACTTGTGAATCACTTTAATCTTTTTGAAGCTTGTTTTTATGCGTTGGTAACACATCTGGAGTGTTAGTTTAGTCCTTGTTCAAAAGCGTGGCATTTCTGAAATATTCATTGAATTTCCTGGATATTCAATGAGGTGTTTTTCAATCTGTGGCACCTCAAACATATCTCCATAGCAATGAGCTTGCATATTTATCTCATTATTCAGTCAGAGTTTTAAAATGGGTGCATGCCTTTTAAAAGTTCTGGGTATATCTTCTCTGTCGTCACCTTGTCTAGGATAATTTGTCCTGCAAACTCTAACCATCTCAGCCTTCCTCATCTGGAATCAGTATTTTCTTCTGGAATATTTTCTTCTGGAATCTCTTCTCTGCACTTTGGTCTAGAGAGTGCCTGCCATTAAGAAAGCCTGACATTTGTAGTGTATGCTCCATTTGTTTTCTTTCTTTCAGTAAATTCAGGCCTTTTCTATCTGTTGTTCAGTATCTGTGAAGAGATTTTGATAATATCATTTCATTCCCTAGAGTTTTTCTTCTTTATTTTGTTTTGCAGCAGGAGGGCTACTCCTGTATTAAGTATTCAATCTTGACTGGAAGCAAAATTTCCTATTTTTTTTATGTGATGCAAACTTTCTTTACTGTTGAGGTTTTAATTACTCTTTTTGCTGGGCTTATATACATTAAGATTCCTTTATGTTATGCCATTTTCCGGATATGTTTTATTATAAAGCCTATGTGTGACAGAACTCCTGTATCACCTCTTACCTAACTCCAGTATTCTTGTGAGCATAGCTTGGAGACTATCATCTCAATAGTAAAGGTCATCATAGTCACTGTTTGTGCCTCAGGACTAATTAGAATGAATACAGAATCTCAAGTAAAACAATCACTTAGAAGTTTATACTATTGGGCTGGGGTTGTGGCTCAACGGTAGAGCGCTTGCCTAGCGCATGTGAAGCCCTGGGTTCAATCCTCAGCACCACAAAAAAATAAATAAATAAATAAAATAAAGGTATTGTAACCAACTACAACTAAACATTAAATATGAAAAAAAAGAAGTCTATATAATGTTAATTTCCACTTCAGTTGGAAGTTTCTATTACTGTACAAAAATAATAAAAGTACAAGGAATTAACATAGCAAATATATGAAGATATTTAAGAGTACACTATCTTAGGGAAGTCAATATATTTTAGAATTTTAAAGTATTAAGTTGATTTTTCCATCAGAACTTTTTACTCATATAGCATAACAAATTATCATAAATTTGTATACTCTATCCTCATGCTTTCAATTTTCTCCCATGTTCACTTTTCTTTCCCTTAACACTAGTGTTTTTTTTTTTTTTTTCTGTAATCTATTATTATCCTTTGGCTTCCTTTGTTATACTTAGAGTTGTAAAAGTTTGTGACCTTTGCCTAAAGGGTTTATCTGAGTCAATAAAAATGTAGCATTAGTAAATACCTTGTAATCTGATCACTGGAGACTAAGGCGTTGAAGACTAATTTCATTTGCCCATAAAAGTCTGCATCATGTGGGGGAAACACATAAAAGAAAGAAAGAAAAAAAAAAGCAAAGCACAAAGTCATACCAACTCACTTCAAATAATCTTTTTAAAAAAATAGTATACTGTTTTAAGACTTATTGTATGATACTGATGAACACCTATAAGCCAGAAATAAAAATTAATTCTTTAATTAATTCTTTAGACATCATTAATTCACAATTTTTATATTTCCAAATAAACATGTTTTATTCATTAATCCCTGTGGAATATACCCATAAGATAAAGAGAGGTCAGCTCTCTCTAGTACAGGATTCTAAAAACTTCTTACAGCAGTGATAAGATAAATGAATTAAAATTTTACATTTAAATAAGTCATAGTAGATTAAGTTGTACCTAGGTATGCCACAGTAGAACTCCTTCATTCTACAGACCTGTGGCATGGTTTTGAAATGAAACTTCATAGAACCTTTTCACTGACGTACACTTTGGTCTTGGAATTTATTGTTATTGCCCCACTAAAACTGTAGTCAATAAAAAGTGGTATAGTATAGTTATTTTTTCTGGCTCAGTACTCCTCACTTTTGGAGTACAGCTCCACCCACACAAAGCACATAATCCAAGTATTTCTCAGTCACAGTACCTCATCTCCTTATGGTCAAACAGTTGGGCATGTGTCCCAGGCAGAAATAATCCATAGACTTCCCCTTGGCAAGTCCTAACAGAGTTTGTCCCAAGGTTGTTGTACGGGCATGGGAAAAGAGAAGTCTTCTTGCCTTTATACCTGTTACAATTGGTAAGCTGGCAGCTTGCAAATGATTCTGACAGTGGATATCTTTCCTGCCATGTGGAGATAATCTAGCTGCTGAATTAAAGCAACATGAAGAGGATACTACAGCCAAAAGATAGAGAAAACGACCCCAGCATTTAATCCCCTGAATATAGTCATGCCCAAGCCAAATCTCTGACTAAAATTTCCAGCATATATGCCAATGACTTTTGTAAAAATATTTTCAATTAAATATCTACAGACTGATACATAATTCTATTAACAAAAACTAATGAAAGACAAAGATTTAAATTCTATTTAGGATTCGGGATTCTATAATGGTATCTACATTGATATATTTAAATTCCTATGATTGACATTTTATGGTTCATTTAATTTCTCATATACTTTTGTTTCATTTTGTTCTAAGTACATTTCCTATAAGAAACATAAATAAATATTTTAAAGTGTAGTCTCATAATCTCTGAATACACATAATTTTCTGTATTTTGAAAAATTTTCTTATATACTGGGACTTGAACATATCATTTGATGTTTCTTGTTTATTATCAAGTCATTCTCTTTTTTCCCCCCTTTATCTTGTTCTATTTCTGTTATGGAGAGTTAAGAACTCATCCAAGTTTACACAGAAAACAGTAAAAATGGGACTTGGAATTGTATATGCTTGAAGCTAGTGTTTGAATTCTTAATAATATTGCACCTAGGGTGAATAAAGATAGTATTTACTTACAACCTTACAGTGGGAATAGAAATGCAAGGAAGAACAAGAGATACTGTTAATTTGAACTGACTATTCATAATGAACGATTCAAATTAAAAGTAAAACAGACATGTAGAATGACTAAAAAAAAATCCTGTGTAGGTGACTTTATATATGCTCTCCAGGTAATCAGGACATTATATATAAGGGAAGGGAAATATTTAGAGTTGTAGGTGTCATGGAAAAGTTTTCTAGAAAATATAGAATCATAGGGTTTGCTGGTAGTTTGTTAGAAATATTCCAATTCAGAAACATCATCTGGGCTAGAATTTTAAAACACATTGTCTAAATGTTTAAGGAAATGATGGATTTAGTCATAGACTATGTAAAGCCAGAAGACAACAAATAATAGGATCATCGGTAAGCACATAAAAACTTATGCTGGAATTTTGAGATAAATGAATAGATGCAGACTACTGGAAATAACATCTAGAATAAAAAAGGTGTTAAACAGTGCTCAGATGATGATGATGATGATGATGATGATGATGATGATGATAAATAATAAAACTACCTTCATTGTATTTTTTTTCTTGCTTAAGGACACTGCCTTTGATTCAAGTCTCAAACTAGGCCTTCGAGAATTAGTCCATTATTTACCTTATGTGATAAATATGCTCCAACTCCTATTTTGAGCCAGAAAGAAATATTAACCCTGATACCCCAACTTTATTTTGCTTCTAATGAAAAAAGGGAGGAATACTAGTCAAGTGATGATGAGAAATATTTTCTTTCACAGTGATTTTTCAGCCTCTGCAACAACTACACTAATTTTTAAGGCTGCTAGAATAATTTCTGATAAGTAGTGGGAAGCTTTATACCATATCTATAGCCCTATATATTTTTTCCAGATAAAACAGTAAGATTTATCTCTTAACTTTTTTTTTAAACATTTCTCATCTGGTTCCACTGGTACAATTTGGTCATGTTCAAGTATATGTGAAAAGTACTTTTTCCTCTTTTCCCCAAACAAATCTTTACATACTGAAGGTAAAATTTGTGCATCCCTGGGGATTTTAGAAAAAAGAGAGAGGTGGAAGGAGAAGTTGAAAGGCAAAGAGCAGGTTCACATTGTCAAGGCACATGATCTGTCTGAATTTTACCCAGGGGATCACGCATTCTTATTGTCAGAAGCAGAGAGATCTTGGGAAGCAAGAAAGACAATTCAAAAATGATAGGAAATCCCAAGCCAAACGTTGGAAATGAAGGATAATATTTTGCAAGTTACAAAGCAGTTTTATTCCAAAGGGTTTTTTAGAGTAAGCACGGTGTCTCGGCTGTGTAAAGCTTCTGAGATAAACTTTATAACAATTGAAATAATATTGAAAAGAAATGGGATTTCTGAATTAACTTTATATTTTATTTTTAAAAGTTAATAATTTTACAATAATATTTTGAGTACAAATGCAAACTATGCGGATGTTTTACACTTACCAGCCCCATCCCAGACATTTCTAATTCTGTTTCATCTATATATTTTTGGTTAATTATGATCATTTTTATCTTTCTGCAGTTTCTTAAAAAAAGTAGTGCTTGAATGAATAATAAAATTTTAAGAATTACTTTATCAGGACAATCAATTGTGCTACACTCAAGTTGGTTTCATATATCTGCTCTGCTTTATGTGAGAATGAGAAGCATTGATATTTTATTAATTTGTCCCTGGAAAATTACTATGATGTCCTTTTATGCAGACACATTCACACACAACAACAAAAAACAACAAAAACCCTTATCTTAAGGTCAAAGAGTAATAGAATTAGGACTAGGATCATCTAAGTTTAAAATTCAAGTTATTAGTTCATTATACCAAACTCTTTTAGAGTTAAGGAGTTTGAATGCCATAGGAAATCATTTTTAACTTTGTGAAACACATCTTTGGGCATTGCATTTTATTAGATACTTGATGCTGAGCATAATTTGGAGATAGTCTGTAATCTTTGAAAATTTATAATATAAGAAAATACATATACTGAATTCATGTACATAGCAACAATCTAGTCACATAACTAGATATCATTGAAAATAGCTTTAGTATACTTACACATAAGTAAATTATGAATTCATTTCAGAGATGACCAAAGAATAAGGATTTATTTGCATTTTATGTTTATATCTAATAGTTTGAGGAGATCATTAAAGCTTTTCCTATGAGGTAGGCATGGATACTTTAATGGGGCATGCTATAATTGGCATGATCTTGAACATGTTACGTAAGTATACATCTTATGGTAATAAAGGAGAAAGAGTATATTGAGTGACATAAAAAGCAATATAGGTACAATTCAGATATATTTAAATTGGATTGTAAATGATGAAGACCAATTTGTACTGAGATACCTCATTTGTACTGTGATTTTTTTCTTTCTTCCTTTTATGCATCTACTTCTTTAATTTTTTTTCTTTACCTTTCTATGTAGTTTGAATACTAGTGGACAAGACATAAAAAATAAGAAATTTATTTTGAGATTGTTATTTTTAAAAATTTTTCTTTATTTTTGTTAGTTCTACTTAGTTGTACATGACAGCAGAATGCATTTCAATTTATTGTACACAAATGGAGCACAACATTTCAATTCTCTGGTTGTACACCGTGTAGAGACACACCATTTGTACAATTATGCATGTTCCTAGGGTAATGATGTCCATCTCATCCCACCATCTTTCCTACCCCCAAAACCCCTCCCACTCTCTCCTTTGCCCAATCCAAAGTTCCTACATTCTTTCCATGCCTCCCCACCATGGTTACTTTTGGATTGAATCTGATTCCTTTCACCTGTCAATGTTTTGGGGGAAGACCTATCATAATAACTCTGACTGAGCTCAACCTCTGCTGGGTCATCGTTTCCATAAAGAACCCTCCTCCCATCCTGTTAATATTTGTATGATGCCCACATAATACTTGGTAAACTTTTGCCTCAATAACTTTTTAAACTTGACACTTTTTCATGCAGTGTTGAACCATTATTTTTCTGTTTTTTTTAAGACTTACTGGGAGAGGTGACAAGAACTCACAGAATATCTTAAGAAACTAAAGAAAATTTAATGTATCCCTATGAATATACTCTCATACATTAAATTTCCCTCAAACAGAGCACAAGTTATTGTCTTTTTTCCCCCTCTCATATGCAGAATTAACTTTATGACATAAAAAAATGGGTAAAAGTTTAAGTGTAGGGAAGTAAGAGTGTTCAAAACTGAAAGCATTTCCTCTCTCAATGCATACCCTCAGGGCAGGTTTTAGATTATGAACTCAGATGTAGTAGTTTTATATATTTTTTTCAGTAATTACTGTCTACTAAAAGAATTTCAGGAAAAATTTGAAGTCAAATTAGCAGCAAAAGCAGTGAGAGAAAATAAGTTTGTCAATGTTGTTGATTAGAGAGCACTTGAAACTGGTTTAAAAATCATGAACCTAAAATAGGGGGGTACCATTCTAACATTGACTCCTCTGTTAGATTACTCAACCCAACACTAACCTAGGTACTTCCACGAAGGACTTTATAAATGAAATGAAGTCACTAATCACCTAACTTTAAATGAGTGAGCTTACCCAGGATTATCTGAGTGTGCCTATTATATTCACATGAACACTCAGAAGCAGAAGAAAGAAGAGTATCACAGATTGTGGCAGAAGACATGAGGCAGAAGATGATGCCAGAGAAAACTTGCCCTTGGTGGTCGTGAATGGATCTACAAACTGGGACTAATCCAGAACTTCTAAGTAGAAACTCTCCAACAGAAAATGAGGTTCTTCGTCTCACAACAGCATGGGATTGATTTTGCCAAAAAAACCGAAGGGGCTGGGAAATAGATTCTTCTACATCCTCTAGAAGAAAATATGGTCCTGAAGGTATCTCAACTTCTGCCTTGTTAAATTCCAAGAAGAAAAATCAGTTGAACTGTGCTGTACACAGACTCCTAAACTACAGAACTGATCGATAATAAATTTGTGCTATTTTTAGCAGCTGAATTTGTGGCAATTGTTATGGTAGTAGTGAAAAAGCTAATACAGAACATGTTTCTGAACCAAAAAACTTGTGATGGGAGGCCAGGTAGATATAGAATCAATAAACGGTGTGGCAAGTAATGGCCTGAAGGAAGGAGACAAGACTACTATCCTCCCTATGCTATGGAGAACTCCAGAGGACTCAGAAATAATTCCTTGGGTCAGACAGAGTTGTGGTTTCTGGTGATTATCTAGAAATACAACTGTCATCGATCTATTATAGAAATGGGAATGCTTGGTTAAAATCCCTTCCTCCAATAAAAACAGACTTCTGCTAATATTGAAAGTTTATTCATCATCTGGCCATCGTCCTTTGATTGAATAAACAATGAGAAATATTCCTATACAAATCGCTACAAGGGATGGTATCAAATCAAGATAGAGAATACAAAAGGCAAAGCAAGATTTTAGTGAATAAATTGTATTAAATACATTAAAATTGAGAGGCATCAAGAAAATACCCATGATGAAAAGGAAAACTGCTTGAAAGGCAACCTGTTCCACTTTTTTTTGAGATTAAAACATGTGTTTTAATCATTCTGCTCTGTACTCTTTCTCATATTTACTGAGATACAGTTCGCATACCATAAAATCAAACTATTTTAAGTGAACAGTTATGTTCAGTTTTGACCAACATATGAAAGAACCCATGTAACTAATCACTGCTCCTAACATTCAGAATATTTTTTATAACTTTCAAAAGTTCCTGTATGAGTTGCTATCAGTCCCTGCCACTTCCCATTTCAGTCAAGAATACTACTTTTCTCACTATAGATTTGTGTTTTTTTTTTTTTTTCAGAACTCCACATAAAAATGAGTCATACAGTACATAGATTTTTTTTTTGCACCAGGCGAAATATTTTTGAGATTTTTCCATATTCTTGCATTTATTAGCTGTTGCTTCCCTTTTTTAAAAAAATAATGCAATTCCTTTGATTCTACTGTCTACACTACCTATTGACAGATTAAAAACGTGGACTTTCTTCAATTTTAAGTTGTTACCCTACCTCCTTTATGGAGATTTGCATATAAGGTCTTTTTATGAGAATTAAGTTTTTATTTCTCTGGGACAAATATTAGAGGGTTTGCTTATATGCATGTAACATGATATTTAGCATTATTAAAAATCAAGAAATTGTTCTCTGCAGTGGTAGTCTGTTATTGAACCTCTACCAGGTAGATATTTATATGAATATATATCAGCCACTATAAATTAATTTTTATGAATGATGAGTTTTACTGGGTTTTCAACCAGATATCCATACTTTTCCAGCATCATTTGTTGAAAGAGTTATCCATTTCTAACTGAATTTCCTTGGTTCTTTGTTGAAACACACAGGTCATATCTGTGTGTGATTATATTCACACAATTCATTTTTATTCTGTTGAAATTTATGTATTATATGTCAAAGCCACACAGTTTGTGTGTGTTGGGGGTACTGGAGATCAAACCCAAAGCCTTTGCAAATGCTGGGCAAGTGCTGTATCACTGAACTGTACCCCTGGCCTTAAACCACACTTTCTGAATCACTGTAGATTTATATTAAATTTTGAAATCAGAAAATTATAAGTCTTCCACATCTATTCTTCTCTTTCAAGATTATTTTGGCTAAACTATATTGTTAACTTTGCCATGTAATTTCTTTTTTTTTATTGGTTGTTCACAACATTACAAAGCTCTTGACATATCATATTTCATACATTAGAATCAAGTGGGTTATGAACTCCCATTTTTACCCCAAATACAGATTGCAGAATCACATCAGTTACACATCACATTTTTACATAATGTCATATTAGTGACTGTTGTATTCTGCTACCTTTCCTATCCTCTACTATCCCCCCTCCCCTCCCCTCCCATCTTCTCTCTCTACCCCATCTACTGTAATTCATTTACCTCCATGTTTGTTATCCCATTCCCCTCATAACCTCTTATATGTAATTTTGTATAACAATGAGGGTCTCCCTCCATTTCCATGTGATTTCCCTTTTTTTCTCCATTTCCCTCCCACCTCATGTCTCTGTTTAATGTTAATCTTTTCTTCCTGCTCTTCATCCCTGTTCTGTTCTTAGTTGCTTTCATTATATCAAAGAAGACATTGGTATTCGTTTTTTAGGGATTGGCTAGCTTCACTAAGCATAATCTGCTCTAGTGCCATCCATTTCCCTGCAAATTCCGTGATTTTGTCATTTTTTAGTGCTGCGTAATACTCCATGGTGTATAAATGCCACATTTTTTTATCCATTCATCTATTGAAGGGCATCTGGGTTGATTCCACAGTCTAGCAATTGTGAATTGTGCTGCTATGAACATCGATGTGGCAGTATCCCTGTAGTGTGCTCTTTTAAGGTCTTCAGGAAATAGTCCAAGAAGGGCAATAGCTGGGTCAAATGGTGGTTCCATGCCCAGCTTTCCCAGGAATCTCCATACTGCTTTCCAAATTGGCCGCACCCCTTTGCAGTCCCACCAGCAGTGTACAAGAGTACCCTTTTCCCCACATCCTCGCCAGCACTCGTTGTTTGACTTCATCATGGCTGCCAATCTTACTGGGGTGAGGTGGTATCTTAGGGTGGTTTTGATTTGCATTTCCTTGACTGCTAGAGATGGTGAGCATTTTTTCATATACTTGTTGATTGATTGTATGTCCTCCTCTGTGAAGTGTTTGTTCATGTCCTTGGCCCATTTGTTGATTGGGTTATTTGTTTTCTTATTGTCTAATTTTTTGAGTTCTTTGTATACTCTGGATATTAGGGCTCTATCTGAAGTGTGAGGAGTAAAAATTTGTTCCCATGATGTGGGCTCCCTATTTACCTCTCTTATTGTTTCTTTTGCTGAGAAAAAAATTTTCAGTTTAAGAAAGTCCCATTTGTTGATTCTTGTTATTAACTCTTGTGCTATGGGTGTCCTATTAAGGAATTTTGAGCCCGAGCCCACAATATGCAGATCGGAGCCAACTTTTTCTTCTATTAGATGGAGAGTCTCTGATTTGATATCAAGCTCCTTGATCCACTTTGAGTTGACTTTTGTGCATGGCGAGAGAAAGGGATTCAGTTTCATTTTGTTGCATATGGATTTCCAGTTTTCCCAACACCATTTGTTGAAGATGCTATCCTTTCTCCATTGCATGTTTTTAGCTCCTTTATCAAATATAAGATAGTTGTAGCTTTGTGGATTAGTCTCTGTGTCCTCTATTCTGTACCATTGGTCCACCCGCCTGTTCTGGTACCAGTACCATGCTGTTTTTATTACTATTGCTCTGTAGTATAGTTTAAAATCTGGTATCGCTATACCACCTGATTCACACTTCCTGCTTACAATTGTTTTTGCTATTCTGGGTCTTTTATTTTTCCATATGAATTTCACGATTGCTTTATCTATTTCTACAAGAAATGCCATTGGGATTTTGATTGGCATTGCATTAAACCTATAGAGAACTTTTGGTAATATCGCCATTTTGATGATGTTAGTTCTGCCTATCCATGAACCAGGTATATTTTTCCATCTTCTAAGATCCTCTTCTATTTCTCTCTTTAGGGTTCTGTAGTTTTCATTGTATAGGTCTTTCACCTCTTTTGTTAGGTTGATTCCCAAGTATTTTATTTTATTTTTTGAGGATATTGTGAATGGAGTGTTTTTCCTCATTTCTGTTTCAGAAGTTTTGTTGCTAATATACAGAAATGCCTTTGATTTATGTGTGTTGATTTTATATCCTGCCACTTTGCTGAATTCATTTATTAGTTCTAGTAATTTTTTTGTAGACCCTTTTGGGTCTTCTAGGTATAGAATCATGTCATCCACAAATAGTGATAATTTAAGTTCTTCTTTTCCTATTTTTATGCCTTTAATTTCTTTCGTCTAATTGCTCTGGCCATTGTTTTGAGAACTATATTGAATAGAAGTGGTGAGAGAGGGCATCCCTGTCTTGTTCCAGATTTTAGAGGGAATGCCTTCAATTTTTCTCCATTCAGAATGATGCTAGCCTGAGGCTTAGCATAGATAGCTTTTACAATGTCGAGGTAAGTTCCTGTTATCCCTAGTTTTTTTCTAATGTTTTGAACATAAAGGGATGCTGTACTTTGTCAAATGCTTTTTCTGCATCTATCGAGATGATCATATGGTTCTTATCTTTAAGTCTATTGATGTGGTGAATAACATTTATTGATTTCCGTATATTGAACCATCCTTGCATCCCAGGGATGAATCCTACTTGATCATGGTGCACAATTTTTTTGATGTGATTTTGTATTCGATTCGCCAGAATTTTATTGAGAATTTTTGCATCTAGGTTCATCAGAGATATTGGTCTGTAGTTTTCTTTCTTTGAGGTGTCTTTGTCTGGTTTCGGATTCAGGGTGATGTTGTCCTCATAGAATGAATTTGGCAGAGCTCCCTCTTTTTCTATTTCCTGAAATAACTTGAAAAGTATTGGTATTAATTCTTCTTTAAAGGTTTTGTAAAACTCCGCTCTATACCCATCCGGTCCTGGGCTTTTCTTGGTTGGAAGTCTTTTGATTGCTTCTTCTATTTCATCTATTGATATTGGTCTGTTTAAGTTGTGAGTATCCTCCTGACTCAGTCTGGGCAAATCATATGACTTAAGGAATTTATCGATGTCTTCACTATCTTCTATTTTATTGGAATATAGGTTTTCAAAATAATTTCTAATTGTCTTCTGTATTTCTGAAGCGTCTGTTGTAATATTGCCTTTTTCATCCTGTATGTTAGTAATTTGAGTTCTCTCTCTTCTTCTCTTCGTTAGTATGGCTAGGGGTCTGTCGATCTTATTTATTTTTTCAAAGAACCAACTTTTTGTTTTTTTAATTTTTTCAATAGTTTCTTTTGTTTCAATTTCATTGATTTCTGCTCTGGTTTTAATTAATTCTTGCCTTCTGCTACATTTGCTGTTGTTTTGCTCTTCCTTTTCTAGGGATTTGAGATGAAGTGTGAGCTCATATATTTGTTGTTTTTTCCTTTTTTTGAGGAATGACCTCCAGGTGATGAATTTCCCTCTTAAAACTGCTTTCATTGTGTCCCATAGATTCCGATATGTTGTGTCTGTATTTTCATTTATCTCTAAGAATTTTTTGATTTCCTCCTTTATGTCTTCTGTAACCCATTGATCATTCAGTAATGTATTGTTCATTGTCCATGTGATGTAGGATTTTTCCTTCCTTCTTTTATCATTGATTTCCAGTTTCATTCCATTATGATCTGGTAAAGTGTATGGTATTATCTCCACCCCTTTATATTTACTGAGGGTTGCCCTATGGCATAATATATGGTCTATTTTTGAGAAGGATCCATGTGCTGCTGAGAAAAAAGTATATCCACTTGATGATGGTTGATATATTCTATATATGTCAGTTAAGTCTAGGTTATTGATTGTGATATTGAGGTCAATAGTTTTTTTATTAAACTTTTGTTTGGAGGATCTGTCCAATGGTGAGAGAGGTGTGTTGAAGTCACCCATGATTATTGTGTTGTGGTCTATTTGATTCTTGAACTTGAGGAGAGTTTGTTTTATGAAAGTCGCAGCGCCATTATTTGGTGCATAAATATTGATAATTGTTATGTCTTGTTGGTCAATG
This sequence comes from Spermophilus citellus, assembly GCF_964194105.1. NCBI lineage: Eukaryota > Metazoa > Chordata > Mammalia > Rodentia > Sciuridae > Spermophilus > Spermophilus citellus. Next base: position 43,353,482 of record NC_138197.1, read on the forward strand.
GTTCCTTTTAACAGTATATAATGTCCTTCCTTATCCCTTTTGATTAACTTAGTCTTGAAGTCGATTTTATTCGCTATGAGAATGGCCACCCCTTCTTGCTTACGAGGACCGTGTGCGTGGTATATTTTTTCCCAACCTTTTACCTTGAGCCTGTGTATGTCTTTTCCAATCAGATGTGTCTCCTGGAGGCAGCATATTATTGGATTTGTTTTTTTAATCCATGTTACCAGCCTATGTCGCTTTATTGGAGAGTTTAAGCCATTAACGTTTAGAGTTACTATTGATATATGGTTTGTACTTCCTGCCATGTTTGATTATTTATCTCTTTTTTTTTTTTTCTAATTTAGTTTGTTTCTCCATGATTAGCTTTCCCCCATCCTCTGTCTTTACCGAGGCACTTCCCGCTGATGGTTTTGGTTATTATTTTTCATTTCTTCCTCGTGTAGAGTTTTGCTCAAGACGCTTTGCAATGCTGGTTTTCTGGCTACAAATTCTTTTAGCTTTTTTTATCATGAAATATTTTTATTTCGTTGTTGTATCTGAAGCTTAATTTTGCTGGATACAGATTTCTTGGTTGGCATCCATTGTCTTTCAGTGTTTGAAATATGTTGTTCCAGGATCTTCTCGCTTTCAGCGTCTATGATGAAAAATCCATTGTTAACCTTATTGGTTTACCTCTAAATGTAATCTGCCTCTTTTCTCTTGTAGCTTTTAATATTTTCTCTTCGTTCTTTATATTGGATATTTTCATAACAATGTGTCTTGCCATTGGTCTACTGTGATTTTGTGTGCTCGGTTTCCTGTATGCATCTACAATTTGTATATCTGTTTCCTCTTTTATTTCTGGAAAGTTTTCTGTAATTATTTCATTCAGCAGTTTACTCATTCCCTTGGTATGAATCTCTGTGCCTTCCTCTATCCTGATGACTCGTAAGTTTGGTTTTTTTAAGTTATCCCAAATCTCTTGGATGTTTTTCTCGTGATTTTTTACCAGCCTATCTGAGTTGGCTAGACTCTTTTCAAGATGATATATTTTGTCTTCATTATCTGACGTTCTGGCTTCTACTTGCTCCACTCTGTTAGTGATACTCTCGATTGAGTTTTTAATTTGGTTTATTGTTTCCTTCATTTCTAGAATTATTGTTTGATTTTTTTTATAATCTCTATCTCCTGATAAAGATGCTTAACTTCTTCTTTTATCTGTTTATGTAATTCATTTTCAATGTGATCTTTAAGGTTCCTTTCCATCTCTCTAAGGTGTTCCTTGAGTTCTTTATATGACCATTTTTCTGATGACTCTAGGTCCTCCTGAATATTTAGGCTGTCCTTCATTGTTTGTACTCCTTTTCTTCCTTGCTTTTTTATGCTCATGATACTTCTTGTTCTGTTTGACTGCTGAGTTACTGTTTACTCTTATAAATTTATTTGATGCTTGGGAGGAGAGATATTAGAAGGGAAGAAGTCACTAAAGAGAGTGAGTGTAGGCAGGTAGAATTCAAGAAAGGGGGAATAAGAAAATTGAAAAGAAATGAAAAGACAAAAGAAAAAAAGTGAAAAGAAAGAAAGAAAAAAAACGAAAAAATAAAAATTTAAAAAAAATTATAATGATAATAAACAAATGGAAATTAAAGTTTAAAAAATAATAGTAATAATAATAGAATAAAAAGAATTTAAAAATTGAAACCATTAATAAGAAAGTTGAAGAACAACAACAACATCAACAACAAAAAGTGAAAATAAAATTTAAAAAAAACTACCAATAATAATCATTAAAAAAAAATAATAATAATAAATGCGAGCTGCAGCCTTACTGCTCGCACTGAAGTCGTGATGGACTCACTCCACCTTGGCTGGAGTCGTGGCGGATTCACTCCACCTAGGCCCCTTTCTTGACATGGTGCTGAGTCTTTGTCAACAGATCTCCTTTAATGATCTTTACTTCATCTTTTAAGACGTGGCAACATACGATGCGGGCGTGGCGGCGCGGAGCACTGAGCGGCTTACTCACTTCCCGCTGCCATCTTCCCCTATCATCTCCTTTCTTTCCAATCAGAATGGCAAAATTTCCGCCAACTATCACAAACTTTATATACACCACATGTCTTCTAAAACAGCGGCAGGACTGATTTTTTTCCATGTCTAGAGCAGCATCTTGCTTCTTTAAAACACTGTGCGGCGCTCAGTCTCTGAAGCCCATTCACATGGTCCACTCCCTGCCCTCCTTCCACGCGGCCGAGGCGGGTCCAGTAGCTCCACTGCGGACCCGGGAGCCGGTGGGCCCTCCGAGATCTCTGAGGGGGCAGCTCCGGGGTGTCCCCGGCCTGGCCGCCGGATCCCTCCCTGGCGTGAGCCGCGGATTTGTGTGTGCCCGGAGAGTGCTCGGTGCACGGGGAGAAGCGCCGTGCGCCCGGACAGCGGAGGACGCCGGGCTCGGAGCTCAGCCTCGCCTCTGCTCTCGCGGCCGACCAAAACAAGCCTGCCATGTAATTTCTAAGAATCAGTTTGTCAATTTCTATATAAAACTCAACCAGATGGGAATTTGTAATTTCATTGTCTCTATCAGTTTAAAGAGAATTGACACCTTAATTTTTAATTTTTTCCCATAAGTAAACATTGTATATAATTTCAATTATTTAGACTCTTCTTCTTTTTTAAAATTTTTAATTTTAATTTGTTATATACAACAACAGAATGCATTACAATTCATATCTCTGGTTGTACACAAAGCATATCGTTCTTGTCTTCATACATGTACTTAGGGTAATGATATCCATCTCATTCCACTGTGTCTCCTACCCTTATGCTCCTTCCTTCTCCTCCCTCCCCTTTTCCTCTTTGCCTATCTAGAGTTCATTTCTTGTCTGTCAGTGGTAATTTGTGGGTTTCAATGTGTAAACCTTGCATACACTTTGTTAAATTCATATCTAAGTATATTATAGTCTTGATAGTCTTAAAATGTTTTTAATTTTTTTCCTAGTTTTAAAATGATTTTTCTTGGAAATAAAATTTATTTGCATATGCTGACATTATATAATTTGAACTTGCCATTTCACTTATTAATTTCTCAGATATTTGGTAGATTTTAGTGTTTTTAATATATACAATTTTGTTAGCTTTCTGTTATTGTGAGAAAATACCTAAGATAGACAACTTGAAGGAGGATAGGCTTATTATTTTGTCATATGGTTTTAGAAGTTTCAGTCCATGGTTGGCTAACTCCCTTGCTTTTGAGCCTTTGGTAAGGCAGAGCATTGTGGCAGGGTACACATGGTAGAACAAATTTACTCACCTCATGGTGGCTAGAAAGCAGAGAGAGAGGAAGAGGAGAAAATCCCAATATCCCCTTCAAGGGCACATCCCCAGTGGCCTATCCTCATCTAACTAGGCACCTCCATTTAAATATTCTACCAACTCCCAATAATACAGGCTAGGACCAAGACTTTAACACATGAACCTTCAGGAACATTTCAGATTCAAACTATGCCAACAATTTTATTCAGAGATAATTTAAAATTTTGATGTATACTTTGAATCTCTGTTGTTCCCATTAATGGTACTGAGCAGAAATTCTGTTACAATGTTGAAGATAAGCACATCAGTCTGTTGTGGATTATATTGATGGATTTTCAAGTATTAAAGTAACCTCACATACTTGAGATAAAAATTGATGTGTTGATGATGTATTTTATTTATATAACATGCTAGTTTGATATGCTGATATTTTGTTTATGTTTACCAGTGTTAATATGGGATATTAGTGTTTTATTCTAATAATATATTTGTCCAAATTTGGAAATATTCTCTACTCCTGTATGCTCCAAAGCCTTGTATAAGAGTTGTAATATATATTTATTAAATTGTCAGTAGACTTCACAAGTAACAAAAATTGGTCCTAGATATTCTCTTTTCATTCTTTATATTTTGTCTGTGACAATGTTTAAATTTTATAGTTATATATCACTTGGTACATATAAGGAAATGCAAGTTTTCTATTTCCTCTTATGTCGGTTTTATTAATTTGTTTAGGTTTTAAAATGACCATTTCATTGAAGTTATTGAACTAATGGGAATAATTTTTTTTTTTCAGAATAGCCCTTTATAGTCATTTCAGTATCAGTAAGCTCTGTTAAAATGTTCTACTTTTCAATCCTGTTACAGGTAGCTTACAATTTTCTTTTCTACCTTTTTTCCTTCATCATTCTAGCTAGAGTTTTATTAGTTTAAGAGATCCTTTCAAAGAAAATCCTCTTGGTTTCATCCATGTTGCTCTATATTTTGCTCTTTTTCTATTTCATTGATTTCTAATGTTACATTTATTTTTATTTCTTTTACTATGTATTTAATTCATCCTTATTCTAACTTCTTAATGTAAATATTTATATTACACATCATAGACCACTCTTATTTTCTAATATAAGAATTTAGAGGTATAAATGTCCATATAAACACTGTTAGGTTTGCATCCACAGTTTTTAAGTTCTCATTTTAAAAAATGTTTTTTTTTAGGTATACATAATATTAGGTATACTATAATATATAGTGTATTTTGACATGTTGTATGTATATGGAGTATAACTTATTCTAATCAGGATTCCATTTAATATCTCATTTTTTAAATTATGAAGTTCAACATAATTTCTAGTTTCACTTGCCATTTCTTTTTCAATACATAAATCATTTTAAAATATTTTATTCAGTTATTTATTAAGGCTTTTCTAAATATCATCTTGTTATTTGATTTGTTTCAGTATTCTTGTGACTAACATATGTTTAATTATTCCAGTCCGTTTTAGTTCATTGAAACATGTTTTATGGTCTAGCATGTGGACTGTCTTAATTAGTGTTCTATGTGCACTTGAAGATAATGTTATTCCACTATTCATGGGTGGAAAGCTTTCTAAATAGGAGTTAGGTAATTTTGGTTGAGATTCTTGTTGGAGTTTTCTCACTCATTTTCTCTGCAATCTTTCTATCAAGTACTAAAAGAGGGAAAATCAAAAAATTAATGCTAATTAGTGGTCATTGAGTAGATTTGTATATTTCTTTAATTCTCTATTTTTTCATTATAATTAACTTAATAGTATTAGTATGTACACTTTCAGCATTGTTTTATCCAGCCAAATAACTGCCCTCTCAATTGTTATGAGAGGACTTCAAGAATCGCTGGTAAGATCTGGAAGAGTTTTTTCATTATGATTTGTTTAGCTGTCATCCTACTGTGTGGAGATTCTCTATTATTGGCCCATGTGTTCCATGAGGTCTATCCATTCTGGTTAAATTTTAACCCCAACACTTTGAAAGTTCTGAAAGTTTTATTTTTTTTATAGTGGATATATTTTGGGAGTTGTATTTTCTCAAAAGTTCTTTGCCTGACATTCTGGAGTTGTTTTGTATATATACACCTTAACATTCAGCCAAAGAATCATGGTGACCATTTTGCAGATGTTTTGAACATTTTCTCTGCACATCTTCTTCTTTTGTCAGTACTCTAACTTTCCTATCCCAGCACTTGACACATTGATAATCCAATGCCCTAGTAATAACATGCAGAAAGCTATGGCATTCAGAGGTCTCCTTTCTTATTGTTCTTTGTTGTTTCCTTCCATTGGTTTACATTTCTTTGCAACTTACTCTAATCAATAAATTAAAACAGCGATGTCAAGAGTTTTCCATTATTATAGTTAATTGCAGCTGGAGGGAACATTCAGTATTTGTTACTTATCAACCAGATATCCTATTCCATGTTGAAACATTATCATTTGTATGTTTTTGGTTGAAGTAAATCTATCTTTCTATAAATCTTACCCATTAATTTACATTTTATTTTTGGCATGAAATAAAAATAAAATTCTCTTATTTCATCTCACTTAAATAGCTAAAAATTATAACCACTATCATTTGGAAAAAAATAGTAGTTTTACATTGTTTCTGTTAATTGTACCCATAAAGTGCTGAGCTTACTTTACTATTTTATTTTCATAATTATATTTTAATGATGTTCCAGTTAACTTTTTCCCCCATACTGTGGATTAAACATAAGGCCCTAGGCATGCTAGTCAAGTGCTTTATCACTGAGGTACATCCCGAGATCGGTTTTTTTGAACAAAAGTATTTTGAAATCATTTTTCATTTAATTCCATCATTTTGAACTCTATTCTCACCTACTTATATCACCTATTTTCCCTTTATTTATTGAAAAACAGTTTTATTATTTCACTGAATAGTAAACTGATGCCCATTTAAAAAAATAAAGGACAGGAAAATTACCAAAGAGAAATGGACTTACAATGCAAATAATCTTTATTTCTGTCTCTTTTTAATTGGTATAATTTTAACTGGCATAATTTTGAAGGTTCATTCAGTCATATTTTGTAAGATTTCTAAAGCAGACAGTGAATCTTCTCTGAGAGATTTTTCCAGAAGGAGTTCCTGTCTCTAATTACAACATTTCCATAATAAGTATCATTGATACATAGCAAAATTTATTCTTTTAAAAAATTTCAACCAAATGCCATTTTAAAATGAAGCACCAAGGCCTCCACTTTCTTAAAGAATTCTTGATGTGGCCAATTATATCAAGTGTGATTTGTTTAAGTGGTGATTTTCTTTAGGACATTTGTGACAAGTTTGATTATGTAAGTTCTTTCATATAGTAACTTCTCATTCTTTAGTTATTAGCTATGATTGACATCTCTGTTGCTTGGAACATAGCTTCGAAAATATTAATATTTTAAGATGACCTCTCTTTTAAAAATTCTATTGTTTTACATAATGATATAAATAATAATGCCTAACATTTATTAAGGATTTATTTTTTGTTAAACTCTTTACGTGTATTCTGAGTATAAGTAACCCTTCTCACCACGTCTTTTGTTGCTTTCTTTCTCCTCTTTTGGTGAATTGAAAATCTTGTGTAAAGGTTTTTTTCTCATTTTTTTCTCTAATTATCATGTTTGGTGACATAAAACTACATATGGACATACCACTGATGTGCCAAGTGAAGCTATCTAATGGGTTAATTTGTCCTTTACACATTGTCCTTTATGAACCTGCCTTTTGTTCTCTTTGTCTTTGACTGGCATTTTAAATTTGGAAGAAAAATTCACTAAATTATTTATTAAGATACTAACTACTAGAGTCAGCTATTCCAGGAGAAAGAAACAAGACAAACATTCATCAGAAGACCTCCTGATCAGTAATGTTTCTCTTCAGATTTATAGAACCCAAAACATCTGATGACCTTCAGTAACATCTGAATGGGCCACAAATCGATGAACCACTACAAGATTAATGTTTATTCTAGTGCCCACATTTCTGTGGCTAAAAATACAATTCCTTAAATTTCGCATATAAGCTATTTTCTTATAGTTTTTGGGTATCATGGTCATTAGGATCACAGTCGGGCCATTTTTTGATCACCTAGCTCATTATAATAAAATACTTTCTGTATCACCACCTTACCTTTTGAGTAAATAGCTTCCAGTATGTAGCAAATAGACTGAGTCTTTGTGCAGTAACATTAGCCATTCTATCTCTTGCATTCCAATAATTGCACTTTGAATATTCACCAGCATTTCAGATCTCATAAATCCTAGGATCTATATAATTTTTAAAAGTCAATATAGGGTCTGCACAGTGGCACATGTCTGTAATCCCAGCAACTCGGAAGGCTTAGGTTGGAGGATCTCAAGGTCAAAGTCAGCCTCAGTAATTTAGTGAGGCACTAAGCAACATAGCAAGACCCTGTCTCAAAATTAAAAAATAAAAAAAAAGAGGCTAGGATTGGGCTCAGTAGTAAAGTGCCTCTGAGTTCAATCCCAGGTACCAACAACAACAACAACAACAACAACAACAAAAGATACAGCAAATAGTGGGATTCTATAGAGAATAGACTCTATCTCTGTTCACTCACACACACACATACAAACAAATACACTCCATAAATAGCATATTTTGATGAATCACAATAGCCAAAATGGTACTTTGAAAAAAATGCTGAATGCATTTGAATGTATTGTTTGGTTAAGAATAAAATGCAATGTTGATTTGGGAAGCTGATAAGAAAATTAGAAGGGTAGATATAAAGCACCATGAGAAAACTTCAGCTGTAAATACCTTATTGGATTAATCTTCTTGAAGGTAAAATATGTGTTAAAATTTTCCTTTTTTCTTGAGGATGTATTTTATTTAGTAAGTTTCCATAGTAGGATAAAAGATGTTAAAATAATGAATATATGATTAAGGGTGGATTATATTTGAGATTATTTTGTATCAAAGAAGGTGTTAATCATGTATACTACTTTAACAAGTCATTAATAAAATTTAGGCTTCTGTAAATACAAAAATAAGATCATATAAAATAATTTCCATGCTTTTAAATTGGTTATTACTAGAACTTTGCATTTATTGATCTGAATGAAATACTGCACATTTGTATTTTATTTGTATTTAAATAAATATCAAAACATGAATTACAATTTCTTTCTTCAATACAAAATCTTTCATTGAGTGTTATGGTCTGAATATGGTCCACTCCAAACTTCATGTGTTGCTAACATGATAATATTAAGAGGTGAGACTTTAAGAAATGGATAGACCACCCTCATAAGTGGGATTAAGATCCATTCATTGATATACCCTTCTTGCTTCTGCCAGTTGAGGATATTGTGTCCCTTTCCTCTTAAGAGGCAGCAATAAGATGCCATCTTTAGAGAAGTCCTCACCTGATAAGCAAACCTGCCATCATCTGGATCTAGATTTCCCAACCTTCAAACTGAGAGAAATAAATCATCCAGGAAGTGGTATTGTGTTATAGAAGCACAAATGGACTAAGACAATATTTGTACAGAGATGTATATCTAAAAATAGTTTTGGATATGCATAATGGGCAGAGGCAGAAAGAGTTTGGAGGAGCATGCTAGAAAAAACTTATACTGCTGTGAGTAGAACATTAAGAGCAATTCTGGCAAGGGCTGAGAAGAGAAGAGCTATGGGAAATCCTCATTCTTCTTAGAAATTACTTAAGTGACCATGAACTAAAACTTGGTAGAAATAAGGATAGTGAAAGCCATTCCGATGAGGTCTCCATTGGAAATGAGGAACAAAGTACTGGAAACTAGAGAAAAGGTCATCCTTGATACAAACTGGCAAAGAGCTCGGCTGAACTGTGTACACCTTTTCTAGAACTCATCAGAGGCAGAACTTCAGAGTGATTAAGCCAAAGAAATCTCTAAGCAGCATAGTTTTCAGGGTGCTTCATGGCTTCCATTAGTGATTTATAGTTAAACTTGAGAACAGAGAAATGATTTAAAGGTGAAATTTATAATTTAAAAAGGAAGCAAGAAATAAAACTTGGAAATTAAGTTTATCACTTAAAAGAATAAACATGTTTAGGAGAGAAACCAAGGGTGTGGTCAAGCAACTTTTAGATAAAGAGATTAGAATGGATAGAAGAAAAGCAAAATATGATTCAAAAGACAATGGGAGAATGACTGCAGAGGCATCTCAGAGATCTCTGAGGCTGACATGTCCATCACAGTTCCAGAGTCCCAACATCTTGAGGGTGTACCAGTTTCAAGGAAGGTCCAAGGAAAACTCCCCAGGATTCTGAGAACCACCCAGAATTGGCTCAAGTCTCTCCTCACATTCTAGTGCAGCAGCACTTCTTTACAGCAGGTGCCTTCCACAGTACAGTTAAAGCATCACCTGGGCTCACCTGGGCCACCAGCTGTGGCTCAGGTAATGCTTGGACTCTACTGTGGAAGGCACCTGCTATAAACCTTCACAGCATCTGCTTCGTTCTATTTCTGTAGGTTGAAGTGTTCAAGAGCTGAGGAGGCTGCCTCCACCTAGATTCAAGAATGACTAGGACAGCCTGTTGACCCAGACAGATACTTGCTGCAGGAGAAGGCCACCTCGGAGAGCCCCTGCAAGGACAGTGCTTTCAGAAGCCATAGAAGGCAGAGCTACCCCTAATATACTACATCTGCAGTTCCATCAGCAAGGAATGCCAGCCAGGAAAGCCACAGAACTTTAACCATAAGAGTTGAGGTGTGTGGGTTTTGTTCAGCAAAGTCATGGGGCTACGTTTCCCTGAGGTCTTGGCAGATCAACCCCCACCCCAGGGGTTGGAACATGGAATCAGGGAGTATGATTCTTAGGATAAGAATTGGCATTATTTGTCTTGTTGGGTTTGGAACTTGTTTGGAATATGTTACTTCTTCCTTTTCTCCTGAACCTCCTTTTTGGAATGGAGATGTCTATACTATGCCTATTCCAGCTCTGTGTTTTGGAAGCACATAACTTGTTTATTATCACAGTTAACTTATGGGGAATTTGCTATAGGCTGAACTATATATTGTGTCTCATCCATACAATGCTTAGATGAAACTTTGGAGTTAGACTTTAAAGTTGATGCTGAATCAAGTTGACTTTTGGGGAGATATCGGGATAGAATGCATTATGTGTGAGAAAGACATGAAATTTGGGGCCAAGGGTAGAATGCTATGGTGTCAATGTGTCCCTTCCCAAATTCAGGCATTGTTAATGTGACAATATTAAGAGATACAGATTGTAAGAAGTGATTAAGCTGTCAAGATTTTTCACTTGTCTCAAAGAGTGAGGCCCCATGTCAATGTTTGCTCTTCATTAGCTCTGAAAATTTATTTATCCCAAATTATTACTAATTTGAGCAGATCAATAAAGAAAAGAATTTTTCTCCCAATTTTATATGTGCTGAGTTTGTGGATGGAGCATAAGTCAGTGTCATGGCCAACAACAAGGCTCATCTCAGGGGGCTGTGTGCAGGTTGCTAAGAGAAGCCTAGGAATGCTGAAGGTGTGTTCTTCCCTCTTTGCAAGTGAGGGGCTGTGGGAGCTCATCCCTGGAGCCTTCCTTAGCCAGCTGCTCCTCTTAACTCACTCTCATCCCTCATCCAGCACAGGACAGCAGTACTGCATTAGTGGCTAAGTGCAGGGAACACCATGGACCGCGTGATGGTATTCAGAACTCCTTATCCTCACATGCTTTTGCTGTGCAGTTCATTTTTTAACAAAGGACTAGAAAAGAAAATGTGGATGTGAGCAGGGGGTGAAAGACCATTTTGTAGCAAATGAATTACATTCAAAGTCAATTTTTAACTAATTCTTCCTGTGGCTATTAAAAGAGCTAGTGTTACTTAGAGTCACAAACTAGTCCCCAGAAAATGAATATCAGTGAGAGATCCACTTCTGGGCATAAAGCATCCTCTTTAGAGAAAATCATTCTCAAAGTCCATATATTCAGTTTGTTCTCACTATTCTAAGGCAGGTTTAAAAAATATAACAGAAAGGAAGAAAAAAACTGTTGGATTTATCCATCTTAAAGAGATGGTAAATTGACCTCCTGCTGATGACAGAGCACTCAGTTGGGAAAGGAAACAAAAAAATAACAAAAAACTCTTCACAGCAAACAATAGAGATTGCTTCAGTTCAATTTCCTCTCCTACACAGGTTCTGGCTTTATAGTTTAGCCCCATAATACATTTATTAGGAGAAAATTCAGGAACATTCACAAATAACCGAAAACAAAGTCTAAGATGCCCAGATAAATCCTAAAACATTTTGTGTAACTTTTTATTTTCTTTTTTTTTTACTCCATGGCCTGTGATGGAGTCCTTCTTTCTTCCCCTTCTTCTTTCCTTTTCCTTCTTTTCCCCCTCTCTCACTTGCTTTCTTCCTTCTTTCTTTCATGAGAGGCCCTATTTTAATCTGTAATATATTAAGGAAAGCTAAATTTCTAACTAAGTCCCAAGTTTTCCTTCTGTATAGAACACTGAGCGCTAATGGGTTAAATGAAACCATTAGCATGAGCTCTTCATTAGTCTTCACCTTAAACACGAGGTCTTATACCCTCGATTATATATTGCAATGTATGGTTAAAACATCTATTTTAACTGTACCAGAAAAGGACAGTCTCAGAAAAGTGCTTTATTTTTAGCCACCTCGTCTGTATATTAACTACTTTGCAAAAACTTCTTGGAGGTGACCTCTTCAAGATACGCACATCTTGCCATCAACAATCCATAGGAGAGTCTGAAATGGGGTGTGAGAACTTGCAACATTTTACTCAGTGTCTTGGGAGACACCATTATCATGACCCCTTAAATTTACTGTCTTTGTAGACAACTTGCTATGGGAAAGGGGGACTTCAGAGTTAACTCAGCAGCTTTGGCAAATGAATGTTCCAGGAGAGTATTACTGCAAACCCCAAGAGGGGACATTAGTCTAGCTCTTCATTAGCAGGGGTGAGAAAAAGCTGTCCTCTGTGTTCCTGGATAGGCAGACTTTATTCCAGCAGGAGTTTCTCTCTGGAATTCAATTCTCTGAAATTCTTAGTGCTCCCAAAGTCAGACTTGTCTTTAATGGAAATGGGATAAGGGGAATCTGAAAATGTCAAGTGCAGTTTTATTTTTCAAGGAGACCATGGGTTTACAAATTGGGAGGAAAAAAAAATCCTTTAAGCAGAATTAAAGTGCAAATTTAAAAGTCCAACACGTTGCAATTTGACAATGTGCACTAACTGATAATGCCACCCACTTGACTCATTTACCAATTTAAGGTTATTTTGTAATCACCCTCCGAGCTTCCCAGCATAATAGAAGTCTGTAAGAATGTTCATGTGTGTTTTTCTTTAAAACAGCAAATAACTTCCCATAGTAGTTAGGAAAATAAAGCCAGAGAGTCCTTTCCTTATCTTTATATAGCAACGATATCATGTAGTGGTGTTTTTTTTTTTTTTTTTACCCAGCAAGGTTAAATCTTTTTTTCATCCCTGGGTGGGTAAAATGCAAAATAAATTTCATATTCATGTAAGTAATGTTCAAAATCATATAATTAATGTTAAAGAAAATGATTGCAAATACAGGTAGAGATGAAATTGCTGAAAGTATTTAAATTCTAATACAGCAAGTATAGCATGTAAGTAGAAAATCTCAATATTTGATAATGAATGTATTAAAAAAGATACAACCAGATTTACTAATCTATTCCTAAATTCAAAGTAAATAAGCACTAAAACCATTTTAAAGTAATTTTATCTTTTTCTACTACTACAAAATATGTTGTAATGAGTCTTAAATGTAGAATCTTCTCTTTTGAAATCCTTATATTTTATAATTTTGCAAATACCTAACACATGGAACATGCTCTCTGTGTGATAACTAGAAAAAGTGATTTTTATTGGAACTTTTATACTTACAATAAATGTTGTGATAAGCACTACATTCAAATAGTCACGTCATATAACTTTTTGACCTTTGTAAGAGTAATCTAATAAAGCACAGCATTTAAAAAAATGACAGTAAAGACTTTTGTTAGAAAAATAATTACAAAGTTCTTACTCATCATTGTGCTATGCTTAGCTCTTCACAAAGAGAGTTATACAAATTCTAGAGTACTAGGAACTTAAAAGAAATGAGTCCTTATGTTAGTTTGGTATGTATTTTAACATCACTGATTTTTTAAAAGAGCTTCATAGAACCTATAACTTGTGGTTTCGGGAAAAAATAAAGATTTTGTATAAGGTTAATCAAAGGTGGCCTTTCTGATTCTGTCTGAACAATTTTGAGAGTAAAAAATTCTTTACAACATGAGAGAAATTGCTCCATTGATGAGCAGCTGTAACCGGAATCCTTTCTCTGTCTTCTAACCAATGGATGAAACTTTATTTTCTAAAGCAATCATGCTTAATATATCATGTCTTGTCATTTTTATATAATTAATGTCATGTCTAATTCATTCTACTGTCTTTCCCATTGCCATTATTCCTCTCTTCTCCCCTATTACCCCTTGTCCAATCCAGTGAACCTCCAGTCCTCCCTCTCCCCTGCCTATTGTGAATCAGAATCTGCATACCAGAGAGAACATTTGTGAACATTTGGCCTTTGTTTTGGGGGGATTGTTTTTTTTTTTCCACTTAGCATAATAGTCTGAAGTTCCATCTATCAGCAAATTCCGTAATTTCATTCTTCTTTATGGCTGAGTAATATTCCATTATGTTTATGTACCATCTTGTCTTTATCCATTCATCTATTGAAGAGCACCTAGGTTGTTTCCAAAACTTGGCTATTATGCATTGAGCTGCTATAAACATTGATGTGGTTGTGTCACTATAGTATGGTGATTTTAAGTCCTTTGACTATGTGACAAGGAATGGAATAACTGGCTCAAATGGTGGTTCTATTCCAAGTTTTCTGAGGAATCTCCATACTACTTTCCAGAGTGGTTGCAACAATTTGCAGACTCGCCAGCAATGTATGGTTGTACCTTTTCCCCTACATCCTTGCCAACATTTATTATTACTTGTACTCTTGATAATTACCATTCTGACTAGTGTTAGATAAAATCTCAATGTGATTTTAATTTGCATTTCTCTAATTGCTAGTGATGTGAACATTTTTTCATATATATGTTGACCATTCGTATTTCTTCTTCTGTGAAGTGTCTGCTCAGTTCCTTTGCCTATTAATTGATTGGGTTGTTTGTTTCTTTGGTATTGTTTTTTGAGGTCATTAATATATCCTGAGATTAATGCTCTATCTGAGTTGTGAGTGGCAAAGATTTTCTCCCATTCTGTAGGTTCTCTGTTCACATTCTTGATTGTTTCTTTCCCTGAGAAGAAACTTTTAAGTTTGATACCATCCCATTTATTGATTCTTGATTTTACTTCTTATGCTTTAGGAGTCTTATTGAGGAATTCCGTTCTTGAACCAACATGGTGGACATTTGGGCCTACTTTTCTTTCTAGTAGGTATGGGGTCTCTGGTCTAATGCCTAGGTCCTTGATCCACTTAGAGTTGACTTTTGTTCCAAGTGAATATAGAGATCTACATTCTCTACATTGCATCTTATATTCTGATAGTTAATCATTCCTGGGTCCTACATGCCTTATTAGAGTCAATGAGTTCAGCTACTCCTTTGATGCTTTTTTCACTATGTTACCTATAGCACTTCCAGAAATCTCTTTGTTCTTTTTGCTTTCCTCTTTATTCTCTCGCTCTGTCTCTCCTTCCCTCACCTTCTCCTTTTCTCTTGTCCTTTCTTTCCCCTCTCTTCCTCTAGCTCCTTAAAGTTATTTAGGCTCATACATTATTTTTTGGCTTCATTAGACTATAAGATTAGTTGGCCCTTTTCCTTCTCATCTTGGCCTTAAATAGTATTTTGGGGTTTTTCCTCACAGTCTTCCAGACATGTCACAGTCTCAGGATATAGCCCCACCCCGGTGGCACAACAACCTGGGTAAAGGACTCTAAACCATATCAGAGCTGAAACATTGTAGCTTTCTCAGAGAGATCTTTGTACCGTTATTTCATGAATTCCTCATCACAGAGCTCCATGGTGTCCTTGTTTCTAGGCCTGAACACAGTAGATTCCTAGGTATGCTAAGCTTTCAGAACTTTGCAAATGATGGCTTATTCTGGCACATTACACAGGCCTTCATGCTTAGTGGGTGAGTGTACCTCTCCTGATTCTTACTGAGAGTCTTCCTAGACTCACACTCTTAACTTCCCATAAAAACTTTCTAGTTAAAAAGCTTCAGTTTCAGGGTTTTGCAGGATTTATGTATCAGACCACTATTGCTTGGTGGCAGGAGTACCAAATCAGTGCAGATTTTAATGTGCACAGAATGTTCCAACAAGTGGGATCAGTTGTTTTGTAGACAGATTCATCAGGGGTGGGTACAATTATATATAATAAATTCTCTCTCTCTCTATATATATATATATGTATATAATATATGAATATATATAATTATATATAATATAAATAAATATGATGTATATAAAATTATATATATATAAAATATATAAGTTATATATATTTTATATTTATATATTTTATATATATATATATATATATATATATATATATATATATATATAATTGCAGGAGCCCATTTGAGCCAACTTCTCGAGTACATAATGCTTCTTCTTTATCTAAATAGGCCAGAAAATTGCTAGAATTATTAAAACATCTGTCATAGCAGCATTGAGGTCTATTTCTGTGGCTCTTCTCAGTATGGGAGGAACATAAATATTATACTCAGAATTTAAGAGAGGGCAGAGTTTTTTGGCCCATGTAAGAATAAGAGCAGAATGACTAAAATCTATATTTTTGTTTTATGAAGTCTTCAAAGGTATCTTACCTGATAAATTCCTGTGGAATTCCTAGAATTTCTGAGATGGTGACCTAGCTCCTTAGAGGATGATAAGAAGCTCATACCTTTGGGGATTTATGTTGATTCCTCACAACTTCTATTCATTGCATGAATGGTTTACTCATTGGAGAAACGTAATGGTCCTTGGGTTCTAACTCTAAAATGGGAAAAATATATATTCTAGCTCTCAGATTAATATCATTATAAATAGCATAAATGTTGGATTTGAGAATTAGGCTAGGTATATTTGATCTAGATTTCCACCTGACCCAGGAGTATACTCATATAGAGTAGAAGACCACTGCTAGTGGATAATATCAAGGGGAGCTAATGGTTATATTATTGGGGCTCATTCTATCCAATTGCATATGGTAGAGCAAGTTTAAAATCAAAGGCTACTTATTGTCTATAGTGCATAACTTCTCTGGGCAAGAAGTTTACTAATTCTAATCTTACTTCCCTCTTGAGTTATCATTTCGACCTCTTAAAATTTTAAGCAGTATATGACACTGGGTTTTAGAATGAATGTGTAGATTCTAAAAAACTAGTTCTATTTTGTATAATTCACTGTTAGTCCAAGTATTCTTATATCATGTACTTGTCCACTATTATATTTATCTTAAGTAAAAATTTTGTACTTATCACTGATCTTTAAAAAAGCAGGTAGTTTGAATTTGGAATTCAGTCACCTATAAGATATCCTTTTCATATCTTTCTTCTATTACATTCTTTAACCAGCGGTCATTTCCATTTTCCATTTACATTTTTTCTCTTACCAATGAATGTTGTTTTTTTTTCATGCCTAAGACATATGAAAAAGACATTGATTAGTACTTTGGATTACTTATCAAGGAAATTTCAGTGATTTTTCTTGTCATTCAGTAGGGAAACATTAGGTTCCTATGCCTTGTCACTCTTCTATTCTAGCCAAAGTGAAATTTGATACATGGTGTCAAAACCAGTTCTGCAGAGCCCTGCTCCCAGGTGGTCAAAGACTGAAGGAAAATTATACAACAAAAGTAGATTGCTTTAATTTTCCCAAAGTATATATTTATCTAGTGCCAATATTGCCCACCCTCCAAAAAAATCCAATCTTTTCATTGTGGCATCTTACAGAAAGACACTCTTATCAAGGGAAACATTACTGAAATATTTTTGACTTTCCAGCTGGGTAAAATGAGGAGAAAATTTGATGATATAAATGAGAACCACCAATAAGCACAATTCTATGTAGAAAAGAGTATAGTTCTTAGTTATGGGATTTGGGGGTCAGTACTATGCTAAAAATTTACTAAATTTGATCATTTTTTTCCATATGGACCTAGGCAGAATAGTTCATAAAATGACAATAAAGTATTTCTTCAAGATATTTTACTTACAGTATATTCAATATGACAAGGCTTGCACAGTAGAAATTTTCAGTGACAATTACTAGCATACAGATGATTCCTCATGAAAAGGTAATATGCCTTAAGTATACTAAAAGTACTTTTAAAACTGAGAGCAGCTCATGGAAAACTTTGAAGAGTGAATTCAGAAACTTCTATTTAGGCTATATTTTGCTGCTTTTCTTTTTCTATTCTTTTTTATTAATAGGGATAATGATATAATTGTTGAATTAGTCCAATAGCCTCATATATGTGCTGTAACACCTTTCTCTTATTCTCTAAACACCAAATCTGCACTATTCTATATTGTCACAAAATTAATTTTTCTATCTCCTGTTATAATCAATTTGATAAAAATGGGGATTTAATGACATTTTATATTATATTTTTATAATTTCACTTATAATGGCTGTGTTTTAGTTTTTTTTGAGAGGGACAATATTTTTTTCAAGTCTGAATATTTTCAAGTCAGAAAAAAAAAAAAATATATATATATATATATATATATATATATATACACACACACACACACACACACATATATAATATATTACTGACACCACACATAGTACCTGAGATGTAGCTGGTGCTTAATGAATTTTTTGGATTACAGTTTGGACAGTCTTTCTCCATGAAATGCTCTTAACTAGATTTTTATTGATTCATATTTCCTGTTCTTCTCTCTTCAAATTCTGTTTAACAATATTTGAATATCTGGGTATTGTAATTAAATTATAGATTATTGTTTCCCTGGATCAGTTTAAGGATTTAGATACTGTTATTTATTTCTGAGCAGAAAGCAGAATCATTGTATGAGGGCATTACAATATATGCTCTGGGCAATTTTCTCAAGCAATTTGCTATTTTCAAATTTTTTCAATCTATAAAAAATTTATAGTAAAAATATAATTGTGCACAACTATCAGAACAAGTAGTTAACCATCTTAATCATTTCTACCATCATTGGTATCTTTTGTATTACTGAATAAATGACAAACAGGAGCTTTGTTTGTCAGTATTGTCAGATTCAGGTTACAAACATAACTTGTTGTGCTGGGCTTGCTGGAGCATGCCTGTAATCCCAGATACATGGGAAGCTGAAGAAGGATAATCACAAGTTCAAAGCCAGCCTGGACAATTTAGCAAGAACCAATTTCATAGTAAAAGATAAAAGGGGGAGGGGCTTTGGGTTAGCTCAGTGATAGTGCACGTACTTATCAAGTAGGCAGCCTTGAGTTCAATCCCCATTACTCCAAAGGGAAAAAAAAAGACATAGGTTGTAATGAATACTTAGGAAAGGGAGTGATATTTCTTTTTACTTGATTTCCATTGGAACTTTACTTATATTCTGTTGGGCCTAGCCATGTGGGCCAGTTCTATTTTCATGGATTTATTAAGTTCTAAACTTAATTAAGGAAAACACTAAGGTAAATACCTTGACAAATCATATTCAGGGAAAGGTGAATTTAGGAAACACATAGTTAAAATAATGGAAGACAGATGCATAGTTTATGGCCTATTATAGTAATAAATGTGTTTGGGAAAGATATTGTGAATACCTCAACCTGATTTTTAAATATCTATATGATATAGATTTAAATACTAATACTGAGTCCTCCCATATTTCTAATTTTGAGTCTCTGGGCATAATGTTATATTCTATCAACTACTTCCTCTATACAATCGGGAACATATGATACCTTTGAGAAAAAAATGACACTTTTATTTGTTTAAAACATTAACTTAATTATAGTAAAATACTATTCTACAAGACAGTGGAAATTTAATTTTCTACTAGGAGAGGGCTTCTTACAACTTCCCTAGGATTACATCTACATTTAGGCAAAAGCAGAATAGGTTGGGGAGTGGTAGGAGGCTCTTTAGTCCTTTCTCATGTATTTCTGCCTGAAAAAAAAATTGTAATACATATATCTTTAAAAATTTATTCCAGCTATCTATCACTAATCGATCACATTTGGAAGCTGCTCATGATCTTCTCATGTAAGGTGATTACTTTCTACTTTTGCTATTCTAGGAATGCCATATTCTCACCTGAGCACATAATACTAAGTGGTGTAAATGTTATCAGTTTTCATTTAACATTAGCATACACCAAACTACCTATATTTTCATCAACTTGTCCCGGTTGCTTGGAGCCTACGTGCAGCAAAATAACCCGGGGGTGACGAACAACTTGTGTACATTGATACAGCAGGAGTGGGAGCCGCTTATTGTAGGACAGGAAGGGTATTTATACATTCCACACAGCTTACCTTAATTAACATAAACTAGATACAGCAGTCAACCAATAAGGAATCTCCACACTTAATGGCTTGCTGGAGCCACCTCACAAACCACTCCCCCTGGCAAAATGCCAGGCGCCATCCCAACTTGTTTACAGACTCTAACATTTGCCAGGAGCCATCCTGACTTGTTTACAGACTCTAACACCTATGGCAATATAGTACATCATGGTGGAAGCAAATGGTGCAGAAGGCCTGTTCACCTGATGGCAGCCAGGAAGTAAAAAGAGAAAGGTTTGGGCCATGATCTGAATATCTCCTAGGGCACAATTCCAATGAGCTAGGTTCCACTTCCTGCCACCTCCCAGTAGCACCACAGTCTAGAAGGCAAACCTTTAACATGTTGGTTTTGGGGAGAAATTTATGATTCAAACCATAATAATAGAGTATTTTAATAAGCATTCATAACTCCTTCAAGACAGAATAGGTCTCTTTCCTATGTGCTCTAGTTGTGTCTTGTCCTAACTACTGTTACACAAATGTCATACCATATTAAAACCCAACTAGACATTAAAGTTTTTTGAAGGGACACACTCTTTGTTGCTCATTTTTTTAAACTAATTACTTGACATGGAGTCTGAGATAAAAGATTAAATAAGAGCATACACATATTTTTTCTGCATCCAAGAACAGATTCACATTTTTCTAGTAAGTACAGATTAACTTTTTAGTAAAATGGTATGAAATACTTAGTTATCATCACTATTTCATGGTATTAATGAATGAGTCCCATGTAGAGACCCTATGGCCAACTGCAGGATTGAGTTAAGTGATCTGGTCCTATATGAAAAATAGACCCTTGATGTATGAGTGTGCTTTTTCCCCCACATCCTTGCCAACACTTATTATTGTTTGTATTCTTGATAGCTGTCATTCTGATTGGAGTGAGATGAAATCTTAGAGTAGTTTTGATTTGCATTTCTCTAATTGCTAGAGATGATGAACACTTTTTTCATATATTTGTTGATTGATTGTATATCCTCTTCTGAGAAGTGTCTGTTCAGTTCCTTGGCCCATTTATTGATTGTGTCATTTGTTGTTTTTTGTTTGTTTGTTTTGGTGTTAAGATTTTTGAGTTCTTTATATTTTCTAGAGATTAGTGTTCTATCTGATGTGCATGTGGTAATATTTGCTCCCAAAATGTAGGCTCTCTATTCACTTCACTGATTGTTTCTTTTGTTGAGAAGAAGGTTTTTAGTTTGAATCCATCCCATTTTTTTATTCTTGATTTTAGTTTTTTCACTATAGCAGCATTAAAAGAGAATAAAATCATGGCATTTGCAGGTAAATGGATGGAGTTGAAGAACGTAATGCTAAGTGAATTTAGCCAATCCCAAAAAACCAAATGCCGAAGTTTTCTCTGATTTAAGGATGCTGATTCATAAAGAGGTTGGGGGTGAGGGGCATGGAGTATTAGATGAATTCTAGATAGGACAATGGGGAGGGAATCGAACCGGGGTAGGAAATATGGTGAAATGAGATGGACATCTTAACCCTAAGTACATGTATGAAGACACGAATAGTGTGACTCTACTTTGTGTACAGAGATATGAAAAATTATGTTCTATGTGTGTAGTATGAATTGTAATGCATTCTGCTGTCATATATAACAAATTAAAATAAAAAGAAAGAAACGAAGAAAATAGACCTTCAATGTAAAGGGACTGATACATATATTACTGAAAAGAGGATTGAAAGATTAGCAGCAATGCAAGTGACAGCACAATTGTCTGCCCAAATAGCATTAGAAAGCATGTGGGACTACTATATGACGTCAGGTGTCTGACAGTGTAAGGAAGAGAGCAATAACAACATGGGCCCCTAAACAAGCATAGGTCCAGTGCACAAAGATTAAACACTGTTTTTAAGAGAAATGTCCATCTCTTCCCTCAGGAAATTAAGATCCAGAAACCCATGTCTGATAGCTCTATTCTGACCCTCACAGCCATACCCTTGGCACCCCATGATGTTTGTGGATTTCTTTAATCCACATTCCTAGTGATCCTAGGAATGGGGAAGTAGTCAGTGGGAGAGCACTCGCCTAGTATATGGGATCTCCTGGCTTTTATACCCAGTGCAACAAATATACAAATGAATAAAGGGAATTGGGCAATGGTATCCAAACATCTTTGCAGTTGAGCCACTTTTCAAATAGCACTTGAGATATGTTCGGTAAACTCAAACCCACAAATGAAACTGACTACACAAAAAGCCACTCACAGCTTGTACATCTGTCTTTGCCTTTCCTTTTTTTCCTTCTCTCTTCTTCTGCCAACACAGGTCCATGATAGCATCATGCATTAAAAGATGTCACAGGATTCAAAATTTCCTTTGAAATTTTCCTCTACCTCCTTGTCTTGCCTAAATCTTGGCTTTCTCCAAAAGACTCTAATTTTCTTATGATCTTTTTTCTAGGGCTGTTACACATTTTCTCACAGACCAGGAGGATGAATCAAATGCAAAGGATATTCCAGATAATTTATGTACTTTAAATAAATTAAACAAAGACACACAGAAATCTGCTTTGATATTTTCTCAGTTTGCTTGGGCTACTATAATAAAATGCCATGGGCTGAGTGGCTTAAATAATACTCATTTATTTCTCATAGTCCTGGAAGCTGGAAAGTCCAGGTTTGGGAAGATTCAGTTTGTGGTAAGGTCTCTTTGCTGGCATGCAGATGGTCACCTCTCCATATCCTTACATGACAAGCAGAGGATACTCTGAGTTTCTTTGTCTTATAAGGGTGCTAGTCCCATCATGAGAATTCCACCCTCATGGAATTACCTAAAGGTAATTATCTTCCAATGGCCCAACTAATAACACCATCACGTTAGGAAATAAGACTTCAATGTATGAGTTTTAGAGGGCACAAACATTTAGTCCATGTCATATTAATGCTTCTCTTGCTAGATCTTCTGCTTGCTGTCACACACCTACTTTCTGGAGTCTACAAAGTATAGCTTCTTAATTAATTGGATTCTTTCTTTGTTTCTTAAACATTTTTCATCATCTCAGGTGATTCAGAGTTTCTGATTGGTGAACTGACATATAAGTGTGGTTATCAAAGTTATCCTTCTAAATTTTAAAGATTTAACATTTTCCTGCTGGTTCACACTCTCAAAGAAACAATCTCTAATAATTAGCAATGTCCATATATATATATATATATATATATATATATATATATATATTATTCAATAACCTAGAAGCGAAACAATTACTGATAATTTAAAATTCAATGTCCCATTATGATATGATCTTTCTTTAAAGAGCTTAATGTTAATACCTGTGTGGTGTTAGTGTCTTAAAACTAAAACGATTAGTAAAAAAAATAGTAAAAAAAAAAAAAAAAACTTCCAAAAACCAAATATAGATTTCACCTTCTGTTAATTCAACATAACTAGATATTTCATTTCCTGATTCAAAAATTTAGGTTTTCTACATAGCATGGCTAATGGAAAGATAGATGAGAATTTCTGGGCTTTTAATAATCATTTCTTCCAAAGTAAGAAATTAAATACTCTGTTAGTCAAGTTTTCATTACTATAGCAAAAAAACCTGAAAGAGGCTACTTCATAAGGAAAACAGATTTGTTTTGATGCACATTTATAGAAATACAAGATCTAGATTTTGCTTCAAATGATAGGATTTCAATTTTCTTTATGTCTGAATAATACTTCATATATATCGTTTTTTCTTTATGGCAATGGTCATCTTGCTGACAGAGTCTAGGGGTTGCAGAATGTCACATGGCAAGAGACAGGAGTGCACACATGCATGTGTACCTGTCTGATCTTTCTCACTCTCTTATAAGCCACTGTTGTTGAATATTAGGGTTTCCACTTTAATGACTATCCAATCCTAATTACTACCCCAAGGCCCAGGTTTAAACACATAGTTAGATTAAATTTCCACTCTCCTAAATCCTTGCAGTGGGCATTAAACTTCAACATGTGTACCTTGGGGAACATAAACACCATATTCAAACAATAGCCCATGTGCATGCGCCCACGTTATTATTTAACACACATTAATAGTAGTGTGAAAACACATTTGCTGCCCAAAATGAACAATGCCTTTTTAGTCATTTCCATTATTTTTTATGATTGATTTAACATAGTTTCAATCATCAAGCAACTGTCCTAATATTGGGGATCTAAGAATAAATTACTGAAGTTTTGAGTAAGGATATGGAATTAGGAAGGATTTAGGATATTTCTCACCTTTAGATTCATAATTTAGGTAGGAGATATGCAATGATCTAACAAGATTCTAATTATATGTGTAAATAAACATAAAATCAGTTCTATGATAATACTTATTTTCTTATTGGGTGTTTTTACTCATTTCAAATGGGTTATTTATTGTGATGTGCACAGATTTCTAAATTATTATCTTACTAGGCTATATATAGTCTCTCCCTCTCTCCTTCTGATCTCCCTCCCTCCCTGTCCCTGTTTCCCATATGTCTCCCCCTTCCCTTTTCTCCCCCTTTCCCCTTTCATACTAGCTGTCTATTTATAGACATGAAATTCTGATATACATTTTTCTCCTTATTTTTTAATTTACTTGGTAGCATAGTCTTACATTCCTCATGTTTTTCCTATTCCTTCTACTTAACCTCATCCTTTAGTTTTTTAGGAGTACAGGGTTTAATCTAAGGCCCCAGATATTGGAATAATTACCTGAGGATAAATACTTTATTGAGCCACATAGATGAGCATAGAGGTACATGGGGGGGGTGGTGGAAACTATAAACAAAATAAAAGCATTAAGCGCTGAATATTAAGGTTAATAAAATAGTGTGACTTATTTGGCACATTATCACTATAAGTTATACAGCAGTGATTACCAACCATTGTATTAGATAGCACTGGCCTTAAATTAATCTAAAAAATTTATATAATCAATATTTTATTTATATTAGATTTAATGATAAACATCCATGCATAGCCCTGACTGTCTTTTTTTTGGGGGGGGGGTGTACGGGGTTTAAACCCTGGGGCACTTAAAAATTTAGTCACATTCCTAGCCATTTTTTGTTCATATTTTAGTTAGAGGCAGAATCTCACTGAGTTGTTAAGTGCATCACTAATCTGCTGAGGCTGGCTTTGACCTCACAATCCTCCTGCCTCAGCCTCCAGAGTTGCTGGGATTACAGGCTTGTGCCACCTCCCCAGGACCCTGGCTATCTTTTGAGCTTATATTATACATGGGAAAAAAGTCATTAACTATGTTACCAAGTAAATAAAGAACTTAGAGTAAATGTTATGAAGAAATAGTATATAATACAGTAAGAATAATAGATGCTTGGATAAACCCTTTGGGGAAGCCAACAAAGGAGAAACTGATAATCAAAAGGAGTTGACAGTAACTAACATGGCTGTGGCGGAGAGGTGGGGATTTGGAGGGAGAGGAAGGAGCATGTACTAAGGCCCAGTGGCTGGAGGACTCATCCCTGAAAACCCACTGAGCACTCTGAGAGGCTCCAGGCCTTTGTGATGGCAGTGCAGTTGGAGAGTCTTCTGGCCCTTCTGTGTTGTAAAAGTAAAGGAAGCCTCATGATATTGAAGTCATGACAACATTTAAGCAGAAAGGCATTTGTAAATAATGTTCCGTAGCAGTTTAGTTTGGCTAGGTTTACAGTGTTTAAAGAGAAATGGCAGGGGGCATGTTTGGGCTTTTTACAGAGTTTTGCAAGGTGTGACATGCTCAGAGCCCAGTGTGGAAAGGTGAGTGCTGTCAGCAGCAGATCAGGAGAGCTGAGATTACCAAGGAATTGAAGGAAATACAGTATAGGGAAGGAAAGGGAAATGCATTGGAATTAGGGTCATAGCACTGGGTCAATAATTAAGTATAAAAAGGGCTTTAAAAAGCATATGGAAATGGTAGGAGACCTTCAAGGATACAT
Source organism: Spermophilus citellus (assembly GCF_964194105.1). Lineage (NCBI taxonomy): Eukaryota > Metazoa > Chordata > Mammalia > Rodentia > Sciuridae > Spermophilus > Spermophilus citellus. The sequence goes on from NC_138197.1 coordinate 43,379,279, forward strand.
AAAATTATAAGAGGTTATGAGGGGCAAGGGGGAGGGAAAAAAAAAGGGAGAGAATTGAACAACAGCAGGGGAGGTAGAGAGGGAAGATGGGAGGGGAGGGGAGGGGAGGGGGGATAGTAGGGGATAGGAAAGGTAGCAGAATACAACAGTCACTAATATGGCATTATGTAAAAATGCGAATATGTAACAGATGTGATTCTGCAATCTGTATTTGGGGTGAAAATGGGAGTTCAAAGCACAATTTGAGTCTAATGTATGAAAGATGATATATCATGAACTATGTAATGCGATAAATAATCAATAAAAAAAAAATTACAAAAAAAAAATATCTGGAATTTAAGGCCTTCCAGACAGAATGTTTAATCGTGTTCTTATCAGGAATGAAAAACACAAGTTGGGAGTATATTTGAGAAATGTATTATATCTGAGGTCCTTTGAGAAAGTTCACATGAAAGTCTTTGCTATAATAAAAAAGTATACATATCAGGGTGCAAGGAGAGTTTAAGAAAATATTGCAGAAAATGGGTTAATATGGGGACTGTCAGTAATGAGCTTTATACTATAACCAAGAAGCTTGATACATAATTTACTTCTACTTATTTATAATATTAATGCCTACTTTTGTATTTTTAAATTTTTATGCATACTTATGCATTATATTGAACATATATGTTCAATATAACACAATTTTATCACGGTTAATAGAAATTAAGGAGAAGGAGAAATGACAATCAAGTATGCTAATATATTTAGTAAAAGAAATATACATGCTGTATTTTGTTTTATCTCCTAAATATTCATTTTAAATTTTCTAAACAGTCACATGGAATTATTATAGAAACCAAAGTATCCTTAATCCTCTTAAAAAGGAGTATGCTGAATGGTGCTACTGCTGCTATTTCTCAGTCATGAAAGTATTCTTTTAATATTTTGAAATGATTTTCAGTAGCAGAAATTAAAACTAAAAAACTTTTAAAAAGCAGATTATTCCCAATAACCTAAATCTTTCATTCCAATACAATTCTATTTATTTGAGAGTTTGATTTTCTTACCCAGATCTTCTTAACTTCCCAAAATAATGTGAATTATTCCCAACTGTTAAATAAAACTTTAATTTTTTATTTTATTTTATTTTTTGTAGCTGCTATGCTACTACATATTTACCAAGTAGTTCTCTGTCCTGCATTGTGGCCGTGGGATAATTGATTGTAGAAAATAGTTTCTTTTTCTTACTTTGAATTAATAAATAGCTTGCAAAAATTTTGTTGTTTCATACAGAAGTAAGAAAACATGTGGATTAATATTTACCTTTTCTTCTCACTTGAAACTTTCATGTTACTAGTTCTTTAAATTAGAAATTATTATTTTCTAATTAAACAAATAAGAAATTGGAAGTATTTTTAGGAAAGCATATTATTTTTCAAAGATGATATTTAAAATTGGAAAAATAATGAAATCAATGAAAAATCCCCCAAACAATATAGGCAACTCATACTAAAACGGCAGAAGTACTCTTCTGTGTAATCTTAAAATACACTAAATTTGTATTTTTGACATAGTTTTTACAGAACCAAATTTAGCCTTGTGTATTTTTATTTAAAAATTTTATGCATTTATTTTAGTAAATTATATAGAATTCCAAATGATAATTCTTGTGGCAGAATTTTTATATGTCTATTTATATACATTGTCTTTATCTATTATTAATCTCTCATTCCAAAACACATAAATAAACAAAATCAATAATTAAATTTGTTGGGAAGCTTATACTGAACAATAAAAAAATAAAGTTATATACCTCCTAGCATATTTAGGTCAGGCATTATATAAAACTAAGAAATTTTTTAAAAATGAATTTGCCATACAATTTTAAAAGCAGGAGAAGGTTTCTCATGAAAAATAATAATAACAATAGAATACTTGAATGACAATATAAAGAATAATTAAAACTGGAGGATTAATCTTTTTCTTCACATATCCTGGCTGATGCTAACACAATTGCAGAAAGTATGTATTTAAAGCTACATTTTATAAAACCTCACTGGCAAAAATCAATAGAAAGCTTTAGTGGGTAGAATGTGTGTAATAGTAACAAGTAGAAAGGTTAGTGTAGAAGTTAATGGTTCTATCAGGAATAAAACAGAGTTAAAATGTGAAGGAAAGGTCTACCACAAGTGGTTCATTAACCTTTTAGAACCCCCGTGTATCCTTGCTGTAAAGATTACAACAAATCTGAGTCAGACTCTACTCCCATTTGCTAATACTCCACCTCAGCACAGCACTGCTTAAATTTCTCATGATAGAATTATTTTCATTACAATTGCATGTTACTGCTAAAAACTAAAACAGTAGAGTTAGATTCAGAGGACTTCAGTAAGGATACATCATGGAGTATTTTGGAGTATTTTTGTTTTTGTTTTTTGCTTTTTTTTCCTTCCAGGTCTTCGTTTCGCTTTGAACTCAGCTTCAGACTGACCAAAAGTGGTAGTATATGATGTAAGGTCCAATAAAGAATTACCTTGTGGTCGCAGTCCCATTTTAAATAGGTAGCTGTACTTATCTCAGAATTCAGTTAATTTTCAGCTTACTTCTATTATTCATTGACCATTGAGAAGGGTCAGAAAATTTTCAAGATTCATTTTTCATCATTTAGGGAAATAAAATAATTTATCTTTTTTATTCAAAAATATATTCTGTGGCCTCTGAATCACCTGGGTAAAGTAGTTTGGAAAAGGATGATCATTTGACTTGCACTGTGATGATGTAAAGGTAGAATTATGGTAACAAAAGTCACAGTGTGAAACACAGAGCCATAGCAATGATTTAGTGTATTCAGGTGGAAGGTAGTCACAGTGTTGTCCCTCCCTCCATTTTCCCTATTCCCCTTTGACTTTTTTAATCTTAACAGAAAAAAAAAATGAAAGAAAACCCCATCCCTATATTTCCTCCTCACAGTATCCTTCCTGCATCTTTACCATTCCCTGACCCCTCTCTCAAATCTTTCTTGCTTTCCTCCCAGTAAATTTTAAGTTTAGAAGTTTAAATGAGCAGCTGCCACAGCAGGCAGGACAAATATTCTGGCAACAGGGGGGACTCCTGTACAAGATGGCTGACTCCCCTTTGGAGACAGAATCGACCTCTGCGGCAAATCAGAGTCCATCCGCTTGGAGCCTGAAATCCCAGACCTTACATCCCTTCCAAATTTTCCAGTTGGTAATCTATCCTGCTGAGCTGATTCCTTTCAAATTTCCATATAATCCAAAAATGAAGTTATTTTTATTTCTTCCTTTTTTTTTTCAAAGAGGGGCAAATTCAGTTCATAATTAGGGGAGGAGTAGTTTTTGGATTCAATCCTCTGCACAAAATCTGTTATAAACATGTCCTGCCAAAATTCTGAACTGTAATGTGCCAGTTTTGTAATAGGTTTAGTGCTCTGGTCTTTTTCTCTAAGTCCAAATTCCCTGTCATTTCAAAACATTTTGTCCTTGAAAACCCTTTTTATTTTTCCTCACAATTTTCTTTTTTTAAAAGATGATGTGGTGTGCATGTTTTAAGCCATCCCATCTGTGACAGCTGAAGACAAAAACGTCAGCCTGAGATTTGGCACAACTTGGGCGGGCGTCCTGTAATCTCATTTGTGGCTGTCCTAGAACTGTTCTTATTACCCGGAATCCTTATCTTGTAGCCACAGCCCAGGGCAGCATTGTGGCTCTTTTGAGTATAATCAATGCACTGGTTAAAACGCTATCCAGATCTTTGTTAGAGCAGACACCATCTTTGGAATTGACTCTGATGTTGAAAATTGCTGAACCCCTTAATCTGCTTCATTTCTCTTGCTTGAATGATGGTCTAAACAGTGCAACTTTAGAGGACAATGACTCTGGGTCTTTGAAATGTTGATTTTCATCGGTGGCACAATGTGATGAGCACATAAACTCTTTATATAGTTGGTCAACGATAGTAAGGCTTTCTACAAAGAAGACCACATTTACCAGTTACTGGGCATCTCACTTACCAGAAATCTTTGTGATAAACACAGACCAAACTTCATGAAGCTTAGAGTTAAATGAGAACTTTGACTTAGTTGAAATAAATTCAGTATGTGTGTGTATATATATATATAACAGAAATTATATATTTCTGTTTCTTTCACATGATTTAAAAGCAAACCGTCATAGAATTGAGTCTTTGGCATCAGATTTTTTTAAGTCAAGACTGCAATTTTCTTTTTGGTGGGAAACTGAAGTCTTTTTGTTTATTTGTTTAAGAGATAAGTTTTCCTATTGTTATGCTGTTTGTTTAATAATGCAGAAATCATTTATAATCAATTAATACCTATTTATCATAATGGTTAGATCATAGGACTCACCACTCCAGACAGTGGCTGAATTTGATCTGTGTGGATAAATAATTTTGTGAATAATGGTAATTTGGGAATGTGTTTTTCACTCGGAAAGAGTGAATACATACTAGATAACTAAATCTAGCATTTTTCCTATTATGATTGAGATTATTTATGTCCATAGAATATAAAATCCAAGTTATCTCATTATTTAGAATTGAATCTAATTAATAATTTTAGTATCTAAAACTAAACAACTGACAGAATTTTTAAGGTTTGGAAATAGAAGCATTATATTTGTAATTTTAGAATAGTTCAACTTAGAAACAAATACTTAAGTGTGTGGAAGCTATGGTATCAGCAGGCAAATCATTTTTTTGCATTTTTTCTAACTTGAAGCCAATTTTCATCAGTTTTCAGTATTTGTAAAATCTATTTATGGTGATGCCCTTAGTTGGATAGATTTCTTACTATAGGGGGAAGAACAGGAATAATTATCATACCTTATACTTATATCATACTGGTCTCGTTCAGAATTCTAGGATTTTGCCTCCTATACTAACCTGAAGCTCCCCACTTAAAGCCTTAGTATCCACTGCATAGAATGAAAAGGAAAGAGCTCATATGACAATCGAGGGGCTCACAGCCTCAAGGCACCATATGATCCATGTGATCATAGTTTGTTTAAATTAACAATAAGGACATATCAGTTAATTAGACTCAGTGGTGAAGAAAAGGATTATAAAAGTCTAAAATGGAATTTCCAAGTGCTGAAAGCAAGAACTGCTGAAAAAGCATGATTTCTTTCCAGTTAATTTGATTAGATGGCAAATAAGCAATTTTACACCCAAATGAAACAGAAAATACAACTCTAAAAAAACTGGATCACAAAAATATGCTGTTGAAAAGTTTTGAAAGGTACATATCATTTGTTAAATTTATCTGGAATTCCCCCTTTTCTGATGTTGCTTTATTTTTATGTGTCTTACAAGTATGTGGGTAATATGCAGTTGATCTCTAATGCCAGCATGCTTAGTCATTTCTCTTCATATTCAGTGTGAGCCATAATCCAAGCATGAATCTGTTCATCATTCTTCATTTGCTTCTCAGATCTGCATGCAGTCCTTACCCTGCTGTATCTTAGTTCTGTGATGTTGGTGCTTGATCCTTCGAAGTTTCAGTTTCCTAATTTATAAAATAAGAATAATACTACATTTTTCAATGTTTTCCTGAGATTCAATTTTATGCTTTTTTCCTCTCCCCAAAAATCTATTCTATCTCCTACTCACCATTCCCTACTCTGTTATGAATATCTATCAATTCATCCATCTTTTGATCTATTTATTTCTCTTAATCATCCTACTTATCTACCTGTTTTCCAGATGTTACCACGTGTAATTAGAAATATAATGCCTATAACTAAAATACAGTACAAAATACAAAACAATATAATACAACATAAGGAATGAAACAAAGGGCAAATAAGATATTAAAATGTAAAGATAGTCAATAAAAGGTCAATCAACTGTATACACACACACACACACACATACACACACACACACAAACACATGAACATAACCCTTTTAGTTGGTATACTTTCCAATTGCTTTTGTTTGTTTTAGGCAGTTTTGAATATGTTCATACCCATTTTCATATCATCATGAGATGCCCTGGGTTTGTGTTAACCATCAAATAGAATTGATAGAGTTGGCAGTGTGGTTATAATGAGTACCATTTTGTAAGAGAGCTATAACAGTGTCAAATATGCAAAACAGTGTATTGCATTTTACAAAATGTACATTGCATTTTGCCAATGTGGATATAAACTTAATTTTTACATTTCTTTTATGAAGCCAGAATAACTAAATATATATATGGAATAAATTCTAATCCTGATTTTCATAAAGTAATGGATTATGATGATGATATAAAATGTTACAGCCTAAATAATACACCAGCTTAAGTAGTGAAATAAGTAGATAAAATTTGAATTTATTGGTAACAAGTGACACATTTTTAATGACCATTTTCAACATTCTCAAGTAGAAATTAGCTAGATGACTGAATTATTTTTTATTTATAGGAAGAACACAACAGGATTTATTGTATTTCACAAGATAAAAATAAGAGGATTTAGCAGATTCAAATATATCTTGGATTTTTCTCATATTTGAACATATTTCCCAATGTTTTTAACTTATAACCAAACTGTTTGAAACCCCCCAAATTTAGTTAGATTATTTATGCATCAAAGAGAAGTGTTGAAACTCACACTTTTGAGGGTCAAGAGGATAAATCCTTAAGTTTTTCTCTTAGAAAAACAAGGACTGACCCTTTTTTTTTCCATTTATTTTTTCTAAGGGTGGCGTGATATTGCCTATGAAGGATTTTAACATTTAGCAATTTTTTAAATATAGTATTCCTAAAAATCTTTAGCCTAAAAACACTTATTAATTCCTGACTATAATTAACACATGAAACTTACTGTATTGGGAATGCATGTCTTAAGTGAACCTGTGTTTTTTAAAAAAAAAGAATGGGTATCACAATTAGCTGTGCCAAATCCTTTGGGAAAAAAAAAAAGGTATTTTTATTCATTCAGTAAAACACCATTACGCAGAAAATTCTGTAATATATCCCAATTTAAGTCAGGATGAAATTTCAGGCAATAAAAATGGTTACCATTTACCTGAGATATCAAGGAAAAAAAATATTTGGAATCTTGGAAGAATTTCAAGTCTATATTCATGATGCAAACTCCATTTCTCTAGCTCAGACAACCAAGATGAATAAGAATTCAACTCTCCAGGTTAAAACATTTTCCTTTATTCATCTTTTATGGCCATTTATCTCTATATACCTATTTTTCACGGCTCTTATGAAGACAAGTGGAATAGTTTGCTCTGAAGTGCTTAAACTCTTAGGAGGAAAAATACTCTATAAGAGCAAATTATTATTATCTTTATTACTATAACAAACACAGGGGATAATTATTTTTGAATCTAAAAGAACAAGGAAAAGTATAATTCTACATCAAAAATTACACAGTGGGTGGTAAATGGTTTTTACTTCTGTGAAGAGCAATACAATAATTTCCACATTGCTGTGCTTATAATATTTATCCTCTATTGGCCTTGCTTCTTGTGCTTTCAAAATTTCTTTCCTTCCCACATAAATTTGCTAAATTTTGGCCTTTGCAACACCTATGTAGGCTTAGAAAAATTTAAAAAGGAGCTAATTTCTTGCCAAAAAGAGACTTCACACACAAAAATTCACTGAATTTTGTATATTTCTTTTGTATTGTATATAGTGTAATGCAAATTTTAAATTTTAATGGAAGTTTTTCTTTGCAATGTTTCTGTAATTATTCTTGTTTAGGCTAATATAACACTTGATTAGAGACTATCTGATAACTTTACAGAGAAATCACCTTCTCTTTTCATACTATGCTCCTGAACTTCATTTTCTACAATATATATTCTTACTTATTTGCATTAATTGTACGTGTTGTGTGAAGCATTTCTTGGGGTTTATTAATGACATTTGAGGTAAAAGTAGGAGAATTATACCAGTCCCTATGTTTTTCATTCCTAGAAAAATGTAGACTACATTTTTCTAATAACTGTACATGAAAGCAATAATGTGTTTGCCAGTTTTTAAAGAGATAGTATGTCAAGAGGTCTAAGTCTGTTTCCCACATTTTTATATCATTCTCTCTCCGCTTACATAAAATCTTACCTTCCTCTCTTCTGATGCTTCTGTATGTGGGATTATAGCCAGACTATGTGTATATTATCCTCCTTATTGTTACTCTACATATTGTATTCACTTAAACCACAAATATAGTCAGTTGCTGAGTTATTTGCTTGTAGCCATACTTACCTCCCCATTCTGTAGATGGCAAGGATTTATGCTAAGAAGGGATAAAGATAAAGGGAGTGTCTGGAGGACTGAGGCATCATATGCTACTGTTTCTGCTTTTCTCTTTAACCAATGTGAAACATATGGCACTAAAGTAACAATTACATATTATTTTTTACTTCATGATTGCATTCCCCCTCTTAATTTCGTAAACAAAATTTGAGTTGCATTGTATTTATATTTTAGTCAGTTTTTGATGAGTATAGAAAGACATTTCATGGTAAAATCATGTTCTTATCATTTCCTTAATGCAACATTGGTAAATTTTACAGTTATTTAAAAAGGAAATTTTATTGCTCCTGGAAGTATTCTTTTTTATGCTCTTCTCATTTTGAAGATAATTCATGATCTACTGTCAAAGTTTTCTGATCTTGTGATTTAAAAAGACAGATATCTGTCTACTGCTTATTGAAGACACTAGAAAAGTTATCACGAAGACTGAGGAATTTAAAAGAGAGAGGTTCCAGTTAGTTAGATGTTTGGGGTAAAATAGGCAATGAAAAAATTAGGACACAGACCCTAAAGCAGGAGTGTGAGGTCTATGACCGGGGGTAAGTGTGGTAGAGTATAATGAGCGTAGATGCTGGACTTTGGTAGCAAAGTCAGAGATAATTGGGCCAATATACTTGACTAGTTTTTACCCTAGCTCAGTGTATAGCCATTGTAAAGTTCTGAGCATAGAAGCAACATTGGTCTGACAAATTAAAATTTATATTTCACTAGAATAGAGTCAAGCTAGGCATGATGGCACACACTAATTATCTCAGCAACTTGGGAGGCTGATACAGGAGGACTGCAAGTTTGATACCAGCCTCAACAACTTGGGGAGGACTTAAGCACCTTAGCAAGACCCTCAAAATGAAAAAAAAAATATAAAAATTGCTGGGGATGTATCTCAGTGACAAAGTGTCTCTGTGTTCAATTTGCAGTACAAAAAAAAGAATAGAGTCAAAATATGAAACTATGTGAACTATATGCAAAAGGTGTAATTTGTGTCTTTCTTTACCCCATAGTGGTTTTTTTTAATTCTCTGTAAATCAAGATTTTTTTCCCCCAATTGAATCAATTAAAATTCACCTGATGATATGACCTTTAAAGGAACTTTATAGTCAACCTTTTATAAAGTGAAGGCTTCTTTGCTTTCCAGAAAGTAATCATATGGTAGTTTATACTCAGACCACGTACACCATAATTTCTAAAAAAGAGGGAAAAAAGGAAGTTAAAATAAAAGAACCCTAGATAATCAAAGATAACTGGGCATGATCTTACACATATTGATTAATTTTGGGGGTAGAGTGAGCCCTGAGGATATGTATGTTTAAGAAGTACTGCAGGTCATTTTGCAATTGCAATGGAATAGGACCTCTGGCCTTCAATATTTGTTCCTTTCTCTGTGTACATGTGAGAGAGTGTGTGTATGTTAGGTGGGGAGGGAGCAGATCAATAAATGTAGAAATAAACAGTTTCTCTAATATATATATATTTGGTCTTCTAACTATTCCTTATCTCTCTTTGTCTCTTAGACACACAAACAGAGACAGTGGGACAGACAGACAGACAGACAGACACACACACACACACACACACACACACACACACACACTCCAGATGTAATTGTGGTTTTTAAAATTGCAGCATCTGCTTTCATCCCAGAAAATCAACAGTAAAAAAAGATCTGGCATTGCTTGTCAGCACGGGAAAAGTTAGGAAATCAAGATAATACAGTGGAATGTGTCTTTTGCACCAAACAGCAAAAATAATAAATCACTGAGTGTAGTAAGAAAGTGTAGTAAGAAAGTTGATTTTTTTCCTAACATGCCAGTCTGTGACCTTTCTGATTTTATCTGTTGCTTAGCTCCTGTTTATAACAATGACCATGCAAATTATCCAAATTGTCACCATTTTTTTCTAGTAATGTTAATCTCAATTTTATCATACCAGTATTTTGTATTATTCTATGTAAGTTGATAACTTGATTTCAAATTAATATATGAGCAGCAATAGGTAGGAAGTCATATGTGTCCTATTTGATACAGAGGAAATATCTGTCACTAAGGAAATTCTTAGAAAGAAGAACAAAATGAAAGCAGATATCCAGATAAAGGTTGTTTTTGTTTAGTGTTAGCCAAGGTCATGCCTTTTAAATCATCCTAAATGGTACTATAACCTGCCATAAGAGTTCATTCTAGCTAGATATTGCAACCGTTCTTACTTTTCTTTTGTTTCCCTAAAGTATAGCATTCCAAACACTTATTAAAATTTTTTGAAGTTCATTACTTAATAAGAGTAAATTTGACAGCAAAAGCTTGAAGAAGTGTTTAAATTATTTTAGCTAACTCTCTCTTTTACATATTCCAGGTATTAACACTTTTTGATGTCTTGTTGAAGCCAAAGAGAAAAAATAACCCACAATTTTTTTTAAAATCTAAAATATTCAACAGAAAATGCACTCACATTGAAAATTGTTTATATTATATTAAGAGAATTAACCATATGTTTCTTGCAATAAGATAAGGAGATGATTTTAGCATACACTTGCAGACAGTTCATAAGTACATGTGACCTTCAAAAAGTGACAGGCAGATTTTACATATATTTTTATCAATATGAATATTTTCTGTCAACATAACATTCACCTTGTCATGCTTGCTTTTTGAAATTGCCATCTCAAGAGCTTTAATTATCTCTTAAAACCAAAAGTATTTACATTTGCTTTGTCTCATGACTGTTTACCACTAACATGACACTTGTTTTTTTCTCATGTATGGTGACAAGTGGTCACTAATCATTAATAAAATGACAAGTCTCTTATCCAAGCTGTAAAAACAGTAGGTTTTAAAAACAAACTTCAGAAGATTAAGCCTCCTCTGTGATTTCCTACAGTGTATACACATCAATAGAGGGGACTGTGTGCTGTCACTTTCTTCAATTAAAGCTAATTGAATTACCTAATACATGTTATGCACTTACACTGACAATATTCTCTTAAAATTAGAGGTACAAGAGCAAGCAAGGAGTTAGAATGTTTGCCTCTCTTTTGGGAATTCAGGGTCATTTATAAAATGGAAAACAGGAAAGATATATATTTTCATTTGATCTTGAATCTCACTTATATGTAACTGTGTTGAAGTCAGTGGTCTTATTTATTTAAACATAACAGGAATATTTCTTTTAAAACTGAGTCAGCAACTTAATATAGCTCTCGTGTCTTGGTTAGGTTAGGTTATTCGTTCATAAAATTTTGTTAAAAAGAAATGGCATAAGCCACAAAGTCTAAGAATTTATGTCTATAAAATAGATTTAAAGATATAATGTCATTTGAGCCGTTTTTGAGGAAAATACAGCTTGTAAAATTAACTCAATTTCCCATTGCAAATTTGCATGCAATATTTATAAATTTTATATTCTAGAGGTAAAAGATGTTTTAGGATGCAGCAACAGTTTAAGACAGAACAATAATATCTATTGGGCATAGGTATGAGCATTTTAATAACTTTACTTCAAAATTAAAGTTTTGTAATTTAGACTTGATCCATAAACATAGACAATATTCTACATTTAAGTGGTATAACTTATTCATTTACTCATTTTGACTTCTAAGATAAATTAAATATTCATTGTGAACTTCAGGAGGTATATGAAAAGGACATGGCTGTTGTCCTTTAGGAACCTAAAATCGAATTAGTGATACCAAAAGAAAATTCCAGAAAAACTTACCAATATTATAAACAAAGTCTAAATGTGGCAAGTAACCTAAGCAGTTGCAATGGAAAAAAATGTGAAGTATTTTAAGAGATGTGTTAATACTAATGTTGACAAGATCCTGGACCTGAATGAGAAAAGTGACAGACCCACTATTACTGAAGTTTCTTACTCTTGTGATTGGATCAATTCAGTCTAATCCCAGATAATTATAACAAGTATCTTGATAACAGATAACCTGAGAATGAATAATTTTTGAAGAGCAGAAGTTTATTTCTCACCATTCTAGAGGCTGGGATGTCTAAGATCAAAGTTCTGCCATCTTGTGTCTGGTGAAGGCCTTCTTGCTGTGACCTTATATGATGGAGGGCAGAAGGGCAAAGGAGGTGAAAAAAGACTCTGTCAAGCCCTTTTACAATACCATTAATCTATTTATGAGAATAGAGTCCTCATGATCTAAACATCTCCCAAAAGACCCTACTTCCCATCACTGTCGCACTGGAAATTAAACTTCTTCTACATAAATTTTGGGAGACATTTAGATCATAGTAGCAAGTTTGGTGAGAAATAATATTTTGTTGGTAATGAGGAGGCTCAAGATATCTATTGTTCATACAGGTAGAAAGTCCAGTGTTCCAAACATTGACTGTTAAGTCTGCAAAAGCTAATTGGAAATGAATCTATAGTTTAAGAGAGTTTTGGTAGTTATCAAGATAGAGTTTGTAGCCATAATTGATTCAGTTTAACAAAGAAAAGGAAGATTATTCTTGACTTGTATAAAATGAAATGGAAAACAATATTTGAACTTGCCAATGTGAATTCCATAAGAAGAGGAAGGAGACATTCTAAACTTCAGAAATGCCAAAAGTAAAATTGTGATTATAAAGGTTATGTAATGTATAAATATTATCTTTCAGACATAGAAAAAAATCACAGAAGTATGGATGCACAATCCTTTATACATATACACATACATTGAGATGCTTATATATATGTAATATTCTTAATTCTTGATGAATGTCTCAAAAATGTGACTTTTTTTAGGCTGAGAACTTTGATAAGTTATAGTGATCTGTCCATAACCTATCAATGGAATTTTCCTTCATTATTTTTACCATATTTTGTAATATTTTAAATCAACAGTTTGTTTTATCATGTTTTCCAGTGATAAAGTCTGTGTTTGTGATGTAAAAACTTTTTTTATTTTTGCCTTTTTCTTTAATTTCTTTCCTATTGAGTTCAGAATTTTAATTTGGCATATACCTTTTGTTACCACAGTTAAATTATATAGTAGATTTACTGTTCCACTGTCCTCTAGATTTCATCATGTTTTCTTGAACATTGGCTGTCTATCTCTTTATTGCTCATTAAAATGTACAGTATATTATTTTCCATGGACCAATTAGAATATTTTTCTCTTTATCTTTGTTTTAAGAAGTTTGACAAAATTATGCTGAGATATTGTTTTTACAATAATTAGAATTCCTAGAATCTAATCTGTGATTCCTAGAACCTAATCTGAGTTTCCAAAATTTTGGAAAAATATGTGTATATCTCCATATATATATGTATTTTGGAGATCTCTCTCTCTCTCTCTCTCTCTCTCTCTCTCTCTCTCTCTGTGTGTGTGTATATATATATATATATATATATATATATATATATATATATATATGTATATGTCTTTGGGGGGGTTATCACCTTATTTTCTCCTTCTTGAGCTCCAGTTTGTCATGATGTTATATATTTGAATTCTGCACCACATGGCTATTACATTCTTTTCTGTATTCTCCTTTTTCCTTTGTATCTCTTTACAAATGATTTCTACTGCCTTGTATTTAGTTCACTGATCCTGGCTTCTCTGACTGGCTTATGTTCATGTCCATTTATTGATTACAAATTATTTCTATGATTTGAATATGGTTAATCTCCCAAAAATTTATGTACCAAAAGCTTGTTTCCCAATTTAATAGTGTTGAAACATGGTGGGACTTTTAAGAGGCATCGACAAGTGGGAGGTAAACTTTCATTGGAGGAATGTTCATCATTTTATGTAAAATTTTTTAATTACAAAAATGTATTATCAATTCATGATGCTGGGCCATAAAATCAATGCAAACAATCAAACAACAAGAAAAAGAAAACATAGCTGAACCAGATTTTAAACTAAGTAGGCAAAATCCCTTAAATGATCATATGTTAAAACAACAGAGATAAGATGAAAGTATTCATCAAAAACTTGACATATAATAAAAATAGAATTTAAAAACTGAAAATAAAATTATTTTAATTTTGCAATTCAAAAATAACAATATAGATGATACCTGATGCTGGGTACTTTTATAAAGTTAAGAGGTTTATTAAGTTTTGGAAACTAAAAATCCAAGATTGGATTGCTCCATCTTGTTGGCCTCTAATAGGGACTTTATGGTTAAATAATAACAGGACAGATTGTATCACATGGCAGAAAAGAAGCAGGTAACAAGGGATGGTCTTATTGATTTATTCCAGTTATAGAATTCAGAAGGAGCAAATTTTTGCCTTGGTACCCAGTACCGATTCTTCCATTTTTCCTTCTGGGGGCCTGTTTTGTCCACCATGGCATCTTTCCTGGAAATTTTCTTCACTTTGATTCTTATGTCTTTATCATGGAGAGACTGCCAATAATTGCATTTTGAATGCTACCAAAAATCATCTGAATTTAGTAAATGTTTTAAGGGGACAGCCAGAATTTATGTTTTGTTCTCCAAACTCCCTGTGAGATGTCTCCATTTTCATCGTGTTCTATCAGCCTGGACTTCCTAATTGCAAGTCTTGGACTTCTGTCCAGGCAAGGTCTGGGCTCTTAGGCTTATGTTTGAAAGATGTTAATGGCAAACACTCTCAGGTTGAGTGGCTCAAACTGTCAGTATGTATTAAATGTGGCTTCTCTTCTCCATTATATGACATGGGTCACTAAAATTCTAGTTGACTCAATAGTTCTTCAGATATTTTTATGTGTGGATTTATTCAGCATCTATTCTATATGATCTTGGTGGCCATGTTATTCTGCCATTAGCTACTCTATCATGTTTGGAAGTGGAAGTCTTACAAAAACTTTTTAAAAGATCATTGGAAAACATTGTGCAGATTGAATGCAGACAGTAAATGTTAGATTCCATAATCCTTACCTTTTCAGTGTTTAATTGAAAGCAAAGTATTCTAAAATGATATGAAATTTTGAAGCTTTCCATTATTTTTAGCATTGCTGAGAAATTACCAGCTTCACTTTATAATTTCTTCATGTTCTATGTGATATTCCTTATAGAGCCATGTTATCAAGTTGCAATTTTTTGATTATTAAAGAACAGAAAAATTAATAGCTTAATATATTCAAGATTAACTTTAGCTTCCTTTTCTATGAAAATCCTGTATGGGGTGAACAATATAAAAAAATTAGTCAAGTGCTTTGGGAAAATTTTATAAAGTAAATGTGGTCACTTATTATTCATGGACCCCTTGTGGAATGCAGGTATAAAACAAGCCTTGTTCTTTTGGTTCTGAGCCTTCTGGAGAAATGTATAGTAGTATTGTAAAACCACGTGATATTAGTGTAATATTTTACTCAACTGAGATATATATGAAAAGTTAATTTGTGGCTATAATCTGCAGGCTTCCATTTTACTTGTGATGAATTCTTAGTTACCTAAGGCATTATCAAATTTATAATTCACATTTCTATGAATACCTCCATCTAACAAAAAAGTAGTTAAAACAGATGTAAAATTATTTATATCATTTTTAAAGGAGGGAAAATGAGATGTGTTCTATCTTCACACAAAACTAATATGCATGTCTGTGTGAAATTAGATATGAGTAGTGGTAATATCTAGATACAAAGTCTTTAACCAGAGGGACCACTTTGGACAAGTTCAGCTATAAAATTTAACAAAAGCTACAGACATTTACAACTCTGCACATATATAATGGAACCTATTCCTAATACTTATATTAAACTGCAGATTTTATGTGTTAAGATGCTATATCCAATGAGTTAGAAATGTGCTTATCAATCTTATGGTAAAATTGAACAATCAATAAAAATCCTGTTTACTGTAAAAAATAAATAATAAAAATATTTTCTATTTGACAAAAACTCATATATTACCATAAAATAATAGAATGCATACTGCAGACTGAAGCATGGTGGGGTTTTATGATTATTAAAAAAACCCTCAAATTTGCATAAGAGCAGAGGATTATGTTTAAAGATATGACAGTATTAGATCTCATTCTAATTCAAATATAGTGTGATGGAAAAAAATTGCATAAAAATTCATTTTATATAGTACTTAAAAATTATTTAAGCCCTTGAGTAAAACAGAAGTATATTAAAAACTGAGAACTGTGATAGAGAAATAATAAGGATAAAAATGCCAAACAATAATTTTGCACTAAAATTATAGAAGTGATATCCAATCCTTGTACAGTATGTATAAGATGTTAACAAAAATCATCATTATACTACCTTAAGATAGTTTATTGTTGGAGTCTGAGAATAAATGCATTAAATCAGTGCCTCCTGACCCTTTTAAATGAAGTGTCTGGTGTAAGTACTCTTCTGGCCGGATCCCACGTGTTACTTGTCCACAATGTTCTGTTAAGAACACTCTATTTACTGACATTACATTTGTAGTAAGATTTTATTATGTTGTTAGGCATTGGCACTTTGGGTGACTATAGTAAAAGTTAGCAGAGGTTGTTTTTCTCTCTCCCTCTCTCCTACCTCTATCTTGCTTACTTTTTTATATAATCAATGTCTAATTGAAAAATAATTTTTATGGGGATTAAAAAACATTTATGGATGGGCCGTAAGTTATTCTTTTATCCTACTACTAAATTATTTTCATAAACACCATATTATTGCTTCTGTGTTTCACTACTCACTGAAGGAGAGATTTTTGTAAATGTAATTTTTTAATGTATGTGGTACATTCTATGAAGAATAGAATTTAACTAGAATAGCTAATTTGAAGAAAACATTACAAAGTTTACTGACAAAAAGATAAATTAATAGCTACTCATCATTGTTATTGGTCTGTTTAGGTTTTGTATTTGTTTTTGTGTTGTTTTAATAGTTCAAACTTGTTAAAATGTGTGTGTCTAGGAATTTATCCTTTTATTTGTTGGCCTGTTCATGTTCATAACAGTCTCTTGTGCTTATTTATATTTCTGTTGTATCATTTATAATGTGACATTCTTCAGAGGAGGTTGATGATACCAGAGAACTGAGCAGTGGAGATGGGTTTTGAGTGGTATTTGTTTAGGACATAAATTAGATCTATTTAAATACTTTTGGGAGATAAGTATAACATTTTCAAAGAGGAATTTCATAGCAAATGTTTCTTAGTTCAGTTTCTATTGCTGTGACCGAATACCAAAGACTGAGTGACTTATAAATAATAAAGGCTTATTTAGCTCATGGTACTGAAGAATGGGAATTTTAAGATCATGTGGCTACATCTGCTGAGGTCCTTCGTTCTGGGAGATGACTCAGTACAGAGTCCCAAGGCTGTGAAGAGCATTATATGGTGAGATAGATGTCTTTGCTCAGTCTCTCCTCCTCTTCTTTTAAATCTACAGTTTCATTGTACTAGGGCTCCACACTTATGGCTGCATTTACCCTTAATTGCCTTCCAAAGTTCCCACCTCCAATAGGGTTAAGTTTCTACCTTCTTAATACCTCACAACAGGGAAAAAATTTCAACATGAGTTTTCATGAGGACATTCACACCATAACAAAATCCATACATCAAAAATAATATAAACAAACTATTGTTGCAACTCAAGAAGCTAAGAAAACAAGAGAAATTTAACCCAAAATTAGTGAATGGAAGAAAACAAATATTTGAACAGAAATATACAAAATAGAGAATAGACAAGTAATACAAAAGATTAATGAAACGAGTGTATCTTTGAAAAGAAACAAAATCAACAAAGTTGTGGTTACACCAAGAAAAAAGAGAGAAGATTCAAATAAAGAAAGTCACAAATGAAAGAAGACATTATAAATAATACAACAAAAATATAAAGAAGCATAAGAGACTGTTCTGAACATGTACATGCCAACAAATTGATAATATAGAATAAATGGAGACATTCCGAGACACACATATTTTACCAAGATTGAACTATGAAAAAACACAAAACCAATACAAAATCTAAGCAGATCAATAACAAGTAATGTAATTGAATCAGTAAAATCTCCCACCAAAATAAATTTAAAAATTAAAATTAATAAAATCCGGGACTAGATGGCTTCACTGCTGAATTCTACCAAACAATAAATAACAACTGATAACAACTCTACTCAAAGTGGTTCAAAAAGGTGAGAATGAGGGGGGAATTCATATAGACTTATTCAATGAAGCTAAAGGCACCCCAGTACCAAAACCAAAGGACACAACAAAAAAGAATACTACAGGACAATATCCTTGATGAACAAAAATATAAAAAGCTACAGTGATTCCGTTTTACTAATCAACCAAACCAAAACACATGAAATCATCCTTGACTGTTCTTCTCACACACCACACCTAACTTCACAAAAATAATACGACAGGGTCTATTTTTTATCAGAGCCTGAAAATTTAACCATTTCTTACTTGTGTACCTGTATTCCTGTCCACTCTCACTCTTCCCTGGAGTATTGCTATCATTCTTTTCTGGTTTTCTAACTTCTACACTAACCTGACACAGTTATCAGAATGATTCTTTTACAATGTAAGCCAGACCCTGTTAACTTTTTTCTAAGTCACCAAAAAAAATTATTTTACTTACAATAAAATCCCAAATCCTACCAGTTTACAGTCTTCTCATAATTTCCCAGTGTCATTGTCTATCTTTCATAACTTCCTTTCCTCCCCTTTCCCTTCCACTCACCCTCACTGTTTTCCTTGCTGTTTTCCAATTATTTGCAAACAGAGTTCTAAAAGGCTTGCAATTATTTATTTATTTAGTTTTTGCTTGAAAATATCTTCCTTTATACATCAGCAAATCTTGCTCCCTCAATTACCATATCTGGCACATTAGTGATCGGTTTACTTTTTTCTGTCTCCACCCTAATATAAGTCTCTATTTTATTTGATTATTGTATCCTCACTATCCAAAAATATGCTAACCCATAGAAGGTCCTTGCTTAGTGTAATCACTACTAAGTGAATAAATGATACCTTCATGAGTTCAACAATTTTGTTACATTGTAATTATTTGCATTTTAAAAAATTGGAGATTCTTAAAGATATGACTTGCTATAATTTGGGTTTTATAAGAAGCATAGGACAAGATGAAATTAGAAGTGTACAAAATTTATTCAGAGGAGTGCCTAAAAATGATAAAGAGAGATCCAGAGCATGAATAGTGAGCTTGTAGATTGCCATGCACATCTCACCCCTATGAGGGAATAGAGAGAAGGAGTCTTGGATAAGAGAATTACAGATTGCATAGCAGTTCCAAGAAAGTGTTGAAAAGGCTAACAGGGAGTTCTTATGCCAACAAGGCCATTTAAAGGAGCCTAGTGTCTCACAGCAGTGGATCTCTATTTTAAGCTCATTGTTCTCACTAATTGGCAGGAATCACCTGTGGAAAGTGTGACCTAGGAGCAAATGTGCTGGAAGATCCAGAAGCTGAGGTCTTCGATAAATAATGTTCTCTGTAGCAGGAGACATGAGCAACACATTTTCATGGACTCCACAGCATCTAATTGTTGTATCCACAGGTCCTATCACAGCACATGACCAAATCAATGAGCACATAAATTATAACATTTCCCCCACTACGGATGCCACTCACTGAATTTTGCCTATTACATCCTTCCTATCTAGTTTTCCAGATCACGTTAAATGTCTTTTATTCCAGGAGATTCTCCTCAGAAAAATACTCTTCAGACTAGCTTCCTCCTTATTATGAATCATAAATATATTCACTATATTGCCTAACATTAACTTGGCATCAAAATTTATACTGTCTATTTAATAAGTGAATGTCTTTCTCTTCTAAGAAATCATGATTTCTCTGAGACACAATCCACCTGGAATACTTCTATATGTATTAAATATGTAAAATGACACTTATATTCAGAGTAATTGCTTAATAAATGAGTTTTGAATCAAATATGAAATGAGTCCCTAGTTAGTAAAGTGTCTCAAGAATAACTTTGAAACATACAATTGAAGAATCAGGAATATGAAACAGCAGAGTTGTTGCTGTAAGACAAACCACAGTGGCAACAAGAGCCAAGGTACAGGTTTTCCCTGGGAAAAATACACCTATAGTTCCCTGAATGTAATTTTCACTTATGATATAAGAGATTGATGTACAGTGACAAAATTCTTGATGAATGGTATTTTCTTTCTGGAATTTAAACACTTTATCAAATATATATAATGACATATTACAAGGCTAGAGAGGACTAAATACTGATTTCACCCACAATGGACTTATAAAAAAAGGCATAATTTTAATTAAGAAATTCATGACAATAGATAAACTGAAAAGAAGTACACAGAAGTAATAACTGTTGGAAAAATGTTTGCTTATGTAAATACATACATTATTTGTTCCTAGAAACTTCAAAAATAATTGAAATATTTGGCATTAAAAATGTGTTGTTAGACATGTTCTTAAGTTAACCAAATGATGACCAAATATTTCTTTTCTTATGAATTACATAGAACCATTGTAATGTTACCAAAAAAAAATATGCGATTCCATTTACCTGACAAATTATCATAATGGAAAAAATAAGGATGGAACAATTTATGCTACTGCATGACTTGTAGGTAGTAAAGAGGCAGTATGCAGACCAAATTTTCCCTTGTAACAAAACTTATAAGTCAATAATTAGTACTCCCAATATTGAGAAAAATATTGTTTAAACATTCTATAAAAGAGGTTTAACTCTTCCATAACAGTTTTGTAACAAGACTTTGAAAGATCATCAGTCAGGTCTTCATTTAGTAGACTAAATACCGCCTATTCAATTCCTGTGATGAATGCAAATCTTCATCCAGAGGAAATATACAAATAGATTATCATGGTGTAACAACTTAATAACTAAATAGGAGTACCTATATAATTAGGGTTAAAAATATGATACAAATTTGCAAATACAAATAATTGTTTCCATACTGAATTGTCAAACATGATGGATATATTCTTTCTATATTGAGATTATGTCCTGTATCACATATTTGTATAGCTTTTGAAGAAAAGAAATAATAAAATGAAACACATAAGCAAGTAATAACTCCATCAACTTCTGTCTCTTGAATTTTTCTTTTCTTTAAAATGTCATTGGAAATACTGGGAATAGAAAACTTACCCAGTTTTCTGGACTTGTGTTTATTGAATATGTGAGTCTGTTTTTTAAAAATCAATAATTAAATATTCCCTGGTTATATTGATCTTCTTAATACTTTTCAACATTGTTCAACTGACCATAATTATCTTTTATGCAGAGAGCTTGACTGACATGTATTCAAATCTGAATATTAAATGTCATCTTTACCAAATTTATCTCTGCCATGTCATCCTCAGTATAGATTGCTACCCATATAGAAAGACACTCAATCTTTTAATATACCTAATTTAATGCTATTTAATGTGCAAACAGAGCAAGAAAAGTCTATTTTATTCTCATAATTTGATAATTAAAAAATAAAATTTTTGCTTCTGTGGCTTCAATTATCTTTTATTATAAAATTCAATACTTACAATTCAAAACCATACAGTTTAACTATCAAACATGTAAAGTTATTATTTACAAACTCTGAAGTACATCTAGACATCTGAGAAAATTTTTTAAACTATATACTTCCTTTGCAAAACAACTGAAAATCTTGTTGATAATTAAATTTTAGATTTCTGCATTATGAAGTTTACATACAAAACATTTCTACATGAAAGGTCTTTTAATCTGAACATTGCATTTGTTTTACATTAGAAGAAATTAAAAGTTATTATGATCATTTAAAATCTTTAGTTTCAAATTACCTAGCTAAAAAGTCTAACTCTCAGATATGGATCTCAAACATCACCTCCTGAATCTGAAAATATATGTTTACATTGGTAAAACCAAGATTACAGTACATTTATACATTCATTTTTATATCAAAGGATAATAATAATAGAATGTACCATATTTTAGTATTTATGAAATATTTAAGATTTCTTTTAGATTTTCCTGTGTGACAGGGCCTGTACTATGCCACATATATCATCAACATTTATTTCATATTAACAATAATCCAAAGAATTAAATCCTGACTACATTTTACAGATAATAAAACTGACATACAGAATGTAAACACAGATAAGTATAAAGATTCTAAATAAACCAAGTAGTCTGGCTGCAGAGGCAACAGATGCTGCTAATACTTGAAATATTTTTAAAAATGTTGTGTAGTTAATTTTTGATATTTTTCTAACAGGGAAAATTACATGTAGTCATTTTGGACTTCAAATTCTTTATGACCCATGCTTAGTCATGGGTCATATTGTTTAAAAATCATTATCTCTTCCTATCCTAATGCCATTGTCTCATTTTAAATGTTTAATCAA
This sequence comes from Spermophilus citellus, assembly GCF_964194105.1. Lineage (NCBI taxonomy): Eukaryota > Metazoa > Chordata > Mammalia > Rodentia > Sciuridae > Spermophilus > Spermophilus citellus. The sequence continues at coordinate 43,401,846 of NC_138197.1, forward strand.
TACCCTTGATCTGGAATTTAGCAAAAGCTTTCTAGTTGCTCCCCCCTGTCTCTTTTATTTCCCCCTTTCAAACTGTGCTCCACACAAATACTAAGCTTTTCAAAATATATCTTTGCTATGTCATCCCCTTGTTTAAAATACTTACTTTTTTCAAGGTAAAAGTCCATTTTCTTAGAATGTTCCAGAAGACCTTACTTGGCCCCTGCCTGCGAAACAGGCCTCAGGTCTCATGATTTCCCACATCCACTTTAAATTTCAGGTATGCAGGACAGTGCATATTTCTCACATTTGGAGTACTCTGTCTCTTTATTGGGATATGTTTTCACCTTTTTTATGACCATCATTCCTACATCTTGCAATTTATGGCCTACGCAATAACCATAGGACCACCATCATGTATAATACTATTTTGTAATTTTTAATAACTTATTTATCATTCTATCTGTATTGTAACTCCCCAGAATTGAATCCACTCTTCAGCTCTGAAAACTTAGCAGCAAATATTCAGAGTACTCATGTATTAACATCATTTAGAGAATTCTCTGGAATACCTAAACATCTCTTTCTTGGAGGAATCTTGCTCAGATATGTATATATTCAAGTGTCCTATAGAAAACATCCATAAAGATCACTATTAAAAATAAGTCACTTGAGACTTGGAAATGTATAACTAGAAACCAGGAATTTCTCCTGAACACATGATGTTTACTCATTAATCCCACTGTAATTCTCAAAACTTAGATGTATCACATTTGTACCAGTAAGCATAAAAACAACAAGACTTCTTAAAGTTGAAGTGGAATAAAAGTGATGAAAATCTTCAGTTTATCTGAATTGCACTTATACAGCACTACGACAAGTTTCAAAAATCAGTCTGCCAAATATTAGACTAATATAAGTGGGGTTTTCTTGAAATAGTTTATAATAATAATATTCAGCTAACTCAACTAATTTAAAACTGGAAAAAATAAAGCAACACATACATTTTCCAAATAAGATGATGATAGCTTATTTATAATTTCAGTCAATATAAACATTTTATTGTTTTACTGAATAAAACACTAAGCTACAGCTATATTCTTACTCTAAAGCAATTGCTTTGAATTTTAAAGTGAAAATATCGAAGAAGGAATCTCATGTATAACTAAGAAGAGCCAATTAAAAAAAATGTTAATGCTCGGACCCTCCGTTTCCCACAAATTCAAATATAAGATGTTACAAATTCCCTTTTTTTTAGAGTAAGACCCTGAACTCTGGGAAAGCACGAAATCAGCTACTTTGCACCTGGTAGTAAATTCAAAGCACCATTTCACCTTAATACCCAACATTATGCCATATAATAAGGAAGAAGTCCAACTCCACGCTGATCCCTGGGTAATGGGATCTGTTACACATCCAACACCCCTAACTTTCCATGGGCTGCCCAAAGGAATAGCTTTTCCTTGCCTGTGTGAGTTAAAGGGACCTGGCATAGTCTAGATGCCTGGGTGTGCTAGTGAGAACAAAAATAGTTCAGGTAGCATGCAACTGTTTACAAGATCAGAGCAAGATACACAGATGAAAATACCTACCTCTCTCTGCAGAGAATGAAACAGAGCATCCAAAGGTATCAGAAGTCTAGGGACTTACCTAGGAATTGACTTGGACTTGTGAGAAGACCTGGCTTACTTTCGTTGCCTGGAAGCCACCACAAACAGAAAGCAGGTCAGCTGTAAAAATGGTTTGAGGCCCTCAGATTGATTGGTGAGTCTTTCCTTTTATGAGGCTGTGTCTAAAGACTGGAAGAGGTAGCTCTTTCTTCTTACATACACACCACTCAAATCAAAGATAAAAATGGAAGAAAATAAATCTCTAGGAACCAACACTAATGAGACAGAGATATGACTTTCTTGACACAGAATGAAAAAGAATTTTAAAAGGTACTCAACAAAACAATCCATGAACAATGCAAAAATTCCAACTGAGGAATAAAAAAATTTTTAAAAAGTACCAAACAAAGATCTCAGAACTGTGGAAAAGAAATGAAATAAATAATTGACTAGAGAATTTCAAAGGTAGACTAGATCAAGCAGAGGAAAGAATAAGCAAACTTGAAGTCAGGTTATTACAAATTTTCCAGTTAGAGGAACATCCTCCCACCAAAATAAAAGAGGAGGAGGATAATAGAATGAAAAAAAACAGAAATCAATAGTAAAAGAAAAATAAGAAATTCTCAAATATATGAAAATTGAACAATATACTCTTGAATGGCAAACTGATCAAAGAAGAATTAAAAGGAAATTTAGAAAGTAACTTGAGGGAAACAAAAACACACCAAAACCAATGGAATGCAGCAAAAGTCATAATAAAAGAGTTTATGTTAATAATGTCAACATTAAAAAGTAAGACTTACTACAAAAATCATTTAAAGTATGTGAGTTAATGCAGATGTTAATTAGCTTGATTTCGCTATTCCACAATGTTTCAAAGTAATGTAGTACTTGATAAATATACCTAATATAATGTCAATCTGAGTATAAAATTAATATTTAAAAATTATAAGGACTCCAGAAAAATTACCTTGCTTTTCACCCCAAGGAAATAGAAAAATAGATCAAACTAAATCCAAAGTTTAGCATAAAGAAGAAATTAATAAGGATTAGAGAAAAATGGAGAATAAGAAGTAATTTTTAAAAACTACAAGAATTGGTTTTATAATAAGAAACACTATTGACCAGCATTTATCCACACTAAGAAAGAAATCTCAGAAAATAAAATCAGAACTAAAAGAGACACAATTACAGATACTATGATCATGAGATTTCTATGAACACTTAATTACACATCAAAAATGAATAACCTAGAACAAATAAACTAGAGACACACAATCTACATATACTTTATATTAAAAAAATAGAAGACAGATTTGTAACTGTAAAGAGATTGGCACATTAATTGAAAAACTTACAACAAGGATCTGATGGATCTGATGGATCTAATGATTTTACTGGTGAATTCTACCAAATATGTAAGGAAAGATTAATGCCAATCCTCCCCAACTTCTTCCAGAAAATAAAAAAGGAAGGAAAACATTAGGAAATTTAATTTTATAGTGACAACACTATTTAGAAACTGAAGCCAATCAAAGATATTAGAAAGAAGAAAATTATAGGTTAATATTACCAATAAAAAGATGCATAATCCTAAATTAAAAAAAACAAATTGAAATTAACAACATATTAAATAGATCATAATTACTGTTTGATTCCACCTATCTGAAATTCAGGAAAAGGCCAAGCTATGAAGACAATAAAAAGATCAGTGACAGCAGGGGTGGGTTATTTGGTCAGGGATTGGCAGGTGGGGAAGGCAGAGAATGAATAGGTGAAACATGTTATTTAGGGGAAAAAAAGTACTACACGTAATGCTGCAATGATGGATATGGGTGTCATTACACACTTGTCCAAATATTTAGAATGCAAGACACCAAAATTAAACCATAATATAAACTATAGCTTTGGGGTGATTATAAGGTGTCAATGTAGTTTCATCAATTTTTACAAATATACAACTCGGAGTGCTGATAAATTGGGAAACTAGGCATGTGTAGCACTGAGGGAGATGGGAAATTCCTATACATTCCTCACAATTTTACTGCAAACCTAAAATTGCTCAAGAAAATAAAATCGTGGAATTTGCAGGTAAATGGATGGAGTTGGAAAATACTATGCTAAGTGAAGTAAGCCAATCCCCCCAAAACAAATGTCAAATGTTTTCTTTGATATGAGGATTCTGATCCATAACGGGGATGGAGCATGGGAGAAATGGAGGAACTTTAGATAGGGAAAAGAGGAAGGAGGGCAAAGGAGGGGGTATGGGGGTAGGAAAGATGTGGAATGAGATGGACATCATTACCCTAAGTACATGAATGAGGAAACAAATGGTGTGACTTACTTTATGTACAACCAGAGACATGAAAATTTGTTCTCTATATGTATAATATGAATTGAAATGCATTCTACTGTTGTTTTTAACAAATTAGAATAAATAAAGAAATTAAGAAAATATACTATCACCATCAGATATATTCTTTGGATGTGAGGAATAATTAACATATAAAAGTCAATTAGTGTGGGGCTGGGGATGTGGCTCAAGCGGTAGCGCGCTCGCCTGGCATGCGTGCGGCCCGGGTTCGATCCTCAGCACCACATACAAACAATGATGTTGTGTCCGCCGAGAACTAAAAAATAAATATTAAAAATTCTCTCTCTCTCTCTCTCTCTCTCTCTCTCTCTCTCTCTCTCTCTCTCTCTCTATCATTCTCTCTTTAAAAAAAAATTTAAAAAAAAGTCAATTAGTGTGATATAGCACATCAACAGAATGAAGAATAAACATTAAATAACTATCTTAATAGAAGTACAAAAATCATTTGACAAAGCTTAACATTCTTTCATAATATAACACCCCCCCCCAGCAAGTTGAGATTAGAACAAAAATACTTCAAGATAATGAAGGCCATATAGGAAAAGCCACAACCAATATCATACTCAATAGTTAAAAAATGACAGCTTTTCTTCTAAGATTGGAGTAGAGGGAATATTCTTCAGCCTGATGAAGAACAAATCTCAGAAATTTATTCTAACATCATAACAAAGAATGCTGAATTACTTTTCCTCTGAAATAAGGATTAAGTTATCTGCTCTTGATACTTTTAATCATTATTGTATCAGATGTTCTAGACCCAATAATAAGACAAAGGAGTGAAAAAGCAAAAAATACAATTCGGAAGTTACCTTATGATCATTTTCATAAAAAATAGAAATAAACTAAAAACTAGAAGTGAGTTTAGCACAAATGTGAAACATTAGGTTGATATATAAAATTATATACATATATACACATTATATACATATATATATTATATACATATATACACATGCAATTTATATATGTGTCCTGTGTCTATTTAATACACACATAATACACACAACAAAACACTTAGAATTTAAACCTAAAAAATACCATTTAAATTATTATACAAAATCATAGAGAGAAATTTTGCAAAATATTTGCAGAATTTTTCAACTGGAAACAAAAACACTAAGGAGGTATATTAATGAAACCTTGGATATGTGGAGAAATATTGCATATTCATATATTGAAAGACCAAATAGTGACAAATAGTAATTGTTTCAAGTTAACCTATAGATTCAAAGTAAACCCTGTCTAAATCCTAACAGGTATTTTTATAGAAATTGACAATGTGATCACAAAGCATCTTTGAAATTACCAAGAGTTTACAATAGCCAAAATAATCTTGAAAATAATATAATTGGAGGATGTAAATTGCTAAAATCTGACATATATTAAAAGTATAGTTTTCAAGATAATAAAATAGTGGCATAAACATACACATTAGAACAATAGAGAAGAATAGTGATTTCAGAATTAGAGCCACACATATGGAAATTTTGTTTTTCACATAGATGCCAAGGCAGTGCAGATAGAAATCCATATAGAAAGTCATTTTAACAAATAATCCTGCAATTATTGATCATCCATATGCTACAAAAATGAAGTGAAATATTACCTGACTTCATATTTGAGAATTAATTTGAAATGATCATAGAATTAATATATTCAAAACTATAATAATTATAAGGGAAAATGTAGGAGAAATCTTTGTTATTTGAATTCTGCAGAATTCCTAAGAAAAATCACAAATTGTTGAGTTAAAAAAAATGATACATTGGCATTCATCAAAATTAAAACATTTACTTTTTAAAAGATGTTCTGGAGAAAAGTTTTTTTTAATAAGCTACAATGTTTATTTTAAAAAATTACAAAATAAATATCTGATTAAGGTTAAATCCAGAATATATGAAAATTCTTAGAATTCAATATTAATAGGAAAGAGTTCTTGATAAAAATTGAGCAAATGATGTGACAAGTCCCATGGCCAAAGTTATGTGTGTGACACAAATATGCATAAAAACATTCTAAATAGCTATAACTATTAGTAAAACACAAACTAATCAAAATAAGATATCATTAAACACCTAACAGAGAAGATAAAACTTTAAAAGAGTGACAATTTTGAATGCTGGTGGTAACAGAGCACCTAGGAGTCTCACCCATTGCTGATAAGAACGCTTAACAGTAGATACTATTATGGGTTGAATTGTGTGAGCTTAATTGGAAAATGATCATTGCAGATATAATTAGTTAACAGGTCATTAGGTTAGTACCAAATCCAAAATGATTGCTGTCCTTATAAAAAGATTAAAAAAGTAGAGTACATAGAGGGCACAGAGGGAAGAAGATATGAAGAGACACAGGGAGAAGACAGCTAACTGCAAGTCAAGGGAGAGGTCTCCAGATCTTTCCTTTTACAGCCCGTGGGATGAACCTACCCAGCAAATATATTTATTTCAATTGAATATTTCCCAGAATCATCAGACAATACATGTTCTATTTTTTAAGTCATCTAGTATGCAGTATTTGATTATAATAACCCTATTAAGCTAACAGACACATTGGAACATAGTTTGCTCTCTTATTATAAAGTTAAAGGTATACTTATTATACTTAAATAATGATCCCAAGGATATTCTCCAAATAATTGCAAATATTCACTCAGTGACCCCACTTGGGATTAATGATAGCAGCCATTTTCATAATAGCTCCAAACTGTAACAGTGACATCATCAGCTGGTGAACACATAAACTAAAAACAGCACATCATACAATATAACACTACTTGACAATAAAATAGGAGAAACCACTGATACAGCAAATTAATTAATTAATTAATTAATTAATTAATGGATGTATCTTAATTATGCTATACTAAAAGAAGAAGCCAGACACAAAAGTCTATACACTATATGATTTCATTCATGAGTGTCTGAAAAAAATAGTCATATAAAATGATGGAGACAGAAAACCAATTTTTACTAAGTTTTCGATGTGAAAGAAGTTGCTATCTTACTTCTGATGGCCATTATCAAACTATATATGGTTGTCAAAGTGACATTAAATAGTATAACTTAAAGTGGTTAATTTTATTATACATAAATTTTGCCTCTTTAAAAAAAGAGATCTAGGGCTGGGGATGTGGCTCAAGTGGTAGCGCGCTTGCCTGGCATGCGTGCGGCCCGGGTTCGATCCTCAGCACCACATACCAACAAAGATGTTGTGTCCGCCGAGAACTAAAAAAAAAAATAAATAAATATTAAAAAAAAATTCTCTCTCTCTCTCTCTCTCTCTCTCTCTCTCTCTCTCTCTCTCTCTCTCCTCTCTCACTCTCTCTTAAAAAAAAAACAATAAAAAACAAAAAAAGAGATCTAGGTTGTATTTTTGCATCTTAATCCCATTTTGGATGTTTGTTTTCTTCATGTGTGAAAAAAATAAACACTTCTTTCCTTGAAGTGGAATATATGCAGTCTCATTGAATCTGTCACCTAATATATGCTGCTATTACTTGTGAAGAGATTTGTTAAATTCACAAGTGAATCCAGAGCAATGATAGAATAAATGGGAAATCGGTGATAAAATGTGACCAAAGGATACTGTCTGATCAGGAAAAGCCACATATTCTTCATACTGATAATGTATATTAAGTAGAAAAAGTAAAAGCGATCCAAGAAAAATACAATGAAGCTAGAATGACTTTATTTGCTCTGTGAACAGTTAACTGTTTGCTTGGTGAAGTAATTTTTTTCTAAGACCCTAGTTTCATTATTGGAATAATGACAAAATGGATTAATAATGTCTAAATTTTCTACCAGTTTTACACAGAAAATAGAATCAAAATCCCAAATTTAGGTTGCTAGGATGTATCATTGCAACTTGAATATCATAGTGAATTGTTTGATATTTTAGTATATAAAAAAATATGGTAGGTTTGGTAGTGGCACAGCATTGTTAAAAAGAGATTTGGAGAATTTTGAGAACAAAAATTTAATTATAACAACATATTATGGTCATAATATGAAAGATAATCTAGACCATATGTGTGGAGAAAAACAAAGAAACTGAATTTTTCCATTATTTGTTCCTAATGCCATCTCCAGATACTTACAAGATGGCTGCTTGGACAAGGAAGTAGATTTATTTATTTTTATTAAATATGTGACGTGATGGTCTAAAACTGGACCCTATGTTTATAAACGAACACAGTGTTTGGCAAATTTGGTTGTTGTAACTGTCTAAAAATAATGCAGATGCTAATTGGTTGAAAATCATACAACAGGAGTTATTCAAGCATGAGATATATGTCCACATTTTATGTGAATTTGTAAGAAGGCAATGAGTGATTAGAATAGATCAGATTCAAGGTTCTTTTCAACACAAAGTTTCTGTGATTCCCTGATAATTCTTTTGTGCTACATTAGTAAAAGCAAGTGTGGCAATAAAGGTAAGACAAATTTCTGTTCCAGAAAAGTAAGAATTTGTGAAGAGTTATGGTTGCTCAATGATCTAATGTGTTCTCTCAGTAGTAAGCCTCATTCCCTACTAGTGGAAATGTCAAGGTGTATGCACTGTTTAAGATCATTTGTAGGTCCCCTGAATGCTATTAAAATAAAAATATCCTGCCTGGCATTCAGGTCTTTTCTGAAGGACTCTACTCTATCAATCTGTATTTATTTCTATTTCCCAAGTCAGTATCTACTGCAGAAAAATTCATATTTATATGATTATTTACATATTGTTTCCAACCTTGTATCTCTGATTATGATGTTCCCCTAAAGAAGAATACCTTTTTTTTCCTTTTTATTCTTCTATGCAAATCTTACATATGTGTCAAAAAATAATTGTTTAACTCCAACTTATTTCTTGAAGCTTTTTCTGACTTAGTCATGCTGATTTTTTCCCTCTGCAGATGAGTATTTGATTCATAAATCTATCTTTCCAAAATAAAGTCATTTTTTCTAATACTTTCTATTATTAATTTCTCCTTTTCTCATACTGAAATTGGGAACCAACTACTATATTGGTTTGTAGTCACCAAAGCACCTGTAATATAATTTGACCTAGAACTGGCATGGGTAAATGTTTGCTCTTACTCTTAACAAAATTCTAGGATCCTAATTATACTTACATTATAAATATCATTATTATTTCCTCATTTTATACTCATATTACTTATCTTTTGCTGGGTGACAACATACCCCAAAACTCACCAACTAAAATAAGTCTTAATGTTAACATTTACAAAATTTGTCAAGTTTAGATTTCCTTGAATCTGAATATATTTTTATTGCAAATCTTCACCTATGAATATCCAGATATTTTCTTTTTTGTAACTGACCCTCCCCATTGAATTGATCACTCCCTACTACACACACACACACACACACACACACACACACATATTGCCCCATTTTGTATTTTTTGTATACATTTCATCTTCACAGCTAGAATGTCATCTTCTTAAGATGTCAATTGTACTCTTGGCAAGTAACACTGTGCCTAATGCAGAGAGATTCCACAATGTTTATGGAAATGAAATAGCTCTGACTTACTCCATATTTTGTTTTAACTAAAAAGCTGTGTATGTGTCCTTCTAAACCTATATATGACATTTCCTCTGTCACCTAGAGGAGTTTACTTGAGTTGTTGCTACTTTTACACAATTAAAATTTTGTTAACTTTTAAAAATTATTATTAGAGTATTTATACACTTATCATATACATTGTCCTATTTGGTTACTCACGAAACAATATTAATATATTATTTTAACTAGAAGTGTTTCCTGAATCAACAAAGGTTTATTAAATTGTACTTAAGTGTGATATTATGTAACTGTATTTTATTATCTTTCGATTGAAAAATCTGTATATTATTCAGTTTCCCTTTATTATTATTCAGATAACCTTACCCTGCTTTCTGTTTGTGAAGCACATCTCTTATTAATTTCTTAGTTCTTATGATTCAGAAAGACTTCCATTCCTAGCTGGGGGAGGATGATTTCCAGATGAGAGCCAGAGAGAACCTTGATATAATAATGTTAAGTGATAGTTACCACAGTCATACTTTAGAAACCAATGATAAGTAAGATGGATCTAGATTGTCAGAAAATATATTAGTACTTTTCCCTTGTGATATTTTAAATGAAAAAAAATAGGCAAGTTGAAAGTATTCTTCAGTCATGAAAAATGACTATTTTAGAAACAAATCAACATGAAGAGGAATTGAGCCAAGAAGTGTGTGTGTGTGTTGGGGTAGGTTCTTTTACCATTTGAAATTCCAGTGGATCTGTGTTTCATATAGAAATTAAATATCAAAATTTACTGCTGTTCCAGATGGAAGCATACTCAGTGCATACAATTGTTTAAATCATTTTCATATTTTTATTTTTTGGTATTTATGAACTTGGCAAGTACCTTTATCTCATGGTTTTATGAGGACTGTGAGCCATCTTTAGGAGGACTGTGAGCTAAATAGTTCAGAGAGCATATACACTAGGGTTTATTCTTTCTGACTTTACATATTAGGTGACTACTTGCTATTAGTATGTTCTGGCCGTTGTCACCATTAAGAAATGTGCTTGTTTATAGCTTCAAAACTTCGCATGTGAGGCTATGAAAACATCTTCTTCCTAGGTAATTAATTTTTAGTCATTTCATTGAAGTCTAGAAATGAAGATATATTTTTAATCTGGGATAGGCCTAGGAATTTCCTGTTTGAAACACAATTGGGAAAGGATATTGGGCTTTGATGGAAAAAAAGAATATGAATCTGCATCATCACAGTGTATTTAATTCTATGTTGCACTCAGATATCATGGCATGTTAATTCATTATGCAGTTAGATGTGGATATATAGGTGTATTTATTTTATCTCCTATTTATTGTCTATGTGTTCATATCACTCAAAACAAATTTTTGAGTTGCTTCAGATAGACAGAGTCAAAAGGATATGTTTGTGTATTTCTATCAAGACAGATATTATTTTAATGGATTGGTTCATTAGATTATTAAAACTAGCAATTCCAAACCAGCAGTGTAAGCTGGCAGGCTATAGACCTACCGAAGACCCAATATTACATGGCAACTCTAAAGGCAGTCTGTTGTCAGAATTCCTTCTTACTGTGAGAAATTCAGTCTTTATTCTACTAAGGCCCCAATCATTGAATAAGTCTTTATCATGTAATGAAGGCCAATTTGCTTTATAGAAATCACTGATATAAATGTGCATCTAATTAAAAATATCCTCACAAAAAATCTAGAATAATGTTTGACCAAATATCCAGGCAAGTTAAGACAGAATTAACTATCATAAATCTAACCCTTACCAATGTGGTATCCATCTTCATTTCATTAAGCCACAACTAAACTCTGAATAAAGATAACAAGGCCATATTTCTGCCTAAAATGATACAGTTTTCTTGTGTAAAACTAAAATGCACTAACTCTTTCCTCCAAAGGATGCAAAGTCCTTGGGTGATGGCTACTCTTCTTGATAGTCTATAACTTAAATACTATAAGGGCATAATAGAGGGAAATAAAGATATTTTGTTCATAGACACATGTTCTTGACAAAATATTGATTAAATACTCAAGGCAATTACATCTCTTGTTTCTTTAAGTGATTACATGGCTTTAGTTGGTATTTACACCCTTCTTCTTCCTTTACCATAATCCTTTGACTTCAGCAAGCATCTTAGCTCTTTGTGATATGTGGAGAAATATTGCATATTCATGCATTGAAAGCGTTTGGAGTTTGTCATTACCTTGTCACTCAGATCATAATTCTTGAGGGACTAAAGGAGCCGTTAGAAGTCCTGGCTTGGTTAGATTATAACAGATTTCCATTATTCTTAGGGTATGACAATAAAAAAAGATGCTTTGAAGCAAACATATCTTTATTTACTTTAGCTGTGTAGCACCAGCTCAATTTCTTCTTAGTAGTTTGTGACAATCATCCCTGTTGACATAGTAACTCCTTTATTTGTCTGTTGAGAGGCCTGAGGAGTCAAAGTGGCTGAGTCTTAAATTCCCATTTAATATAATTAATGTTGTGTTCCCTGGTAAAGGCATTCCTATTGTTCGAACTAAGACCCCCAGACCAGCAGGAAATGAAAATGTTTCCAGTGGATCATTAGGGATAATAGTGAATGTTGCCTATATTATTTCCATTCTTGATTACTAAACTCAGGAGAAACTGCACCATATATTGGACACAGATTCTCAGAGTCTTTTGGAAAAACTCACCCCAGTCCTGTGAGGTATTGTCATACAGCTTGAACAAGAACTCAATCTTAACTCAATCTGTCAAACCAGCTGCTCCAAGATGGTAAGACCAAATAATTCCATAATCATGGAAGATTGGAGGTCTTTTATCAAAAGCAATACCATGTAGAATATCATAGTGGTGGATAAGGAATTCTATAAATCCAAGAGAGGTGGTTTTGGTGGAAGCACTGTGTGTAGGGAAAGCAACTTCCCAAACAGAATGGCTTTTCTGCTAAGAATTGCCTGTTCTCTGATGAAAGTTGTTCAGTGTAATCAAATTTTCATCATACAAACTGGCTGATCAACTTAGGAAAGAGAGACATATTTATTGGGTACAAAGAATTGACTGTTACCATATTGACTGTGGTGAGTAGAAGCACATGCTACTGAGCTTCACCTTTATCCCTGAAACCTTGTCCTCATAGTTCACTAGGCAGTTGGGTGATAACAAAGATGACTGAGGAAAGAGGCTGAGTGGCCTTCTTAGGAAGGTCATTTTTTATACTTAACTAGTAGATCTTCTTTAGATGAGGTTAATCTTTGGTGGAGATTCACATGGGCATTGCCTAACTGGTGTAATCTATTTACATAACTCTTTCCCCGGAATTCCTTGTTATCAATTTTGCAATCATTCCTGAGCAACCATCCAAACAATGGTTCAAACTATCAATCATTATACAGTAAAAAGACTATTATTTGTTTCTCCAAGCAAAATGACATATCTCAAAGTTCTGCCAGCTGGAAGGATTTTCATTCACCACTTTCCTTCAAGGATATCTCAGAAAGGGGAAAGGGACTTTAATACTGTAGCTTTTCAGCTCACTTGGTTCGTGGGTTAGACTAGTGAGAAATATGTTGCTTTCATAGGAGAATCACAAATTTGAAGTCAGCTTTAGTAACTTAATGAGATTCTGTTTAAAAAATCCTGTCTCAAAAAATAAAAAGGGCTAGTGATGTACTCAGTGGTAAAGAATCATTGAGTATAATCAAAGACTCCCCCTAGATATTTTGTCTCTCTTTTAGTTTTAGGAGGGGCCAGATGCAACAATTTTTTTCTTCATCCTAGAAGGGATATCATGACAAGCTCTACACCACTGTAGAAATTTCACTGAGGTGTGAGGCCCCTGAATTTAGTCAGATTTATGTTTCACTCTTGACACAAAATGTCACTAAGAAGTCTGCAGTAGTTGATCCTTCTTTACCACTAGGTACAATCAGCATAATGTTAACAATGTAGTAGGCCAGTGTTTTATCTTGTGGAATGAAAGATGATAACTGTCCATATGAACTAAATGATAAAGGGCTAGAGAGTTGATCTACTCTTGATGTAAGACAGTGAAGGCTTATTGCTGGACTTGCTGGCTAAAAGCAATTTGCTTCTAGTATTCTTTATCAACAGGGATGAAAAAATAAGCATTTTCCAGATCAACAGTTTTGTACTAGGTATCAGAGGATATGTCAATTTTCTAAAGCAATGAAACCACATCTGATAGAGCAGCTGCCTTTTCTAGTTACCACTTGGTAAAGCCTATTAAAGGTCTGTCCTCCAAGCCCTCCTAGAGTGGGTGAGTAGGTCCTAAATGGCAAGTCTATTGCAGTATTTCTAAGCCCTTGAATCCTTTAATCCACAGTAAAGCAAGGCAGTTCTGGCATTTTAAGTTTATTCATCAGGAGCCACTTTTTGCTCCTTATTTCGGCCAAGCAACCACATTAAGTGTTAGAGCCCTTTTATACACCTCACAATCACAATCAAATGCAGAAATTTTTGTGTGGGCCCATAATCTGGCCTGATCCAACTGTATGTTCCTTCAACCATTATCTTATACCCTTAATATCCCTTCCTGTACATGTTTCCCAGTCACTCCTCATATAAATAAAGCAGAAAGATCAATTACATTGAAATGTAGTACTGCTTCTCATGTGTCATACATTGCAATGCACATTCGGGGCCTTCTTGACTTGAGTCTGGTTATAAGTCTAGAAGTAAAGAAGAGTGGTGGGGGCAGTTCTAGAGGAAAATCAGTAATGTCATGCAGGATACTGACATTAAGGTTTTGTGTTAGTCAACTTTTTGTCACTGTGACCAAAATGCCACAAGAACAACTTGAAGGAGGATACATTTATTTTGGGATCCAGGTTTCAGAGGTCAGAGTCAGCCAACACAACACCATTGCTCTGGCCCTAAGGTGAGGCAGTACAACAAAGAAGGGTGTGGTAGAGGAAAGCTGTCAGCTCAGAGCAGCCAGAAATCAGAAAGTGAGTGTGGGAGGAGCCAGCTACAAGATACACCCCGAAGGGCACATGCTTGGTGACCTACTCCCTCCAGCCAAGCCCCATGTACCTATAGTTACCACCCAGTCATTCATTCCAGTTATGAATCCATCAAATGGATTGATCTGCTTATGAGGTTACAGCTCTCATTATTCTTAATCTTGCTACTGGGGACCACACTTCCCTAGAATGAGCTTTTCCGTGGACAGTTCTAGATCATAGATCTAGCCATACCAGGCTTCCTTGATGATGCAGCATCAATCCCCTCACATGGAAGTAGAGTGGCTTCTACTGGCAAAGTTTCTTCTACTGGCAAAAGCTCAATGTCCTCAGCTTCATCATGATTTTTCAGCATGTCCGCATTCTAATTTTTGGAATTCAGGTCTCTCACAATCAATTCCCTTACTTTAACAGTAGATAACTCATGGAGTTAGAAATCCAATTTGCATTATAATTCATCTATTGACAGGATAAAATCATGAGTTTGGTTTTCAACAATCCCAACCCTATAAATATAGGAAATAAAAGTCTGTTTCAGGACCAGAATAGTTTTCAGGTGATTTATACAGTTACTAGAACAGAGAATTTGAATTTCTGTGTTGATTCTTTTCTTTTCCTATTTTGTCTAGCAACATTAGGAGTAACCATCTAATTTCATAATATTTATTAGTTTTACAAAAAATTTCATGGGTAGCTTGTATGGCTTTCCAGATCCTTTTCTCTAATAAGTGTTTGACTAAGAGAATCTCAGGCTAATATTTGTGCTGTCTCTATTGCCACAGTAGATTATCACTATTCTTTTTATATTGTATTTAGAGCTGCTAGTGTCTTTAAATCAGACAAGATTGAAGAGCCAATCCAGAAACTCCAGAACCAATTTAGAAAAGTCATTGTGAAGATTAGTTTTAATTATCAATTGGACTTGACAAAAAGGTACCTAGAAAATTGGTACATCACTAATTCTAGGTATGACTGTGAGGGTGTTTCCAGAATAGAACGGCATGTGAGATGTTGAATTTTATATCAGAATCTGTGCCTTTTGGATTCCACGACTTGTATTAGCAGCCCATGCATTCTTAGGCATTTGGCCTTAGACTTGAGTGGTACACCATTAACTTCCCTGGATCTGGACTTCCTTTGGACTTGGACTCAGTCATACTGTTGACGTCTCTGCTCCTCCAGCTTGCAGATGGACTACTATAAAACTTATCAGCCTCCATATCATGTGAGTGGATCCTATTCTTCCTATCTATCTACCTACCTACCTCCCTCCTTCCTTCATTGGTCTATCTCCCATTGGTTCTTTCCAGAGAACTCTGACTAATGCACTCATAATTGAATTTTTGTTCTCAAGAGTAATGCTTGATGCCAAAGGCTGCTTTAGTCATGCATGATATTATCTTGATAAATTCATTTAGGGAACTGGTTCATGAAATTATGGAGGCTGGAAAGTCCAAAATCTACATTGTAAGCTGGCATCCTGGAGACTCAGGAAGGAGCCACTTTTGCAGAATGCCTGAGGTCCATCTGATGTCAGAATTCTCTTTTGTTTAGACTCCTTGGTCTACTGAGTTCTTCAATGATTAGATGAAACCCACCGACATTATGGAGGGCATTATGGTTTGCTCAAAATTCTCTTATCTAAATTTTAATCAAAAAGTTTAAAAATACTTGCAAAGAAACATCCAAAAAATTTTTGACCAGATATTTACATATATAGCTGATCCAAATTGACACATAATATTAACAACTGAATATAAAATAAAATAGGACCATGAAGCTCTTAACATGAAACTTATTTTATATAATTTATTTCAAATTAACTTTGCCTTTTGCTTTTATATCCTTCATATCTATTTGTATTTATTTACATTTTTATTATTTGATAATTATGTGTTCTGGTTTACAGGCTGTCTTCCTGTAGATACTTTTGGAGGTTATTATAACTTTTTTTCAAGTCAACTCTGGATTTAGCCGTCAACATTTGTTTCTCTTGCCCAAAGCAATCCCTGAAGTAACATCACAGAGATTGACACCATCTGCAGGAGTCTGCCCTAAAATTTTCACAAAGGGTTTCTGGTCTTAATAGGTCATTGGCTAAGACCTGGTGAAATTTTAAAAGGGCAAAATCTTCACGTCTAAGGAATATCTTATCCTAGAATTTAAAGTCTACAAATTTTAAAGGATTCAAAATTATTGGAAATTTAACTTTTTCATTAGTCTAGTTTGACAGTATTTCAACCTACTATAAATACTATATTAAAAATAACTAGTATGAATTTAACATTTTTCCATGTAATGATTTCCTGAGTTCATTACCTTTTACTAGAGTAGTACTTTGATGTAACAGATAGGTGTAAACATCTAAACATCTAATATCAACATCTCCTGGAGAAATGATTGCTTTTCTGGTGATAAACAGGTTTATCAAACTTTGTATCAAAGTTCAAGGTATAGTTCAAGACCTCAAAAGAAAATTGTGCCTTCCAACCTTATGGAGGTGAATTTCCTGTTCTTTTAACTATCTTTTAATTTGTATTCCTTTAATTCAGTCTTTATAATATCTTCAATTATATGATTTTGTACTAGAGAACATTTTGGAATAAAGTTTCTAGGAAATAACTCTACCTGCAGCACTGAATTACAGTATTTTCTCAGTCATATCACATCTGTGATGCTGCTTAACACCTGCACCACACTTATACTAGTGAATTGCTGTTGCCTGTTCTGTGACTTAATAGTACAGAATATACAACATATGTTGGTAATTCTTTTATAATATGTTTGAAAATGTGCATACAAACGAATCCTCTTCAGGTGCAAGAGCATGAATTTATAGTGCAATTAACAGTTTGAGCTTACACCTGCTTTAAATACCACATAGGCCTGTATTTTAATTACAAGGTATGCAATGAGACCATCCAAAGTCTCTATTCCATATGTAGTCTAAAGAACTGGTGCAAAATTCAATTCCAAGTTTTGAGCTTTGTTTGCAAGGCCCATGCATTTTAAATTTTAAAATATTCTTTTTATAAACAACTCAATTACCTAAGGATTAAAAATGAAATGGCAAAGGAAGTAGGCAAAGGGTAGGAAAAAGGGGAGTGTAAAGAAGGTACTCAGAAATGAAATTGACCAAATTACATTGCTAGATTGTGTTCATGTACAAATATGTAACAATAAATCTCACTATTACATATAATTTTGATGCACCAATGATTTAATGTTGAATGGTTAAAAATGATTGATTTCTTCACCTAGGAAGAACTAAATTGATACTTTTAAGTAAAATATTTATTTAATCTGTCTTTTATTTGTCTAGTTCAGCTTATCATCTGGGTTAGAGAAATAATCTCATACTTGTCGATCTGAACTCTTCCTTATTAATACCAGCAGTGTATAAAAGCTGTTATTGTTCCATATCTTCAACAATTTAAAAATCAACTAAATTTTTGTTATTCTTACACATACAAACATTTGGTTTAATTGACAATTTTCCAGTATTGATGTGGTTTTCATATGATTACTGATTATGATTTCTAGCTCCATGAAATACCTGCTGCTAGTTTGTCCTAATATATTTTTTTCCATTTTGACTGCGATTGAATATTTAACTATTTGGAGAAGTATTTCATGCTCTGCATAGTAATTATTTTATGGTTATGCTAATTGAAGGCATTTTCTCATAGGTTATAACTAGTCATTTATTTGTCACTATACAGTCTTCTCATGAATAATTAAGGTTAATTTTAATGTAGTAAGTTTATTAATATTTTCTTTATGGTATCTGATTTTGAGTTTTTATGTAAAATATTTTTTCTAACCTAAAGTCCTTTTAATAGTTATGTTTCTCCTCATCTTTTCTTCCTTGATATACCTGAAATATATGTGTTTGTTTGGCATGAGACAGTGAACCAATTTCATTTTTCCCCTTTACACAGATATTCAGATATTTTATCCAGCATCATTAATGAAGCAGCTGCTCTTTTCATGAATAAATTGGAATGTCACATATGCTGTACATGTAACTGATCAGATTTTGATCTAATGGTCAAATTTCTATACTAGTACCAAGACCACACTGTACTACTTAGTTTAAAAAGTCTTATTAAAAACAATTTTGATATCTTACAAAACAAGTCTCCTTACTTCATTATTTTTTCAGAGTTACTTGGCTATTTTTAATATTTGTCTTAATGTAGATAGCCATTTGTGTTATCATGTCAAATTATTAAATATTTGTTTTCTTTGTGTTTTTTTTTAATTTGGCTTGAATTAAATCTATGCATTAGTTTGTAGATAATCGCATCCTTATGAGCATGTCTTTTGTGTTTAATATGTTTTAATGATACATTTTTTAGTACCTTTATTTTATTTATTTATTTTTATGTAGTGATGAGGACTGAACCCAAGGCCTCACACATACTAGGTGAGTACTCTGCCACTGAACCACAACCCCAGCCCTAATGATACTTTAAAGTTTTATGTGCATTGGTATTTATTTTAAAAATTGGCAGCTCTGATTTTTGTGCATACATATTTTATAATCATTATATGTCTTGATGAATTGTTCACTTTGTCAATATTTAATGATATTGAATTGTCTCTTCTAACTTATTTTGGCTTAAAATCTGTTTTGTCAGATAAGAGTATAGCTATTCCTGATTGCTTGTGGATTCCATTTACTTGGCATATCATTTTCTATCTTTTCACTTTGTTTATGTCCTTGCCTGTGAGATGAATTTCCTGTAGGCAACAGATTGATAGGTTTTGTATTTTAATCCAACCAACCCATGTATTTCTTTTAATTTAAGAATTAAGATACTTTATGTTCAGTGTTATTATTGAAAGGAATGTACTTGTTCCTGTCTTTCTTTTATTGTTGTTTTGTTTTCCTCCTACTTTTTTTGAATATTCTATTTTTAAAATTCTTATTCATAGGTTTGGTGGTTTTCTGCATTAATTATGTTTAAATCCTCTTTAATTCTCATTTGCTTCTCTAATCTTCTAGAGAGATTTATTCTTTCTAGCACTCTCATGATTGTGCTTATGACTCTAAGTCTTTTGGATGTAGAAGTCCCTCAACTATTTTCTATAATTCTGGTTCATTTGTCATGGATTTCCTTAGTTTATCTTTTTCATGGAAGGTCTCAATTTCTTTTCAATTGTAAGGATTTTTTTCCCTAAGTATTATAATCTAGGTTGGCTGTTTGTTATTTTTCTCCCCAGAGCTTTGAAATATATCATTTTGCATCCACCTTGTGATTAGATGTTCCTCTGAAAAATATGCTGTTATTCTTATGGGTTTGTCTTTAAATATGACTTGTTTCTTCTCTCTTGTAGCTTTTAATATTCTTTATTTTTGTCTTCCCTGTTGGCAGTTTGCTATATTGTGAAGAGGTTCTATTCTGATCATGTATATTTGGAGCTCTAAATGTATCCTATACCAGATTTATTTCAAGATTTTGTAATTTTCTGCAATTAATTTCATTTACCAGGTTTTCCATGCCTTCAGACAAAAGTTATTTTTCCTTTTCTAATCCAATTATGCATATGTTTAGGCTCTTAATGGTGTCCCAGAAATCTTGAAATATGTATCTGAATTATCTGAGATTCATTCCTAAGATATGTTTGGATATTTTTCCCAATTTCTCCTTATTGAATTTTTCATTATATCCTTCATTGTCTTCCTTACCATATTTAATTAATTTTCTGTATTCTCATGGAATACAATGATTTTTTAATCATTCTTTTGTTCTGTTTATCTGGCATTTGATGCACATCAATATGTTTGCAATCTGCTATTAAAATTTTAAGATATTTTATATTAATTATTTTTCAAATTCATAAATTATAGGATATTTCATATTTTTTTCATATTTCTTATGTATGTAAGCTGAAATTTGCACTCCTCTTGTGCTGTTAGGAGTAATGTTTTTTTTTTGTGCAGTGTTGATTTGAATTCCTAGTGGATATCATCGTGTAAACTTCCTGTGATTTCTTTACCTATGATTAATGGGGTTTTGACACAGTGTGTACTATATCAGAGCCTGAGATATATACTTTCTCTGTAGGATTCACAGAAGTGGGATTCAGGGTGGTAAAGGGCAGATTATGTGGGTGCACCCTTGGTGCTTCCTTCTTTAGTTACTTGAAAGTGGTTCTGATATTGGCTGCTTCCATTGGGTGAAGGTTCAAAATAGCTGGGAACTCTCCCATTGTAAAATAAGTATTTAACAGGATGTGAGCTGGGTTGGAATGTAACCTGAGTTGGGCTTCACTCCTTTCATGTGTGTTAGGAGTGTACTTAAGAGACAGAGGACCTATTCAAGGTGTATGAGGCCTGGGCTTGATCTCTAGCAGCAGAAATCGAGAGAAATGGAAGGAGGGAGGGATGGAGGGTAAAGAGAAGGAATAATAATGAAAAAAAAGAATAAATAGATAAATAAAAGACAAAAATAAGAAGATAAAGGGGAAAATTCTAATTAAATAAAAATAACAAAATAGAAGAAAAAATAAAAAGAAATAAAAAGAAAGATAATAAAATGAATGAAGGATTATTTCTGTCCAAGATGCTTGGAAACATTTTTCTCTGAGTCTTCTAAAGTTGTAATCTACCAGATATAGGTGTGTAGTGAGCCACAGGGACCCTGTTTGGTTTTCTGAACCCTAGAATGGTTTAATTCCTAACATACTTTTCTTTTCAAATTGGTCCCAGCCATAGCACTCTGAGGGGTTGCTGAGAGATGCTTGTTGTGCATACTCTAGGCCACCTACTTATTTATATCTTTGTCTGCAAATTACAACTTTCTGCATCATGTTATGACTTTTTTTCTCTGCTTTGTTATTCTCCCAGTCTCTGGAATCTACCATGTCTTGTTTTCTGTGCTGTCAGTTACCATTGTTCACCCAGAGTCCCTCATCTTCATGAGAATTTATGCACTTTTTGCGTTGTTTTCCATCTTCTTGAGAAGCAAATTAGTGCTGGCTATCTCTGTCCCAACATCCTGAAAAATGCTTCAGCAGCTTTTAAATGGTTCAATAAACAATATACTTAACCACATAATACTTTTCTTAAACAATGAATTTTTTAATTGTATCAAATGCATTACTGTTGAAATTAAATTTTTCTTTTAATTTGATATTATAATGAAGTTTTATTCATAATTTTTCTAATACTTTCTCAAGAATGAAAATTAATCTTACTTGGAATAGTAACCTAGTTGTAGTATGTTTGAATCAAAATAACATCAGAATAAAATATAGTTTTAAACATGTAAAAATAAATTAGTGGAATTAAAAATAAATGATAAAGTACTTTTCATAAAATTATAAAATATGGAAATTTTGTTGTATAGTGCATATACAAGTTAGCTTTAGATATTCATTTTTAAAGACAAATATATATGTCAAAATTGCTACTACACATACAGAAGAATAACAAGAGTACATAATTTCTAAATAAAGGAAAAAAATGGAATTAGGAAAGGGGAAAATAATAACCAGAATGGTGAATATAAAGAAAAATACAAAAGAAAAAGTGGGGGTAATTAGCAAAATGTAAGATGATATGTACTTCAGTAATAATACTTTTTAATAAATGCATTCTTAATGACTTTATTATTAATGCAGAGGGCCTATAGAACTTTTTCAAATAAATCAGGAAGACAAACTGCTTAAAACAAAATAAAAATCAACAAACCCACTCCCTAAAAATTGTATGAGTAGTCATTTCATAGAAGAGGTAGTATGAGTGGCTAAACAACAATTGTTCAATCGATTCTTCATCCCATTTAACATTCATCTTGTTAAATATCCATCAAATAGAATAAAATTAAACCTTTGGAAATTTCAATTGCTGGTGAAAATCTGTAACAATTGTAACTTCTACATTTACACACCCAGGTGCACACCCAAGACTCAAAAATTCTATTCATGGAAATTCTCCCTTGAAGAATGCTTGTATATGTGCATGAAGAGACATCCTGAAGGATAGACAAAGAAGCATTGTTTTGGAATAGCAAAAAGTTGGAAGGAAAGAAAATTTTGAAAACTCTCAGTAGACAAAATTATAAAAATGTAATGCTATTAAAATACAACAAAATGTCATTTAATAGTGTAAATGAATCAAGTGCAACTGTATGCATCAATATATATTTCTCAAAAACAGATTAAATATAACAAAAAGCATAGCACTTAATAATACATTTAGTATTATATCATTCACATAAAATTTTGAAAAAATGTACAACTTGAAAAACAATGAAAATAATGCACACATATATAGAAATATCTATAAGAATGTAGAGAATGGTAACATAAAATTCAGAATACTTATTACTTTCTGGGTTGGAAATGAAATCTGAGAAATGATCAGAGCAGGCTTGAAAGTATTATTGGTATTTTATATTTAAGCTTTACAAACATAAGTATAACATAAAATTCATATATATTTTGTAATCTCCCTAAAGTATTATAAAAATTGTTATATAAAATATTTCTTCTGTTTTATGTGAAATAAAGTAAAATCTTTAAGAATATAAATATTTATTCTGAATCAGGTAAAATATTATACTGTATAGTGTACATATAATAGTTTTTAAAAAGTTCCAATTTGGCAAATAGTAATAGGGTAGTACACTAGAAAAGAATAAGCGTTTGAGTATTCCAAGGCAATGCTGACAACAAAGAGATAACACAGAAGTTGAGAAAAATCAAGAAATGATTATGCAATTTTTAGAAACAGATTTGGCCTCTTCACACTTGACTGTACTGGGAAGAATAACAGATGGTTCTATATACACGCGTGATGGCAGTAGGAGCGCCTGTTGTTCTGTATGGATGGGTATGACTGGTTCCATTTTAGCAGCATTTATGCAATGTCAGCTGCCAGTATCTGGACAATATATTTTAACATTAATTATGTCAAATAAACCAAACACACTTTAGGTAAATAATATTTTCAGTTTAAAATTGGAAAAACTAAAACTAAAATTAAGTTACCAACTCAAAGTGACCTTGCAGGCACTAGTGGAGTTTGAATTTCAAGCTCTGCCTCACTTTCTCAGTTCTCTGTAACACTGAATTCAGAGATAGGAATGGTGAAGATGAGCACCTGGAAATAATTTCAACCTTGGCTTTTTAATCTCTATCATTCTTTATCATACTTTTATCATTTTTGTGTATTACTCTTACATCCCAATGTTCATTGTAATTAGCCCTTAAATTTTTCATTTCTTCCAAAAAAAATGTCCAAACTTTTAATTAAACATAATGGGCTATCTAGCTAACTGTCCTTAGCACATCCTGACCCTACTCTGTCATAATTATCTATGGAGAGATCAAACTTCTAAAGAAAAGAAAAAGTCATACGTCTACCAAAAGTGAGATTTATTACCAGTATTCTGGAAGAATCTGAAAGAAGATTGAAAATTTAGTTGATCTTTTAAACATTTTTATACCTACCTTGACACCTTCAAAATTTTTTTTTAAAAAAATGAATTACTGAGTCTTACAAAGATACATGATACAAAATTACATAATATGAAAACCTTGAGAATGAATTCTGGCAAACAGAAGTAAAGGTAGGAAGAGAAATAAAGTGGGGAGTAAGGATTGAACCCAAATACATGCTGTACTGAGTGCTGTAGTATTTTCCCAATACTCATATCTACCCTGAACCTGTGAATGTGACCTTAATTAGAAACAGAGTCTTTGCAGATATAATTGAGGTAGGGTAAGATTCTACTGTGCAAGGTTGGGGTGGGTATGAATGTGACTCGTGTCTTTACAATAAGAGTGAAATTTTAAAACAGAGACTCAGACACAGAGGATAAGGTCATGTGATGACAGAGGCAGAGACTGGACCTATGAAGCTACAAGTCAAGGAAATTTCAGGCAGCCATCAGAAGAGGTAATAAGCAAGGGAGAATGAGTCCCTCGTGCCTTCCAAGAGAGCATGGCTTTGTTGAAATCTTTATTTCAAACTTCCAGTTTCCAGAACTGTGAGAGAATGAATTTCTGTTATAATTATCCAAGTTTGTCATTGTGTTATGTCAGTCTAGGAAACTAAAACATATGACATCCATAAATATATTTGCATAATACAGTCTTATATTTTAATTTAATAGATCTCTAATATTTATCAGCTATTTTCAACAAATTTAAGGCAGATGAAACTGAATGGAGAAACTATTTCAGAAACACAAAACTCGTCATTTCTCTCCAGTGAGGTCACCAACCTGAAGGTCAGACAACAATTTATTTTCTTGTTCCTCTAATCTATTTGTCTTATCCTAGGGTCACAAGTTCTGGCCCAAGAAAAAGTTTTTAGTACTTTTCTGTAGTTTCTTTTTTTTTTAAGAAGGTAGGCTATTTGCTTTTGCTTTTGTTTCTCCCGGTCATTTAGTGCTATTCTTTCTCTATTTGTTCAACATTTTAATTCTAAGTAGAATTTAAAAATGTCCAGGAATAGGAGAGCTGAGTTAGCTGCAAGAGTCGTGTGAGCGGATGCAGAGTCAAGAAGCTTGTGATGTAAGATGTTGGGTGATTTTGGTCTCAGTAGAATGCTTAAGGATGCGAAAGAAATAGGAAGAGTTCCTTGAATCAGGGCATCTGAGAAAGTGTCATTGTTAAGGTATCCCATCCATTTGGTCTTTAGAGGAGCAAGAAGATGCGTATGATAATACTTCAATTTTGATGAACAGAAATAATGCTGAAATTGGGCTATCAGCTACGTATTTCAATCTGACATCTGACCAAAAATCTTACAAGCGAAATTCTGATAATACCTGAGTGTGTAATGGGTAGAGGCAAAGAAAAGTCACATCATGTATTTATTGGTAAATACAAGATCTGGAGAGACTAATGTTTGTTCTGGTATGAATAATAGGATAATAGTTAATATTCATAATAGACAAGAGGACCATTTGATCAAGAAGAAAAATTGTGTTTTTCCATGTGTAGTTCTCAGAATTTCCAAAAGAATGAGTTAGGCTTGATGGATTACTATCCACAAGCCAATTCCTACCAGTTCCAATGAAGACCACACTGAGACTGCAGCTGTCCATAAAGATTCGATTTTGAATGGCTGATGCTGGGCTTCAAGCTGCATGGCTGCTGCCCAAAAGTCAGACACCCCTACTGTTACTCCCACCAGAATATCCATTCCGTGTGGAGCCTATCACCTCATTTAGCCAGTAAAGTTTATATTACACACCTGTGCCATGTATTCTAGGCAGGTTGGAGATATCCTTTTTTGGCTAATTTCTTAAAAGATAAATCTCATGGTGGGAAATGTTTTAAACCACAGAAAGGTGGTCAAAATGAAAGAGTGAACACAATCATAACACATGCACATCTGTTAGATCTATTAAAATGTACATAAACAGAATAAAATAATGTTATTTCCTGAGGATTCAGAGAAATGATCAACTGCTAAAAATTAATTATTTACATATAGGAACTAGAAGGAAATTTAAAAATTTTAAATGAAAGATTTCAGTAGTATACAAGAAAATGTGGCTTCTTTAAAAGATATACAAGGAATTATATAAAGAAAAATTACAGACATGATAGTTTGTGTAGAAAAAAACTTGCAAAAAAACATTTGACATATAATATCAAAATTAAACTTACCACTAGTAGTAATAAAAGTAAATTTGACTTTTAAAAAATTAAGAAAAGGAATAAAAGTGATAGTATCAGTCACTTTTATTTGTAGCCGTAAATGTCAAGTATACTCAAATGGGTAATTTTAAGAGAGTTTAGTAAAGCAAACATGGAATCAGGTTTAAAGAAAATAATACAGTTATAATATAGTGCCACTAACATAGGGAACTGTAACTATCTATGGCCAAGGAAGAAAAAGAAAAGGTGACTATTGTAATTTGTTAGCCACACCAAACAGGAGCTACAGGGCAAGGGAATTCAATACTTTAGGTTATATAGGCCAAAATTCAGAGATGCAGAGCAGTTGGCAAAGGGTAGAGAATGAATCCAGAGAAATCTACCACAGCCACACTCTATGGAAATTTCTTCAGAATGTTGAAGAAAGTGAACAAAAGAAGTAATAATTACTAATGTTGATTGAAGATTCATAAGGTAAGCTTCATCAAGATTTTTACATGTATTATTTCAATTTATCAACCCAGGAACCCTAAGGAATAGGTAATATTGTTCTAACTTAATAGTAATAATAATACAAGTAATTTGAATAATTTATCCAACATCACACATAATAGGGAACAATCTTGGTCATCTCCTCAATACTCTTTGTCTACTCTTCTTATGTTTCCAAAAGAATTAGATTATGTTAAAGAAATCAATCTCTCCTCCACAGTAATGAATTTCAGTACAACTTCGCTTCATTATGAAGTTCCAGGAGTTGGAACTGATAGAACCAAGTCTAATGTAGCCCTTCATGGAATTTCCTTGATAATTAATTCTGACCTAAGTATGGGTATGTGTCTAAAGAAGGCTGCCTTAGACCCAAGAAATATCAACTAAATTTGGAGGCTTGATTTTGTTTAATATTTGAATTATATGTTATGGATACTGCATAACATAAACTCTAAAGAGGGTGTTAAATAGACATATGTTTTGATTTCTGAGTTTTTACATGGTAATATTCTGCTGCTGGACACAAACTCTCTTGCTCTCACATTGCCTTGATCAATGAAGAAATTAATTTTCTTATATAGCTAGAAGTCCCTGGGTAGAACATTCTCTGAGTGAGCTTAATCAAGCACACAATGAAGTCCTTGAGAACTCAAGGTCTTTCTGTTCCTTGTCTACACAGATTTCTGCATTGTTTTCATTGTAAGACTGTCACCTACACTGAAATTCTAGTTATGTGGGGTAATTAATTTCTTTAAAGATTAATACTTATTTGGTCTATAGTTTTCTTATTTAGAACGAACAGTGTGCCACAAACACAATTTGTTTGCTATCCATAATTTTAAGAGGCAAAGTCAGAGATTCAAGTCCAAGTTTTTTTTCAGGTTTATTTGATTCTCTGCTTCACTTTCAACCACTATGCTATGATTTGACATGTGAGATGAATAGAGAGAGGTAAACAGTTCAACCTAAGAATTCAAAGCATTTCCAAAGAAGAATCCAAAATTATTAGAACAGGTGCAATATTAATATTTAAATCACATTTTCCTGAGTTTCAGAAACCTTAATGTTCAAAAAGACACCTTAATACTTGAAATTTACTTAAAAAATTAAGGACACATGTAAGTAAGTAATTTATTTTTAAATTATGTTACCTAAAATAGTTACAATTATTTACATAGGATAATCATCATGTATTTATATGCAACCTTATGCAAGTATGGAGTGAACTGTCATTTAAAACCAAAAAGATCATGTCAATTTAAAAAAAAATCATTTGGTCACTTACTTTTTTATATATCTTTGGGTAAAATTGGCACAGTATATCAGTAGAACTTTAAATAATAAAATATGCTATGTAAAGAGTCAACATTAAGCTAATTTTTGCTTAGAATGAAAGAATTACAATTAGAACAAGTACTTGTGTGGCAACCAGCTATTAAATGATGTTGATCAGCATATAAGTAGATTGGCCAATATACTCATGAACTAAATTGCTTTTTTAACTGAAACTTATTTATTCATTTGAGGTTATTAGTACATCAAATAAATTTGTTGTTGTTGTTGTTCCATTTGTTTTCACTTTTTTTTTTTACTTACAAAGTATGAATCTTTATAAGATAGTAACTTGTTAATTTAAGGCAGGAGGACATTATTTTCCCCTGAAAATATGTAATCTAGTTTGTTCTTCTTGTAATTCCAAGTTGTAAAAGCCAGAAATCTGAGAATTATCCTATGCTCCTACTTTCATAAAGCTTTCATGATTCTTTGTCCTTAATTTTATTTTGTTTTGACCTCATTTATCTCTCAATTGGCCTTTCTCTCTAGTTGTTTGCCTATATTCAGGTTTTCATAAAATTAAACAGCATGAAACTGGGTCTCCAAGTGTCCAGATTGACATTATTTTTCCTCTTCATAAAATGAAAATCAGATGCCATTCTTTTTATTTTTTTCAAAATGCCTCAATAGATTTATATTATCAACTTACTGAATAAAGAAATTCAGGATTGTCTTTGCTCCATTCTTCATTAAAAGAGTAGGAAGTTAATGAACTAAAAATGAATCTTTTATGGTCTTTGGCAAGAGTTATTGCCCCTCCTGGAAAATTTGCCCTCTTGCAGGATTTCCTCTCTGCCTACTTGGCTAGTGCAGGAAGAAGGGTCATAGGTGGCTCCCATGAGAGACAGTGCTCTTGTTCTTGATGATATATGTCTCTCTCTCTCTCTCTCTCTCTCTCTCTCTCTCTCTCTCTCTCTCTCTCTCTCTCTCATATCATTATTCATTAATAGTGTAGGGAAATACTGTTAAGTAAATTTGAGGTTAAGATTTAAGTTGGGAGCTACCAAGGAGGCCTTCAATACAACCCCAATTGTAGGGTTTTGGACTTATATCAATGCAGTTAAAGAAATTCTTGCAGTGTCCTAAATCAATTCAAGAGGGTTAGGTTGGCAATTGAGGTAAAGATCTTATTCTAATGAAGCTGAAAATCTGCTTTGTATACCTGCTGTAGGATAGTACCCCTCAGAGACCTCTAGGGAGTTAGCAGTGGTTGCAAAGGATTCTAGGATTCAGAATTTGATCCATACCTAGAGTCTCACTTACTATACTAAATGGATTAACATTGAAAGAGGAAGTGAGGTCTTGGGTTGGATTTCTTCCATCACCAGTCCTTTTCTTTCATAAATCCATCCCTACATTCTTCTACCTATTCTCCTGCTTAATTAGACCTCATTTTCCAATATCTCTATTTCAGATATGTTTGGTTTTTAGGCTGTATTAGTTTTTAAAATGAAACATATTTTTATTTTTTGTGATTTATTTTAGTAATATTTAACATTCAGATATATTTTGACATAACTACAAAAGCATGGAATATAATTTGCTCTAATTCAGCCCCCAGCACCTTCCCTTTCCATCCCTCTGGTTTCCTTCTACTCTAATGATCCTTCTGCAATTTATAATTTTATTTTTCTTTAAATTAGTGTCTTGTGAATATATTTGATGTTGGAATTCACTGTGCTAAGTTAGTACATGTACATACAACTTTGAAGACATCTTTCCTGAATATACTGCAGATTCTTAATTCTTAAAATATCAATGTAAAGATCATTCATTTTCTGTTCTCCCAAAGTAATCTTATTATAAAATACCTAATAGTTAAAAAAAAACAGTGCTTAATTGTATCTTCACCATGCTATGAGCTCTTGTATATGATTATTGTGTTGTGTTATCTGTAATACCTAGTACAGACCTTGAACTTTAATGAAAGTTAATACACTTAATTACTTTAAAAGCTCAGGCCTTGAGTCAGTTACAGAGGTTCACACCTGTAATCCCAGCTACTAGGGAGGCTGAAGCAGGATGATTCCAATTTCAAGTATAGCCTCAGCAATTTAGCATGACCCTGCCTCAAAATAAAATTGAAGAAAAGGCCTGGGGAATTTAGCTCCATGGTAGACTAGTTACCTAGCACAAGTAAGTCCCTGAGTTAAATCTCCTGTAGCACAAATTAAAAACAAGAACAACAACAATGCCTATGATAACAAGCACACTTCTTGGAACCTGGAATACTAGATTTGAGCATTGGTTCTGTTATTGTTACCTTAGAACAAGTTTGTTCTTGTTCATTCATTCCTTTATTTGTTTTTAATCATTCAATCATCTGCCAAGTATATTGAATACTTGTCATTCTAGTCAGATTGTTATATATATATATATATACATATATATGTATATTAAATATACATATATATGTATATATATATATTTAATACACACACATATATATGTATATATAATAAACAAATGGGGGAAAATTATCTAACATAGGTGGTAAATTAAATAGGAAAGTGTAGATCAGAGAAAAGGCTAGTAGAAATCTTGAGAGATGGTTCAATGAGGTCAATCTCAACGACAAGGTGATCTTCAATCAATGATTTAATAAAGGTGCGGTTTACCTGGGGTGCAGTCTTCTGTGAGACAGACTAACCAATTAGAAATCCCTAATGCAGGATTCTTCCTGGCAAGTGAGTCCTACACCAAGGATACCAGTGTCTCTAGAGTGGGTGAGGGGAAAAGGGCAGAAAGCCAAATGAGAACTTGATTGTGAAGTCTTGAAGACCATTAGGAAGGTTTAGCTCTTACTGTGAGCAAAATGAGAGATCATTGGAAGGGCTGGAGCTGAGGAGGGGGAAGTGCCATTACATTTCAAGTTTTTGGACAGAAGCAGAGACCCAATGGCAGTATTGCAGTTAAGAGATAATGTAGATTGAATTGGGTCATATGCTAGAGGTGATAAAAGTGGGTCATATTCCAAAGACATTTTGAAGATAGATCTTGGCAGAACTCTCATTAACAAGTGTGAGAGATCCAGCAGAAATATGAATGGAGATTTCTCTGGGTGTCAGATATATGAGTCTTAGTTGTGGAGAGGCAAAGGCTAAAACAAATAATATGGAAATTCTCCCAAAATGAATGATTGGTAAAGCTATGAAACTTGATGATGTTGTTAAAACCATCATTGTCAATAGAGAAGAAAAGGCTTATATAATAGTCAAGGAGTCATATTTATATTAAGAATCAATGGAAATGAACAACTCTTGAGAAGAAAAGAAAAAGATGATAGAAGAATCACCGGAATGTGATACACTAGATTTTATTAAATGAACTGTTTCAAACAATAAGTGATCAGTATTACTAAATTGCTAAATCATAGAGCTGGTAATTGAGCTGGGGATGTTGTGCAGAGGAAGAACATTTGCCTTTCATCCCCAAGACCTTGAGTTCAACCCCAACACCACCAGAAAAAGAAAGAAAAAATCCCCCATACTTCATAACTGACTTTCAGACTGTCAAGATACAGGAATGTGAAAGTGATTGTTGATTTGATAAGAGCAGCTGTTGTGAAGTGATGAGAGACAGATGAAATTATCATGAGCATGAAATGCTAATAGAACAGGAATTAAGACATCAAAATTAGCTTATATATTACATATACTAATATATATACTAAATATTCCTACTATCAATTATATAATATAATTTTATATTATTAATATGTTATATAACATTAAAACATATGTATTATGTTTTAGTCAGTTTTTCACCACTGTGACTAAGTCTGACCAACACAATTATAGCGGAAGAAAAGTTTACTTGGGGGCTCATGGTTTCAAAGGTCTCAGTCCATGGACAGTAGGCTCCATTCCTTGGGGCTTGAGGTGAGGCAGAACATCATGACAGAAGAATGTGGCACAGAGAAGCAGCTTACATGATGATCAGAAAACAGAAATAGAGATGCCACTGGCCATATACAAAATATATATCCCGAAGCCAAGCCCTCAATACCCCACCTCTTTCAGTTACCACTCAGTTAACCCCATCAGGGGATGAATTCAGTGATTGGGTTAAGGTTTTAGAACCCAAACTCGTCTTCTCTGAACTTTCTTGCATTGTCTCACATGTGAGCTTTTAGGGGATACCTCACATCCAAACCATAATAATTATGAATATATATATCCATTTATGTCATTAATATACATTTATATATATATATATATATATATATATATATATATATATATATATATGAGTCTTTTCAAATTTGTGTGCTGTTATAAAGATACAAAGAAATGAGTCTATAATAGGAAGGCAATGTGAGTTCTAGGCACACATACATACACATGTTCACACAGGGCATAACATTCATGAATAGATAAAAGATGTTGGTATGTAACATACTACCTTCAGATATGTTCCAGAAAACTCCACGCACAATTCTAAGAAGAAAGGCATAGTACACAAGTTCAGAAAGAGCTAGGTATGTATGTGAGATTGAAGTCTGCAGAAGTAACCATCAATATTTTTCTACTGCTGCATTACAATTGACCATGACCTTCGCTGCTTTAAACAACCCATGTTAATTTCTCACAGTTTCCATGGTTGGGGGTACAAATAACTTTAGCTACATCTAGTGCTTAGAGTCTCAGCAGGCTGCTGCTAGATATTAGTCAGGGCTGGGGTTTTATCTATTTTAGGGTCTTCCTTTCAGCTTATATTGAAGCATTCATAACTTTGCAGTTATAAAACTCAAGACAGTTTGCTTCTTCAGAGCTCACCATGCAGAGAAAGACACTATGCTACTTTGAGTCTATCTTGGGAAAAGGCTTAGATCTCTAAGTCTCTACTGATTAAGTCAGTCCCACTCAGGGTAACCTCTCATTTGATTAACTAAAATCAAGTATTTGCACCACAAAAAATGATAAATATATAAGGTAATGCATATGTTAATCAACTCAATTTTGTCAGTATACTACATATATGTATTTCAAAACATTGGGTTGTATGTAATTAATATATAAAATGCTTGTCTTTTGAAAAATATAAGTGAATTAGGGTAAAAAAAATCAAGTGATCAGAGAAATCAGCTATAACTGCTAAATCCCTTCACCTTTTCCATGTGATGGATACCCTATTCCCTAACCATATTTATATGGTGAAGAATAGATCTCTAGATCTGCCCACAGTCAAGGCTGGGACCTGTATAAGAGTGTGATTAATTAGTGTGTTTATCTTCTAATTGACTTTTCCATTTTCCTTTTATATGAGTAAATAAGAAACAATGCCAACCACTAAGACTGAACAGACGAAGGAGGCAGAGAAAGCGTGAGAGAAAAGGAAAAGTGTAGAAAACAGTTTTACAAAGGAGGAGGAGAGAGAATGACTGGATGTTGTATACTTTTGACACAGTCAGCATCATCTCCTATTTTTCTTCAGGCAGGTTGTGTGAGTTCTGTAGAATGGATTAGGCAGAGTGTTGGATTTTAACACATGAGAGTATGACAAAGGAGAGGGAGGTAAGGTGGTTGGAGATAGGGAGGTAGAATGTTAGTTAATTGAATAATTAACTAAATTATTTTTGTATCCTCTGAAATGCATAAAACAGTACTTCTCCCTAGTATTCATTAAAAACGTATTTATTAAATTTAAATTATGTATTCAAACTCAAAATAGTACTATAAGTCCTCTGAGTATTCATTACTTATTTGTAATAATTACCAATTCCTTTGCCTGTTGAGGAAAATCTGAAAGGGATATTAGATTTGTCTAAACCGTTAATAAATATGTAACATTTATCTTTATCTCTCTGTATATGAAATGCTCTTCAGTATTTAATGATTTTTCTTAATAACCAAAACACAGGATTTTTTTTCTGACTTTCAGATCTTTTCCTAATCTTAGAATACTTTTGAAATGCAGATATAATGAATATGAAATATAATCAAAATATCTCAAATACATTTAGTCTATTTTACAAAGATAGTAAGACCTCCCACTGTACTTTGCATCCTAACTAAAATTGAATATTGTTGTATATAAATTTGAAGAGCTGTGTCATTTCTGTGTACAAAAAATCATATTCTGAGCTCATCTTTTGTATGGAGTCCAGAGATGGCCAACTCAGAGATCCAGCAGGGTTGGGTTCCTCTGGGCAAGTATTTCAATTGACTTTGCAGAAAAGCATAAGACGTTACAAGGAGAAGAATAAGCAATAAGAGGCGTTTTGATTGTTCATTTCTTTGTTTTTCCTATTAAGAGAATCAGAACTATGTGCTGAAAATTAGACCAGAGACGAAATATGAATAAAAGCAAGATAAGAGCAAGAAGGTAGATTTCAACATGTTCTTCTACCAGTAGTAAGGTTACTAAATACTAGCAACTTAGTGAATCATTAATTTAATGACTCTTGTTTTTTTAAAAACTTTTTTTTAGTTGTAGATGTATAGATATTTTATTTATTATTTATTTACTTTTATATGGTTATGAGGATTGAACCCAATGCCTCACACATGCAAGGCAAGCATTCTGCCGCTGAGCCACAATCCCAGCCCAATGACTCTATTTGGAACTCTATTGGGTAAAATCTAAGTTGTTGCTTCTAAAAGAGAAACCTTCTAAATTACACTTTGTATCCCGAAAAAAATAAGTTCCACAAAATGTTATTTCCATGATAATAATGCTTAATAATATAGAGTATCCTATTATAACTGCAAAGTCTTGAATTCACCTATGTATGAAATATTTTCCTAATGTCCATATTCTGTAGCAATTATTATTTTTTGTCTAGTATGGAGACTACATATTATTCTATAATAAAGTGGTGGCTTTGCAGATATATACAATAATTGCACTAAGATTATGGAAAATAAGAGAAGTAGGTAATTACTCACATTTTTAAGATCCCTGATTCCTGTAAAAAAGGCATGAATCTAACTGGAAAAATGATATGGATGATGAAGTAATTGCCTTATTTAAAAATTATGACACTAATGGGAGCAAAAGGAAAAGTTAAAGGAAGAGAAAGCATAACCACAGTGATTGTCTCTTTAAAAAAAGGCATTAGAAAAATTATAAGCAAAGAACAGATTTCTTTCTGGTCTAAAAATTATAAATTATATGATTTGATACTGTAATTTTTTTGGATCAAGCATACTTGATCATTTTCCTCATTTGTACTTTTTCTGCATCCTTGCCTGATACTTTTTATCATTTAATTACCTTATCAATCACTTTTCCTGTGTTAGTTCTTAAGTACTACTGAAAATCATCTTCACAGTGTTGGAAAGCAAAATTGATTTGCTCTCCCTCCATCTCTCTCTTTCTCTCTCTCTCTCTCCCTTGCTCTCTCTTTTTAACTAGCAAGTACTGAGACTGACATAGCTTAAAATTATATATTAGATTTTAAGTGTTTATTAAGCTTTCACCCTTTTATCTTGTAATGGTAGGAATCCAGTGGAAGAAATATAATTAGAATAACAAAAACGAAAATGATACCTTGGAGCAAACAGAAGAAAGTGAGCCTGCCTCTAGTCGGATTAGTTTCTTAATTACAGCCAACCCAGGGAAAGCTAATACAGAACTCGGGATAGACAATCATACAAACATATACACTTTTTTATTGATTCTGGAAATTATTCCTAGTTGGTTTGCTATAGTGATTCATGGTCATGCTTAGAAAGAAGTACAACTAACTTAAATATTTAATATAGCCACCCTAAAAAATGTGTTATGTTTCCCTGTCACTATTCACTATTGAAAGATATGCCCTCAGATGATTTTTAGACCCAAAGAGTTTCTGAAAATACGCTAAAATGATCAAATTGTCATTTTATTTGTGGGTTTTTTTTTTCAATAAATATCAGGTTCTTAAAGGTGTCAAGGATTTGCCTTCACAAATTACGTGTGATATCCCAGATACTTTCTCAGAACAGAAAAACAGACATTAGGAATAAAGTAGTACAGTCTGAATAAAGCACTGATTTAGTTGATATTAACAGCAATGTTAGATCCCAGTCCTGGCAAGTGTACCATAGTAAAGTCAGATACTAACACCAGGGGAACAAGACGAGGGATGTAGGGAGAAGTTTCCTCTTCACTGACATTTTTGTTAGTCCAAAACTCACAGGGTTCTAATGTACAAAGTTCACTTATAAAAAGTTCTTAATGTCTGAAAAGATCTGGCATGCTATCTAGTGGCATATATTCAGTGGCACTGTCTTTGCAATTTCTTGGGAATAGAAAACATTCCTGCTATACTCATAGATATGACTGAGGAAGTTTTTTCTGTACCTAATATAAAAAGATCACTTCTTTAGCTACATATGATAAAACAGAAGAGAAAATGGACTAAAAAAAAAGGAATGATTTCAATTTTAAAAAGAATTTAGAGAAAATAAAGAAAGTCCAGTGGCTCTTTCAGTTAGTAAAATTGTTCTTGAGTGGAGAACTGGTTTCTGGGCAAAGATTAAACCCATGTTAGTGAAATATGGTCTTCACATAGGTTAAAATAAATCCAAGGACCTCAGAAAGTATAAAATGTCAATTCATAAACATTTGCAGCCAGACAAAAAGTGTTCTAAGATCGTAGAGGAATGTCTAATAGGATCACGAGAAGATTCCAAGAATCTGTGTAAGAACAAGTTAAGATTTTGAGACTCTTAAATCCCTTGTTCCACAATAGCTACACAGTGGCTCAATATAGAAATTACCCTGTCTTGAAGAAATTTTTTAGGTGTGATTATAAAGTGGATAATGTTTTTTTTTTTACCTTTTAAACAAAAGAAGTTTATTTAGTTCACAGTTCTGGTGGTTCAAAGACATGGTACCAGCGTCAGCCCAGCTCCCCTGAGGACCTCATGGTGGGTGACATTGCGGTGACAGGAGAGCCTAAGAAAGGGAGAGATCACGGGGTGAGATAGGAAGAGAGAGAGAGAGGGAAAGAGAAAGAAATTATACACAATGAAACTTTTGTATAATTAGAAGGAGTGCACTCTAAAATAATGATAGAAAGTGTGAAATAGTGAATACATATACCAGTAACAGTTGTTCATCATCATTTTTAAGCGTTATGTACCTTACATGATCATATGTGCCTCACTTGTGTACACGGGCCCCACAGTAGATTGTTTACACCAAGGACAGCTAAGTAAGGTGCTGGGGATATCAGGTCCCTGTGATATCACTAAGCAGTGGGAGTTTTTCAGTTCCATCATCATCTTAGGAGAACTAAGAGGAATCTGTCATTGGCCAAGGCATTGGCACGAGATGTGGGACTGTCATATGTTTTATGTGCATTTTATTTTATTTTATTTATTTAATTTTTTTTATTTTGCCAGTGTGTGCTCCCCTGTAACCAATATGAAATTGGGACAGATTATCACCCAGAAAGTTCCTTCTTCGACTAGTCTCCCTTTTCATAGGCATTAACCTTTCTGATTTCACTTACCACGGGTTATTTTTTGGCTATTCTTCTAATGGAATCATATAGATATCTACACATATTTATCTGGCTTATTTTGCTCAGCATAATGTTTTTATGATTAAGTCATATTGTTGCATGTAGCTAAATCACCATATTCTAAATATTCATCTATCCTGTTTATTGGATGGACATTTTTGTTTTCATATATGGACTTATGATGAGTAAAACTGCTACAAGACATCCTGTACAAGTCTTTTTGTAGACATGTTTTTCATTTCTTTTTTTTTTACATCTTTTTTTTTAAGTTGAGCATTTACATTTTTAATAATTAGAACAATACAAATTAACTCAGAAAATGAAAATATTTTTGTACATTGATACTTTTAGGAACATTTTTTTGAAGTTTTTTTTTTCTTTTTTTTTATTGGTTGTTCACAACATTATAAAGCTCTTGACATATCATATTTCATACATTAGATTCAAGTGGGTTATGAACTCCCAATTTTACCCCGTATACAAATTGCAGAATCACATCAGTTACACATCCACATTTTTACATAATGCCCTATTAGTAACTGTTGTATTCTGCTACCTTTCCTATCCCCTACTATCCCCCTCCCCTTCCCTCACATCTTCTCTCTCTACCCCATCTACTGTAATTCATTTCTCTCCTTGTTTATTTTCCCATTCCCCTCACAACCTCTTATATGTAATTTTGTATAGCAATGACAGTCTCCGTTCATTTCCATGCAATTTCCCTTCCCTTTTCTCTCTCTTTCCCTCCCATCTCATGTCTCTGTTTAAAGTTAATCTTTTCTTCCTGCTCTTCCTCCCTACTCTGTTCATAGTTGCTCTCATTATATCAAAGAAGACATTTGGTATTTGTTTCTTAGGGATTGGCTAGCTTCACTAAGCATAATCTGCTCTAGTGCCATCCATTTCCCTGCAAATTCCATGATTTTGTCATTTTTTAGTGCTGCATAATATTCCATGGTGTATAAATGCCACATTTTTTTTATCCATTCATCTATTGAAGGGCATCTGGGTTGGTTCCACAGTCTAGCTATTGTGAATTGTGCTTCTATGAACATCAATGTGGCAGTATCCCTGTAGCATGCTCTTTTAAGGTCTTCAGGGAATAGTCCGAGAAGGGCAATAGCAGGGTCAAATGGTGGTTCCATTCCCAGCTTTCCCAGGAATCTCCAAACTGCTTTCCAAATTGGCCACACCAATTTTCAGTCCCACCAGCAATGTACAAGTGTACCCTATTCTCCACATCCTCGCCAGCACTTGATGTTGTTTGACTTCATAGTGGCTGCCAATCTTACTGGAGTGAGGTGGTATCTTAGGGTGGTTTTGATTTGCATTTCTCTGACTGCTAGAGATGGTGAGCATTTTTTCATGTACTTGTTGATTGATTGTATATCCTCCTCTGAGAAGTGTCTGTTCAGGTCCTTGGCCCATTTTTTTTTTTTAAAGAGAGAGTGAGAGAGGGGGGAGAGAGAGAGAGAGAGAGAGAGAGAGAGAGAGAGAGAGAGAGAATTTTTAATATTTATTTTTTAGTTCTCGGCGGACACAATATCTTTGTTGGTATGTGGTGCTGAGGATCGAACCCGGGCCGCACGCATGCCAGGTGAGCGCGCTACCGCTTGAGCCACATCCCCAGCCCCTTGGCCCATTTTTTGATTCGGTTATTTGTTATCTTATTGTCTAATTTTTTGAGTTCTTTGTATACTCTGGATATTAGGGCTCTATCTGAAGTGT
The DNA here is from genome assembly GCF_964194105.1 of Spermophilus citellus. Lineage (NCBI taxonomy): Eukaryota > Metazoa > Chordata > Mammalia > Rodentia > Sciuridae > Spermophilus > Spermophilus citellus. Next base: position 43,440,976 of record NC_138197.1, read on the forward strand.
GAGGTGTAAAAATTTGTTCCCAGGATGTAGGTTCCCTATTTACCTCTCTTATTGTTTCTCTTGCTGAGAAATAACTTTTTAGTTTAAGTAAGTCTCATTTGTTGATTCTTGTTATTAACTCCTGTGCTATGGGTGTCCTTTTAAGGAATTTGGAGCCCGACCCCACAATATGTAGATCTGAGCCAACTTTTTCTTCTATCAGACGCAGAGTCACTGATTTGATATCAAGCTCCTTGATCCATTTTGAGTTATCTTTTGTGCATGGCAAGAGAAAGGGATTCAGTTTCATTTTGTTGCATATGGATTTCCAGTTTTCCCAACACCATTTGTTGAAGATGCTATCCTTCCTCGATTGCATGCTTTTAGCCTCTTTATCAAATATAAGATAGTTGTAACTTTCTGGATTAGTCTCTGTGTCCTCTATTCTATACCATTGGTCCACCCGCCTATTGTGGTACCAGTACCATGCTGTTTTTGTCACTATTGCTCTGTAATATAGTTTGAAATCTGGTATCGCTATACCGCCTGATTCACACTTCCTGCTTAGAATTGCTTTTGCCATTCTGGGTCTTTTATTTTTCCATATGAATTTCATGATTGCTTTATCTATTTCTACAAGAAATGCCTTTGGGATTTTGATTGGCATTGCATTAAACCTATAGAGAACTTTTGGTAATATCGCCATTTTGATAATGTTAGTTCTGCCTATCCATGAACAGGGTATATTTTGCCATCTTCTAAGATCTTCTTCTACTTCTCTCTTTAGGGTTCTGTAGTTTTCATTGTATAGGTCTTTCACCTCTTTTGTTAGGTTGATTCCCAAGTATTTTATTTTTTTTGAGGATATTGTGAATGGAGTATTTTTCCTCATTTCCGTTTCAGAAGTTTTGTCACTGGTATACAGAAATGCCTTTGATTTATGCGTGTTGATTTTATATCCTGCCACTTTGCTGAATTCATTTACTAGTTCTAGTAGTTTCTTTGTAGATCCTTTTGGGTCTTCTAGGTATAGAATCATGTCGTCCGCAAATAGTGATAATTTAAGTTCTTCTTTTCCTATGTTTATGCCTTTAATTTCTTTTGTCTGTCTAATTGCTCTGGCTAGTATTTCAAGGACTAAATTAAATAGAATTGGTGATAGAGGGCATCCCTGTCTTGTTCCAGATTTTAGAGGGAATGCCTTCAACTTTTGTCCATTCAGAATGATGCTAGCCTGAGGGTTAGCATAGATAGCTTTTACAATGTCAAGGTAAGTTCCTGTTATCCCTAGTTTTTCTAATGTTTTGAATATAAAGGGATGCTGTACTTTGTCGAATGCTTTCTCTGCATCTATCGAGATGATCATATGGTTCTTATTTTTAAGTCTATTGATGTGGTGAATAACATTTATTGATTTCCGTATATTGAACCATCCTTGCATCCCAGGGATGAATCCTACTTGATCATGGTGCACATTTTTTTTTGATGTGTTTTTGTATTCGATTTGCCAGAATTTTAGTGAGGATTTTTGCATCTAGGTTCATTAGAGATATTGGTCTGTAGTTTTCTTTCTTTGAGGTGTCTTTGTCTGGTTTCGGAATCAGGGTGATGTTGGCCTCATAGAATGAATTTGGAAGAGCTTCCTCTTTTTCTATTTCCTGAAATAACTTGAAAAGTATTGGTATTAATTCTTCTTTAAAGGTTTTGTAAAACTCCACTGTATACGCTTCCGGTCCTGGGCTTTTCTTAGTTGGTAATCTTTTGATTGCTTCTTCAATTTCATCCATTGATATTGGTCTGTTCAAATTGTGTGTATCCTCCTGACTCAGTCTGGGCAAATCATATAACCTAAGAAATTTATGGATGTCTTCACTATCTTCTATTTTATTGGAATATAGGTTTTCAAAATAATTTCTAATTGTCTTCTGTATTTCTGTAGCATCTGTTGTGATATTGCCTTTTTCATCCCGTATGTTAGTAATTTGAGTTCTCTCTCTTCTTCTCTTCATTAGCATGGCTAAAGGTCTGTCGATCTTATTTATTTTTTCGAAGAACCAACTTTTAGTTTTGTTAATTTTTTCAATAGTTTCTTTTGTTTCAATTTCATTGATTTCTGCTCTGATTTTAATTATTTCTTGCCTTCTGCTACATTTGCTGTTGTTTTGCTCTTCCTTTTCTAGGGCTTTGAGATGAAGTGTGAGCTCATTTATTTGTTGTTTTTTTTTTTCTTTTTTTGAGGAATGACCACCAGGCGATGAATTTCCCTCTTAAAACTGCTTTCATTGTGTCCCATAGATTCTGATATGTTGTGTCTGTATTTTCATTTATCTCTAAGAATTTTTTGATTTCCTCCTTTATGTCTTCTGTAACCCATTGATCATTCAGTAACATATTGTTCATTTTCCATGTGATGTAGGATTTTTCCTTCCTTCTTTTATCATTGATTTCCAGTTTCATTCCATTATGATCAGATAAAATGCATGGTATTATCCTCACCCCTTTATATTTACTGAGGGTTGCCCTATGGCATAATATATGGTCTATTTTTGAGAAGGATCCATGTGCTGCTGAGAAAAAAGTATATCCATTTGATTATAGTTGATATATTCTATATATGTCAGTTAAGTCTATGTTATTGATTGTGGTATTGGGTTCTATAGTTTCTTTATTCAACTTTTGTTTGGAGGATCTGTCCAATGGTGAGAGAGGTGTGTTGAAGTCACCCATAATTATTGTGTTGTGGTCTATTTGATTCTTGAACTTGAGGAGAATTTGTTTTATGAATGTCGCAGCACCATTATTTGGTGCATAAATATTGATAATTGTTATGTCTTGTTGGTGAATCGATCCTTTTAACAGTATATAATGTCCTTCCTTATCCCTTTTGATTAACTTAGTCTTGATGTCGATTTTATTCGATATGAGGATGGCCACCCCTGCTTGCTTACAAGGACTGTGTGCGTGGTATATTTCTTCCCATCCTTTCACCTTCAGCCTGTGTATGTCTTTTCCAATCAGATGTGTCTCCTGGAGGCAGCATATTGTTGGATTTGTTTTTTTAATCCATGATACCAGCCTATGTCGCTTTATTGGAGAGTATAAGCCATTAACATTCAGAGTTACTATTGATATATGGTCTGTACTTCCAGCCATGTTTGATTATTTATCCTTTTTTAAAAAAAATTTAGTTTGTTTCTCCATGATTATCTTTCCCCTCGCCCTCTGTCTTTACTGAGGCACTTCCCACTGATGATTTTGGTTATTGTTTTTCATTTCTTCCTCGTGTAGTGTTTTGCTCAAAATGCTTTGCAATGCTGGTTTTCTGGCTGCAAATTCTTTTAACTTTTGTTTATCATGAAAGATTTTTATTTCGTTGTCGTACCTGAAGCTTAATTTTGCTGGATACAGAATTCTTGGTTGGCATCCATTGTCTTTCAGTGTTTGAAATACATTGTTCCATGACCTTCTTGCTTTCAGTGTCTGTGATGAAAAGTCCGTTGTTAACCTTATTGGTTTACCCCTGAATGTAATCTGTCTCCTTTCTCTTGTAACTTTTAATATTTTCTCTTTGTTCTGTATATTGGATATCTTCATAACAATGTGTCTTGGCATTGGTCTACTGTGATTTTGTGTGCTCGGTGTCCTGTATGCATCTTCAATTTGTATATCTGTTTCCTTTTTTATTTCTGGAAAGTTTTGTGTAATTATTTCATTCAGCAGGTTACTCATTCCCTTGGTTTGAATCTCTGTACCTTCTTCTATCCCGACGACTTGTAAGTTTGGTTTTTTTATGTTATCCCATAACTCTTGGATGTTTTTCTCATGATTTTTTACCAGCCTATCTGAGTTGGCTAGACTCTTTTCAAGATGATATATTTTGTCTTCATTATCTGACGTTCTGGCTTCTACTTGCTCCACTCTGTTAGTGATACTCTCAATTGAGTTTTTAATTTGGTTTATCGTTTCCTTCATTTCTAGAATTATTGTTTGATTATTTTTTATAATCTCTATCTCCTGATAAAGATGCTTAACTTCTTCTTTTATCTGTTTATGTAATTCATTCTCAATATGTTCTTTCACTGCTTGAATTTGCTGCCTCGTATCCTCTTTAAGGTTCCATTCCATCTGTCTAAAGTGTTCCTTGAGTTCTTTATATGACCATTTTTCTGATGACTCTAGGTCCTCCTGAATATTTAGGCTGTCCTGCATTGTTTGTACTCCTTTTCTTCCTTGCTTTTTCAAGTTGCTCATGTTACTTCTTGTTCTGTTTGACTGCTGAGTTACTGTTTACTCCTATAAATTCATTTGATGCTGTAGCCGCAGGTTTCAATGAAGTTATCTCCTCCACTGCAGTCTGGTGATGTCAGTTCTCTGCCATGGTGGTATCTCTTGCAAATGGCGACAGTTCGTTTCCCTTTGCCGGGTGACCAATGCAAAGGGTGGGTCCTTACTGTCTCTCCCAAGCCCCGTTTCAAACCTGTGGCCACTACCTATGAAGGCTCGGTTGGCATTTACCTCCGTAGGAACAGAAGGGCCGACCAGTTGTTTCAGCCGGATGGATTAGTGCTGAGTCACAGCTATTTGTCTGCGGGAAGCAGGCGAACAGGAGCTTGAATTCAGCCGATCCGGGCTCAGTGTGTGTTCTGAGAGGCCCAGACTGATAGCCCCAGATCCACATCAGTTCAGCATTGCCTTGTGATCCTGAGCAAATAGAATTTAGATTGTTTACGACTCCCTATGCCCGCACAGCTGAAGAGGTCAGAGACTTGATCTCTCTGTGCCCGCCGCCATGTTGGAATCCTGGATAATGATTTTAAAGATAGAATGTTCACAAATTTTTTAAATGAATTATGTATCAACTTTGAAAGGGACAACTACAGGAACAAAAAATTCAAAAAGTCCTATAAATTTCCAGGATGTGAAGGGTGGGAATCATGGTGAGAAAACTCAATGTCAGTAAACTACTCCTTATGGGAAAAGAAAGATGTTTCAGAGGGAAGAATCAAGAATTTGCAAGACATAGTTGAGAGATGATACTTTTCCCCCTAGGAAAATAAATAAATAAAGGATTTTTAGCTAAGAAACTGATATCTTGAAGCCAGGTGAATTTCAGAATTTCTATGAGCCAGTGACTGTAACAATTCTACCATTCTACCTTTTGTGGATGGAAGTATATATTAAAATTATTCTATTCCTTCATTGCCATTATCTGTTGCCTGCTTGAATAGAAAGTAACTTGTCTTTACTGCCAGATCTTCAAATTGAGAAAACTACACCATTGTACTTCATCAGCATTAGGACTTTATCTAGATGACAATATCCTTGACCATGAATTTGAGCTCACGACATTAATAAAACTTATGGCATTTTGAGAGAATGTTAATGTATTTGTCATAAGAGAAAATGTAAATAATATGTGACCAGAGGGTAAACAGTAGCCTTGTCAGCTCGCTTGATAAAGCATGAGCATTTTAAAAATGGTTGATTTTTCTTTGATGCTTTTCCTATTGAGAGAGGGCTCTATTGTACCTCCCCTTAAATCTGGGAAGGTTCTGTGACTGTCTTTATCAATAGAATATGGTAGAAGTGAGGCAATGAGAGGTTCTACACCTGAGCTTTAACAGACAATCATTTTCTACTTGCTGTCTCTCAAATCACTGATTCTAGAGGAGGCAGGACATCATATAGGAAGTCCAGTTTTGCTGAGGTTGGCTTGCTGTGAGAAAGTCCAAGGTAGTCATATGGTAAGAATGCCAGCTACTCCCACACTTCAATGCCTGGTAACCAACAGGTAAGTGAAGGAGATACATGGCATATTTCAACATCAGTAGATTACTTGTAGAGAATAAATAAACAAATCCAGGACTGTTACTGCTATTTTAGGTCTTTAAAGTATCTGAGATATGGAGCAGAGAGGAGTAATTTTCACTGCAGTATGCTGAAATTCCTAACTCAAAGAATCATGAGCAGTACAAAAAAGGTTGTTACTTTATGGCACTATTTTGGCAGATTTTGCATACAGCAATATATTACATAACTAAAACAGTGTTTGACATATAATAATAATTGTTCTATAACACTAAAGTAAAATAATTTTGCCCTATTTTCCATTCAGTGTTTACAACCTAAGGAAGGACTGAAATTTTGGATGGTCTTTGAGTCCCCAAATATCTGTAAATTGGGTTCATTTAACAATTTTCATATGGTTGATTTAGATTTCTCATTTGAGCAAAGATGCTTGTGATACTTCCATCCTGTAATCTTAGAATTAGCTAAAGAAGAGGAAGACCTGTACTCTTAGAACTAGCTAAAGAAGGAGAAGATTATCCAATTAAGCATAAAGCTTCCTCAGTGTATTTTTAAAGATCATCATTTTCAAAGGACTAACACTGTCTCTGATTTTGAAAATAATGAAGGACAAGAGCATAGGTTGCTGATTTCTCTCATATAATTCCCCCATTTTTCGGGGGGGTCTCACCTTCCTACTTCTAATCATAGGTATTCAATTTGGAAGATTATGTCAGAAATGACCAAGGAAATTTATTGGAGAGGATTTGAGTTACACTATCTAGGAGCATATAAAATACTTGTGGAAATCTCTGATTTAAATTTTCATTACAAACTTTTGGTCAACATAAGGATTTAGTCTTAACATCATGTGGGATAGGTCTCATGTGCCAAACAAGACTGTCTATGGTTATATTATTCAAAAGACCTCTATTCTATTTCAACACTAAGATACCAAGATTCTCAGAAATAGAGATGATCAGTTTTAGAAACTGTGTCAGATCAATAGCATTTGGCAACTGGATAGGAGACTTGAGTTTACTCCATAGTGGTTGAAGAAGAGAACAAGATGTGTTAATTTGCAGAAACAAAACTTTTCAGACAAAACAGGACTTGGTGTACTTGGAGAACAGCAGAGGTATCCTGTGTGGCTGGAGCATAGAGATTAATGGGAACAGTTCTTATATATCAGATACAATTGGTGACATAAGCCCAGTTATGTAGAGGCTTTCAGGCTAAGGAAAGGATTTTTGTTTTAATTAAAGGATGATGGTATATCTATCAGTTTCTGTGTAACACATGAATCAAAAACCTCTTAGTTAAAAACAACAAATGAATGTATCTTAGCCCATGATCCTGCTGATCTGGGTGGTTCAGCTGATCTTGGCTGGGCTTTCTCACAAATCAGTGCTCAGCTAGTTGGTGAGTCTGTGGTTGGCTATGTCCGAATGTCCTAGGCTGAAATGATGAGGCTGTGATTCATATTGTCCCTCAGATGCTCTAAGACTGGAATGATTCTCATGGAGCAGGTAGGGGCTTAAGAGTGAATATAGAAGCCCAGAAAAAGATATGTTTTGCTAATATTCTGTTAGCTCACAAGAAGTTGGAGGTCCAAGATGCAAGGAGGGGGAAAATGGACTCCATTTTTTAGATGAGACTTTTATATTCTATTGACAACAGTATGTCACAGGAAATTGAGGAAGAGACATTAGAAGAAAGGGTAAATTTTATTTAAAATGTGTGGAGTGTGTAATTTCTACAGTAATTCCAAGTCATGATGTCTGGGAGTTGGTTAGAAATATAGGCTTGGATTAGGAGGCAGAGTCCTGAACTGGATATACATACGTGAGAACTAGAAAGAGAGATTTAGCCCCTTCTGTTTCCCTCCTCCTCCTCCTCCTCCTCCTGGTCTTCTTCTTCTTTTTAATTCAAAATAGTAATGAAGATCTTTCTGTACTATTTTATTCTTTTTGTTTATGGGATTCTTGTTTTTCTATGTATTTTTCCATTGGACAAAACATAAATCTAAACTTGTTTTACATGAAGACAATATTTGTAACCTTTCAACATTGCTTTGTCTGGTACCCTTGAGGTGTCAGTTGTCAAGACTCAATCAAAAATATGAAATATAATCTCAATAAGTATAGAGTTATGTATACACAGCACATTTTTACAAAAAAAAATGTGAAGGTACTTCGAATGTTGCATTGTTATATACTACAAATTTCTCTTTATGTGCATGATTGGCTAAAATAGAAAAATTATCTCATTTTCTTCTACCAGAATTATTAAATATATGGGAGCAGATGATGATTCCTTGTTACGAATTTGTAGCTGATAGCAATAACTTCTTCTTTTTTTTTTTTTTTTTTTTTTTTTGGTATTGGGGAGTGTATCCAGGGACACTCAACCACTGAGCCACATCTTCAGACCTATTTTTTTATTTTATTTAGAGACAGGGTCTCACCAAGTTGCTTAGCACTTCACCATTGTTGAGGCGGGCTTTGAACTTGTGATCCTCCTGGCTCAGCCTCCCAAGCCATTGGGATTACAGGCATGTGCCACCATGCCTGGCAATATAACTTTTTTATATTAGCATAACAGGGATAAAATATTTTAAAAAGAAAAACTCATCATAATATATTGGTCAGGCATATAAAGTGACTTAGGACATGGAAATATAACTTTTGATTTAAAAAATGGCCATTTAAACAGTGGGTGAATATAATTAGCAGTAATGTGTTGTATATTTCAAAATAGTTAGAAGAGAATTTGAATGTATTCACCATAAAAAGCGATAAAATTTCAAGTTGATAGATAGGCTATTTACCTGATTTGATCATTACCCAAGGTACAGTAGACCAAAACATCACATTTTTCCCATATATATGTAAATATGTTTCCCATAATTCATACATAAATATTTATAATTATTATGTTTAATTCCAAAAATATATCTTCTAAAACATTTAAAAATCAAATAAGGCACACAGCAGTATTTTAATTGTTATCTATTTCTATCTCATTCTAAAAATCTTTGGAAAAAATGTAGGAAAGAATTATCAAGATGAAAATAAAATTCACACAAGATCAAGCACTCTGGTTTAAACCTTGATGTACTTTATATACACATTCATATAATTTGTAAAATTGACATCATATTTCTTATAACATATTTATTTATTTTTTTCACTTAATATTCTTTTAGTAAATTCAGTTCACAGTATTAATAAAAAATAAATTTATTCTTCATCATCTGACAATAGAATTACCCTTTATATAATTAGAAATGTTTATTTTCCTTCTTGTACTTTTCCTTCTTGTTTTATGGCTTCTTATTTGAATGATCTATAATTGATTAATTATAATAAATCATTTTACTTTAGAAAATCAACTCAATACTACAGGATAATATATCCATAATAGTTATATATAATATATATACAAAGTATATATAAATTATAAATTTATAAATATTAAAATATACACAAATATATGCTTTATTTTGGAAAAAATAATACATTTCTCCCTTAAGTCCCTTAAGACAAGTTCATTTTACAGCTGTTCAGGACTAAACCTTGGAGTCAATTTTTATGTTTCTTTTTTTCTCAGTATATGTGTCAGTCAACTTTTAGTCACTGACCAAAATACCTGGGAACAAAATTTAAAGGAAAAATTCATTTTGGGCTCACAGTTTCAGTGGTTCAGACAATTCCATTGTTCTAAGCCTGAGATGAGGCACAGCATCTTGATTGAAAGGAATAGTAGAGAAAAGTTGCTCAGCTCATGGCAATACAGAAGGAAAGAAGGACTGGAGCCAGGGACAGGATATAGTAAAAGGGTATGCCTCCAGTGACCTATTTCCTCCAGGCATGCCCCACCTACCTACAGTTATTACCCACTAATCTATTCACATTATGAATTCATCTAATGTATTAATCCACTGATTAGGTAAAGCTCTGATAATCCAGTCTTTTTACCTCTGAACGTTGGTACATTTCCTTAACACATGAGTGTTTTGGAGAATGTTCCTAAATCCAAACCATATCACCATACTTTAGATCTAGTCTGTCTTCCAATGTTGATAATTGTACCTTTAAGTATTCAGAATTCAACTACTTTCTGCAATGCTGCTTTCACATCTGACTAGCAGTTTTATCTGATCTTTTACCACCTTTTGGCAGGTAAATGGAAAAAGTTCATAAAATACCCTAAACTTTTTACTGCATACTATTTCTTACCAGAGCCACTAAAGTAATCTTCTAAAAAGCAGGAGTCATTCTTATGCACAAAACTTTTCAATAACTTTCCCTCATTCTCAGAGTTAAATTCAAAGTCCTCAGTTTGTGCTACAAGGTCCTGTGTGACCCATTAGCAGATTTTCACTCTGACTTGAAAATAAAAGGACTAAGCCTCAGGCTAGCATCATTCTGAATGGAGAAAAACTGAAGGCATTCCCTCTAAAATCTGGAACAAGACAGGGATGCCCTCTTTCACCACTTCTATTCAATATAGTTCTCGAAACACTGGCCAGAGCAATTAGATGAAAGAAATTAAAGGCATAAAAATAGGAAAAGAAGAACTTAAATTATCACTATTTGCCGCTGACATGATTCTATACCTAGAAGACCCAAAAGGGTCTACAAAAAAACTACTAGAACTAATAAATGAATTCAGCAAAGTGGCAGGATATAAAATCAACATGCATAAATCAAAGGCATTTCTGAATATCAGGGACAAAACTTCTGAAATGGAAATGAGGAAAAACACTCCATTCACAATATCCTCAAAAAAAATAAAATACTTGGGAATCAACCTAACAAAAGACGTGAAAGATTTACACAATGAAAACTACAGAACCCTGAAGAGAGAAGTAGAAGAAGATCTTAGAAGATGGAAAAATATACCCTGTTAATGGATAGGCAGAACTAACATCATCAAAATGGTGATATTACCAAAAGTTCTCTATAGGTTTAATGCAATGCCAATCAAAATTCCAACGGCATTTCTTGTAGAAATAGATAAAGCAATCATGAAATTCATATGGAAAAACAAAAGACCCAGAATAGCAAAAGCAACTCTAAGCAGGAAGTGTGAATCAGGAGGTATAGTGATACCAGATTTCAAATTGTACTACAGAGCAATAGTGACAAAAACAGCATGGTACTGGTACCAAAACACGCAGGTGGACCAATGGTACAGAATAGAGGACACAGAAACCAACCCACAAAATTACAACTATCTTATATTTGATAAAGGGGCTAAAAGCATGCAATGGAGGAAGGATAGCATCTTCAACAAATGGTGCTGGAAAAACTGGAGATCCATATGCAACAAAATGAAACTGAATCCCTTTCTCTTGCCATGCACAAAAGTTAACTCAAAATGGATCAAGGAGCTTGATATCAAACCAGAGACAAGGCATCTGATAGAAGAAAAAGTTGGCTCCGATCTACATATTGTGGGGTCGGGCTCCAAATTCCTCAATAGGACACCCATAGCACAAGAGTTAAAAACAAGAATCAATAAATGGGACTTACTCAAACTAAAAAGTTTTTTCTCAGCAAGAGAAACAATAAGAGAGGTAAATAGGGAGCCTACATCCTGGGAACAAATCTTTACTCCTCACACTTCAGATAGAGCCCTAATATCCAGAGTATACAAAGAACTTAAAAAATTAGACAATAAGATAACAAATAACCCAATCAAAAAATGGGCCAAGGACCTGAACAGACACTTCTCAGAGGAGGATATACAATCAATCAACAAGTACATGAAAAAATGCTCACCATCTCTAGCAGTCAGAGAAATGCAAATCAAAACCACTCTAAGATACCATCTCACTCCAGTAAGATTGGCAGACATTATGAAGCCAAACAACAACAAGTGCTGGAGAGGATGTGGGGAAAAGGGTACTCTTGTACATTGCTGATGGGACTGCAAATTGGTGCAGCCAATTTGGAAAGCAGTATGGAGATTCCTGGGAAAGCTGGGAATGGAACCACCATTTGACCCAGCTATTGCCCTTCTCGGACTATTCCCTGAAGACCTTAAAAGAGCGTACTACAGGGATACTGCCACATCGATGTTCATAGCAGCACAATTCACAATAGCTAGACTGTGGAACCAACCCAGATGCCCTTCAATAGATGAATGGATAAAAAAAAAATGTGGCATTTATACACCATGCAGTATTACGCAGCACTAAAAAATGACAAAATCATGGAATTTGCAGGGAAATGGATGGCACTAGAGCAGATTATGCTTAGTGAAGCTAGCCAATCCCTAAAAAACAAATACCAAATGTCTTCTTTGATATAATGAGAGCAACTATGAACAGAGCCGGAAGGAAGAGCAGGAAGAAAAGATTAACATTAAACAGAGACATGAGATGGGAGGGAAAGGGAGAGAAAAGGGAAATTGCATGGAAATGAAGGGAGACCCTCATTGCTATACAAAATTACATATAAGAGGTTGTGAGGGGAATGGGAAAAAATAAGGAGAGAAATGAATTACAGTAGATGGGGTAGAGAGAGAAGATGGGAGGGGAGGGGAGGGGGGATATTATAGGATAGGAAAGGTAGCAGAATACAACAGTCACTAATATGGCATTGTGTAAAAATGTGGATGTGTAACCGATGTGATTCTGCAATCTGCATTTGGGGTAAAAATTTGGAGTTCATAACCCACTTGAATCTAATGTATGAAATATGATATGTCAAGAGCTTTGTAATGTTGTCAACAACCAATAAAAAAAATAAAATTAAATTAAAAAAAAGAAAGGAAAAAAAAAGAAAAGCCTTCATGCAGTGCGTGTATTGAAGATTTCATGTTGTAGACTCTTTAAAATAAAGCACAGTGTCTGAGACCAAAAAAAAAAAAAAAAGAAAAGAAAAGAAAAGAAAAGGACTCATCCTGTTGACAGTATAACTGGTTTGAGTCTTTCTCCTTCCCTTAACCCCCCTCCCCCCATCCCCACCCCCAACCCTTCACCCCACCCCCCCAGCCTGAGAGGATGTTCTCCTTAATTTGCATATGCTCACCTCTTTTCACTGATTTCATTCAGTTCTCTGTACAAATCAGGGATCTATTCCAGACATCATAAATACATCCTTATCTCCAGGCATTGTCTGTACCCTAACCCAACATTTTTCTGTCATCACATTTATCACAGACTTACTTAATATATACTATCTGTCCTTTATTTGTTGTTGTCTATTGTATAAACTGTGAGAATCACTGCTATAGCAATAACAACTAGAAAGATACAAAATAAAAACTAGTTGAAGAAAAACATGATCATATTTAAACAATATTCTACATAGAAGCCACATAATTGTCGATTATTTCCATTTTGTTTTTGTTTAAAATTATATTTTGTATATATTTTCTCTCAGAAAGTTCACTCATTCATTCATTTAGCAGTTTGAATGGACTTTATTTGTAACAGTTCTACAACATTTTGTACCTATAAAATATTTAATTAACCCTCTTTTAAAGGACATTGGAGTCATTGACAGTTTTGTGTTATAACAAAAAGTACCTGTTTCACACTACAAAATTATCCCTAGAAGTAAAATTTCTGAATTGAAATATATTGAAAAACATCCTGATTGTCCTCATGAAAGTTTTATGGATTTACACCCCAGTTTGAGGATAGATTGAGAGGGCTTTGTTTGGATATTTAAAAACTCTAATCAGTTTGCTTTAGCAAAATGATTTTTTTTGCGGGGGGGGGGGGATACTGGGAATTGAACTCAGGGGCACTCAACCACTGAGCCACATCCTGGGGCCTATTTTGTGTTTTATTTAGAGACTGGTTATCACTGAGTTGCTTAGTACCTCTCTAAATTGCTGAGGCTGTCTTTCAACTATAGATCCTCCTGCCTCCACCTCCTGAGCCTCTGGGGATTACAGGTGTGCACCACCGCACCTGGCCTTAGCAAAATAATTTTTAAACCAGCCAGTGTTTATTGTATTACCATTTTACTTTTAATTTCCTTAAATTTATTTACAGTATACAGTTGCTCTTTTCTGAATTGTTAATTTGCTTATTAGATGCCTAGATTCAGAATCTAAAGATTCTATGATATGGAATAGACAGGCGGCTATGGCTGATCAGTCAAAGAGCTCTTGCCAGTGTTTCAGAAAATTACTAGAACAATTATAATAATGAATAATAATTGCTATGTTAAGAAAGAAATTCATGGGAAGTTCATAAAAGGTTTCTAAATAGAGTGATAATTAAGAGAAAAAAATATAAAAAGGAGTTGGTGAAAAACAGCGACTGAAGTAAGAAGAATTTAAGACAGAAATGTGTCTAAACAATTTAAAGTCTAGTTGAAACTATGGCATGTTAATATATATGTATAAATGTCAGGCTGGCCAGAAGAGAGTCAAACAGGAGTGGCAGCAGCTGGAAGGGGCAGAGGGGACAGATCACATAGTCTAAGACCAGTTGATGCTGGAATTTAGGTCTGTAAACTCTATGTGTTGATTCCCTGGGCAGTTTCCTTCTCCTTAAGTTTTTCCAGGGAGAAGGAATGGAAATAATTTGGAAACCAGTCAGAAAAGGACTTCCTTATGTTCTCATTTCCTGTCAGGGTTGCTCCAGTAGCAAAGACAGTCCCACCTTTCAGTTTCATTTCGTCCTTCCAGCCCTACCTATGATGTGTCCCTTCAGAAATTCTGAGACCTAGCCACGCCAAAGCTTGTCTCCTGTGTTGTTAGCTTATTTTCTCTCCTTCACCTAGCTTTCAGAGTGGTAGCAAATAACTACTAACATCTGGATTACTTTAACATCTACTTTTTAAATTTTCCATGTTCAAATAAGTATAACCAATTGTCATTCAAATATGTTCCAATTGAAGTGGCTAATGTATTTTCCGATTTCCAGCTTATTGATTACCTATTCCTATAAAGTTTGCTTTCCTTTTCCTCAATTCTCATTATTTTAAATACTGCTTTAGAATCACTGACTGGTGATTGTCCCAATTTTCAAAGGGAAAATCAATTAATGCTACTTAATTATGGTAGGTAGAATTTTGTATTAAATCCATAGGTATTTGTGAATTTTCTGAACTTATAAACACTGCTAATGGAAAAAAAATTAGAAACTAAGCAGGGGTGATATGGAATAGTCAAGACATCTAGAAAAAAATAGTTGAGAGAATCATAAAATCCAGAATAATACTGAAGTTTGCTTAATAAATCTCTTTAAATTTATGTCATATATTTAAAAATCTTGATATTATAGAAGACTTGTTATGTCTATTGATTACACACACACACACACACACACACACACACACACACATATATATATATATATATATATATATATATATCCCAAATAATGATAATAAAAGTTCTGAATTTTTTACTTCAAAATATTGACAAAGATAATGAACCTTAAGATTCCATTTTCCAATCAGTAGACCAAATATGTACCAGAAAATGTTAGATAAGGGATTTTGTGATATTTTCAGAATGATTTCAGTATCATTGGAGTCTCAATAGGCATTTTTAAAGGCTCTTTGATTTTTGAATTTGGAACAGATTGAGAAATCAGTGCTGACCTGAATCAAACATATAACAGCAGCCTATTTTAAGAAATATTTTACTCTAGTTTATAATTAAATTTCAGAAGTAAATTGCATGACTGTTGTGAGAAAAACAGTTGCCATAGGGCTTCTTTATAATTTCTTTCTCCTGTTTCATGAATAGGAAAGCCAAGATCCCAAAAGCAGAAGAATTATTACAGATCAAATTTTGGCTCGATACTGATGGCTTTTTGATTCTTTCTGAGACAATACCTATTAAAAATGCTATACTATGTCATTGTCAGGCATTTAAGTATCTCATAATTAACTTCATGTTAGATTCTGAAAAAGTAGAAAGGTTTAATTTTGATTCCTAATTTTTTTTTAAAAAAAAAATGAAGAGTTAAAAGGTAAAACACCCATGGCTGTTTATTCATTTTTTATTTATTTTATTGGTTCTTTTTATATGCATACAATAGTAGAATCCATTTTGACATAATCATAAAAGCCTGGAATTATATCTTGTTCTAATTCAGTCCCCAGTACCTTCCCCTCCTCCTGCCCCCTACTGTGTTCCCTTTACTCTACTGAACTTTCTACCATTTACCCATAGTTATTTTTCAAAATTTAATTTCCTGTTGGTGTACACAATGGTGAGATTCACTATGGTATATTCATGTATGTACATAGGAAAGTTATTCATTCTACTGTGTCCTTTTCCCACACCCCTTCTTTCCCTTCCTTTCCCTTTGTCTCCTCCAATGACTTTATGATATTTGCTAGTAAATGGATGGATCTGAACAGTGTCTGCTAAGTGAAATATGACAATCCTAAAACCCAAAAAGTCAAATTTTTTCTCTGATATGTGGAAGCTAACCCACAATAAGGTGGGAAGTATAAAAAATTAAAGTTGAGTGGAATAAATATAGTCATTTAAAAAAATATCTCTCTCTCTCTCTCTCTCTCTCTCTCTCATCTATTTATGTAATACATTCTATTTAATATGTATGAAATTGTGTCTATTAAATATTTATTATATGAGATACATATGTAGTATTTTACATGTGCTGTCTGAATTAAAAATTTAGACTTTACTATTCATTTAACTTCTTTGTGGAAATTATACAATTAAGAGTGGGATTTGGATTAGAGAATATGTATTTAAAAGAATTAGGTATTTCTCAAATAAAATTCAGAATTTTAGATTTTAAAAAATGTCAAAATTTCATTAAAACATTCGAAACAAAATCTAATAATAACAGCATCTTGGTTTTATCATAATCATTTTAGAAAATCAGGGAATTAGTTTTGATTTATTATTGAATTTGTGTTACACAGATCAACAAAATGCAACCTTCTAAAGTTGTTGAGGCTAGAAACTATATTCTTGTATGGGTAATGGAGGGACAAAGTTCCGAGATACTGTAACCCAGGGGAAGAAAAATGAGGATGGTAGCAAAGCCAGGAAGGAAGCTAGAAAAGCCTGAGCGGGCAGGAATGCTGACATTTGGAACACAGAAATGTGTGGATGAAAAGGTCTCAACTCCACAGTAAATTTTCAGAATTTGCATAAACACAGGTAAGAATAAAGTAATAATGGAATTTTAGTCAAAATGTACCACATATACACTTTACTAAGAAAGAGTGCATGTAAAATGAATTGGATAATAGATGACTTATGCATAAAAATTGGATAATCTATGATGTTTACACATATGTGTGTATATATTTTAAATATATTTACATAATATATTTACACAATGTATTTTATAGTTATATATAAATATGTACATATTTTTACAAGAATAAAATGATTATATATTTTATACCTGTAAAATTTGAAATCAATGGTTGGCAAATTCTTCATAATCTCACTGAATATGTATAATTAGCAGCAAATTGAAGCTTAAATTTTTATTTCAAAAATAATCTTGATTTAAATTGGGTATAGCATTCTTTCATCTCATGTTTCATCCAATGAAAATATCTATTATATTACTTCCCAGCTCTAATAGCACAATGAAAATTGATGCATGTGGGAATAGCTGTGATGTCCTCCAAACTCCTACAGTATGTTCAGAATGACAAAAATAATGGATGCATTTACATTTTGAATGTTTTATATTGCCTTTGTATTCAATGTATTTTACTATCCTCTGAGAGTACAAAATTGATAATCTGAGTATAATGTATACTAATTTTCTGTCAACTAAATAATATTGAGAACATACCATTTCTCGAATATGTTTCTAAACATCAAAGATTATAGGTTTTTTTTTTTTTTACTGCCTCTGGTTTTCTCTGTTCTATTGTATATAAAAGAAGGAAAAAGCAATTTCTCTATAAAATGAAAAAGTAATATAATTCAATTGTCAACAAATATAGCCAAAATTATACATTCAAATAAGTACTGTCCTCTTCTAAATTTAGTGAGGAATGCAGAGAGACTAGGGTGAGATCTTATGTGCAGTTTTTATAATAACGTAGCTAAGGCTTTAAACACAAACTCTGGAATTATCTTCTAAAGTTTAGATATATTTTGAATATAAGCAATGACAAAAATCTCTATGCCTTGGCAATGGATAAGCTTTTCAGAAACTAAACATCATCACTACATGAGCTTTCAAAAGGAATGGTTAATGAAGGTGATTAATAATTTTGCCAAAATGAGACATAAGATTAAAATGAGGGTTTTTTTCCTCCTTAAATTGATAAATTTATCTAAAAATATTTTTTAAATTGTTTAGAGGTATAGTGGCATACATTGAGCTACATGTGTTAAAACAGTTTGCCTTTTGATAGCTTCTATAAGTTATTTGTATATGTTAATTGACTGATTTCATTTTAACTAAAAGAGAGATCAACTATTTAATACCTTTTTTTTTTTCTTTTCAGTGTACTGGAGCATTTTATTTTTTTTCTTTCTCAGTGAAGTATTGCTGGGGCCTAATATTCTCACATAATGGGAGAAAACCAAAAATTTGTCATCTAATAAAGAATTGAGTACAATTGATTACAGTGAAGCTCTGTCCGGATCTTCATGAGGTAGTATGTCAGGTCCTGGCCAGCCAGGTCTAGAAGCAGGATGGCTAGAGTCAGGCCTAGCCCTCATAGATGGGCACGGTGTGGGTGACCCTGTCACCAGAGTCTATGACAACGCCAGTGGTGCCCCCAGAGTTGTACAGGGACAGTACAACCTGGATGGCCACATACATGGCCAGTGTGTTGAAGGTTTTGAACACAGGATCTGAGTCATCTTCTCTCTGTGAGCCTTGAGATTCAGGAGGGGCTTGGTCAGCAGCACTGGGTGCTCCTGGGGGGGCCACACACAGCTCGTTATAGAAGATGTGGTGCCAGATCTTCTCCATGTTGTCCCTTGGTGACGATGCCGTGCTCCAGGGGGTACTTTAGGGTCAGAATACAGAACTTGCTCTGGACCTCATTGTCTACTTGGGAGTTCTTCTGGCCCATGCCTACCATCACGCCCTGGTGTCAGGGGCTCCCAAGGATGGAAGGGAGCAAGCCTGGGGGGCTTCATCTCCAGAAAAGCCTGTTTTGCAAATGCCAGAACTTTTGCCTTTGATGAGTGCTGAGATTTCTTCTTCCATTGTGATTGGCGGAGGGCTGGTGGCCGAGCAGTGGGAGGACACAGAGCATGGGCTGGTAGCAGCAAGTGAGACCTTAATATCTTTTGTTTTCACAGTATTACAGCTGATCTGACCATGGAAAATCAAATAATTCTGTAATAAATGTATAATAAGTGTTGAATAAAAACCCAGCCCCTTGCCAAGTCATTCCAGCTACTATCAAAGGTAGCTGCAGTCTTGTTGCCACCACTGTCAGACAATTTCCTTTTCCTTGCAGGTTTTATTTGATTATCATTAATAGCGATTAAATATGTGTAATGTACTCTAAAGCAAAATCAGTTACAAAACATAACAAGATAAGGAGTTTGCATTTTTTAAGATTAGCATGTTTATATTACCAAAGGTTTTTTGTTTGTTTGTTTGTTTTTAAATACAGTCAGTACCAAGGTGTAAGGGTGACATGGCAAGATGGCATCAATTTTTGCTATTATAACTTCAAGACTGGACAGTTCATGAAAATGAGTACTTGGAAGGTGGTGAAAAGATGTGCTTTTCATTCATCCTCTTTGTACTTTCTCATATCTTCACACATTTGTACTCAGATAAGAAATTCAAGCTACGTGAGATTTGTTCTGCTGTGACTAATGGCCCAGGCTCTAGCAATGTGTGATTTCTCTAAGAACTGATATTCTAGAAATCTTCCTGCACTGCAGAGGATTCCTAGAAAGCAGAATGCTGTCCTAAGAAACACAGGCTTCAGAACCCTTCAGGTTCTGTGGCTTAATCTTTCCTCCACCTCCCTGTGTAAGCTACTCTTGTATATGTATTTCTTCTTTTATAAGGAAAAAATATTTATTTTTAACTAACAAGATTTTGCAAGATTATTTTGACAATTTAATAAGAAAGCACCACTCACCTAAAGATGTTCAATAAATAAAATTTGCATCTCCAATAGCGAGTCCTCAAACAGACATTTTAGGGAAAACCTTAGTTTCATTCACTGTTTTTGTTATTTCAGAAATATTATCTGGACACATGCCATGTTTCAGGCACTCCTCTAGAGACAATTGTTTTATTAACAAAGAACTACAAAAGTCTTTTAAATTTTGTGCAGTCCATATTCTAGAAAGGGACAGCAACAAATATTTATTGTCTATAGATAGTGATATTTCTGCAAAAAAAAAAAAAAGGAAAGAAAACATAGGAAGTATGTACCCAACAGGGAGGGAGTGGACAGCTAAACAGGGGCATCAGAAAAGACTCTATAAGGGAAAAGTTTGAGTAGCTCAAGTATTACATTTGGAAGCAGTTGAAGAAATAATCCACAACAATTTCTAAGGAAAGGTTTTCTAAGCAGAGGGAATGATAAATAAACAGCCCCTGAATTAGCATAACTGGTAAATCTGAAGACATGAAAGCCACACAGTGTGAAGGATGGTTTAAAAAGCAGGCAACCAGATCACAGCTGGCAGAAGGCAGTACAGGTATCTGCAGACCACTGTAAGAACTTTGACCTTTGTTTTACTTATATAGGAATCTGAAAGGGTTCAGAGAACTGAAAAACAATCTGAGTTATGTTTTGCACAGATTATTTTGGATATTATATGGAGAATAGATTTTAAACTCAGAAGTATAGAGACCAGTTAGGAGACAGTTATGATAATAAATAATGCAGGAATTAGGAGAATCGTTTAAATAGTGAGTAGCTGAATTTTCAATATAATTTGATGACAGAGTGAACACAATTTACTGAAAGAATGTGGATCTAAGAAAAGAAGAGTTTATAGTAATAAGGTTAAAAGTCTGAGCAATGCCACGGAAGTAGTTGTCATTAACTAAAATAGCAGAGACTGAATTGGAGTGAGTTTCAGAGAGCAATTAGAAATTTCCACTAATTTCAGCTGTACAGCATTATGACCCCAGTGTTTGATCATGTATTATGCAATTGTTTCTCCCTTAATCTTGCATTTTGAATCTTCATTCTGGTGTCATTATTTTATTGCTCATTTTTTTGTTGATCTCATTCTTACTGGTTTTAATCCCTTTTTCTATTTGACAATCAAGTAAATAACTGACTAAATTCATCAACTAATCTTAATGCTTTTTACTGTACATTTTAAAAAATTCTGCTTTTTGAGTCAATCAGGGTAAAATCTTCTAAATTACAGACCCATGGAATTATTATTTCATAAAAAGAAAGTGCACCCTAATTTTGTATAACTAGTTTCAGAGTTTGCATTTATTTGTTTGTTTTGTGGCATAGAACTCAATCAACTCTGAATTAAAATTATGAAAAAAAATAGACCCCTATAGGAAATCAGTAAGTGATAAATATCTTGGGCACTTTCTTTTAATTTGTCAACAAAATTCTTATGTTGTCTTTGTCATTTCGGTTGTTATTGTTTTTGTAGCCCAGAGTCTGAGGATAGGAATTCTTAAACCAGGATACAGTACAGTATTACTTGTAAAATGGTGTGGCCACATGGATCAAAGTTTGACCTATGAACTTCAGGACAAATTGTAGAGGGTCTTTCTGCTCCAACTAAATACTACCACTCAAATGAAATGTTGTTGTCTATTTCACCTATTAGTAAAAAAACTATGGAAATAAGTGGATGCATTTATTATACTCACAGGATGTATATATATTTAATTTTTCATTAGCTAGACTCTAAAGATATTTTTGTTTTAAACAGCAGTAGAACTAACACCAATAATAACAACAGCATATAATATTTGATATTGGGTAATACTGGGCTAAGTTCACAATACTGTGCATACAATATTGCATTAGCATAATTCTTGACCTCTCAGAGCTTAAAAAAGTTACCAAAAATGCTTCTAAAATCCAACTGTGGCAGAGGTTTTTTTAATAAAATATTAGAACATTGAAGATGATACCCATTCATTTATTCTTTTAAAAGACATTTATTAACTATTAACTGCATGGCAGCAAAATAAATTCTGTTGACTGGATGGAACAATGAAAAACATAGATCTTTACTTCTTATTGTGGAAAGATGAATTAAAGAAAAAAATGTTTGAAGAAATATTTGCAAGAGTATGCTATGAGAACCATGTTAGCAGGAAAAAATGGGAACCTATATCCAAGTATTTATTTTCAAGTCCTTGAAGTTTAAACATTGCCTGTATAAAGAAGAGTCATCTCATACTTGGAATATTCATGAATAAACCAACTGCTTTAAAAATATCTTCATTACAGTATGCTGTTCTATTGAACTTCAAACCACTGATGGTGTCATTATTAGCTGATTAACCCAACTCAGCCAAAGCACTGGGCTGGGCCACGGGAGCCCTGTGCTGGGCCAAGAATTTCCATTCCAACTACTGCATTATAAGAAAGCTTGTGAGTCTGGGAGTAGGACGGGGTAGTAAAGACAGCGGCACGTCGGATTTTTCAGGCTTCAGCTTAGTGTTTTTTTCTTTAAAACGTATGGATGTGAATCAATAATTTAACAACTGATGTGGCCCAAATAGTGTTTATTGGTTGAATGTTAGCCCTGCATCTGATGACAGACATCTTCCCCATTGCAATGAAGTCTCAATATATTTGTTGTTAGCTGTTGTAAATATCTAAAAATAATGTAATCACAAAGGCATGGGATTACAAAGTGAACTTACAAACCTTATAAAAAGTAAAGGATTTCATAAAATTCCTAGAAATGATACTAGAGAACTACATTAATCACTGATAATTATTAATTACATTAGCCATCAGTAACTCTTAATTAATGCTGCTAAATGCAGTTAATATAGTTAATGTAGATTAATGTAGCTAATGTAGTAAAAAATACTGCAGCATTTTCCAGTGCTGATAAAATGAAAAAGGATTAAAGTTGGGCTCATCATTATAGAACTTGATTTGACAAAGAATAAGACAGACTTTAGGGAAATTTGTTTATGATCATGTTGCAAAAGTTAAATTATCTGTAGATGATCTTTGTAATCTTGCTTCAAAATTAGATTTTTTTTACTATGCTTCAAAATGCAGCTTTAGATAGATATTCAAAACTGTATCCATTATCATGTTTTATTATTTATGAAAAGGAATTTAGTTACATTTATAAGCTAAATTTTCTTGAATATCAAACTAATGTACATGTACCAACGAAATTTTGTTTCAATTTTCAAGATAAATTTCCAGTAAAAAAAAAATTTACTTGGATTTAAGCAATTTCAGAGCTTATCAATAGGTTTTATAAGAGCAGCACCAAAACTAAACTTTGGCATTGGGCCTGGGTGTGGCTCAGTGGTGAAGTGCTTGCCCAGCACGTGTGAGGCACTGGGCTCAATTCAATTCAGCACCACATATAAAGAAATAAAATAGTCAATCATTCAATGGCTTGAATATGCAGTGACAAGAGGCCAAATAAATTGTTTGTGAATAATAAAGAAGTTCGGTTTAGCCTGTTAGACCCTGAAAACCAAGCTGCAAATGACAGGCAGTAAGTTGTTATAAGTTCATAAAGGAATGATGGTCTACCTAGCTCCTATTCACATAAATCCATTCACATAAACCCGATGGTTAATTAAAAAGTACTTGCTAAGCTGGGCATGGTGGCACACTCCTGTAATCCCAGTGGATCCAGAGACTAAGACAGGAGGAACATGAATTCAAGGCCAGCCTCAGCAAAAGCAAGGCGCTAAGCAACTCATTGAGACCCTGTCTCTAAATAAAATACAAAATAGGGCTGGGGATGTGGCTCAGTGGTTGAGTGCCCCTGAGTTCAATCCCTGGTACTGTGCCACCCACAACCCCTATCCCATCCCCCAGAAAAGGTACTTGCTGTCTCCCAAAACGGGAATGGGAATAGCTAAGTCTCCTCTTCTAATGGAATTTGGTCACAGAGTAAAGTATTCAGGCTAGGTCTCAACCAAGTCATATAGATGTTTAAGCATCCTAAAATAGCAGCCTGAGTAGTCATATAAAGAAGTTGATTTTCAGGAATATCAGCATGGGCCTCTCCTTGCCACTGTTGCTCAGCTAAGCATAAATGACCATTCTTTAAAACAAAACCAAGAAAAGCTCTCCAAATGAGCAGGGAAACACTCCCATCCAGAAACTCGAGTAATATTTGTTTTTTACTTTTTCATGCTTCCATGTGGTTTCTTTTCAGCTTTTAACCATTGGAATTTTCTACCTGCTATGTTCCTCTTTGGAAAATACCAATTCGGAAATGCTGCCTTTCAAATCAATGCCTTGAGTATCCATATTGTTGAGTTCATTGTTGCTGTTCAAGAAGTGTCCCCATTTTACAACTTTATGCACACATCTGGCAAATCATCGACATGAGCATTCAACAGTACTGGGGTGGGATTGGGGGTGGGGGCAGGGGCTCACCAACAGAGCTGGCCCTGTTGGCAGTGCCTGGGAAGGCACCACCTGTGAGGGCCAGATACGGGGTTGGTAAGCACAGTTAGGGAAATTTCTACCTAGCCTCCGTTTTGAATGATTTTAAGAAATTTTGTATATGGAGGATGGAAATGCTTATATATTTATTGAAATCCTTTTATCTTATTTGAAATTAAAATTATTTGGTAAATAACAGTTTGATATTTGGGGAGGGTTTTGAAGGGGAGGTAATGCCGTTGATAAATTATAAGCCTGTTAATTCTGCAGAAAGGTACTGTTAGTGACTAATAGGATGCCTTTGTTTTGTACATGATCCAAATCTTTGTTTTACATTTCTTTTATCCAAAATATTTAGGCATCTTACATTTTCAACCAAAATTTCAATTATATACTGTGATTTTTATTTGTTGCAATACATTAAAATTTCAGAGGTACTTTGGGGCTCAAAAGCTTGGATTTTTAAGACAGTATGTGCATTTCACATAATAAAGCTGTTAATGGTGAGCAAAGTATTATATACTAACTAGATTTTTCCACATCTGTATAGTATATTATATGTATTTTGTGGTATTGAGATTATAGAAAGTTTAGAGTGTCAAACATGCGTTTAATGTGTATTTTTAAACAAATTTATGGCAATTAAAATATTTGGAGACAAGGGTAAAAAAAAAAAAAAAAAAAAAAAAAAAAAAAAAAAGAAATAAAATAAAGGTCCATTGACAACTAAAACATATTTGAAAAAATAAAAAAGAAAAGAAAAAAACTGTGGTATGTTCAGAGAATACTTTCTAGACATGAAGCTGAAAACTGAATTTGAGAATTAATCACATATAAGTGTTTGCTGAGAGCCATAGCCAATCAGAATGATGTGGCATTTTTGAGTGGTTGAGAGGTGATGCCAGCAAGCCATTGAGATGATAATGGTTATGTTAAGCTGTGTATTCAATTGTATATTAGACCCCTGTTGTCTGCCTCGGCCTGCTATGGCCTGCTACTTTGGAGTTCTCCTGGTATTTGGAGTTCTCTCGGGGATTCCCGGAGAGTTCCCATTGGTTGGGGAAGTGCCAGAGGTTGGTGTGTGGTGTGTCCTGGGAGAAGGCCCCCGCGTGGCGTTCTTGGGAGTGCAGAGAATAAAGGAGTTCCTGTTTTGAACCTACAAGGTTGTGTGGTGGCTCGGTTATTTTGTGCCCAGCCAGACTGCGGCAAGTGTTATGTTTTCTCTTTTGATAGTCACCTTCTTCTAATATATTTTTATATGTTCTCTGAAACTCTAAGTTTTATCCTCCCCTCTCAGTCACACATGGGCCTCTCACATATTCACTGCCCATCAGTCGTGAAACTCCAAAATTGAAAGTTCCTTCCCTGTTCTGACCCTGCTGAGTTAGTGTTGATAGGGGTCAGTTGTACACTCATTCACATTCCTCCATTTTGGTTTTCTCTTTATACCAACAAAATTATAGTTATACTGGGGTGACAGGATGCACATAGGAGACAAGAGAGTGTGGGGAAAACAGCCCCACTATTCCAGGCCACACAGGATCTCTTCTCAAATCCAGACAATGATCTTTGGGGTGTGGTTGTGCTAGTCAGTTATTGGCAAGCAAGGGTGACAACTAATGCCTACTCACCTATTAACTATTGAAGACTATACTAAACTCCCAGTTGTGAGATAATGTGATGTTTCATTAGTATTTCAATATTACAAAACCATTTTTAGGCTCAATTTCCCTTTTAGACTATGTGAATTTGTAAGCTTTCAGTGTATTTTATAGCGACACAGTGGTGGTTAATAGTGCATTGTTTGGAGCCAGGCTGCTTCCGTTGGAGTCCTGGTTCCACTGAACATATCAGCGTTGTCATAACCTATAAGTGATTTAACAAACCTGTTCCTTTTTTTCTTCATCTTTAAAATGGAAATAATATGAGTGTCCTAGTTTGTTTAGAACTGTTCTAACAGAATATAAAAGACTATATACTTTGTGAAAAAAAAAAGAAAATTATTTGGCTTTCAAGACTGTAGGCTAAGAAGTCCAAGACTGGGGGCTACATCTAGTAAATTACTTCTTGCTGTGGTATAACCTGTCAACCACCTTATCTGGTGAGGGCAAATGAGAGAAAAGGAAGAGAGGCAAAGTTATCCTTTCACCAGGAATCCACTCCCATAATAACTACCCCATCCCATTGTAACATGAATCCATTCATGGGGGCAGACATGGTCTCTCCATAAAGGTCCCACCTCTCAACACTGTTGCACTGGGGATTAGGTTTCTAACACATGAACCTTGTACACATTTAAATCATAGCAATGAGCATCTACATCAAAGGGCTACTGTGTATTAAATTAATTAACATGTCAATAAAGCTTTGAGGTGTCATATGGCATACACACAAAATAGGTAACCTATTATTACCTAAGAAAATAGTTAACCTTTCCAGGATTCCATTCTCTTACTAGCAATGTGGAAATACTGATATCTATTTTGTTTTGAGAATTAATAAATTAATGTTAGTGACAGAATTTAGTACACATGTGAAATGGGCAGACTAAGGAATTTACCTCTATCTCCATGTCCTGAGGTTAAACAAGCTTGTGTTAAACCCAGTTGCCATTTAAGGAAGTAGACAGAGTGATAGAATGACAAATAGCACTGATAGGGAGTTAAATTTTGACCTGACTACACAAAGTAATTGAAATAATTTGAAAAAAAATATTTTAAATTGTACATGAGTAAAACATCTTTAATTGGCAAATTAAAGATTTGCCTAGAACCTTACCTGTATCTCTAGAATAGGCACTTATAAAGAATTAGAAATCAAAGTTAGTAATAATCCCAAAGTTTTGTTAATTTTAACATGTAAACTTTGATTTCCTATTAGAGAAATACTTATGGAACTGAAGAGTTTCTAAAAGTAAACATTTCTTGTGCTTTTTTATTTTTCCTTGCACAGTGTCTAATATTCTTTAACAATTCAACTGTCTAACTTGGTTTACGTCTTTGGAAGTGTGAATTTCTATTAGCACATTCTTGAAAACTCAAACAAAAAGATATGTAACAGTTGTAGGCTAGCAGAATTTTGATTTGTTTTCATTCCTCCCTGTCTTCATAGTGCCATCTGAGTCTCATTTCCAATTCTGTGGAATCTTGCTAGGGTTAAGGCTACGTGCTTGACACTTAGCAAAGCATTTTTGTTTCCCACTCAGTTTCGGTGTTTTTGTTTGGTTAAATGCTTCTGGCTTACTTGTACTTTTACATTTTGCAAGGGGCAGAGTCAATCTATATGTGATAACTTCCATCATGAAACACAGAGAAAGCATCAATAACAAGATGTTATACCATCTATGAATTAAGCCTTAGTGATTACTCATTAAAGTGTAGCATTTTGCCATTCTCTTTGATACTAAAGGATGTTCATAGGCTTGTACTTGACAGATAGGTTTAATTTGTGCTGGTTATAGTGTAATGAGCAAAGCAATGAAATAGGTTCTGACTTTTTTAATTGGACAAAAGACTTCACTTAGTCACAATATAGGGAGTTTCTGAGATTACAAAAAAATATCCCTCAGTTATAAGAAAATTATTTCTTTGATCTCAATTAAATTTTTTAAAGTGTTCATTGATGTAGAATCATTTCCCTTCAATACAGTAGTCTTTTAGAGAAATAAGAAAAAATCATTTGTTATCTTATACCTTACACTGGAAATTACAAACACTGGTACTACAGAATTGTACAGATTTTTTAAAATATTTTTTTCCTGAAATTTAGTGTAAGTTTTAGAAAACTGTGTTAGGTGGGTAAACCTCAAATGATAATGTGAAAATTATCTTCTAACAACAGATGTCCTTCTTTTACTCTCATTCAGCTTAAAGGAGAAAGACAGCCAAGGCTCAAAATTATTGGTCTTATCCCAGAACTTATGTTGCCAAGGCTGTAACTTTAACTTCAGGAAAGAGTAGGGTCTAGTGGAAAAGCCATTTGAATACTCAAAGTTTAAGGAAATCCAGGTCTCCCGTCTCCTCTGGCATTCTCTCATGTGACTCACCTTTGTGGAGCTCAGGGTCAGTTCTCTCATCTACTAGTTAAAAGAGTGAGTCCTAGCTGACTTTAAAACACACCTAATTCCTTTTTTTTTTTTTTTGGTATTAGGAATTGAACCCAGGAGTGCTTAACTACTGAACAACTCTCTAACCCTTTTTAATCTTTATTTTGAGACAGTGTCTCACTAAGTTGCTTAGGGTCTCACTAAATTGCTGAGGCAAGCTTTGAATTCACGTGGATTCTAAGCATGCACCACTGTGCCAAGCTAATTCTTTAACATAATATATTAAAATGACATAAAAGTATTAGAGAAGAGATAGTTGCCACCATTTAATAATTAACGGTTTAATGATTACTACATTTCAGTATTTCCTACTGTCACCAGTTTTTTTTCCACATCCAGTGTTATCTCTGTTTGCAGTCTTGAGCTTCAACAAGACAGTTACTGAAAAGATCAGATTTGATAAATTCAAATATCAAGTATAAATATTCTATTCATTTAAGGAATTCATTCATCAGACTAGGATTTGATGACATATAGTTACAACAGAAGCATTCATCAGACTAGAACTTGATGACATATAGTTTCAACAGCAAAAATTACCAAATAATTTTATAACTCACACAAAGCCCTTAAGTTTGAATATCTTACAAACATACTAGATTATAAAGAATGGAAACATATTTTGTGACACAGTCTAAAGAAACAATATTATTTTATTACTAATATACTGAAAGCTAGGAATAAATTTAAAAAGAAGTGAACTTTATGTACCTGGCTATGTCTCACTTAAGTAGACCAAAAATCACATCATGTAGTATATTATAAATTATAAACAACTTGATACTCCTCACATTTATATGAAACGTTAACCTTCTATATGCAGAATATTATTTAAAATTGCTGCTTGTCATAAAAGACACCTTATTGCTTATCCAGAATCCAAATAAATAGCCTTATGACAGAATATGAGTTCCTTTAACTAAGATTATTTTATATAATCTAATCCAACTTGAAAACTGCAACATGGAGTAAGGCAACTGAATTAAATCTCCACATTTTAGTAAAATTCATGTATATTTATTTCTCTCAGCTTTAATTGTAGCAAGTATTTGCTTAATATTTAAAAATTTTGATGAGGCACTGGTATCTGTAACTGTCAAGGAAATTTGAATTGTATTTATCATACCCACGGTAAATGGGAAACAAATACATTTTATTTTAAAAATTTCAGCAATAAAAATACAATTAACCAACACATTTCAATAATTCCTAAAGAACTTCGAT
Source organism: Spermophilus citellus (assembly GCF_964194105.1). Classification (NCBI taxonomy): domain Eukaryota; kingdom Metazoa; phylum Chordata; class Mammalia; order Rodentia; family Sciuridae; genus Spermophilus; species Spermophilus citellus. The sequence goes on from NC_138197.1 coordinate 43,470,571, forward strand.
AATAAGCAGAACAATACATGGAAGAAAAACTTAGTTCTGGCTTTTATTGTAGAGACTTTGTATAAACTTCTTCATTCCACTACACCCAATTCTACTGCAGTTCATGCCAAATAGTGTCTGCTTAATTAATGCTATTGATGAAGATTATTAATAATACAATTATTGCTATATCTAGAGATTAATAAATATTTGTTGAAAGAATGAGAGAATGAAAATGAAAATTAAGATTTTTTATGGTTTACATAGAGTAGTTCCATTTTCTTATATAATTGTCAAAATGAACCTTAAAGTGATCTTGATTTGATATTATCTGGTTCTCACATCACAAGTTTTAAAGATCTACATTCAAAAACATACGGGGTTAGGATTTTTTACTAGTTTGAGTCTGAGAAGACAAATCCTAAAGCAGTTATTCATAGATTTTGAAGTTCTCTCAGTTCATGTAGATTATAATCATACTGCCATCATTCCTTTAACATTAAGTCTTTTATTCTATTACTAAAATGTAATTATTCTGGCAAACAAAATGACATTGTGTTTTGTATATATTTTTGTTGTAAAAGTATGTGTCTATAAAGGAAGGTACATATGAATAATACACAAATATGTATGCATGTGTGTATATACATATGTATGTGTGTATATGTATGTTTATCTATCTATCTATCTATCTAGTACAACCAATGAGATTCATATCCTTGTGCCTTAAAGGGAACTGCAATTTTGGAAATCTGAAAAATAAATCAATAAACAGAACATGCTCTATAAAGCAGTCAACAAACACAGATTGAGCAAACCAATACACATTAGGAAACCCGTTTTAATATAATGAATTCTGGTCATTGATTTATAAGAAGTCATATTATTTTAAGGACTTATCTGCAAATAGAAGCTTTTTAAAAGATTCATTAACCATTTGGTCTTCTAAATAACTTAGTTCACTAAATAAATTACTAGAAGTTAAGAAGTTTCAAATGATATGAAACAGGATATACATATACATATATATATATATATATATATATATAATTAAAATGATAAGTATATTGTATATATCATGTGAGAAACAGATCCATAGTACTTATTTCTTCATTATTTTAAGTAACTGGAATGTTACTTAAGGCCAGACTTAAGCAATGTTAAGTTGACAAAATAAGTTATCTCTGTTCTAATTTAGCTTCACAATAGATTCAGAGCCTGAACTTGACTTAGAATATTCAGTATTCTAAAATTTTCTCCCTCTCTTTTCTCATTTTTACAAATTTACATTGTCTAATCTCTTTTAAAGTTTTTCCTCAATCCTCTGAAGCAAAGAATCCAATTGCCGTATTGAAACCAGAAAGAAAGAGTTAGAATTTATTTCTTATTCTCCAGTTACTGGCCAGGTGACTGTGCAATTGGTCACCCTGTTTCATCTCAATTTCTTCATCAATAAAAAAGATTATGATCATTATCTACTAGAACAGTTGCAAAACTTAAGAGTTAAATTATAAAGTATATTATACACTGTAAATACAGTAAACCTTTCCTTCAAACATTTTATATTCACTACCTTTACGATATATGACTTCCTACATCATCAAATAGTTTATATAACTGTATTCTTTTTATCATATTATTATTTTCTAACCAATTAGGCTTTCTTAAAAATCTGTGTCTCACCAGTGTTTAAACATACCATATATGCATAGTAATCATACACCCACCCACCACAGAGAAACGTGTTATTTTTGTTGAGTGCATAGGTGATGCAATTGATTGGAAACTATAGAAACTGGACTTGTTTTCAGAACAATGAAACATTAAATGAAATAGCACATTAAAATCATTTGGAATGGTGCCTGGAATAGAGAGTACTCAATAAATCTTAAATGTGTTATTGTTGCAAAATAATCTGTCATACATAAACATTCATAAAGTTCTAAGGGAAACTTAGGTAGCGAAGATTACCTTGTGGGTTAGAGGAGGAATGACAGATGGGTTAAAAATATGAGTCTTTAAAGAGCAGCAGGAGTTTTCCAAGTTGTATAGCATGTAGCTGGAAATAAACATGACTTTTTTAAAAAATATGAATATTGCAAGTGGCACATAGTAGATAATTTTCTAGTCACTAAAGATTCAACACATTGAAAGTCATAAAATGTAGATGGGAGAAAACTCCCTCAGAGTCATTTTACTACTGGATGATAACAATAATCCTTAATGTGGTAAAAAGGCATATTATTTCAACCTGCTAAACTATGAGATACAGAGGATTTAGCTAATAGAATATTTTCAAAGTCAATATTTATTTTAATTTTCTTAATAAAATTATTCCTTAATTCTGGATGCATGTTTCAAATCCTACCAAGCCATTTTTGGAATCCAGTGCTAACTAATTTTCTTTGACATGCAAGCAAACTATCAAAATTGATGAGGTAACATCAAAAATCATGATAGCAAACCACAAATCTGTACTATATAGGATCTGAAATGAAGTCTATTCTTATTTTATCTTGAAATAAATTGGAAAAGATTCACCTTATATCAAATTGATGAGAGATTATAAAGGTTATTAAAATGTGTAGGTAAGTAATAAATTACCCAGCATTTGTTTCTGTGAAGTAATGATAAAATAAAAAAAATCAACAGTAAACTCTATTAGAAGGATCATAGTTAAGTTCTTATTCATTAGAAAAAACAGCAGCAAACACTAGCAGCAGCAATAAACAACAATAAAAATTGATTATGGCTTATTCATTGAAATATTTTTGTATGTAAAATTTCAACATTAAATACTCAGGGACATTCTTCTCTATCAACCACATTCCCATCCCAAGAAAAAGTTCTAGGTTTGGGCAGGGAACTCTCTAAGATTCATTTGGAAATTTTGTACTCCAGGAAAATGATATCTCAGGTTCCTTTAAATTAAAAAAGTCTATGCTATTAAGTAAGAAAAGAAAAATGAAATGGCAGTTGGCCATGCCTTAATGATTTAACTTGGCATCTGGTCAAATGACCTGGGCAAATGTTCTTTTGAAAAATGTCATAGAATTTTTATTAATGATGAATATTTAAGGTCTCAAATCATATTCTTCTTAAAGAAGACTACTTTAGCAATCTAGGTTCTGTCAAACCTGGGTTTTGAATGACTTGACCCTCCTCATAATTGAACTAGTTCTGCATGTAAATGCAATCTAAATCACCTTTCTCTCAAGCATCCAAATTCTTTTGTAGAATGTGAACAAACCATGCACCAAGAATTAAAGAGATATACAAACATTTATTTCTTCAGGAAACTGGGGGTTGCCATTCAGTTGCTTACTGCTATGATGAATTTGGGGAACTTAAGTTCTGAAGCCCTACTTTCATAGACTATATAATTTTTAGATGTTAGTTATTTCCCAAAACAGCCTGATTCCAATTTTACTAATACTAGTGAACTATACATAATTTTTAGGAATTATACATTTTCTAATACAAAATCTGATTCTAATTTTGCTAATGCTACGAAACTAAAAGTTAACATAAATTAGGAAAGAGAGAGCAATAGTTTTGTGGTCAAGTGAATAAGCAAAAATTTGAACAATGATAACTAATAATAATGCAATTATTATTTTTTTATTTATACCTAAAGGTACTATATTAAAGGCATTTTAAATCAATTTCCTCACTTAGAGTCTGAATAAAACTTTATGCAAGATAAAGACACAATGCCATATAGCTAGCAAATGATAGAATCAAAATTAAGCAGAGTTACTTTTGAAATAAACTTTCAAAATTCTCATTGGAGTGAAAGTTCTGGAATGTGAAAGTTCTGTATTTGAATCCCAGTGCTACCAGTTATAAGTAGTGGAATTACCTACAATTTACACAAGTTCATTGTACCATAGTTTTCTTAAATAAAAAAAATGGGAATAATAATAATAATATCTGTCCTAGAGGGTCCTTAGATTAAGGACACATGTGATGCCCTTGGAAGATTGGTGTGGCACATATAATAATACTTTAGTATTACTGCTATTTCATCATTGTTTCTATTTATTACTTTATTTCCCTTTGGCAATGACTTTAAATTACAGTTGTCACATTTTATGTATGCTACAGGGAAAAAGATAATTTGGGATTTATCATAAATTTGTGTATTTTCAGAAAATTACATTTATAAGATGTCAGGTATTAGGCTATTCCTGTCTCAAAAGGTTATTAGGAAATATAGACTATACCCACTACTTTATCAAAACAATAATAGTAGTAATATAATAATGTAAAAATTTAAATTTAATAATAAAGCAAATACTTATATCCAAAACTTGGATTGATTCTACATGTACTATAAAAAAGCAGCAGAGGTAGAGATGAAAGGTAATAGAAGGCTACTGGGTAACTTGCAAAGTGTATGATTCTAAACTAGATTGCAAAATATACATTCTTGAAACTAACTTTTCATTAATATCATAACTGATAGATAACTGAGATAAATAACAATTTATTCTGACACCCATTATTTTTTCTATATTTATCACCTTCAACTTAGTCCCAACCACCATAACTTCACATTTTTCCTAATATAGTTACCTTCCAAGCAGTCTACCTTCATCACATGGACACACTCTGGTTTGTTCTGCATACCCACAAAGAAAAAAAAAATTAAAGAACAAATCTGATCATGTCACCCTATAATCTTCCTTTATTCTCTGACTTCTGAAACCTTTCAAATTCCCTTGTCGAAAGATAAATATGTGACCATGCTCTGCCTATCTCAACAGGCTCATCTGACACAAGCTCACCTATGTCCTTTCCCTTTAGCAAAAGACTGTCTTTCAGATCAGTTCTATATACTGGCAGTTGCTCCCTTGACAAAAACATTACATATAATTTTCTCCTCCTAGACGGTTCTTCTTGCAATTCTTCACCTGTTTAACCCAACTTAGTCTCCACTGAACCATCAAGCACTTTGTAAAAATCCTCTGACTTTAGAGATACAGCAAGATCCACTTTGTAGGGTCTTAAATCAACAAGTACCTCTCCTTCATAATTATCATAAGTTTCAAGTTTATATTTATTTAGATTTATGTGATCTGCCTCTTTTCTAGATTGGATTAGTAATGGTTAATTTATGTTAAGTATTCACTAGACATCATACATGATTTTAATACTCATTATATATAGATTCATCAATTAAAATTCTAGTAGCAGCCTGAAGAGTGAGTCCTCTATGGATAATATCATTTTACAAATGAAAACAATCTAAGGTAAGAAAAGATTAAATACATTGTTCAAGGTCACAAAGTAGCAAAGGCAGGATTCAAATCCAGACATTACATTCAGAGTACATTCTCCTAATCGCTTCATTTGTTACCTTTTAGGAGCTGCAAAAGGATTGATGTTACTACTGTTGTATCCTCAGAATGAGCACAGTGATAGAATGTAAATTGGTAAAAAATCATTAAGTTATTTTGGCATTATATATCAAAATGTAAAATGCACTTAAGATTTGAACAAGCAATTCTACTTCTTAGGGTTGTCTTGCAGCTCTAATGGTACATGAGCTCAATAGAGATAGAAGGACATGCATTGCTTTTCTGTGTGTAGTAGCAATAAGTTGGGAACCATAGCACGTTAATCACTAGAGATAAAATAAATGCATATTCTTAGGGATTTAATGTTGAGATAAAATGATACCCAACATATAAGAATAAGCCAAAAAAAGGTGAGGAACAAAACACTATGTAAGCTCATTACCGTTTTTAAAATGGTAATATAAATAAATGTATGGATATTCTGAGAATATAAAGATGTATTCAAGGAGTTGTAACTATTTTTGCCTTTGGGAAAAACAATAGTGGCCAGAGACATCAGCATTACAGTGATATTTCAATTTTATTGTATTGTATTGTTTTCTTTTTTCAATAGCGTATATTGATTTTATAATTTTTAAAAAATAGATTGAGTTCAGGAATTGGAGAATAGAGTTCAACAAAGTTTCAAAGAAAAATTTTAAAGCAAGCACAAAAATATATTTGTTGAGGGTTGGGATTGTGGCTCAGTGGTAGAGCACTTGACTAGTATGTGTGAGGTACTGGGTTCTATTCTCAGCATCACATATAAATAAATTAATAAATAAAATACAGGTCCATCAACAATTTAAAATTTTTTTGAAAAAAAAATATGTTTGTTGAAAAGTACGTACCATTCTTTCCTAAGGATTATTTCACTGGCATTAATTTAAAACTTTTTAAATTGGTGGATAAAAATGCAAACATTGTACATTTTTATCGGGGTACCACATGATGTTTCCATATATATATGTATGTTTAATGTTTAAATAAGGTCAAATAAATCTATCTTTTCAAACAGTTCAGTTTGTTTATTTGAAAACATTTAGAATTCTTTCTTCCAGCTTTTTGAAATATGTATCATATAATTGCCATATGTAGTTACAATACTGTGCAATATCCTACCAGGTATTAAGCACTTTTACTTTAAGGTTATCTGTTTGCATAACGAGAATGGGGGAAAATTCAAGTCATTAACAAATATTTAAGAAAATGACTTGGGGCAGACATGATCATGATTAGATAAGTCATAATTCATCTTGGGAAATGTGGTTTTTCTTTCAGTGAACTACATTCACAAAAGGGCTTTTGGGGATATGGCAATGAGCAACACATTCCCACCTCCTTATTATTAGGAAAAACTCTCCTAAGAAAGTAAAGTTAGAGCTCAATTTTTCTGTAGAAAATTTTTCTGTGGGAAATAAAATGAAAGAATGGTGGTCCAGATATTATAGGAAACATCAACTGCAGAAAGAGGAAAGATGATTAAGAAGATCAGCTGCAAGTTAAAAAACAATAAAAGCAGAATGCAGAATAGTCTAACTTAAGAGATATAAGATATTCTTATTTTTTCTCTCACGAGACTAAACTTTATACATATTGGATGGCTTACAGAATTTCCACACTGAAAAATCAGAGCATTGAAAATTTGAAAAAACGTTTTAAAATAAGACATGTCTTATAAGACTAGAGAATTAAGACTAATGTTTGGAGAATTTGGATATTTGTGTAATAAGGAAAACATCACTTAAATAAAAGAGTACTTTAAATTAAATCACATACACTAAAATAAAGTGCCAAAATTTTACCATCAAATATTTAAAGCTACCATAAATCAACTAAACCATGTGCAAAATCTTTGGGTGTTTCTTTATGAAACCGTGTATAATGAGTTTCCATATCCTAAAATAGAAATGAAGTGATTTTCAAAATTTCTTTTAAGAATGGGAATTATAGATTATTGACAGAACTAGTTTGATCCTAACTTTTTCCCCAATATCTTAACACATATGTTAAGGTAATAGCTGTGGTAACATGAGCACCATTTGTACATACAGGCCTAGGCTAAACATCCTTCCTATATTTCAAAAAAGCTTTTCCCAATATTTTTACTAAGTTATTTGGTTTTTGTTGTGGATATTGATTTATAGTTATTCCTTATTATTAAACCATAAATGTGGGATGTATTTCTTTTTATTATGTCTCTTAATATTTCTTTCAGCTGTGTTTCGTTGTTTTCAGTGTCCTTTACCTCCTTGGTAATGTTTATACCAAAGTGTTTATTCTTTCTAATATTATTGTAAGAGGGATTTTTTTGTTTTCTTTTTGGAATATTCATTATTAGTATATAAAAACAAAACTGATTTCTGTATGTTGATATTTATCCTAAGTTATTTATTAATTCTAGTAGTATTTCAGTTGAGTCTTTAGGGTTTTCTACATAAAAAAGATCATATCCATGAAAAGAGATAACTTACTCTCCCATTCGATGGGTATTTTTGTTTATTCATTTTTTTTTCTATCTTAATTTCTGTATCTATGTCTTAATTTCTGTATCTAGTACTATAGTGAATAGAAATGTCAAGAGTGGATATTCTCGCCTTATTCTTGATCTTAAAAAAAAAAAAAAGCTTTCAGGTTTCATTGAGTATGATGTTAGCTGTGAGTTTTCCATATATGGTGTTTATTATGTTGAGGTAATTTTTCTTTATTCCTAATTGGCTCAGTGTGTTTCTTTCCTTTTATATTTTGGTAAAATCCTTATAGTTTAAAATTTATTGTGTTGGCCATTTGTAAGTATGGTTCAATTGGTATAAAGTACATTCATCTCTTGTACATCCTTCAGCAACCATCAGTCTCTAGAATTTATTTCATTTTGCAAAGCTGAAACTCTGCACTCTTTGAAAATACTTCTGCACTATTTCCTCTGCATAACTCTTGCAAACAACTATTTCACCTATTTTTTCTATTATTAACATTACTGTAATTACCTCATATAAGTGGAATCATACCGTATTTATCTTTTGGTGACTAGTTTATTTTACTTACTGTAAGGTCCCCCAAATGAATCCATGTATCAAAATTTTCCTTCTTTTTAAGATTGGTAAAAAAAAGGGCTTTGCTGCTTTCATTTTTCTATTGTTTCTTACATGACTTACAGTTTCTGTCCTCATTTCTCACATTTTTTGTCTTGTTTTGTGATTATCTGAATATTTTTGTAGTGAAACGCTCATACCTTTCTCATTTCTTCTTGATTGTATTTTCTGTGTATTTTATAAAAGGGATCATATTTAACATTCTAAAATTATAATCTGGATTTATGTCAATTTAGCTTCATTAACATACAAAATCTCTGATATTTGAATCTTATCTCCACTGCTTTTGGTTATTGATGTCACAAAATTACATCTGTATATTTTGTGTGTCCAAAAATCCAAACTAATGATTTTTAAAATGCATTAGTATTTTTAAGAAAACATATGAAAAAATGTGGTGTTATAAACCAAAGGTACAATAATTACCAAGACCTAGGGCTTTTAGAAGAATTACTTTTTAAAGAAATGCTTTTATCTTTTAAATCTTAAAGAGTATAAGTGAAGTTACAAACTATTTTTACAATATTACTTTTAATAATTTTCCATGTATTTACTTTACTGAGATCTTTATTTCTGTATATGGCTCCAATTTCCTATCTAGTTTTTTCCATTTCTACCTACAAGAATCCCTTGAGCACTGGAAGTAAGTTCTAGTCTTCATTTTCCTTATGAAGATGTAAGTCATGTGTTGGGAACTTCTCCAAATTTTTATGAATTGTGGCAGCTTGCATGAGGGGTTATCAGAGTAAAATTAAATAAATTTTCTTACTTGTTTCAGTGAGATCATTTTTCGCTTTTGACTTGCCTGAGGTACTACAACTTCTTAATTGGCTTCTTAAATCCACATAAAGCTTTTTAGACTGTGTATTTTTGTTCAATCAGTGTCTCCCTGACCACACCAAGACCTAGGGCTTCCCATTCTGCCATCTTGCTCAAAATAGAAAATACCTTTTATATTATGATGTGCTTCATTTACAGCTTCAAGATTCTCTGTTTTTCAGCAATTTTATTATAATCTATTTCAATGTAGATCTCTGAGTTTACTGAACTAAGAGTTAATTGACCTGTTTATCTGTCTTGATTCATGTCTTCCATCAAATATAGAAGTTTCAGGGCTTTATTTCTTCCAGTGTCTCTGTGCCATCCTTTCTCTCTTCTTCTCTGTGACTCCTATTATAAATATCTTGGTACCCTTGGTGGTGTTCTACAGGTCTCTTAGGATTTTTTCATTTTTCTTCATTTTTCTTTTTTTCCTATTCCTAAAGTCAGATGATCTCAACTGACCTATCTCATCAGTTCTGATTCACTGTTCTCCCTGCCAGATTTGCCATTGTTACTTGTTGGTGACTTTTTCATTTTAGTCATTGTGCTCTTCTGCTCAAGAATTTCTATTGGTTTCTTTTTCATAATTTCTCTGTTTCTTCATGGCTTCCTTTAAGTTTTTGAGTGCATTTAAGGAAGTCAATGTAATGGATATATATAGAATATCCAATGACTGGACCTTTTGTCTTTGAGACCTTTTAAAATTTTATTTCCTTTTTCCTGTGCACATGTCATACTGTCTTATTTCATTGAATGTCTTACATGTTTTTTTTTAAACCAGGAAGTTTGAATATTACGTGTAAAATCTTGAAATCAGATTTCCCTCTTCCCCAGGGTTTGTTGTTGCTGCTCTTGATGGATTGATGTTCTTGGTCTAGTAATTTTCCTAAACTACCTATGTAAAACTATATTATGTTTTATGAGCAGCCACAGAAGTTCCTGTTTCTGAAAGTAACAGCTAGTGGTTTGACCAAGATTTCCTTAAGTTTCTGGGAAAAAAAAAATGTGCATATTGCCTGAGTCATTTCAGACTGTTAATATGTTGCTGTGCTCCTTCATCCTTACCATGGGCCTTAACAGCCCGGACTCAGCCCACACTTTCCATTTGCTTGCGGTCTAAAGATGAACCAGAGGTAAAAGATTCAAGTCTTATTATTTCTTTTTTTCCTGACCTTACGTCCAGCTCTGGCTATGCGGATGAGTTTTTAGATTCCTGATATGTGAGAGAGGTTTCAAAGCCCTTACTCCTCAAGTACCTGTTTCCATAGCCTCTTCCTTCCCAGGTGATTTATTCTGTGTACTGCTTGGTCCAGCTGGTCTCCTACATCACAGGCAGTTGCATCTAGCATGCCTCAATTTTCCTTATGATGTGAATGAAATTCTCCATAGATTTATTGTTATCATTGTTGTCCCTGTTGATTTTTGAAAGACCAGAAGAATAAAATAAAATGCTTTAGTATTTTTGTGCTTTTTGTAGCATTACCTAGTATTCCTTTTAAAATATATTTTCTACATTTAGAAGTAATTTTGTTCTACAGGCAAAAGTCACTGATCATCTTTAAATTTTATTTCATTTTGAATTAACCTTTTTATAAATATTAAATTTCTCTATCTTAATGTGGGTTTTCCCCTAAATTCTACTTTGTTTGGTATCAATTTTTGTCTCACTGCTTTCTTTCTATGGTTTGAATTCTAGTATATACTTTATGATTACCATTCAAGAATTATTTTATTGTAGATATATCTCTGGTTACAAAAGTAATATAATATTATAAGCAAATTATTATTTTTTCTTTATACAGAAGTTTTTGAAATATTTGCATTTAGTTTCATATGCATGTGCATGGTTTTTGTAAAAAAAAATATAAATCTTCCATTTTATTTCAGTTCTAAAATCTTCCAGTTTATTTCAGTTTTAAAATATCTTCTTTATACATAGATCTTACTTTTTGATACTATAAGGGAATATGTTTGAATGTTAAAACACACATCAGGAATCTTAGAAACTATCGTGTGTATGCTTCTCCTAAAGTATAGTGTACAAGACCATTTCCAGACATACTGACTTTGCTAGCTAGTCTTTCCTGGCTCCACTATGGAAACAGTGGATCAATAAATGGGCATCCTTGTAACCTTTTAAGAACAAATTCAAGTCCTTATGCATTTGCACAGCTTGCAATTCTCCATTTGATGGAGAATTCATGGCTTGATCATCCAGAACCCATTTACCATTCTTGTGATAGGAACACCCTGATGCTCTTGTGGGTGGTGTGACGTATTCCCACTTTCATCACATGTTGTTTGGATGGGATTTGTATACTTTTCCCTGGTATGTAAGCAAGTACCTTAGCCTGGAGTAATCAAGCTATTTTTATTACTTTCAGGACAGTGACTGGAACAGGAGCAGGCAATCGACCCAACCTAAGACAATGAGAAACAGTGAATTTTATAGAAGTCACCAAACAGATCTCTTTTCTCTGGGTTTTACAAGATGAGAGTATGGGATTTGGGGCTGATGCCTGCATCTCACTGGTTTCTTGCTGTGAGATTTGCTCATTCATAGACAGGAAAATAAGTGCCAATATGTGAATTCTAACAATTTATTTTTATTCCTGAATTAAGTCATTCCTTAATAATCCAATATTATGAACTAATCAATTCTCTAGCAAAACAGTGATTTAGAAGACAATCACATTTACCTCCTTCAATATCATCATAAAGAATTTCTAATAATCACAGTGTGATCTCACTCTCACCTTATTCATGTTAACCTTGTCCATTCTTATAGGGCAAACCCCTTTCAATCAACCTCCTTACTTCTCTTAGTCACTTTTTCTTGTCTACCTGGTTGAAATCCTTAGTGTTAGACTAAGTATCCCCACACTTCCATTACCCAGTCATGATGCTTATATCAACTTGGCAACTCTAAAGTATTATGATTTAATTCACTTCTTTTCTTTCCCCCTAGGAAATTTCTAAAAAGTTGTTTTTATTTTGGACCACGCAAGTAGCCTTACCACTGTGAAACCTTGTCTATTACTCCATGTGTCACACAGAAGCGAAGAGGATCCATTAAAACTCCTGTTTGAAATTCTTCATTGTTTTCCTGTAATACTTGGAATGGGTTCTGATTCCAGTTTATAAAGTCTTGTGTGATTTGTTTTCTTTTCTGTCCTGTTTCACCCCTGGACCACTCTTCCTCTCTCTTGCTCTGCTCTAGATAAACTGGCCTCTTCCTTGACTTCCTTATGCATGAAAGCAAGATTTTTTTTTGCCCAGAAGACTCTTTTTACTCTGGGATTTCAAAGGTTGGCTCCCCCTTGTTGAACATAACACAGCAAAAATGGTAGGTTCTCAGAGAAGCTTTCAAGGACGTATAAATTTAATGTATCTCTGAAATTCAAATTTGTTTGCCAGAAGAACATATTTTATCACTGGATGGTTTTTTATTTATTTGTTTGTTAAAATTTTTCCAGACTGTAATGTAAGTTCCATTATATCTATCATAGTTTTAAAAATTCTACCTATCTTATACTTTGTTGTATAAATAATGAAATGAATGACTGAATAAGTGAACAGATGAATATTCCATAAATTTTTTGGTAATCTTCATGTTAGAATTAATTTCCTCCTCTTTACTGTTATGTGGCCTCTAATTCATGCTGTTATAATGATATTTATATGTGTCCATCTCCTCCATTATATATTCCATGAAATTTCCTGAGAGCAGTTGTTAAATTTCCCCATTTTATATTGCTGAAGTAAGTGGCTTAGTATCTTAGAGAAATGGCCATTCCTAAATGTTCATCTAAATGAATTATGTTGTCTTTACCAAATCTTCAGAGTCTATTATGAGCATTCCTAAGGGAAAGATTTTTCTCTTGGAACCTCTCTTGATTCCTTACACCAAACTAAAATGTTATTCCTTAATTCTATTGCAAGTATGCTAAGTGCTTTTTAAAAATAATTGATGTTGTAGACATTTGCCACCATGTGTATTTCTAGTGAGACTAAGATTATGTTAGCATTGTTTCTTAAATATAACAAGCTTCAAAAATCTTATATGTACTAAATTGAAAAAATATTCAGTTATCTGCCAATTCCTGTTGAAATATGGAAGTCAACAGAGGAGGTTATTGTTCCTGTGAAAATCTAGCAGTCTTCCCAGTTAAGCATTGTTATAAAAGGAAAATATGCATAGTTCTGGAGGGCCCTTCACAATGAGGAATCTTTGCTTAGTTAACCAAGCACCTCACATTGAGAAAATAAAACTGAAGTCAAAGATAGACCATAGATTAGTTTTCAGTGAGGGAAGAGTATCTTTTTTATCCTTCATTTATCTATTCTGTCTACAAAAACAACCATCTTCTCAGGAAAGGAGAGACGCTTAGCATGTATAGGAATTTTATTAATTACTCATTTGATTTGGTCTTAATCTGATAAAACTTGAACATACCTTATCAAAACAAACACATCTAACCAAAAAAGGATGCACAGCTCCAAAGGTGAACATCATAAAAAGTATACACACAAAGGCAGATTGACAATTTATCTATCTATGTATTTTTGTGGTACTAGGGATTAAACCTGGGAGTGAACAACTACTGAGCTACATCCTCAGCCTTTTTTATTTTGATCAGGGTGTCAGGAAGTTGCTGAGGCTAACCTTGATCTTGTGATACTCCTGCAATGGCTTATTTTTTTTTAAGATCATGTTCTGGCCCAAACCACCTACATTATATTCAGAAGAAACAGGGATTGTACCTTTGAAATATGATATTACACTTAAGGAAACCCATCACTCTTTGATGTTTGCCTCTGGTGATGGTTTCAACATTCATTCATTCAATAGATTTTCTTTTTTTTTTTTTTTTTTTTTTTTTTTTTTTTTTTTTTTTTTTTTTAAAGAGAGAGTGAGAGAGGGGGGAGAGAGAGAGAGAGAGAGAGAGAGAGAGAGAGAATTTTTAATATTTATTTTTTAGTTCTCGGCGGACACAACATTTTTGTTGGTATGTGGTGCTGAGGATCGAACCCGGGCCGCACGCACGCCAGGCGAGCGCGCTACCGCTTGAGCCACATCCCCAGCCCCTAGATTTTCTTTATTATTGTTAGATAGTTCACTTTCACCAGGCATTATCATTATCTCTAGGAATTCAGCAGTAATCAGACAAGATATGCCCTGGCTTTCAGGAGTTTTTCATTCTATTGATAAATTTGAAAATTTCAGATGTAACAGATAAAGTAGGCATTTTTTCCTCAAGTACTTTGTCTTTTATGTCCTTTATAGGATGAAGACACCAAAACTGCATAAAGGTGAACTTGTCACTGAAGCTAGAATAGCAGTTGACAGCAAAGGCCATCCTTCCCATAGAAGTCCTCAGCCTGATAATTTTGTAGCCATCTGGACCTGACTCATTGATCAAAGCAATCTAACAAGGACAAAGAATGTAGTAGCTCCTGGCTGAGACCTGTCTTCTCCAGGTAGTAAGTGACCTGTACAAATATGGGTGATCTTGCAGAATCACAACAGCACACCCCATTAAGGAGGGAAATACACACTTACATCTTATTCTTTTACAATGATGCCATCCTGTGGAAGTACCATATTATCCACAATACTCACTGATGCCTACAGTGAGAACATCTGCCAAGATATTTCCAATTCTATGAAACCAAATGATACTGTTGAGACCAAAGGAGTCCTAGGAGTTTTAAAATATCATTCCATTGATGTTTGATCCTGAAGCTTCTTTGGTCCACAGTCATGGTGATTTTATTTTGAATCTTGAAATTCATATGGCTGTGGTGCCCACTTTAGTGGTAAGTGAATACTTTCACTGAGAAGGCAATCTTAATCCCCTGTCCCATCCATACCAGCCACCATTGCACAACTCAAATGAAGGTTCCATTTTAGCAGAGATTCAGAAACCAAATGACCTTTTTTTTTTCCTCATGTTCTTTTACTAGGTCAAGTATTCAGACAACTGTATGTCAATATGACCCGCATATGTCTGAGGAAGTAAAAGGGCTAGAGGATTATCAGTTGGATCTTAAAAGAATTCTGCAGAAAATAGGAACAATTGCCTTGTCTCAGCACTGCAGAATTTTCCTGCCACCACTGACTACACTCTGAATTATCTGTGTCCCTCAATCTCTAACATGCTACAACCATTACTTTCCCAATGCAACATGAATACCTGGAAGGCTACACAATTTTGGCAAACTACATTATTTTGGGTCAATGCTGCAGTCTGGCTGGGCACAATTCAGGAGCCACTTGTCAAAAGAAACGAACTTTATTTTTAGAACCACACACGCTAAACAAAACAGCTCCTCAGGAAAAAACCCTCAGAGCCCAACTGCCACCACCGGCTTCCCACAAGCCTCTCTCCCCCACACCAGCCTCTCCACCTCCCACAATCCTCCTGCTCTTGAGGCCGATTGGCTGGGTCACATGGGCGGAGCCAAAGAAGTCCCCCAATGAGCAGCTACGTGGTCTGAAAGGGCAGGGAAACAGCCCAATGAGCATCACCACAGAGGAGCCAATCAGCTAGATGTTGCTGGGGCTCTGTGAGCCAATCATCAGCTGGCAGTCTAAAGGGCGGGGAAACAGCCCAATGAACATCACGGAAGAGGAGCCAATCAGCTAGATGTTGCTGGGGCCGCTGTGAGCCAATCATCAGCAGGCAGCTGGAAGTTTGCTGGGGCCCCTTTGGCTGTGGCTCTCAACAGGTCAAGAAGCAAGCATGATATTTTCATTGACTGTTGCTAGAAATTGCAACTGATGGTTTGGTGGGACAACAGGAGTGGAGTTTGGGGTATATTTCAGAAAAAAAAAAAATATTGCAGAGCTCTCTTCCAAGTGTGTATACCATCTGCCTTTATGAAATACATGAGAAATTTTATAGGGAATCTTTCAATGAAATGAAAATTACAAACCTATTACCTTACAACTTTCCCTCTAGTCTACTTTATCTTTGGTCATTTTCTGGTATGCTATAAGTAATTTTTAGACAGTAATGCATTTACATGATGACTGAAGTATGAACCTTTGATCTTCTTCAATTAATCACATTGTGGTTAATGTGAAAACATACCTATGATAAGAATATTACCTCTGTAACTCTTTCTCTCCCATTTTTCCTATGCTTTCAGTTGTTTCATCCTATCCATCACAGGTGAGAATAAATTCAGAAATACTTAGGAAAATTATTACTGAGTAGTGCTAATTTTTAATAATTATTATTGAGAAAAATAGCAATATCATAGGCCATCACAATTAATTCAAACGTACTTAGCACATATTTATTGAAGAGGCCACTGCTTCTCTGACAGGAACATGACATTTTCATGGTCTCAATAATTATTTAAGATAAAAGTCTTTAAAATTCTAATATGAATTAATAGTTTGGGCTGTCTGTAAAAAAAAGTGCTCTATTTTTTGTTTCTCTAATAATAATACTCTAATGATTGTTATACCATATCACTAGATGTGGGATGAGAGATTCCAGAGAACTTTTACTTATTAAAGCTTAGAAATGTGTAGGTAGGGTTATTTTTTTCATCATTGGAATAGAGTCTCTTGCTGTACTATATGCTGGCACTCAAAACATCGAGGTAGGGATACCTCACCAACTCAGGGGTAGGGAGCCAAGTGATGATGACAAAGGATCATGTCAGATTATAGATCTAAACCATCTATAGGGAATCAGTGTGTTGGATTTTCTTTGAAAAAGAGACATGATATCTCTAGTGTTTTGAGCTTAAACCTTTTGGTATGTTATAAATTGCGAATTATAGTGGTTTGACTGCTTAGAGAGCACTAGAAACTAGAAAATATGAAAACCTGCAGGTCTAAAACTTTAAATATTGTATATTTCATTGGATGGTTCTTTCTCCATGTTGCAAATATCAATTATTAAATACTACCAACATTATTTAAGTAGTCACTTTTAATCATAATATTTTACATGTATATTTATACCACCATAATCAAGCTCCCAATGTGTTTTACAGACTATACACAGCTTTATTAATAAAATGTAGCTATCTCTACTAAGAGCACATTTTTATTCAAGATAATTGTACTATGCAACAGACATAGATTATGCTAATAGACAAGAGAGAGAACATGAATAAATAAAAGCCATAGATAATCCCCAAACCTAATTCCAACAACTATTTTGAATTTTCTTCTTCTACCAAACCTTTATAAGGGCTGCTAACAAGTAATAAAATTGACGAATTTGGGTTTCATTTCCCCTTCCTTCTGTTGCTCACCTACTGGTGGAAATGCTAACGAGCACAGGAATGGGCATTGAGAAGGTAGTAGACGAAAATGGGAAGAGAAAAAGGAACAGAGGTAATCTACTACCCAGATAATCAGCTCATGAATAACGGAGAATTGACTGAAATGATAACACTTAAGTAAGTACTGTAATAAACTCAGTAATCAGTATCCTCAGTGGCTTGGGGTGGCAGGTAAGAGAACTACCATCTTTACAACTACTGGGAAGTCCATGATTTTTAAAGGATTTATACTGCAAACAGGATATCAGACTTCAAGGCAGAAAATCCAGGGTGTTAGAACTGGAGAGTTTAGATCATCTTTAAGGTGTCTTTGCTTATGTTACACAAAGGCTCCAAGTTTATAAGACGTCTTAAAGGGAATACATATATCATCATGATGTTATCACTGCTTACAAAATCTACCAATCACAAAATTCATGATTCATAATATATGACAATGTGGATTATTTTGATCTTCTTCAAATTACTATTTTTTTTCCTTAACTGCCTGAAGTTACAGATTATTTCCTTGGAGACACAGGGAAGTATTGTAAGAAGATGGATAGTTGGGCTCAATGATGGCACTATGGCCTGATAAAGAAGCACATCTATCTATAATAATCCTGCTTGGATACAGTGTATCACAGTTATTTTTAACATTACTTCTAATCAAGGATCACGTTGTTAGTTCTTTTTTCTTTCTTTATCACAGAATTCTCTAAGACATCCAAGTGAGTAAGTGTTGGCTCTTTAATGGCAAGATGTAGATATACTGGTTATGTCTACCTTTAAGTTTCAAAGTCTGTTTGCTTTCTATAATCTTTTAAACATATCTACCTTCAAAATTTCTGATACCAATCAAATAATATTCTTCCCTTTACAGACATTTTTTCTTCCTGGGCCACTTAATATTTACTATATTTCTTCAATGCTCTTAAAGAAATTAAGTCTTCATGTTCATTTTTTTTCACAGAAGTCTATCACATTCTTGCTATTTTTCAGAAAAATCTACCTTTAAGGACCCATTTCTACTTTTAAAAAATCAATATTTTGATTTCTAAATCTAGAGTCATAACAATTCCAAAGCAAATCATGACTCTCCTGTTTTAGGATGTTGAAGGTTGGAAAAGTAGTTAGTGACCTCACCTCTAGACATGTGCTTAATATCACATATTTGTATTTGGGATATTAAAACTCCTGCATTTGTCACTCCTAATTGGGTCCTAAGCATAAAAAAAGCAGTTCATAGTGTGCCCTGTGTGAGCTGTCATAAACTGAAATATGAGGCAGTGCCAAATTCTCTAAGGCTTGACAGCCAATGCTTAGGATGTTTTAATTTAGTGGACATACAGAACTTCTTCTGACATCTAAATGGGCAAGTGCCATAACTAATGTATTTTCTGCACATATTCAAATTTGGAATATACGAAAAGTAGCTTATATAGCCTAGTAAAGGAATGGAATCAATAAAGTATTGATTTTAGCATAACAATGGATTTAGAACATGTTAACACTATAAAATAATAAATTACCTCAACTGAAATAATGAAAATATTTTTAGATATTTTCGTTCTCAAAAATTTATAGGATCAAGGGAATACATATACATAGAGAACACTCTCTTACATGATTTCTAGACTTTTTTCTGTTTTTTTTAATTTTCTCTTTTTTGGCTTACTTTATTCACCATAAAATAAATCCAGCATGGTCAGAAAAATGTGCATGGGGAATGATAATACACAGCCTCTTTTGACTTGAAGTAAGAATGAAATTGGACTGGAAAGCCCTATTGGGAAATTCTTTCTATTGGATTGATAAAGCACAATTGCAATCACTAATATTGGTAGATTTTATTTGAGCAAATCTGTTTTACAAAATTAACTGAAGATGGAGAAATTAGAAAATTTCAACCTTTCTTATTTTGCTTTTCTTTGTAATATGTTGAAGCTATGTGGAACTATTGGGGGAAATAAGGACACAATTTTAAATGACCTGTGGAAAATTCATTAACTTTCAGATTGCTCCCCCATCCAATTTATTGATTTCTGTGATCTAGATACTTTTTAAAAATCTTTTAACTTTATATTTTGATGGGTGATAAAATGCAAATAATGATGAAAACATTTATTATTCAGTTGCTACCAAACAAAGAATTTTAGCTCTACTACTAAGAATATGTTCTGATAAGAAGGAAAGAAAAAAAATTATGGGACCTTGAAGGAAGTTGGGAAATAGTACCTTTAAAGTAGAGAATGAGAAACAATAAAATAACTTTAAAACTCTTATGGCTATTTCAGTTTATCCCAGAGACAATCCTCAATATATATCAGAATGTACTGCTTCATTCTACCTCCATGGTTTTCAGGAATAAAATATTGAATGTTAGAATAAAATAATAATTCTCATTGGCATTTAAATTTTAACTTCTTAATCAATCGCATATTCCTTTGGAAAATTTACCTAAATAAGAAATATAATTTATAACAATATTCTAATGTCTTCATCATTTTTATTTGGATAATCAAGAAATAATCAGAATGATGTCAGCCTGAAGTGTTCAAGTTAGGAGCTACTTTAATTATTTTTTATGGGGAGGAAATACTAACAATCATTTATATTAGTCAATTTGCAATATCATGATTAGAGTGAAGTGAGTGAAACAGTTGACTGATCACAGGGGTTTGCATATGGAATCCTGTGAAATCCTCTAATGAAATTAGCAATTGAACGAATGCAGTAATTATTACTACTTTCTCCTAAAGCTTAAAAAAAATTCTGATGTCTGATATCTCATTCTCCAACTCTATAGATTTTTCCTGTTGTTATTTTTAATATGCTTTTGTTTTTGATTGTTAAAAGTAGAGACAGATAAGGATGGGGAGGAAAACAACGCTGATTGAGTAGCTATTTTCTGTTGCATTTTTGATAGTGCTGGATTGCACAAACATGGAACCAACAGGCATGAGACCTATAATCCACTGATTAGACCAAAGCTGGGGCATACTGTGGATTCCTAGTCAATAAAACTTAAAGGTACAAGGAAAAACGAAAGCATTTTCATAAAAGGGTCTCCTGGAATGTTTAATTGAGTATTAGCCTCATCATATTAAGCAACCCTACATTTTACCTTGAAGAAGAAAAGATTTAGCTCAGACTTTATAGCTACATCCAAATATTTGAAGTTCTTACACATACAATAGATCAGACTCAATTTGAATGGTATCGCCAATTCATGGGTGGCATATTCAGATAAACAAGATTTGGCTCAATATGAGGAATAACTTTTTATCAGTTTTCTGCAGATAGAAACACGTTATTTGTGAGACTGTAAGCTCCCTATTGTTTGAATTGTTCAAACAGAGAAGGGATGATAAAATATACTGAAGGGACTAATATAATATCTAGTTTGGGAATGGATTTACCTTATTTTAAATCCTAGTAATATGATTTATGAACTATATAATTGTGGTCTAGTCACTTAAATTTTCTGAGCCCCAGTTGCTTGTTTAATATCAAAAGAATAATAAGAACACTGCATCACTGTTTATAAAGTTGTGATAAAGCACAAGAACTTACTACAAATATGGCATCTGTAGGAACCGAAAAATAGGCCATTATCATTTTATTGCAGAATTGATTTACCCATTACTTTGTTAATGAACAAAAATACTTTCAATGTTATTCTCTGATTTAAGATTTGTACATTGAACAGAAATTTATAAAAATTTTTAAAACCTTCCATTGCAAGATATTGCCAAGGAATTTTGTTCTAGGCCCACTTTCTAAAGCACTTTCATACATAGTTTTAAATCCAAATTATTCTTGCTTCTTCATATCTTGACTTCTACATTAACCTCCCCTTGCTTCAATACTATTAGTTTGAGAATTTAGCAAAGATATTTTTTCTACTCAATTCAGAAATTATCCTACTAGAAATTTTTTCCCATTGTTCTTGAAGAGATAAATGTGTTGTTATGCTGATTCATGAGCCCATATTGCCATATTGCACAATATTGTGTGTGTGGATCTATTCCATACCCTATTTTATTATGTTGTTATAAATAGTGGAAATAAAATTTAATTTAATAATAATGATAATTTTATTCTACTTCTTAAATTTCTGGTCAAAAATCACATGTGTCCATGCCCACTTTAACTTAAAAATTTATTTAAGGCTCTACAGAATTTATTAACATGAACTTCCTTTTGCTTAAAAAGCAAACAGAACATGTTTGCTCACTCTTTGTTTTAGTCATTTTCTGACTACCTCTTGATTTCTTTCAGAGTAAGTTCTGCCAAATTACATAGGTCAGTTTTATTGTTAGATTTCTTTAGATTTAGAACACCAAAAGCATTATATAAAATTTGACTATTTACTATGGACAATATATTTTTACCTTGATTATTTCACTTAAGTTTAATGGTAATCCCATGTACCAGTGAACATAGCTAGGTCCGTGAATAGTAACAATATCCAAAATATTTTTTTTTCCTTCCTCATTATAAATGTCTTCTGTGAATAAGATAAAGGTTTTACTATGTTTTATAACAGTCAAGAATTTAGGTTGACTGGCTGGGCATGGTGGTTCACATCTGTATTCCCAGTGTCTTGGGAAACTGAAGCAAGAAGATCACAAGTTCAAAGCCAGCCTTAGCAACTTAGTGAGGTCCTAAGCAACATAGCAAGACTCTGACTCAAAATAAAAAAATAAAAAGGGCTGGGGATGTTACTCAGTGGTTAAGCACTCCTGTGTCCAATCCCTGGTATCAAAAAAAAAAATAGATTTGGTTAACTGAAGCTTCATTTCAATGTGTAATTTTAATGTTAACATTTCCATAGCAATAACAGTGGTTTGTGACTTTAAATTTTTTCACTAAGAACTGACACAATATTTTACATTTCATTGACCAATGCAAGTCACAAGGTCATATCTAACCTGAAATGGGTCAAGAAAATGAAATTCTAACAATTGCCTAGAATGGAGGATGCCCAGATATATTTTATGAATACACTGATGACTATTACACTCAGAAAATTAATTATTTTCTTCTTACTTCAAATTCTTTTTATATATTCATCCATTTGTTCAACATATGGTTATGGAGTATTATCACTAACAAGTGCTTATTGAAGAATATGTAACAGAATTTTTTGTTTGTTTTTAAAATTTGTGGTGTGTGTGTGTGTGTGTGTGTGTGTGTGTGTGTGTGTGTGTTATAAATGGAATCTATCTGGCTAGAAATCAAATTCAGTACTTTTGTACTCAATTGCCTTTTCTTATATCTGCTGAAATACACCTAGTTCACTATGATTGACCTCCGTTTAACCACCATCATTATCATTATTTTCCAGTATACATTATAAAATACCCAATATGGGTGATAATATTTGTCCAATTATAATCCCAACATGCTATAGCATTGGAAGTTTCTTGTGACATGAGATTAGCCACAATGGAATGAAATTTATAAAGGAGTCTTTTTACTTACTTACTCATGATAACTAAGTAAAGGTTTAACTATTTCCACCTGCTGACCTGACAGTTCTAGTTGCATAGTGGTACTTATTGGGTGTGGTCATACATAGCAGCGTATTAGCTGAAGTTACAATGATCAGATTTGCAGTGGCCTTCAGTTTCCTATTTGTTTATTAAATTTCCCTTTCTCTCTCTAAAGCTTTCAGTACACTACAGGCCACATTTTTGAAAAATAATTATGTACCTGTGGTCATGTCCATTAGTTTCTTCATTTTTCACATTTTTCAATTCTTGTTTTTGCATACCTAAGAGAGCTTTCTTCATAAAATTTTAAAATTTGATTATAAAAGTCACTCGCAAGTTTCACTCACTAATATATTTGCAAAACTGAGCTCCAGATAATTTATCACTTTACTTGATTTTTAACCATTTATTTAAAATGTGATAATCCATGCAAGACAAAATCAGTGGGGATGCTTCCTTGATATACTTGTGTACTCTTGTTTTAGTGAGCTTATTGTGTCCAAAAGACATGACAAGAATAATTTTAGAGGAGAAAAAGTTTATTTGGATCTCATGGTTTCAGAGGTCTTGGTTGATAGATGGCCATGTCCATTACTCTGGGCTGGAGGTGAGGCAGAACATCATGGTGGAAATGTGTGGTGGAGGAAAGCTGCTCAGGACACAGCACCAGGAAGCAGAGAGATAACACTTCTCACAAAGTGTAAGCCCTAAAGTCACAACCCCCAATGACCCACCTCTTCCAAACACACCCTACCTGCCTACAGTTACTACCCAGATAGTTTCTATTAGGAGATTAATGCATTGATTAGGCTAAGAATCTCATAACCCAATTCTTTCACATCTAAACTTTTTTGCATTGTCTCACACATGAACTTTTGGGGGAAACCTAATATCTAAACCATAACAGCTCTGAAATTCATACTGAAATAATTCTTGTATGTTCATGACTTTCCTTTCAAATTTCTGGTGTAATGTTAAGTTTTTTTTTTCATTTAACTCTTAATGCCTTCATAATGTATCACTGTTGGGATTATCATGAATAATTTATAAATTGTATACAAATCTATGTTTAAATTGTATACAATTTGAAATCATTTAGGGATTTATAGCCAGGCATGATTTTATCAATGAAAAGAAACAATGAATGGTAAGGGGTTGGGGACTTGCTAGGTTAATTCATCTCTGGATAATCATTGTTAAACTTCTTTTAATTGGCAATTGAGAGATAATTCAGTAGACAGGTGTTCTGCAGATGCCCTAAAGACAGCAAAAGGGGGGAAGTTAATGGGGGAGGGGGTGACTGAGTATTCTTAAATAATAAGAGAATCAATGCAAGTAAATTTGCACAGAAAATTAGAGGAAGCTGACAAATAGAGTTTGGAAAATTGGCAGAAACCAAAGGAACTCTGAAGGGTGAGCAGCAGGAACCACATGAAGGACAAGGATCTGAAACCATATGGTTCACATACTGTCTAGGCTGCTGCTTAAAATCAGACTTTCAAGGGTTCCCCTGCCTCTCGAAAAGAATCCAACTTCTTAATGGTTTCTGATTGAGTGAGATTAAGTCATATGGTTAGTTTGTGGCTATATCTGTGGATGGAAAAGGGTAGTATTTCTTAAATTCTCCCCCCCCAAAAAAAAATAACAACTTATGAAGATGGGTGATGATTTGCAGAAGTTTCTGTTCAGACAAGGATACATAAACTATTAAATACTTGTAAAAGAGAAATTGGAGTTGCTGGATTCAATAAGATGGGAGAAGAGGGATATAGGACCAAAAATTTAAAAAAAAAAAGTGTACACAACTGAGAACTCATAAAAATATGATTTGTAAGAAGTGTTATCTTTTGGTTGTAATTTCTTCTATTTTTGTTGAGAATCAGTACAGAAAAAAATAGTTTTACATATTTAGGATAAATCTATTTTATAACTTTTATTTCTTTCCTATAAAACCACATATGTTTATCCTCTATGATGTTTTTTAAGCACCCAAGACAGTATCTTAGTTGTCACAATAGACACATCCAGAACTAAAAGGATTTTCCAAGTTGTTATGGGTTACATTTTAAATCTCTTAAGGCCCACATGCAGAAGACCTGATTGCCCCGTGATGGAACTACTGGGAGGAATAGAAACTTTAGGAGGCAAGAGCCTAATGGAAGGAAATTAGGTCATTAGGAATGTGCCCTTGGATGGGATTTGGAAACCCAGCCCACTTCTTTTTTCGCTTCATGGCCACCATGAAATAGCAGCTTTGATCTACCATGTGCTTCCTATCATAGTGCTCTGCCTTGCCACAGGTCAAAAAGCAATGGAGCTAACTAGCCATATGCTGAAAATTCTGAAAGTGTGAGCCAAAATAAACTTTTTTCTCCTCTTAATTTGATTATAGCAGGTATTTTGAAAGCTAAAACACAAATTATACATACCATAATGACTTAGAAGAATTTTACCAAAAATAAAGTTAAGAAATACTTATGCTTCAATATCATTATCCTCAGGAATTTATGAAATAGGGAAAAAAAGGCTATTGTTTCTTCCAAACTGAATTTTCTTCTGGTCTCTTGGGGTTTATCTATTACTGCTCTAATTATCTAGAAAACTGCTACATCAAAATCATCTAGGCTGCAGGGATGGTTGTATAAATGCAGCTTCCTGGGCCCCATCCAAGAAATTCTGTGTTTGGGATGATGAAACTAAACAAAACACTTTAAAGAAATAAGCCAAATTTATTTGAAAATTTTAGCACCTAGCCATAAATATTTTTTTTTTCTGTAACTCAATTTAAGGTAATTTAAGTTGAATCAATTTGAATGTATTTAAAAAAATAAAAATAAACAAACCAAAAAATCAGATCAAACAATTTGAAAAGAAAAACCATTAGGAATGCCATGATTTTGATATCTTATTCTCTAATACTTGGTCACTTTCCATGTTCCAAAAGCTGTGATATTTATGCTTCTGCACCAAAAGTGCTTTAAGTGCTAACTAGAGTATTTTTAAATAATAGGGATTTTCTCTGTGAGTCAAAGTCATCTCCTGTTTTTCCAAAAATAAATCAAAACAAAATTTACTAGCGATTTATAAGAGAATTTTGACACAAATTTTAAAAATGTTTTATTTGTTTCCTTTTAAGCATACTAAAGGACAGTTATTTTGAATGAAAAAGATACTGCTAACAAAAAGGGAAGTAACCAGTGTGCCTTTAGACAGCTTCTGGCCTCAGAGTGTTCTAGCAAACTGCATTGAAATGAATGGAAGCAATTATAAAAGGAAGCGGCTGACCTTTGTGAAGAGACTGCCAATCCATAATACCTCCTGCAATGCTCATCCCCTTTATTCCTGCTTAACAAACCTTGTCACCCTTGTCGCAGTGCCTCAGAACCCCTTGTTAACTTTTCCCCTTTTGTTGTCTTTAGGGTATCTGCAGCTCGCCTGTCTGCTGAAGTACCTCTCAATTGCCAATTAAAAGAAGTTTAAGAATGAGTATCCAGGGATGAATTAACCTAGCAATTTAACCTGGGGAAGAATGTGTTAGGGATACAAACTCTCATCATCACAGACTTACATATTTACCTAGTCATCCCACTTCCTTGGGAGAGTATGTTTGTGGGGGGTGGTTTTTGTTACATATTTGTACAACAATGAAAGCACCCTATTATAGTTTTTCAAAGTATAAACAATTTGAATAACAAACATGAATTTTTTAGAAATGTCCCTCTATATGTTCTTTTTCCCTCCAGAGGGGGGGTGGGGCTAATATTTAAACACTGCTTTGCAGAAACACTTAACAGCTACCTGTAGGTTGTGTAAAGCAATTCCTTTAGGAGAATATTATCCAGAATATCTTCTTACTGTATAATGCTGACTTAACATATAAGCCCCTGGATCATCCCTGTTTGGATTATCAATCATTTGAATGATTATTAGGTAGAATTCTCTAGAATTGAGTAGTTCATACACTCAGATAAGAAAAAAATCCTATATTTAAATTATCTGACATTTGAACATCTAATCAAGATTCCCTTTTCTCAGTTTATGTTCCTGATTTTCTGCTCTCATAAGTAAGTAGTTTTCTTGTAGGAATATTTTAGATTATTAAATCTCAGTAGCTATTTCTGAATAACTTGTTAATCTGCTTGCAGTAAGAGAGTAGAAAGAAATAACTTGGGAGAATTTAAAATATGTAATTCATTTGATCCAGGGTTCCTCTTATTTTCCATATATATTATGTTGCAAATATTTGTTGACAACATAAATAACCTTAGTTGTGACTATAAAGGTTGGAACAGGAAATTAATAGCTTATAATGAGTCTTAACTATTACGTACTAATTTTTTCCCACATACCTGATTTAACATTTTCAAATGTATAATATCCTTTTAATGCTAGATTTGAGACAAGGAACCTAAACTATATGCAGATAAACTCATTTATGTAAAATCATATAACTAGTATGAAGCATAAAATAAATTAAAATTAGAATAGAACTTTCCAGTTCAAATATAATATTTCTTGAATGTACAGTTGTGATTTTGAGGGGGTTTTTCCCCATATTGTAACATATTACTTGTAAACAAATTCTTCACCTGATTGGTAGACCCCCCAAATCAAGTAAAAATAAATAAATAAGTAAAAAAGCCAAACAAATCAGGTAACACTGGCTATATGACTTCTAACTAGCTAGATGATTTAAAGGAGAATTAGAATTCATACGAAGTTGATTTCTAAAAATATATATCTTTCTACATGTTTTATTACTATGATCTGAAAAATGTGTTTCTTATGGCTCATCCAATTTTAGATTGGACTGGAAAGACTATATTATCCAGATAATGAAAGCAAATATGTAAGAAATGAACTAAAATTATCTTAGTTACCTATTAAAATTCTCAAGGCTAATGAAGGTATCTCAATGCTAATGAAACACAGCACAAGTTGCCCAAAGTTGCACAGCATTTATAGAACAATAATAGAATATCACATGATTTGATATTTTTTGGTGTGGATGGGTATGTTCATTTGAATTATTTTTGTTTTCTCATAAAATGTCTGCCAGTTTATTTACATAACAATAATTCTCCTTTTCCATGCTTCCTGTGAATATCCAAAATCACCCATATTAATATGAATATTTATACTATAAATATCTATAATAAATCATAGTCAATAAAACAACCTTGTAACTCCCCACATTTCCCATATTTCCAAATTCTTGACATCTTTGTATCTAACTTAATTTATGAGAGCTGCATGATTCCTAGGGATTCTGCACAAATCAGAACTTCTCACAGTGCTAGCACCTGTGTGTCCAAAGTTTTTGGCTGCTCGTCTGGCTGTACCAGACTGCTGTATTTTATTTTAAAAGGATAATAAAGACCTTTCCCCTCGTCTTCACAATTTAATGTTTTCCTTTTTACCTTCTGTACAGTGTCACTTGCAGCTTCCTTCAGAAACAAGTTAATAATGCCTCCTAAACTACTACACTTCAGCAAGAGATTTGTACCACCAATGCTTTCATTATAATTTGTTTTCATATTATAACATTTCAGAATTTAAAAAAAAATTTCTATCCTGTCAAAATTATTCATTAAAGACAAAATGACCTACCATCTAAGAAATTATCTTTTAATTTTAAAACATAATATTTGAAAATAGTGTTTTATTTAACTTAAATAAGAGAATTATTTACTAATGTTAATAAAATGCAGTCATTTGAAACAGTGGTTAAGTTTGAGAAGGAGAAGTAAAATATACACATTTATGCATATATATGTAAATATATATGTGATTTTTCAGTATTTGTGAACCTTAAACTATAATGAATATGTAACAATAGTTTCTTTCTTGATTAGCAAGCCCATTTCCATTATTGAAAAATTAATGCTTTTCAAATCAAGAGAGTAGTAAGTTTAGTAAATTGCTAATTTGTCTCAGTGTTGTTTCATGTGAGCTCCCTTGGGACTGTAGAGGGAATTTTGAAGTTATAATCACAATTAAGTAAAATCAGTTAAGAAGAGTAAAAGGTAGTCTGAAACCAAGCACCACAGAACTGAAACGGTTTCTTCCCTTTACTTTCCTCTTGTATGCTGATAGAAGAGAATTAAGCTCATTTTACATAATTTTCTTTTCCAGCTTTGTAAGAGCCTTTTAGAAGCAAAGACCTGTTTAAGCAAAAGTTCTCCCAAACCTATTTCTTAATTGCTTAGCATGACTCTTAACAACCTGCTTTATATTAAAAAAAAAAGAAGGGGAAAAAATATGATGTAAGTTTATTCTTTGAGGCTCCTTGTGGCACTTTAATAGATTTCATATTTGTGACCTGGGCCATAATTTCTTTCTCCACATAGTGTACTTTGATCTCATCCTCAGACAAGCGCTTTATGAAAAGGGGGGATAAAAGTTAGTTTACGTACTACAGTAATTAAGAACTAAAAAGATGCTTTCCCAGCTATTGCTTTTGAAGTCAAGTTTAGTTAGTGGCAAGGTGCCAATTTTCAATTAGAAATAAGATTTTTTACTTAAAAAGTATAATGTGTTATTTTATGCCAATAATTCATTTTTAGCACATTTTTAAAAAGAAAAAACTCCCTTTTGGAACCAGGCGTACAAGTTATCAATTATTAAAGATTGAGTCCTTTGACCAAGGTATGGTATTCTCTGTCTGTTCAGCTTTTGTTAATCATTAGGCTGAAATCAAACCTTTTCCTTTATTTCTCCTAAACATTGGGGAAGAATTTTAGCTGAAATATTTTTTTCTATTTGTGTTGTGTCTTAGAAAAAAATATTCTAAGTACACAAACACCTATATGCATACATTCATTATGCTTCCATTTAAAAAGTAAAGCTGAAAGAAACAGGTAGAAGCGTGAATTCAAGTTAACTTGGCAGTATTTTAACTTTTCTCTGTTATTTTTCTTATAATTATAATAATATGTTTGCCTCTCTTGAACAGATAAGCCGCTTTTGGTCAGGAACCAGAATGCCAATGGACTTATTAGCCTGGATAAAATTTGGCCTTGTCTTTCATAATAAAGGTAAGATATTAGGAGAATATGCCACTCCCTGAATGTCATCCCCAAGGAAGGATGGGATACAAAAGATGCTGTCTTTTTCCTTCAATGAAAACATTGATGTAGTTATTTTTTAGGGTGATGGGCCGACCTCTGAAGAATTAAAATTTATGTGTTTCTCCATTAAGGAAAGAAAAAAGAAAGAAAATGTATTTCTTTTTTTAATTGATTTTATTTTCTTTAAATACACGACAACAGTTGAATGCATTACAATTCTTTTAACACATATAGAGCACATTTTTTTGTATCTCTGTATATAAAGAATGTTCACGCCAATTTATGACATTATACATGTACTTTGTATTTTGGGTTTTTTTTTTTAGCATTACAATTCTTAATACACATATATACCACATTTTTTCATATCTCTGTTTGTACATAAGGTATGTTGACACCCAATTCAAGTCTTCATACATGTACT
This sequence comes from Spermophilus citellus, assembly GCF_964194105.1. Taxonomy (NCBI): domain Eukaryota; kingdom Metazoa; phylum Chordata; class Mammalia; order Rodentia; family Sciuridae; genus Spermophilus; species Spermophilus citellus. Next base: position 43,501,090 of record NC_138197.1, read on the forward strand.
TTGTATAATGATGATCATCATATTCCACCATCCTTGCTAATTCCATGCCCCCTCCCACACCTCTTCCCTATCTAGAATTAATTTAATCCTCCCATGCTCTCCCTCCCTACCCAACTATGAGTCACCCCTTTTATATCAGAGAAAACATTTGGCATTTGTTTTTTGGGATTGGCTAACTTCACTTACCATTATCTTCTCCAATACCATCCATTTCCCTGCAAATGCCATGATTTTGTTCTTTTTTAATGCTGAGTAAAATTCCATTGTGTATATATGCCACATTTTTTAATCCATTCATCCACTGAAGGACATCTAGTTTGGCTCCATAATTTAGCTATTGTGAATTGTGCTGCTATAAACATTGATGTGGCTGTGTCCCTGAAGTATTCTGTTTTTAAGTCCTTTGGGTATAGTCTAAGAAGAGGAATAGCTGGGTCAAATGGTGGTTCCATTCCCAGATTTCCATGGAATCTCCATATTGCTTTCCAAATTGGCTGCACCAATTTATAGTCCCACCAGCAATGTATGAATGTACCTTTTTCCCACATCCTTGCCAACACTTGTTGTTGTTTGTCTTCATAATAGCTGCCATTCTGACTGAAGTGAGATGATATCTTAGAGTAGTTTTTATTTACATTTCTCTGATTGCTAGAGGTGATGAGCATTTTTTCATATATTTGTTGACTGATTGTATATCCTCCTCTGAGAAGTGTCTGTTCGGGTCCTTAGCCCATTTGTTGATTGGGTTATTTGGTTTTTTTTGTATTGTTTTGTTTTGTTTTGTTTGGTGCTTAGGTTTTTGAGTTCTTTATATACTCTAGAGATTAGTGCTCTATCTGATGTGTGAGAGGTAAAAATTTGCTCCCAGGATGTAGGGTCTCTGTTCACTTCACAGATTGTTTCTTTTGCTGAGAAAAAACTTTTTAGTTTGAACCCATCCCATTTATTGATTCTTGGTTTTAATTCTTGTGCTATAGGAGTCTTATTAAGGAAGCTGGGGCCTAATCCCACATGAGGAAGATTAGGGCCTACTTTTTCTTCTATTAGACTTAGAGTCTCTGGTTTAATTCTTAGAACCTTGATCCATTTTGAGTTAAGTTTTGTGCATGGTGAGAGATAGGGGATTAATTTCATTTTGTTGCATATGGATTTCCAGTTTTCCCAGCACCATTTGTTGAAGATACTATCTTTTCTCCAGTGCATGTTTTTGGAAACTTTGTCTAATATTAATAATTGTAATTTTATGGGTTAGTCTCTGTGTCTTCTATTCTGTACCATTGGTCTACCAGCCTGTTTTGATGCTAATACCATGCTGGTTTTTTTTTTTTTTTGTTTGTTTGTTTGGTTTTTGTTTTTACTATTGCTCTGTAGTATAGTTTAAGTTCTGGTATAGTGATAACACCTACTTCATGTTTAGAATTGCTTTAGCTATTCTGGGTCTCTTATTTTTCCAGATGAATTTCATGATTGCTTTTTCTATTTCTATGAGGAATGCTATTGGGATTTTGATCATAATTGCATTAAACCTGAATAGTACTTTTGGTAGTATGGTCATTTTGATAATATTAATTCTGCCTATCCATAAGCAAGGTAGATCTTTCCATCTTCTAAGATCTTCTTTGATTTTACTCTTTAGGATTTTGTAGTTTTTATGTATAGGTCTTTCACCTCTTTTGTTAAGTTGATTCCCAAGTATGTTATTTTTTTTGAGGATATTGTGAATGGGGTAGTTTTTCTTATTTCCTTCTCAGAGGATTTGTCACTGATATACAGAAATGCCTTTGATTTATGGTGTTGATTTTATATCCTGCTACTTTGCTGAATTCATTTACTAGTTCTAGAAGTTTTCTGGTGGAGTTTTTGGGGGTCTTCTAGGTATAGAATCATATTGTCAGCAAATAGTGCTAGTTTAAGTTCTTCTTTTCCTATACATATCCCTTTAATTTCTTTCGTCTGTCTAATTGTTCTGGCCAGTGTTTAAAGAACTATGTTGAATAGAAGTGGTGAGAGAGGGCATCCCTGTCTTGTTCCAGATTTTAGAGGGAATGCCTTCAATTTTTCTCTATTTAGAATGATGTTGGCCTGGGGCTTAGTGTAGATAGCCTTTACAATGTTGAGATATGTTTCTGTTATTCCTAGTTTTTCTAGTGTTTTGAACATAAAGATGTCCTGTATTTTTTCAAATGCTTTTTCTGCGTCTATTGAGATGATCATATGATTCTTATCTTTAAGTCCATTGATGTGATGAATTACATTTATTGATTTTCGTATATTGAACCAAACTTGCATGCCTAGGATGAACCCCACTTGATCATGGTTCACAATCCTTTTGATATATTTTTGTATTTGATTTGCCAGAATTTTATTGAGGATTTTTGTATCTATGTTCATTAGAGATATTGATCTGAAGCTTTCTTTATTTGAAATGTCTTTTTCTGGTTTTGGAATCAGGGTGATATTGGCCTCCTAGAATGAGTTTGAAGGTACTCCCTCTTTTTCTATTTCTTTAAATAAACTGAAGAGTATTGGTATTAGTTCTTCTTTAAAGGTCTTGTAGAACTCAGCTATGTATCTGTCCAGTCCTGGGCTTTTCTTGGTTGGTAGTCTTTTGATGGCTTCTTCTATTTCCTCACTTGATATTGGTCTGCTTAAGTTGTATATATCTTCCTGACTCAATCTGGGCAGATCGTATGACTTAAGGAATTTATCCATGCCTTCACTGTCTTCTATTTTATTAGAGTATAAGGTTTCAAAATAATTTCTCATTATCTTCTGTATTTCTGTAGTGTCTGTTGTGATTTTGCCTTTTTCATCAAGTATGCTGGTAATTTGAGTTCTCTGTCTTCTCCTTGCTAGCATGGCTAAGGGTCTGTCAATTTGATTTATTTTTTCAAAGAACCAACTTTTAGTTTTGTCAATTTTTAAAAATTTTTTTTGTATCGATTTCATTGATTTCAGCTTTGATTTTAATTACTTCTTGCCTTCTACTGCTTTTGCTGTTGATTTGTTCTTCTTTTTCTAGGGCTTTGAGATGTAGTATGAGGTCATTTATTTGTTGACTTCTTCTTCTTTTAAGGAATGAATTCCATACAATGAATTTTTCCCTTAGTACTGCTTTCAAAGTGTCCCGGAGATTTCGATATGTGGTGTCTGTGTTCTCATTTACTTCTAAAAATTTTTTAATCCCCTCCTTGATGTTTTCTGTAACCCATTGTTTATTCAGTAGCATATTGTTCAGTCTCCATGTGATGCAGAAATTTTTATTCTTTATTTTGTCATTGATTTCCAATTTCATTTCATTATGATCTGATAAAATGCATGGTAGTATCTCTACTCCTTTGTATTTGCTAAAAGTTACCCTGTGGCATAGTATGTGGTCTATTTTTGAGAAGGATCCATACTGCTTAGAAGGAAGTATATCTGCTTGATGCTGGTTGATATATTCTATATATGTCAGTTAAGTCTAAGTTATTAATTGTGTTATTGAGTTCTATATTTCTTTTTTCAACTTTTGTTTGGAAGATCTGTCCAGTGGTGAGAGAGGTGTGTTAAAGTCATCCAAGATTATTGTTTTGTGGTCAATTTGACTCTTGAACTTGAGAAGAGTTTGTTTGACAAACATAGCTACACCATTGTTTGGGGCATATATATTTATGATTATTATGTCTTGTTGGTGTACGGTTCCCTTGAGCAGTATGTAGTGTCCATCTTTATTCCTTTTGATTAACTTTGGCTTGATTTATTTGATATGAGTATGGAGATTCCTGCTTGCTTCCTCAGTCCATGAGAGTGGTATGATTATTCCCAACCTTTCACCTTCAGTCTGTGTATGTCTTTTCCTAACAGATGAGTCTCCTGTAGGGAGCATATTGTTGGATCTTTTTTAAAAAAATTCAGTCTGCTAGCCTATGTCTTTGATTGGTGAGTTTAAGCCCTTAATATTTAAGGTAACTATTGAGACATGGTTTAATTTTCCAGCCATATTTGTATATTTTTGTTATTTAACTTGACTTGGTTTTCCTCTTTGATTTGTTTTTCTTTTATTGTACTACCTCCCTCTGCTGGTTTTCATTGCTGATTTTCATTTCCTCTTCATGAAATATTTTGCCAAGGATTTTTTGTAGTGCTGGTTTTCTAGCTATAAATTCTTTTAACTTTTGTTTATTGTGGAAGGTTTTTATTTCATCTTCAAATCTGAAGCTTAATTTTGCTAAATACAAGATTCTTGGTTAGCACCCATTGTCTTTCAGAGTTTTAAATATGTTTTTCCAGGATCTTCTAGCTTTCAGTGTCTGTGTTGAAAAATCTGCCATTATCCTAATTAGTTTACCCCTATATATAATCTGATTCCTTTCTCTTGTGACTTTTAAAATTCTCTCCTTATTGTGTATGTTGGGCATTTTCATTATAATGTACTTTGGTGTGGATCTGTCATGATTTTGCACATTCAGAATCCTGTAGGATTCTTAAATTTGGATTTCCATTTCATTCTTCCTGTCTGGAAAGTTTTCTGATATTATTTCATTGAACAGATTGTTCATTCCTTTGGTTTGGACCTCTATGCCTTCCTCTATCCCAATAACTCTTAAATTTCCTCTTTTTATGGTATCCCATATTTCTTGGCTGTTCTGCTCATGGTTTCCTATCATTTTCGCTGTGCTGTCTACGTTCTTTTCAAGATGATATACTTTATCTTCATTGTTAGTTTTTAATTCGGTTTATTATTTTTTTCATTTCAAGGATTTTTTTTTTTTTTTGTATAACCTCTGTCTCTCTGTTGAGGTGATCTTTTGCTTCTTGGACTTATTTATGTAGCTCATTGTCAAAGTGATCTTTCACTGCCTGTATTTGTTGTCGAATGTCCTCTTTGAGATTCTAAAACATTTTGTTCATGTATATCCTGAAATCTTTCTCTGTCATTTTTTTTTCTGCTGTAGCTGTTAATTCTTTTAATGATGTGTTGTCTTGAATTGTTTGTGGTAGTTTCTTCCGTTGTCTTTTCATGTTTCTCACATTTCTTTTTTTTTCCTTGCTCTGTGGGACTGCTTTGTTATTGTTTTTACCCTATAGATTTGTAGTGCTCCTGTATAGTTCCAATTCCCTCCTTTGTGGAGAAGGACAATGTTAACAGTTCCCAATATCAACAATACATCACTTATGCACACATTATTGTTATTGTGACATTTATAGTTAGTCTCAATGTCCAGAAATATTGGATTCAATTATTATTTAAACTTTAGTCAGTAGTTTCATAAAAGGTGTACATTTTCTGGTGGTTGAGAACTGGGGGTCGGGCATAGGATGTTATGGTAAGGGGGAAAGATGTAAGGGTATGGGGTTAATATAACTTAGGAAATTTGGAGGAAAATTATAATGAAGAAGGTTAGTAGCAGGGAAATAGACAGGAGGTAATTTATGGTAGACAAGTAAGTGGGAGAACAGTAGAGTGCATAAAATCAAACACATGTATGTATTTAGAAAATTACAAGAAGTAAAAATAATAAAAATTAGGAGGTTGAAAGAGGAAGAGAGGGAGGAAGAAAGATAAAAAGGAAAAAAATAAAGAGAGAAACGAGGAGAGAGAGAAGAAGAAGAAAAGGTGGAGGGGGGGTTATGCAATTCCTCTATATTGTATTATTCTGGTGACTCAGTTTTTAAAGTTCTATTTCATGCAAAGTTCTTGGTTTTACATATTTTGGGGTTGCGAGGACCCGAGGAGGAAAGGTAGAGGAGAAAGAAAAAGGATAAAATGGAAGAGAAGGAAAAAAAAAAAACCCTTAGAATTTCATTTCCTTCTCTTCTCCTCCAATAGATGGAGTGGTCTAGTCCAAACTTGAGTCTCTGTCCTCAGGGTGGTGTAGGTAACCAGTGTGAGAAGACTTGAACCCCAGGTATCATCTCCCTCTCCTGCCTGGAGCTTCCCTAATCTTGGTCTCTCTGAGTTGCTCCTGGTTTTTAGACCTCTCCCCTCTCTTGCTTATCAGGTCTCAGCTGTGGGACCTCTTGCCCTCCACCCTCCACCCTCTGCCCTCAGATCAAGCCAGGTGGGCAGCACCCAGGCGGCACTGTGCTCTGGTTCAACTGAGAGAGGTTTTTGTGTTGGGTAGTCACAGTGCCAAGTAATCACAGCTGGAGGGAGGGGGAGTTGGAAACCAGGTACCTGTTCAGTTGCAGATCTCTGCTGATAGCCACATCCACCAAAAAATGGTGAGAAAGGTTTCTAAGATGGAATCCAATTGTTTACCTGGTGAGGTGGGGGGAGCTGGGATGTCCTTGTGCTGTGGCTAGAACATGGTCCAGTGACCTGTGTGGGATTTGTTGTTTTTGCTCTGCCACTTGAGAACCGCGCATGTGCTCCAACTGTGGGCTTTGGGACAGGACTCTGGAGTCTTACGGGAACACAGAGGTTCCAAGTTCTGTGCGGGTGTTGGCAGCTCTGATGGATTCTGTGAAAATCCATTGTGTGTGGTTCTGTCAAACACTCTGAAATGTTGTATTCCGTCTAGGTGAGACCCCGTGGAGAAGCTGCCTGACCGCTTTCTTGGATTCATGCATAGAGCAGCCAGAAACAGTTTCTCCTCTATTCCGCCATCTTGGATCTTCCATCAAGAAAATATATTTTTTTCCTTGTGTCATCTCTCCTTTCCTGGTTTTGGACTCCTTCTGGGTCAGTGGTGCTCAATGCTAATGAAGTTTTACTCGGTCCAACCTCAGGTTCTCATTGTCAGGTAATTAACTGGGCATCACAGCAGCTCTTAGCAGCTATGGCTTTGACTTGGTGATATTTATCTACAAGCTGCACAGAGGTTTAATTCTTTGCCAACTTAATTGTGTGTGTGTGTGGGGGGGTGTGACCTAAATTTAACAACATATTGTTCCCCTTTTCAGATGAGTTTATTTAGCTAATGACAATTATGACAATGGGAATTTGAATTGTAAGTCCACCTGAAGAGTTAGGAGAGGACAGAGTATCTGAATGTAAGACTTAGGAAAAGCTATTTAACATTGCTTATTACTGTATTTTTAGCTAGATATAACAAGAAGTTTTCAATTAAGGATAGTTTTCTTCCCTGGTGTTACATTAAAATAAATAAGATAAACTGGATTAGTGTACTAGAAAGTTGACCTGTATTTGCAAACTTAAATTATTTGAAAAACATTAAACTTTAAATTCTCTAGTGAACTTTAGGAGTGAAGGAGGGAGAAAATGTTAAATAGATAAGGGAAATGAATCATCCAAAATACCACTCTTATTTTATTATACTGGTGGAGCAGAACTTCAATCCTTGGCTCTTGGTTTATTCCTTGTCTACAGTCCCCTAGATGATCACAACCAGAGGAAAAAACACAACGATTGGTTTTTAAATTTAATATTACTTATCCTTGGGCTGGGGATATAGCGTGATTGGTAGAGTGCTTGCCTTGCATGCACAAAGCCCTGGGTTCAATCCCCAACACCACACACACACACACACACACACACACACACACACACACCTTATCCTTCAATTTTGACAGATCCTTGGTGTTAAGTGACATTTCTACTATATTGAATTTGTTCAGTTGGTAGTCAGAAATGACTTTTGCATATCTTTTTTTTATTTTATTCCCTCAAACCCTTAACACGGTCTCTATCTATTCACATACACTGATGCTTTGATTTTTCTATGACACTGAGAAAATTGAAGCAATCAGACAATGACTCCCACTTTGGCCTTGTGTTTGACCTCACTTCTGTCAGTTTAAAGAAGCTTTCCATACTTCCGAGGACTATCCCTCCATCTGTGTACTAGATTTATCTTTTCACCTATTCAAGCACAGTGCTTCAGGAATACTTCCTTCCTGGTATTGATTTTTTTAATTTTTAAAATTCATATAGTTATCCCATTAGCACACAAAGAAACAGAAGATAAAAGACCCATCCATCTTTCTTCTACCAGACATTAATTTCTCTGCTAAATAGCAAAGCTCCTTGAATAAGTGGTCTAGACTCCAGATCCTCTCTTCCACTGAACTAATGAGTATACCCCAAACTTCCTCCTGAGACAAACCACTCTTGTCACAGTCAGATGGTAATGACCTCTTGGCAGTGGGTGAGGCAGTTGATTTCTCTCATTTTTGTTGTTGTTGTTTTAATTAATTATACATGCCTGCAGAATGCATTTTGACATATTGTACACAAATGGAGCACAACTTCTCATTCCTCTGGCTGTACATGACACAGAGTCACACCAGCCATGCATGCACATAGGTTAATAATCTCTAACTCATTCCACCATCTTCCAAGCCCAACATCCACTCCCTTCCCACATTCCTGCTGCCCTATCAAAAGTTCTTCCATCCTTAGCCCTACTGTCTCATTATAAATAAGCATATACATATGAGAACAAACATTCAGACTTTGATCTTTTTAGATTGGCTTATTTTGTTTAGCATGATATTCTCCAGCTCCATTCATTTACCTACAAATGCATATAATTTGTATTGATTTTTAAAAATAAATGACATTTGAATGCTTTACAATTTATATTAGATGTATGGAGCACAATTTTTCATATCTCTGGTTGTATATGTAGCTCAGTTGTTAGAGTCATTGCCTCAAATGCCATAACTTTATTCTTCTTTAAGGCTGAATAATATTCCACAGTGTATATATACCACAATTTCTTTATCCATTCATCTGTTGGAGGGCAATTGGAGGGCATCAAAGTTGGTTCCATAGTTTAGCTATTTTGAATTGAGCTGCTATAAACATTGATGTGGCTGCATCACTGTGTATGCTGATTTTAAGTCCTTTGGGTGTAAACCAAGGAGTGGGATGGCTGGGTCAAATGGTAGTGCCATTCCGGGTTTTCTAAGGAATCTTCATACTGCTTTCCCAAATAGTTGCCCCAATTTGCAGTGCCACCAGCAATGTATGAGAGTACCTTTTACTCCACATCCTTACCAACACTTATTGTTCTTTGTATTCTTGATAATTGCCAATCTGACTGGAGTGAGATAAAATCTGAGAGTAGTTTTAATTTGCACTTCTCTACTTGCTAGAGACGATGAACACTTTTTCATATATTTGTTGATTGATTGTATATCTTCTTTTGAGAAGATATTGTTTGTTCATTTCCTTAGCCCATTTATTGATTGGTTATTTGTTATTTTGGTGTTAAGTTTTTTGAGATTTTTATATATCCCGAGATTAGTGCTCCAAGGTACATATGGTAAAGATTTTCTCCCATTCTTTAGGCTCTTTCTTCAGATTATTCATTGCTTCCTTTTCTGAGAAGCTTTTTACTTTGAATCCATCCCATTTATTGATTCTTGATTTTACTTCTTGTGCTTTCAGAGTCTTGTCAAGGAAGTCAGGTCCTTAGCTCACATGGTGAAAATTTGCACCTACTTTTTCTTCTATTAGGCACAGGGTCTCTGTTCCAGTGCCTAAGTCTTTGATCTACTTTGAGTTGATTGTTGTATAGGGTGAGAGATAGGGGCTTAATTTATTTTGCTGCATATCGATTTCTAGTTCTCCAGCACTATTTGTTGAAGAGACTGTCTTCACTGGCATGTGAGACACCACGACACTCTTCTAGAAGTTTTCCTATCCTAGGTATAGTTCTCCTTCTCATCAGTCTCCTGTACTGTGCTCCCTTATGTAGGGAACTTTTCATATTGCTGTGTCCTGGAGCTCAATCTTTGAATCTATTCTTTCTCTACACTCACATACCACTTGACCTTACACCTCTTTTTGCATTAAATTCTAACTGTATTCAGAAAACTCCTAAATTTAAACCTTAAGTCTAAGTCATTTCACTACATCCTATGATATTGTTTTAATCATTAAACTTCTGAACAGTCCCACTGGGATATCTAGAAAATACCAAAACTTGAGCTGTAGAATCTCTCTGAATCTCTCTCTCTCTCTCTCTCTCTCTCTCTCTCTCTCTCTCTCTCTCACACACACACACACACACACACACACACACCATATTTATTTCCTAGCACTCTCACTTCTTTAAGTAGGAACTCATTCTACTTCTCAGGCTAAAAATTATTGGCACAAGCCTTGACTTATTCCCCCCCCCCCCGATAAATCATGCATTTAATCTATCAGCAAATTTTCTGGCTTTGTCTTCAATGTACATTAGGAATCCCACCACGACTTTTTACCACCTTTACATAGAACCCCAGTTCAGATTACCATCATTGGTTTCTCTAGCTGACTCAGTACTGTTTTGGTCCTAAATCTCTCCCAATTCTGCTATTGGCCCTGACCTCCAGGTTCATAAAGTTTCAGGAGCCTTTTGGGAAAGGGGGTCCTTCAACAATGGGAAGTCTCATTTTAGAATAGCCCCTGATATATAGTAAGTAATATATATGTATGTATGTATACATATGATTATATGTTTATATATAACATAGTAATATGTATATGAATATATATATTTAGGACTAAAAATTACTGTCAGTTGGATAAAATGTTTATATATTCATTTACATATTATTTACTATACATGAGGAACTATTCTAAAATGTATGTGTGTGTGTGTATATATATATATATATATATATATATATATATATATATATGTGTGTGCGTGTGTGTGTGTGTGTGTTTTCATTCGTATTCATGAGTTCTCTGGAACAGGTAGGGGCAGGAGAGACAAACAGTGTGTGGAAGTAAAACTGCATTATTCCAGAAAACTTTAGGATGTGATTAGGTCATGAGGATAGAGTTACCAGAAATGGGATTAGTCTCTTATGAAACCAGCCCCAGAGGGTTGCCTACCCATTTCTTCCATGTGAGGACCCAGCTAGAAGGCACCATCTGTGAACCAGAAAATGGCCATCACCAGATTGCACATGTCAGCACCTTCATGTTGGATTTCCAAGCCTCTAAAACTATGAAAGGTTCCCACTATTTCTAATTTACCCAATCTAGGGCATTTTGTTTTAGCCACCCAAAAGATCTAAAATATCAGCATATTGAGGAAGATAATCCACTGTGACTAATGACTGTGAAACTTGAACTTTGTTCTCCTTTCCCCAGTCCTAACTCTACTTAGAAATAAGATAAATGACTCCTCAGGTCTTTAACCCAAAGTACTGGGAGGCCTGTGAGGATCTGAATTAACTTTTAGTTCATAGAGATTGATTAAGCCAATCCAAGAGCATCTATACCAGTTGAAAGTGTTTATACAAAGGACATTTTAGTACTGCAATATGTATATCTGCTAGATTGAGATCAACTCTCTCAGAATATCACATTTACTTCATGGCAGTTGTTCTATCATAAACTTATAATATTACATCTGGGAAAATGGGAATATTGATATTTTTGTATTAATTTAATTGGGCAGCACATATTTCCACATGTGATAATTACTTTAAAAATAAGCACTAATGAAAAGTGTATGCCTTCTAATTTCTTAAATATGTCTAGAAAGTATAGTTAAAATTACCTGTTGGTACTAGAATTCAAGACTGAATCAAGCATAGATTTTTTTCCTTTTAAAATATTTGTGTTTTCATATCTCTAACTATACTTATCTTGTTTAATATTTTCCTTGCCATTTATTGCTCATAAAAAGAGAATTTTAAAAAAATTTATGAAAATCACAATTTCATTAAATGAGATTATTATCGTCATTCTAATTTGAAAAACTCTTTTTCTTTGGATATCTTCAGTACTTGGAAACTTTTGTATCTATTAAGTTATATGACCACTCATGTTTTTTCCCAATTAGAAACAGCACAGTTCTATTTTTGTGACAAGAACTATCGATATCATTTATACTCAAATTTAATTTATTCAACCATTTCATTATAAATATTTATTGAGTATTATTTATCTCCTGACTGTTATTTTAGTACCAGTTATGAATAATACAAAGTGTGAAGGGAGATATAAAATGTAGACAAATAACTTGTATATACACACACATATATATTATGGACATATCTAATATATAGAGAGATATGGATGAGTATCTAATATATATATATATATTATGTATAGGGGGAGAAAGATTACAGATGGTGGTCTGCAAGAGCATTTGTATAAGTGACATTGTCATAGGCATATATGAGAAATAGAAATGAATCATAGAAAGGATGAGACATGAAAAGCTTTTATGGGAGAAAAGTATTTTAGTAAGATGAAAAAAAAAGCAAATCCTTGGGAATAAAAGAAGGGAATGGTTGTCATGGCTGGCATGTTCATGTCTTCCATATTTATATTGGACTCTAATCACCAATGTCATAGAAATTGGAGGTGGGGCCTGTGGCCTTGACTAGCCATGAGGGCTCTGCTATCATTAATGGAGTTAATCTCTTTTATAAACTATAACCAGAGAGCTGCCTAAGCCCTTCCACCTTGTGAAGACATAGCTAGAAGTCACCATCAAGGAACCAGAAAATGGCCCTCATTAGGCATTGCTTTCCCAGCACCTTCATCTTGGACTTCCCAGCCTCCAAAACTATGACAGCTTCCTGTTGTTTCTACCTTATCCAGTCTATGGAATTTTGTTTTAGCTACCCAATATACATAAGATAATAGCATATGTAGGCAAAATATTTTACTATGACTAATGACTGGTGAGGAACAGAAAGAATAGTAGGGTCAAATCAGATTTTACATGAAAAAATATACAAGAAAAATTTGATGACAAGATAATTCACATAGGACCTCTATATTCATACTTTTGGGAAAAAAATTTGAACTTTATTCTAAAATCTTAGGAAACTATTCAAGAGTTTTATTTGGGGGAGTGATATGAGTCCATTTATTTTGGTAGCTATGTAGAAATAGGGAAAGGGATTATAAGTAGAATCAGGAAGACCAGTTCGTATTTCTATATACAAATAATTAGAGATAGGGTATATGTTTAATAGTAACTAATAAAATGTGTTAGTACATTTTTGATGATATCTAAGGACAGAAATGGAAATTAGAATGATGTGAAAATTTTTGGTCTATGGGACATTAGTGAGGTCTGTTTTAGTATTGTTAAGCCACAGACACTTCACAGAAGAAGAAATACAATTGATCAACTAATATATGAAAAAGTGTTCAACATCTCTAGCAATTAAAGAAATGAAAATCAAAACTACTCTAAGATTTCATCTAACCCCTGTCAGATTGGCAATCATCAAGAATACAGGCAACAACAAATGTTGGTGAGGATATGGTGAAAAAGGTACACTCACACATTGCTGGTGGGACTGCAAATGGTTGCAACCACTATGGAAAGCAGTATGGAGATTCCTCAGAAAATTGGGAATAGAACCACTATATGACCCAGCTATCACACTCCTTAGTTTATACCCAAAGGACTTAAAATCAGCATACTATAGTGATGCAACCACACCAATGTTTATAGCAGCTCAATTCACAATAACTAGACTATGGAACCTAGGTGTCCCTCAATAGATGAATGTATAAAGAAAATGTGGTATATATACTCATTGGAATATTACTCAGCTTTAAAGAAAAGTAAATTATGGCATTTGCCAGTAAATGGTTGGCATTGGAGAATATCATGCTAAGAGAAATAAGACAATCCCACAAAACCAAAGGCCGAATGTTTTCTCTAATATGCAGATACTAATTCACAATAAGGTGGGAGGGGGCACTAAAGAAGAATAGTGTTACCTTAGATTAGGTAGAGGTGACGGGAGGGAAGAGAAGGAAATGTGGGGATAGGAAAGATAGTAGAATGAAACAGATTTTATTACTGTATGTATATATGTGATTGCATGACAAATATGATTCTGCAACATGTATACTCAGAAAAATGAGAAATTATATCCCATCTATATATGATATATCAAAATACATAAATGCATTCTACAGTCATGAAAACTAATTGAAATGAATAAAAAAATAAAAATAAAGAGATTTCTAAAAGGAGAAATCTCTAAGTAGCATTTAATAATGACTTAGAACAACAGTGGTTGAAATCAAAGCATATGTTTTCTGATAATATAACATAAAACTAGCTATTTACACACTGAACTAATTCCTGCAGGTCATCTTCTCTCTCTGATTCATGTTCTAAAGGAAATTCATATTGTAACAATAAAATTAATGACACAAACCCCAAATAAAATTATTTATTCTCTCATCTGTTTCTCAGTTGTTTTCTGAACTTGGAGTTTCCCAAGATGTAGAGAAGCACAAATCTATGTAAACAAGAACAATAGGCTGGGCTGGGTGCTGCATGCCTTAATCTCATGGACTGGAGGCTTAGGCAGGAGGATCACAAGTTCAAAGCCAGATTCTTCAATTTAGCAAAATAAAAAATAAAAAGGGTTGGGGATGTGTCTCAGTGGTTAAGTACCCCTGGGATCAATCCTTAGTAACAAAAGGGAAAAAAAAGTAGGGCAATAATACCAAAGAAAATCATCTTTGCAAAGAAAGTGAAGAAAGAATTGTAGACAAATTATAAATTAAGATTTGAAAAGAAGAATTTTTGAGCTACAATAACTCATTATATCACTTTGACGTGGTGTTCAGGTTACCTTTAAGCATGAGATACATTTCTATTTTTTAAAATTTATATATGACAGTGGCATGCATTACAATTCTTTACAATTAGCACAATTTTTCATATCTCTGGTTTTATATAAAGTATATTCACAGCAATTCATGTCTTCATACATGTACTTTGGATAATAATGTCCATCACATTCCACCATCATTTCTAACCCCATGGACCCTCCCTTACTCTCCCATCCCTCTGCCCTATCTAGAGTTCATCTATTCCTTCCATGCCCCCTGTCCCTACCCCACTATGAATCAGCCTCCTTATATCAGAGAAAACATTTGGCATTTGATTTTTTGGGATTGGCTAATTTCACTTAACATTATCTTCCTTAACTCCATCCATTTACCTGCAAATGCCATGATTTTATTATCTTTAATTTCAGAGTAATATTTTATTGTGTAAATATGACACATTTTTTTATTCATTCATCTACTGAAGGGCTTCTAAGTTGGTTCCATAGTTTAGCTATTGTGAATTGTGCAGCTATAAATATTGATGTGTTATAAAGCTATAAACATGAATGTGTCTCTGTAGTATGATGTTTTTAAGTCCTTTGGGTATAGACCGAGGAGAGGGATAGCTGGATCAAATGGTGGGTCCTATCTCAATTTTCCAAGAAATCTCCATATTCCTTTCCATATTGGCTGCACCAATTTGCAGTCCCACGAGCAATGTATGAGTGTACATTTCCCCCCACATCCTTGTCAACACTTATTGTTGTTTGTATTTATAATAGTTGCCATTCTGACTGGAGTGAGATGAAATCTTAGAGTATTTTTGATTTGCATTTCTCTAATTGCTAGTGATGATAAGTATTTTTTCATGTATTTGTTGATTGATTGTATATCATCTTCTGAGAAGTGTCTGTTCAGGTCCTTGGCCCATTTATTGATTGGGTTATTTTTTTTTTTTTTGATGCTTCACTTTTTGAGTTCTTTATATATCCTAGAGATTAGTGCTCTATCTGATGCATGAGGGGTAAAGATTTGCTCCCAAGATTAGGCTCTCTATCTACCTCACAGATTGTTTCTTTTGCTGAGAAGCAACTTTTTAGTTTGAGTCCATCCCATTTATTGATTCTTGATTTTAATTCTTGTGCTATAGGAGTCTTATTAAGGAAGTTGGGGCCTAATCCTACATTATAGAAATTAGGGCCTACTTTTTCTTCTATTAAACACAGGGTTTCTGTGATTATTCCTGAGTCCTTGATCCATTTTGAGTTGAGTTTTGTGCATGGTGAGAGATAGGGGTTTAATTTCATTTTGTTGCATATGGATTTCCAGTTTTCCCAGCACTATTTGTTGAAGAGGCTGTCTTTTCTCCAGTGCATGTTCTTGGCAACTTTGTCTAATAAAAGATAATTGTAGAATTGTAGTTTTGTGGATTAGTCTCTGTGTCCTCTATTCTGTATCATTGGTCTACCAATCTGTTTTGGTGACAATAACATGTTTTCTATGTTACTATTGCTCTGTAGTATAGTTTAAGCTCTGGGATAGTGATGCCACCTGATTCACTCTTCCTGCTTTAGCTATTTTGGGTCTCTTATTTTTCCAGATGAATTTCATGATTGTGTTTTCTGTTTCTATGAGGAATGCCATCGGGATTTTGATTGGAATTGCATTAAATCTGTACAATGATTTTTGGAAGTATGGTCATTTTGATAATATTTTTATGTGTGTATATAAATGTTTATTTTAACATTTAATTTTTTATTGAGTGTTCAAACCATTACAATGCTCTTGACATATCATAATTCATACATTTGATTCAAGTGGGTTATGAACTCCCATTTTACCACGTATACAGATTGCAGATTCACATTGGTTACACATTATACATACTGCCATACTAGTGTCTGTTGTATTCTGCTGCCTTTCCTATCCCCTTCCTATACCCCCTCTCCTCCCCTCCCCTCCCATCTTCTCTCTCTACCCTATCTACTGTAATTCATTTCTCTTCTGCCTATCCAAGAACAATGTAGATCTTTCCATCTTCTAAGGTCTTCTTTGATTTCTTTCTTTTGGTTTCTGTAATTTCCATTTTATAGATCTTTCACCTCTTTTGATAAGTTGATTCTCAAGTATTTTATTTTACTGAGGCTATTGAAAATGGGGTAGTTTTCCTCATTTCCTCCTGAGGATTTGCCACTGATATACAGAAATGCCTTTGATTTATGGGTGTTGATTTTATATCCTGCTACTTTGCTGAATTCATTTACTAGTTCTAGGTGTTTTTTGGTGGAACTTTTAGGGTGTTCTTATATATAATCATATCATCAGCAAATAGTGCCAATTTGAGTACTTCTTTTCCTATGTATATCCCTTTAATTTCTTTCACCTAATTGCTCTGGCCAGTGTTTCAAGAACTATGTTAAATAGAACTGATGAAAGAGGGAATCCCTGTCTTGTTCTAGGTTTTAGAGGGAATGCCTTCAATTTTTTTTTTCCATTTAGAATGATGTTGGCTTGGGGCTTAGTGTAGATAGCCTTTACGATGTTGAGACACGTTCCTGTTATCCCTAGTTCTTCTAGTGTTTTGAACATAAAGGGGTGCTGTATTTTGTCAAATGTTTTTTTTCTGCATCTATTGAGATGATCATATGATTCTTATCTTTAAGTCTATTGATGTGATTAATTACATTTATTGATTTTTATATGTTGAACCAAACTTGCATCCCTGGGATGAATCCCACTTGATCATGCATGATATTTTTGATATGTTTTTGTATTTGATTTGCCAGAATTTTATTGAAAAATTTTGCATCTATGTTCATTAGAGATATTGGTCTGAAGTTTTCTTTTTTGAAGTGTCTTTGTCTGGTTTTGGAATCAGGGTGATATTGGCCTCATAGAATGAGTTTGGAAGTGCTGCCTCTTTTTCTATTTCCTGAAATAAATTGAAGAGTATTGGTATTAGTTGTTCTTTAGCAGTCTTGTAGAACTTGACTGTGTATCTGTCTGGTCCTGGACTTTTCTTAGTTCATAGATTTTTTATGGTGTCTGCTATTTCATCACTTGAACTTTATCTGTTTAAATTATGAATATCATCCTGATTCAATTTGGGAAAATTATATGACTCTAGGAATTTATTGATGCCTTCAATATTTTCAGTTTTATTATAGTAAAGGTTTTCAAAATAATTTCTATCTTCTATATTTCTGTAGTGTCTGTTATAATTTTTCCCTTTTCATCACGTATGTTGGTGATTTGAGTTTTCTCTCTCCTTCTCTTTGTTAGCATGGCTAAGAGTCTGTCAATTTTATTTATTTTTTTCAAAGAACTAACTTTTTGTTCTGTCAATTTTTTTGAATGTTTATTTTGTTTCAATTTTGTTGATTTCAGCTCTGATTTTAATTATTTCCTGTCTTCTACTGCTTTTGGTGTTGATTTTTTTTCTTTTTCTAGGACTTTGAGATGTGATGTTGGTCATTTATTTGTTGACTTTTTCTTCATTTAAGGAATGAACTTTGTTCAGTGAACTTTCCTCTTAAAATTGCTTTCATAGTGTCCCAGAGATTTTGATAAGTTGTATCTGAGTTCTCATTCACCCCTAAAAACTTTCTACTCTCCTCCTTGATGTCTTCTGTAAACCCATTATTCATTCAGTAGCATATTATTTAGTCTCTAGGTGCTGGAGTGGATTTTATTTCTTATTTTATCATTGCTTTCTAATTTTATTCCATTATGATCTGACTGAATGCACAGTAGTATCTCTACTTTTTTTTGTATTTGCTAAGAGTTGCTTTGTGGCATAGTATATGGTTTATTTTAGAGAGGGATCCATGT
Source organism: Spermophilus citellus (assembly GCF_964194105.1). NCBI lineage: Eukaryota > Metazoa > Chordata > Mammalia > Rodentia > Sciuridae > Spermophilus > Spermophilus citellus. The sequence goes on from NC_138197.1 coordinate 43,519,415, forward strand.
GCTGCTGAGAAGAAAGTGTATTCTCTCATTGAAGGATGAAACACTCTATATATGTCAGTTAAGTCTAAGTTATTAATTATATTATTGAGTTCTATAGTTTCTTTGTTCAGCTTTTGTTTGGAAGATATATCTAGTGATGAATGAGCTCTATTAAAGTTACCCAAGATTATTGTGTTGTGGTCTATCTATTTGACTCTTGAAATTAAGAAGAATTTGTTTGATGAACATAGATGCTCCATTGTTTGGGCCATATATATTTATAATTTTTCAGTCATGTTGGTGTATGATTCCCTTGAGCAGTATGTCGTATCCTTCTTTATCCTTTTTGATTGACTTTAGTTTGAAGTCTACTTCATTTGATATGAGGATGGAAACCCCTGCTTGTTTCCACAGTCCATGTGAATGATATGCTTTTTCCCAACCCTTCACCTACAGTCTGGGATGTCTTTTCTACGAGATGAGTTTCTTGTAGGAAGCATATTTTTGTGTCTTTTTTTTTTTTTGGGGTGGGGGGGATCCAGTATACCAATCTATGTCATTGATTGGTGAGTTTAGTCTGTTAATATTCAGGGTTATTAATGAGACAATTTGTATTTCCGGCCATTTTTGTTTATTTTTGGTATTTACTGTGACTAGTTTCTCCTCTAATTAGACTTTCCTTTAGTGTAATCCCTCCCTCTGCTGATTTTCATCATTGTTTTTTCATTTTATCTTCTTGGAATATTTTGCTGATAGGATGTTCTCTAGTGCAGGCTTTCTAGTTGTAAATAATTTTAACTTTTGTTTATCATGAAAAATTTTAATTCATCATCAAATCTAAAGCTTTGTTTTTCTGGATATAGGATTCTTAGTTGGCATCCATTTTCTTCAGAGCTTGGTGTATGTTGTTCCATGATTTCCTGGCATTGAAGGTCTGGGTTGAAAAATCTGCTGAGATACAAAAATCCCTATATGTGATCTGATTCCTCTCTCTTGCAGCTTTTAAAATTATATTCATATTATGTATGCTAGGCATTTTTATTATACTGTGCCTTGGTATAGATCTCTTGTAATTTTGTACATTTGATGTCCTGTAAGCTTCTTGTATTTGGTTTTCCAATTTGTTCTTTATGCTTGGGAAATTTTATGATATCTCATTGAAGAGATTGTGCATTCCTTTGGTTTGCAACTCTGTGCCTTCCTCTTTCCCAATAACTTTTAAATTTGGTCTTCTGATGCTGCCCCATAATTCTTGGATGTTCTGTTCATGATTTCTTACTATCTTCAGTGTGTGATCAACTTTATTTTCCAGATTGTATACTTTGTCTTCATCATCTGACGTTCTCTCTTCCAAGTGATCTTGGTAATGCTTTCTACTGAGTTTTTTATTTGATTTATTGTATCCTTAATCTCAAGGATTTCTGATTTTTTTTTTCAGAGTCTCTATCTCTTTCTTGAAGTAATTTTTGCTACCTGTATTTTCTCTCTTATCTTATTATTGGAGTGATCAATTTTTGCCTGTATTTGCTCATTTAGGCATTTCTTTAATTCACAGATCATTTTAATTATGAACCTTCTGAACTCCTTCTCTGACATTTCATCAACGTCCCTGTCCATGGGTTCTGTCATTATAGTGTCCTGGTTTGTTTGGGGCACTTTCCTCCCTTGTTCTTTCATGTTGTCTATGTGTCTTCCTTTCTTGCAGTGTGAATCTGAGATACTACAGTTTCTTCCCTATATTTTTCTAGTACCCATGCAGATTGTTTGTACCTCACCTTTATGTTGGGCTTCCAGACCCTGCTGGTGTCCCTCAATGAATGCTACTGCATCCTGGATCTGGGTCCTGTGCAAGTTGGTGTGGGTGGATCTGGGCCACTGGGCTTGACCTCTTTCAGTGGTCTGCTGGTTGGAAATGGGGATCCTGCGCCAGAGGCTTGGCTCTGGCTGGTGTCTGCCCCACAGTGGGAGGGATGAACTCGGCCTACTGAGAGCTTAGTTCCTGTGAAGGCAGGTGAGGGAGGTCTGGGCTGGATCTTGCTTCCCACAGTCGTCTGCTGGTCCTGAAATACACTTCTTATAAGAATAAAAGTGGTGGTGTGCTGTGCCAGTCTTGAGATTATGATGTTAAAACATAGTCTAAGTAAAGTCATGTGAATTCAGTAATAACAATTTAAGAGCATAATTGGACAATTTATAGTGATGAGTTTCCTTTAGATTTTTCAAAACTAAAATGTGGGTAGCAAGTAACATCCGTGTACTAGGTACAAACTATCCCTCCAGATAGTTTTACATTCTTTATATCTATAACAGTCACTCAAGATGCTTCCATTATGCTCCTTCCCTTCAGTAGACTGTAGCATAAGGACCCAGCTATGTACTGAGATTTTCTGCTCTTAAAGATATGACAGAGTGGGTCTAGAAAAATGTCAGCCTAACCAGGCATGGTGGCACAAACCTGTAATCTCAGTGGCTTGAGAGGCTGAGGCAAGAGGATTGCAAGTTCAAAGCCAGCCTCAGCAGAAGTGAGACACTAAGCAACTCAGTGAGATCCTGTCTAAATAAAATTCAAAACAGGGGTCGGGGTGTGACTCAGTGGTTGAGTGCTCCTGAGTTCAATCCCTAGTATGAACAAAAACAAAGAAAAAAAAAGTCAGACTATGCATTCTGCTCTGGACACTATCTCTACATTCTTTTATTCTGCACCACCACCTTGGCAACTGCTGACCTCATCTTACCAAGACTTACCTAGTGTTGAAGTGTATGGATATTCATGTACGCTTCCCTTTGTCAGTCAGTTATGTTAGAAAAACTAATGAATATGTAAAAATTGAGGGTTTTTTCATTTGTTATTTGAATCTGACCTTTAAATTCTGTTAATACATTATGCAATTCATTTCCCATTAAAAAAAATCTGGTGAAATAATCAATTCAATAATTATTTTCTTATGGCAATAAAGCTGAATAAACATGTCATATATTTTCTAAAAACTAAACATGATTTTGTTTTAGTTTTTAATGTCATACCTATCCTTGGGAAGAAATATTTCCAATTTATGATAGAGGAGTGACTTGGGTTAATTTTATGCAGACCATTTCTTCCTTTTCCCCTATATATCAATCCTAAATTAATACAATAGGTGCTCTGCATCCAGCGTGGTTGCACATTGATCCTGGCCAGCTTGTTTACAGTGTTTTGGCAAGTTGCTGATGTACTTCTCCCTAGGGATAGAGCAGGGGTTAATTGCTGTTAAACTCTCAGTGCCAAGTAATGGTTCAGCCTCTCTGCTACATTAAAGATGACACTAATAAGGAAAGAGTGCAGTGGATTGCTCTATGTTGAAAATTGGACTAGTGGTGACAGAAACTTGGAGCAGAGCTGATGTAATAGGAAGACCATAATGTAATTATAACTGCTGAACATGTGTCATACCAAGTTAAATGATACATTAATGAATCAAAACAGGTGATGATGTGTTGCTCTTTCTGCAGATAGAGGTGCTTTCAAGGTTAGATTGCCATTAATTTAATAATCTGTAATATGGATATTCTTCAAATCACAAATGAAATCAACCTTAATGCTTTCATACAACATTGCTTCTTGAGTTTCAAATAGATAAGATAAAAGAAACAAAGCAAAAGTGTGCAGAGTTCAATGCAACTCATTCTGTGTTTAATTTTATAAGAACAGGTTTTACATTGTAAGGTGAGTGGTTGCCCAAGGCCGCCTTCTTGTCCCCGTGGACTACTTGATCATTTTAATCCACAGCCAGCCTGCCAGTAACTCACAAGGGAGCATAGACCTTTAAAAGCAACAATCACTTCTTTTAAAACAGATCATAATATATTACCCAGACATAAAATTTTAGTAAGGTTTATCTTAAGTTCACAAAAGCTAGAATACAATAATATTCCTGAAATTTATTTTGCTCTAACTGGTTTATTTGTCTAAGTATTTGAAAAGCTCTCTAACCTATTTTCCTTTTAAATTTTTCTCATTAAATTAAAAATTCATATATAATAATGGATGTATGACTTAGTATCCATGCTCTTAAATTTTTCTCTCATATTTTCAATAATGCCACTATTGAAAGTATGTGATTGTTTCCTTTTTGTTTAGAGTTGTTTATAGTTCAATAAGATAATATTTTGATTTGTATTTGGCATTTATTTTATCTATTTCAGAAATGTATTTTAGAAAACAAATATATTTTGGAAAACTAATTGAATTTATCTTCCTTTATGAAGATCATAGAACTTGGGTATACTATTTATTGGAACTTATAGTAAATGTGAAAAAATTTACTAAAAAGATGATTTCCAGGTGTTGGACGTACTCTGCTGTTAATTTTCATTATCTGATAGCAATTTAATTTTAGCTTTCCTGTATATTATATTCTGTTCTTGACAAATAGTTATCATTGGCATTATTTTACCAAATTAGGGAAACCAGTTACAAGGGTAAACGGTTGATTATTTCTGACAAAGCACTACTATTGTAAGATGTTAGAATATAGATTAATAAATTGAAAAATAAAATACCTGTATTGTGAATGACAGTTACCATATAATTTGCCTTTCTACTAGAGTCCACTTATAATTTGATAACTGTGTATGGTCTCAAGAGAATTAAGCAGTTTGGGATATCACCTGTTTTATTATCTTGATGACATTAATAACTATATATGCTGTCACTTATAACACAGTTCATTATTTAGAAAAAGACATTTTCCTCAAAAAATCATTTTAATAGTTGGCCAGGCTGTAACTGCCATGGGAATCTAGAACACAAGAAATAGATCAAACTCAAACAAAAACCTACATTCTTTCATATAAGCATTGGATTTTATCTGTTCATACCTTTCCTACTCAGAAGAGAAAGGAAAGCAGTATTTGTAACCTCTAGATTTACTTCTCAAGATCTCATACTTCTTGTAGAAGACTGCTCTGTTTAGTCTTGGGGGTGATCTTGCGGGGGTGGGGCTCTATGGCAGCTAATCTTGAAATTGAGGGAGGGGGTCTATGGAAAGAATTCCTGAGCATCAGCAATGGATGACTTATATTTGATTGCTTCGGCTGGAATGCTTGCATGCTGCCCCTGGGGAGCTGTTCATTCATGCATAATATTCAGTGTAGGCAAAAGCTTGTACCCAATATTTATACTAATAAACCAGAGGCAATCTCTATGGTTCATAGGGATTAGAAAACAAAAATATCAGCCATGACCCATGTGAAACGGGAACAGAATATCCATTTCCTTGAATTTACCAGAAAGTACAAGACTCTCAAATATTTTGCACTAACTTATGGCAAGATAATATCCCCTTTTAAAAGTGTCTTGAGCTTAAAGTTCTTATTAGCTGCGTAAGTGATAACTCAGGGAAAAGTTACCTGATTTAGCAAATATAAATAGTACATATTGTACAACTGAAGTTGAGAGATGAAACCCACTCCCTCTATATATTGAGTTCTTATATAGTATAAGTTATTTTTGTAAGGGCTGAATATACATTATTTAATCACTAAAGTTGACAACAAGATTAAAAGCTCCAACATTCAATAATATGAAAATCTATAGATAAGTTAATGGAGAAAATGCAGAATATTATGAAAATCACATGAGTGAGGCTGATGTATAAGCAATGCATGAAGTGAAAATTTATTTCTTCACTGTGGGGTTTGGTTTGATAGGAATGACCATGGGAGAATAAAGAAAGAGAGAATTATAGAGACAGGGATGGAAACAGAGATAAAAGTAAAGAGAAAAATATTTAAAGAAAGTAAATATTGAACTTCTTTTGAAAGATTGAGCTAAATGAGAAACTGTAGGAGAAAACATAAGTGTGGTAATATTTTTTTTGAGAGAGAGAGAGAGAGAATTTCAATATTTATTTTTCAGTTTTCTGCAGACACAACATCTTTGTTTGTATGTGGTGCTGAGGATGGAACCGGGCTGCACACATGCCAGGCGAGCGCGCTACTGCTTGAGCCACATCCCCAGCCCCAAGTGTGGTAATATTTGATTAACATAAATAACACTGATAGAATTAGGATGCTTGAGGGTAGATGGAAAAATCTGAGTTTAGAGAAGAAGGGGACCCATCATTACAAACTTTATTTTATCTAAGGCAGAAGGAAGTCAATTGAAGATTAATTGTAAAAGAAGGTCATGATCAAATTTGAATCTTACAGATACCAGTAAAGACCACTTGCATAATAATGTTAAAAGAATATGAGGGAATACTAGAAGAGTCAAGGGGGTATAAAAATAAAATTTATGGAGAATGAACTAAGGCATCAACTTGGATCTGGAGGAGAGGAAGTTGCCCGAAGTCGTTAAAAATGTATAACCTATGTGACGTGTTTAATTATTTGTAGGGGATAAGAAAAAAATCAATTTTAACTCACATTCATAAGCAATTTAATGTTCTTTCTCAGGGACAGGGAAGTGTAAGAATGGGGAGGCACCTAGGGAGTGAATAGGGAAAAGACATAGGACATTCACAATGATCTTGTTGGTGGAATTCAAAGCAAGGTTTATCTGGTGTTTAGAATTTTGACTTTCCCATGGGTATAAGAGCACAGGACCAAAGTCTGAGGTTACCACTGTTGAACAGATAAGATCACTGAAAATGCCAGTACATAGGCAGCAGAGATAAGTCAGTAACCTTAAATGATAGAGAACAAGTAATATATTACTTAAAAAATACCATTGACTTTAATGACAAAACGGCCATTAATGACTAACAAAAGAAGTATAGTGTTAGAAACCACTCTAAAGTAAGTACAGGAAAGAATGGGAGATGAAGTACTTTGCTTGTTTACTAAAAGGGCCTGTATATTTTCCTCAATAAAAGGGGGACTTTTAAAAACTAATTTGAGAGTAATATGGCATTGAGAGGGCATTTTAACTTTATTGAGGAAGTGTGAACTTTTTTATATGTACAAGTGTAAGAATCAGTTAAGAGGGAGGGGCAAAGATATAGTACAGGGTAAATTAGCTCTTTGATAGTGGGAGATGAGAGGTGAATGAGGTTAAAAGTAAACCCAAGCCATAGCAGAAAAGTTAGCTTTCATACATGAGAAAGCAAATTCTTTCATAAACAGTAGGTATTCCGGATATTGATGGTTTGAGATGAGGTATTTTTTACCTGTTGACCTTTATTATTTACTTGTTTGTTTGTTGCTTTTTTTGGTGTGAGTTAGCAGATGGGTGCTGTTCTGTAGGGTATTGAAAGATATGGAACAGCAGATTTGAGAAAAGTGATAAACTAATTGAGATAGCTGGGGCTATGTGAGAAGCCTTTAGCTGAGAACTTACAGAAAGCTCACAAGAAGCACTGAGGGAATAGCTGTGCAGCCCTGATCAGTGTCAACCATCTCTAGGGGGATAGGTTCCAGGATACCTACAGATACCAGAACCTGCAGAGGCTCAAGTCCCTTGTATAAAATGGCTTAGCGCTTGTAAAGATGTAACCTTATGAACATCCTTCTATATGCTTTAAATATTCTCTAAATTACTTATAATATGTATTGCAATGTAAGCTCTATATAAATAATTGTTATGCTGTGTTGCTTAGGGAACCATGACAAGAAAAAAAATATATCTTTATGTGTTCCATACAGTCATAGTTTTTTCCAAATATTTGCAGTCTGATGTTGGTTGAATGTGTGGACACAGAGAACGGTACTATATTTTAATTTCAGAGGAGAGGTGGAAAAAACTACCTCAGTACCAATAGGCCACATTACTTCCAAGAAAGTCAGTGCAAATTTGATTGTTTCATCGTTTTCATTTTTTAAACTCAATTTCACATTTTCTCCTATTTATTTAACATTTGATCATGAAAGGATGATTCGTTAGTATCCATGCATTTCAAGAACAATGGATAAAGCTAAACATGAAGCTCTGAGAAACTAAAACAAATGAAATGAGAGTATTCTTGTGCTGTTTAGGGGCTATCCAAAGTCAACATGTAGGTTTATATAAGTGGGCTTTAGCTTATAAAGATCGCTCCAAAATAAATTGAGTAGGTACAATAATTCACTGAAAATTGTTCCTGAGTTATTGCATGCTCCTGCTGACCACAAAGGAAAACAAAACAAAAACCCCCAAAACCCTCAAGTCAGCAACTTGCAGTTAATGTCCCCTTGCTTTATTTTCTCTATTTAATTTTTTTTTTCCTGGATGGCACTCAGAGTGACATTAAGGTTTTATGACTTTTTTCCCAGATGATTCATGTATTCAGTTTATCAACTGGTGGTTTTTTGACATTATTGTTTAAACAAGAAATTAAAAGATGCTTGAGAAAGTCTGTGTATATGCATTATGAATGGGGACAACACCACAATCTAAAATTTATAGTTGCTATCACTTTTTGTTTATGTAACACCTTTCCCAAATATTTTATTTTGATTGAATCTTTTTAAGGTCTTAACTATTCTGTCTGGTTGCTTTGTTTATTTGTTTTTTTTTTCTTTTTACTATTTCAAGTTGTATAATGGTTTTATTTTGTGATAATGCTTGTGAATAGGAATATGAAATACATGATTGGCCAAAGGAATTTTTAAAACAATGGTTAAAACTTTACACTAAAGAGTTAGAATGACTTTCTCTGACAAGCACTAACATGATGATATTCAACTAATCAAGTACTTCATAATTAAGGGAGTTATAATTTGCTAGCAGGACTCACAACAGCTGCCTGTGGAATAAGACAATATGCTTTTCCTCTCCCTACTGGGCCTAATTCCCCTGTAACCTTATTGAAAATGTGCATGGGCTACAAAACTAAAGATTAACTGTCCAGGGACCTGCTTCCTGGAGCTTATTTGAAGATTAAATCAAATGGCAGGCAATATATATTTGGTAATACGGCTTTGTTGCAGTCTTTTCCCATGTAGTGTAAGTGTAATAGAAGGTGATGACACTTTATAGCTGTTTAAAAAAAATAAAAGATTTTTCTAAATGTGAAATAGTTTTGTACTCATGCTGAAATTGAAATGAATAATTTATTTCTTCATAACCAAGAGCATCTTCTGCTTTTTGAAAATATAATAAAGGATCTCTAATTACAAATTTTCCATAATTACAAATTGTTCAGCCTTTTAAAAGGTGATTATTATTCATTATCTATTTATTTCATAACAAATGCCATGAAAGGTGTTAAAGATGAGTTTAAAATGCCAACTGAGATTTTGCAACATTTTAATTAAATAGAAAGCAGTTCAAATATATATTTAACAACATAGCTTTTAGACTACACATTAGTAAATGGATTTCTATTTAACAAATCAGAGAAAGATGGATGAAGATGTTCTGCTTTTTAAAATACTATATTTAGAATGCCTATGCAGAGACAGTGAAGTGTGATTTGTCCTCATAGCAGACATCTGAAAAACAAGTGACATTCTTACACAAAATCCATATTGGTGATGTATTTAATTACAGAGCTGATTGAAATTGACAGCTTTAGTGACCTGCATTTGCACTTGTGGTGATTGATGTATGCTTCAACTCTGGTTACTTTGAAACCAATTCACATATTGCTCAATACTATAATATCATCCTGTCAAATTGCAAACTACATTTTTATAAGTGTGGGGATTGGAGAGAGTGCATGTTTAATTAAAATGAGATAGAGATGAATTGTTTAAAAACACCTATACAACTGTTAAACTGGGACCTCTGCTATTTGGAAGCAGAGTGAAAGAAAATTCAATACACTTACTCAGACATTTATGTTCCCAGAGTCATCTTTACTCTTAGAAAATATATACTTCACTGCATTCATAGGAAGAAGGAGTCTCAAAATTTTAGATTGCTGTCTCTAAAACCTTGCTATTTGTTATGACATCAGCCCTTAAAAATAATAAGTAAAATTAGTGCTATAGATCAGAGGGATCTTAATGGTCTCCAATCTCTAATCCTCTCCTTGCTTTTGTTTGCTTGTTTTATTGTTGCTCAGACTAGGTAGCTGCTACCCTACCAGGTAACTTATGTGTACAAGAGCACAAAGTTGTACTTTTAAACACATAAACATCTTTTACTTCTTAATTCACTTTGTTGTGAGTAGACACATTAAGGTTATCACCTTTATTATCAAGTGGCACACTGAGACACTTTCAACTATATCTTTAATAACATTATTACTAAATGTTACAGCACCCATTGATCAAACCTTGCTATATGCCACATTCTGAAATATATCATTAAGATAAATTATTGCTAACAGTATATATAAAAGTTAAGTGATACTATGGCCCATTTATTGATGTATGGTGAGATTAACGGAGGTTTATCTAAATTTTCAGAGGACCTCAAGCAATAAATAGATGATATTTGAAACAGCTATATTGAATCTAATTCGAACAACCTTTTTTACTATACAACACTGTTTTCTAATACCCCAAATACCCTTTTGTTTTAAATTAAAATATATTTTGATGTTGTTATTGTTCTGGGGCTTGAGTTCATGGCCTGGTGCATGTTAAGCATGCACTCTTCCACTAAGCTATACCTCCAGCCCCCTAGATTGACTTCTTGACTCATAGTGATAAAAAAAAAAAAAAACTTATTTTTTAAAGAAGGTAGTTGAACTGTTAAGAATAGAAAACTTGAATGCTTTAGAAATTCATCTTCCTTAAAAAAGGTAAATGGATAGGATGATGTCTAGTGTAGGTCTCTTACCTGGAGATTAAATATTTATGCCAGGATTTGTTATTTCATTGAATGATACTGGTTTTAAAATTTTAAGGTTCACTTGAACTTCTTTGAAATATAATAATAGAATAGCTTAAATCACCATCCAAGTACTCAGGGAACTCAGTTCTGTCTGTGACATTCTTTGTTTCCTTAAGAATAAATTTCCTTCCTATCGCTACCACCTCAAAAATGTCCATACCCTCACATCTCAAAAATGCCCACACCCTCTCATGGCAGCTCTGCTTTCACAACAGTGATCCCCTTCATCCAACTTATGCACTTATGCTTTCTGATTTATTCCATAAAATGTCAAGGAAAGAAATTACAACAGTGTCTACATAAAGAGAGAACTAAATTTTGTATATTAAAATTGCTGTATATTTTGGTCTTTCCTGTACCAGGTTCAAATCCCACTCCCTATTTTCATTAAATACTCTGTTGTGTTCTCCTCCTCTTTCACTATGGAACCATTTTTTTTCCTATAAAGGGAATACTGTACAAAAAAAACAAGAATTCAATAGTATGTACTTTATATGTATAAAGAAGCTACTCATTTTGTTACATCTCCCATTAATTTACTGATTTCTTATCAAAATGTAATTCATGTATAAATTTTATTTAAATTGTAGACTAGATAAAATGTATATTTCCAATTCTTCCTCAAACTTCTCTCTCTCTCAAAAATATTTAAGTAATAAGAATGGTATAAACTGAATGGACAAAAGAAAACTGGGTAGAAAAAGTCAGCATATGACAGATTTCAGCAAATTTTTATAAAATGGAAAGAAAAATAAAAGCCAATACAACTCAAACTGAAGAATGGACAAGAATTAAGAAACCAACAGAAGCTATGAAGGTGTATAATGAAGATTTATTTCATGGATCTCTAAACAGTTAAAGACTGAAGGTTTTAAATTCTCTTGAAGGTAGATAGGTAAGTAGAACAAGTAAGGATCCACTCAGAGATTGAGGCATTTTATGCAAGAAAGGACTTAGTACAGAAAATTAATTTCTTACACAATTACTAGATGGACTGGTAGATCAGATTCTGGATCAGCCTTCTAGAAAGACTATCAGAGAAATACAGAAAAGAAACCCTTAGCAAATTACCTGAACAGTGGCTCAGGAGTTAGGGGTTAAAGAATGTACCCATATTTGGTATTTATAACCCTGCTACCCTGCTTCCTCTTGTAGAAGAAAACTGCTATCCTGCTTCTTAAGAATTTGGAGAGTAGATAATGAAATGTTGCTTCACAGAACTCTTCCTTTTCCATAACTTAACTTGTTAATAGAAATTGCTAAAAAAAAAAAAAAGTGGGGGGGGGACCAGAAAAATGGTCTCTATATCTCTTCATTTTTTCTAAGCCACACATATCTAGTTTGTGTAGATTCATTAACAGAGAAGCCTGGCAGAAGACTGTGATGAGATTAAGTAGTCAATGCACACTGTCTCCCTTGGTAACCATGAAACACAGGATTAAAAACACTGAAAACATGGCAGATCGTAGATGGACATTAAAATCACAAATGTCCCTTTCTTGTCTTATGCAGCCAGGCAATTACCCTTTGAAAATTTAAACAAAGGAAGGGATATTTGTTTTTCTGAAAAAACAGGAGATTTGAGACCACCAGGTGAAATAAATGGCAACAATGATGGTAGGGAGGTAGGGAAAACAAAAAGAAAGAGAAAAATAAAAGGAAAGGGATAAATTACCCGATGTGATATAGAATATTAAGTTTGGTTCTATAATTCTCTAAGCATATTAGCAAGAATTTAATCAGAGACACTTAGGAAATACATGAAAAATTCAAGGCTGATTTTTGATCTCAGAAAAACTCAATATATATGTGATAATACCCTGTGTCTGAAAAAAAATTGTTAATGATCTATGTAAATTCTACATACTGATAAAAATAGTGACTTTTTAATATTGAGAAGACACAGATAAACTATGCATGTACTTATATAGAGATGCAGTAATATCATTTGATTCTGTATTCATTGGGTATTATTTCAAAATGGATATCCAAGATTACAAAGTTTCAAGGAGCATAGCTGTGTTATTGATACATGCAAAAATAAACTTACAGAATAAAAACAAAAGATTGAAGAGTACTGTTTCTGGGAGTGGCTGTGGCTTGGAAGTGTCTTAGAAGGAATGGTGTTTGGTCACAAGTGTTTAGAAAGAGTTGAATTTTCAGAATTCATGAACAGACTGCTTAGATTACTTTTAATCATGTAGAAGTAATATACATTCATTAAAGAACAGCTGGAAAATGCAGAAGTTGATATAGGAGTTAATGAAAAATAAAAAATAGCACTGCTGGTGGATATTTTAAGACTTATTTATGTCCACATCTATAATGTGTATACATATTTCTAAATTTTGTTTATAATATCTCTAATTATCATTTAATAAAATCATTTTTTTAGATATCACAAGTATTGTACACAAATAGGTTCACTTCTTTTGGGTTTAGGCTATTTATACTTCTCATTGTCATTGGTAAGGCAGAAATCATTACCTCTTTACAAAAATAGCCACTTGAAAATATTTAATTAAAATTTCCACATATAATTTATTTTATCTTTTTAAATTAAATATCTCATTTTTATTTAATTAAATATCTGATATTTATTTTCCTTTTTATTACAAGGTGAGGCAATTTTTCCGACTTGAGATGTTCACACTTTTCTAATTTAAAATTTTTCCCTTATAAATGTTTAAATATTTGAGTATGTAAATGGTTATAATACCTGGATATATGTACTTTGTTACACTCTGATATCTTTTTTCAAAATTTTCTTCTTAAAACTCTTTTATCATTTATCTATCTACCTGCCTATCTATCCTTTATCTAATTTTTCTTTGTTTATTTATTCATTTTATGTTGGCTAATAATCCAAGGGGTCCTCCAAAAAATGTTGAAATAGTTACAATTAGCATACATGAACTTTCTTGACTTCATATAAAAATTTATATTTTACCATTAAGTACAATGTTACAGAACTTTATAGATAAAATAGATCTGATTATTGAGATTTTAATCTCTCTTTTGCTGTAAATATTTATTAAAGATGATAATATTTTAATTGTATTTTCAGCAGCACATTAGATAATCTGGATCTTTTATTTTGTCTTTATAGTTAATGTGGAAAATTATACTGTTTCTCAATTGTTAAGTCAAACTTGCATTCTGAAATAAACTCAACTTGGTCATAGTATGTTATCTATTTTGTAAGTCATTAGATGGATGTGCTAATATTGTGGTTATATTAAATTTTCTTTCCCTAATGTCTTTACCAGGTATTCGTATCAAGATCATCATGCTTTTATAAATGAGTTTCCAAGTGTTTCTTCTTTGTCTATTCTCTAGAAGAATTTATCTTATATTGGTGTAATTTCTTCATTACATATTTAAGAGTCAATTGGGTCTGCAAATTACAGAAGTGAAAAATTATACTTTTATCATTAATTTTCTTTAATATTCTTTTATAGGAAAATGTACATATCTTATTTTGTTAGAATTCTTAGTTGTTTTACCCAGAATTTTTAAAATGCTATCTAAATTTTCAAATTCATCAAATATTCATAATTTTTTATTACTTATTCAATGTCTAGGATTTGTATTTGTTTCTCTATTTTTTTAAATATTTATTTTTTAGTTTTAAGTGGACACAATATCTTTATTTATTTATTTTTTTTATGTGGCGTTGAGGATCAAACCCAGCGCCCTGCGGCCCTGCGCATGCTAGGCGAGGGCATTACCGCTTGAGCCACACCCCCAGCCCTCCCTCATATTTCTTTATCTCTTTTTCTTTGAGAAGGATTTGCTCAGGTTTATTAGCCTTAAGAAGTATTTCTATTGATTTTATCTGTTATATCTTTCATAATTCCTTAATAGAATATACTTGTTATTTCCATAATCTTGTTTTTGTTTAGAATGTTATTCCATTTCTAAACTTTGGGAAGATACTTAATTTTATTTTGAATACAATTTTAAATTTATTTGTTAATTTCTTAAAACATTTTCTAAAGTTTTTGAGACTATGAATTTTTAAAGCAGTGTCATTCTTTTACCTGATAAATGTTTATACACCATGATGTTTCCATATTTAGTTCAAAATATCTTGAGTTCCATTTTAATTTCTCTTTGATGTATGAATTATTTAGTTTATTTCCTTAACATCTAGGTATTTAGGACATTTTTCATTTTTTTTACTTGTTAACTTCTAGTTTAAATTTAATGCAAGCAGTAAATATTAATAAAGTCATATTTGATTTTGAGGATTTTAGTCTTTAAAATGTTGTGCTTGCATTCTGCAAATAAAATATTTGGCAAATATTTGTCTTATATTTCATAAGATATATATTTGCCTTTTAATTTGATAGTTTCCCCACACACCAACTTTTTAAATTGAGGTACTGAAATCATTAATATTTTTTAACTATTTGCTGACAGAAATATATTGTTGTACGGCTATATTTAATTATAAATTAGCCTATTTTCTCTTTTAGGAATTAACTTTATAAACTGAGGCTATACTATAAAAATTCTAAGATTTTTCAAAAATTTTTATACTTTTTTTGGTGGATTAGCAGCTTTTTCCCATAATGCATTTTCCTCTTAATTGGTAGTAATGCTTTTATCTTTAAAGTCAACCTAACGTTTTGTCAAATGTGTTTATGTTATATTCCTTTACTTGGTATGTAATTGTATGAACATTTCTTATCATTTTCTTTTTCAATATTTTTTGTCTTTCATTTTACAATGGTAATAAAATAATTATAAAAAACATAGTAGCATTTGATCTTTATATTTAGTAAGTTTTTTTTCTTAAATTGCCTTATTCTATTTTATTTTCCTTGAAATTTATCATCTTCCTATAATTTTTTTTTATTTGTTGCAACTCTTCTGAATTTTATTTTTATTTCTTTCTGACTTTCTTTAATTTTAGCATTTTGAGTTTTATCATTCTCTTTCTGTTGCCATGACATTTGTCAGTTTTTTTTTATCATATTTTACTATTATTCTAGATATTATGTTTCTTTAGGCTTTTAACATTTAATGCAATTCTGTTTGTATTATATTTTAGAAATTTCCTGAACTTTTATACTCTAAATTAATTTATCCATGCCTTTAAATTATCTTCCAATTTTATATTTACTTTAATTCTCTCTGTGTTTTAATTATTTTTCTTTAGTATATTTAATAGTACTTGATATTTACCCATGTGGTTACACTTCCAGTTGATTTTCATTCTTTGTTGTATCTACAGAATTTTTTTAGATTCCTTTATCTCTGACTAAAATATCTTTTAGCTTTTCTCTTGATCTGAGCTTTCTCTCTCTCTCTTTCTCTCTCTCATCTCAATATATCTTTTGTTTCCCTATTACTATTAAATACATTTTCACTTGAAATGCCATTTTGTGGTGCTTATCTTTAAATACATTGAATATATTATTTTCCATCAACTCTGGCTTCTATTATTGTTATTAAAAGCAAATTGTCAATGTTACTTTTGCCACTTTGAATATAATACATCCTTTTTGCTGGATTATCTTAAGAATTTTGACTTGAGGAATGGTAGTTTGTCAAGTTGTTTGCAGACTACAGAACTTTCTAAATTTGTTTTGATATCTTTCATTGCCACAATAATGTACAGCCATTGGGATGCAAGCACCACAGAACAGTGATCACTAGAAGGAATAAACATATGAGGAATGTTCTATTACTGTCCAAGTTTACAGCCTGAAAGATATTGCAAGCCAAAGTGAGTGCAAAGAATACCAAAATGATCTTCTTTATTACTCTGATGCTACTGAGATCAGGGAAGGATTTACAAAAACTAGGTGGAAAATCCTCTCATCCCAGGCCAGAAATATTTTTATGTTCTTATAATTGAGAGCATAAAAACATTCTAAAATGCAGAGTGCCTAGTGAAGATCATATTAAAAGTTTTTACAAATCATATTAATAAGGTTTAAAATTGAACAGTTTTTCAAGATAGAGGAAAAGAGCAGGTCGCTTTCCTGGCTGCTCTGTAGCATGAAACTAAGAAAGTGGAAAGGAAGCTTCTCAGCAAGTGAGGTACTAAAAACCTTCATGGACAGTATATGTCCACAGGGTAGAAACTCTATGGCCTCAGATCCATAATGATTGATAGGTAGACCAAAAAAAAAAAAATGAAAAAGCAAGGGAACAAATGTCTTTCAAACAAATCAAGATACTCTGATAAGATAATTTATTAACACCACAGTGAAAGAAATATCAGAAAAAGAGTTTAGAATGTACATTGTTAAACTGATCTGCAAAGTAAAAGATAGTAGAAGTAGTGAAATCAGAGTGAAAATTCAGGCAGCAAAAGATCACTTTAATAAGAGTTAGAGGTTCTGAAAAATAAACAAGCAGACATTCTCAAAATGAAGGAATCAATAAACCAAATTAAAAATTTAATTGAAAGCATCACCAATGGACTAGATCACTTGGAATAGATGGTTTTAGGCAATGAAGACAAGATACATAATGTTGAAAACAAAGTTGACCTTGGAGAAAAGATGTTAAAAGCCATGAACAGAACTTACAAGAAATATGAGATAACCTGAAAAGACCAAGTTTAATATTTATTGGGATAGATGAAGGCTTGGATATACAAACCAAACCAATGCACAATCTTTTCAATGAAACAATACCACAACATTTTCATGCCAAAAGAATAAAATGAAAAATCAAATACAGGAGGATTACATGACCCCCAAATTTACAAAATTACAACAAACCCACACCAAGGCACATAATTATGAAAATGGCTAGCATACAGAATAATGATAGAATTTTAAAGCCTTCCATTGAAAACCAACACATAATATTTAAGGGAAAACCCATATGGATGTCAGCTGATTTCTTAACCAATATCCTAAAAGCTAGGAGGTCTTGGAATAATATATACCAAGCTCTGAAAGAAAATAGATGCCATCCAAGAATAGTACAGCTAGCAAAATTAAGTTTCAGAACTGAAATGAAATAAAATCCTCTCATGATAAAGAAAAGTTAAAAGAATTTAGAACTAGTAATCTTGTACTATAAAACATATTCAATATTTTATGAAGAATAAATAAAAAATAAAAGTGAAAACCAGCAAAGGGAGGAACTACACTAAAGAAATAGTCAATCAAAGGAGAAACTAATTCAAATTACAAACCAAAAATAAACCAAAATGACAGAGAATAAAATTCATATCTTAATGATAACTTTGAATGTAAAAGGTCTAAAATCATCAATTAAAAGACAGACTGACAGGTTGGAGAAAGAAAGAGATACAAATAAAAAAAGAAGAACTCAAACTATCACTATGTGCTGATGATATGATTCTATAATTACAGGATCCAAAAGACTCCACAGGATCTAAAACTTTTAGAACTCATAAATGAATTAAGGAAAGTAGCAGGATATAAAATTAAAACCAACAAAGCAATTGTGCTCCTATACATCAGTGATAAATCAACTGAAAAAGAAATTAGGAAAACTATCCCATTCACAATTTCCTCAAAGAAAAGAAAATATTTGGGTATAAGTCTAAAAGAGGTAAAAGACTTCTATAATATAAGCTACACATAGTGAAGAAAGAAACTGAAGAAGATCTCAGACGATGGCAAGATATCCCATGTCCTTGACTAGGCAGAATTAATATTACCAAAGTGGCTATACTACCAAATGCACTATACAGATTTAATGCAATTCCTAGAAATATTCTGATGACATTCTTCATAGAAATAGACAAAGCAGTCCTGAAATTCATTTGGAAAACTAAGAGACTCATAGTAGCCAAAGAAATCCTTTAAAGAAAGTGAAACAGGAGGCAATAGAATACCAGACCTTAAATTATATTATAATACAAAAATGGCATGGTATTGGCACCAAAACAGACATGAAGATCAGTGGTACAGAATAGATGACACAGAGACAAACCCACATAAATACAGTTATTGTATTCTAGAAAAAGGTGCCTAAAATATACATTGGTGAAAAGATAGCCTCTTTAGTGGTGCTGGGAAAACTAGAAATCCATATGTAGTCGATTGAAATTGAAACCTTATGTCTCACCATGCAAAAACTCAACTCTAAGTGGATCATGACTGAGGCATTAGACCAGAGACCCTACACCTAATAAGAAAAAGAAAGTAGGTCCAAATCTCCATCATATCAGATTAGGAACTAAATTTCTCAATGAGACTCCTAAAGTACAAGGAGTAAAATCAAGAATTAATAATGAGATTGTATCAAACTAAAAAGTTTCTTCTCAGCAAAGGACACAATATAACATGAAGAGAGAGCATACAGAATAGAAGAAAAATCTTTGTCACCTGAATCTCAGATACAGCATTAATCTCCAAGATATATAAAGATCTCAAATAACTTAACACCAAATAATAATAATAATAATAACAACAACAACAACAACAACAACCACCCAATCAATAAATGGGCAAAGAAACTGAACAGATATTTCACAGAAGAAGAAATAAGGATGGTCAACAAATATACAAAAAAAAATGTTCACATCACTAGCAATTAGAGAAATGCAAATTAAAGCTACACTGATATTTTATCTCACTACATCAAGAATACAAGTAACAATAAATGTTGGTGAGGATGTAGGGAAAAAGGTACACTCATACATTGCTGGTGGGACTACAAATTGGTGGAACCACTCAGTATGCAGATTCCTCAGAAAACTTTAAGTGGAACCGCCATTCGAGCCGGTTATCCCACTCCTAAGCATATACCCAAAGAACTTAAAATCAGAATACTATAGGAACACAGTCACATCAATGTTCATAGCAGCTCAATTCATAATAGCTAAGCTATGGAACAAACCTAGGTGCCCTTCAATAGATGAATGAATAAAGAAAACGTGGTACTCATACACAATGAAGTATTACTCAGCCATAAAGCAGAATAAAATTAGGTCATTTATTGGTAAATGGATGGAGCTGGAGGTTATCATGCTAGCTGAAATAAGCCAGTCCCAAGAAAGCAAATGCTGAATGTTCTCTCTGATATGCAGATACTGACTCACAATAGGTGAAGTGAGAGGAGGGAGGAGTGGAAGTTTACTAGATTGGACAGGAAGGAATGAGGAGAGTGAAGGGAGATGAAAATGGGAAAGACAGTAGAATGAATCAGACATAACTTTTTTAAGTTCATATAGGAATACACAACAAGTGTAACTCCACATCATGTACAAGCACAAGTTATCCAAGTATGTATGATATGTCAAAATCTATTTTCATGTATAACTAAAAAGAACAAATTTTTAAAAAAATAGAAAAAAAGGAAAATCCATACAGCAACACAAAAAGTTTAAAGCTACATCCCAAAAGAAAAAACAAACTGTTCAACAATTCAGCTGTCTGATAATAAACATTAAAGTATTTAAATAAATTTTGGATTTAATGAAATTTAGTATTCAGAAAGATAATAATGACAGTTCCTAGAATCTAACCAAAGTTTATTAAAAAAAAAACAGGAAAATATAAAATGTAATATAGGAAAAATAATCATTATTAGAAATAGACCCAAAAGTATCAAAAATAAAAGAATTACAAGATATGTTAAAACAATGATTATAAACATAACCACAAATTTTCCATGTAATGTGGTAAACATATATATTTACAGTTATTCCCTATGTTTTAAAAGATGGAAGAAACCATGAGTATCATGATTAAGTTAATGTAACTTACGATGTAATAAGATAGAATCCATATGATGAGGACACACACACAAAAATCCCCTGGTCTTGGAATACTAGGAGCTCTAGTATCATCTACTCAAGTTTATACTCATGTATAATGTCTGTTGTCAACATTTTTTTCTGAATTCAACTACTTATTTAACAGTTGTTAAATGCTATTATGAAGACTTTCCTTCATACATTAACAAACTTATTGTAGTGTTAAACTATCAAATATGAAAATACAGTATGAGCGAACCATGTTGTATGCATGCACAACATATTCTTGCAGCATGTAAGAGGTTCATTTTGGGTAATAGAAATCTTCCTAGAAGGTAATGTACTGTAACAGAATACTGTGGGATGCCATTCATGAATCGTTTGAACTTATTTGAGCATCTTCTCTTCACATTGAGCCAGGGAGATTTAAATTTAGCAAACTATTTTATGACTCTTCCCACTCAATGGATTGCTCAATGCACATGACCTCTGTCCTTGCCCTGCTAGAGAGGCCGCTTTCATAGCTCCAAAGTTGGGCATAATGCATGGGAAACTGCACAGCCCACCTTCAACCTTATTTGGCAAAGAACATTTTATGGAAAACTTTTGATGCTTCTTTCTGCCATATAAATAAAGCAAACACAGGCTCTCTCACTCTTTCCAATGTGGAAGCTTTATCCTTAAAATCAAAGAGCCATCCCGACCCCACTCCTTTTCAAAAATTACTTCCCGTGTCCTATGGTTTCTATGCCTTTTTCTTTTTCTTAGCATTTATTTCACAGGCAGCCCTCTTCACACAGAAGAAACCCAAATTCCACTACTGGGTGCAGGACATGGGCAAGAGAATACTGAAGACAAAATTAGAATTTTTAGGTAACATTGTGGAAAGTGTGATTATAGATAGATCAAGAAAGATAATAGTATTTTGGAAACTGTTAGCATTTTAGCATGACTGAACATCATGTAGGTCTTACAGGGCTCTGATGAGAGATGTTATTAGAATAAGGTTATTAGAAAAGAAGGTTATCTTTTATGCTATTCCAAGAAGCTTAAATTTTACTGTGAAGTAATGGGAATAAAAGAAAAGTTATTTTGTAGTGTTTTTTTAACTGAAGTACATGACATGGTAAAATATGCATTTTTAAAAACATAGTTCTGGAATTAATGTGAAGAATGTATATTCTATCAGTGAGCAAGAAAGAAGGGACAGGTAGTCTGAAAACTATTGTTACATAAGACTTAAATATTTGTTAAAATGCCTAAAGTGTCCTCTGATTCAATTTCCAGAAATATATCTACTTTATTCCTTTTACTGGGTATTTATGGGAGTTTTCCATAGAACAGATATTTTAGGGACTTAACTCAGGTTATATCCTGCTTCTATTCCTGCCAATTAATATATCTTTGCCAGCCACAGGTTGAGATGACTTTTCATGGTATGAGAGAATATATATTCTCTTATGTTCTTATAATTGCTTAATCAACAGCATTCAATAACAAAAGAAGTTTGGCTGCATTTGCTATTTTTAATAAACTTTTATTGTTTGCAAATATCAGTTTTTTCCCAGCATTCTCACATGAGTAACATAGTCAGGACAAATAGCCTTTGTATTAATCCTTTTTTGTTATTGTTTTTGTTGTTAACTGGGATTGAACCCAGGGTCACTTAATTATTGAGCCAAATCCCCAGCCCTTCTTCTTTCTTTCTTTTTTTTTTTTAATTTTGAAATAGGGTGTCTATAAGTTGCTTAGGGCCTTCCTAAATTCTGAGACTGGCTTTGAACCTGTGATGTTCCTCCCTCAGCCTCCCTAGTAGCTACATTATAGCATATGTAAACCCCAGGCATATTAATTCTTAACACACCTACACTATAGCATCATTATTACTCTTTCTATACAATTTATCCATTTCTTCCATTTTTTTTCTTAACTTTATAAATATATTAAAGAATTTCCACTTAAAATTATACATCTATTGTTTATTTATGTGATTTTTTTTTGTTACCACCCAATAGACAAATTGCCTTTGATTACATAAAGAAAATAAATTATCACTATCTTCTCTCTCTAACCCATTTACCTTGTGATTTCTGCCATGGCCATTGAATTAAAACTGCTTTGCTTATGATAAAAATAATTTATATGTAAATTTCATTATGCAATTTTTAACTTTTGTTCAATTCAATTTTTAGACACTGTTTTAATCAGCTTTTTCACTGATGTGACCAAAAGTCCTAACAAGAACAATTTTAAAGGAGGAGAAGTTTCATTTGGGGGCTTATAGTTTCAGAGGTCTTATTCCATAGATAGCTAGTTCCAACCCTCAGGTTGAAGGTGAGGCAGAATATCATGGCAAAAGAGTATAGAGGAGGGAAGCAGCTCACATGATGATCAGAAAGCAGAGAGAGAGACTCCACTCACCAGATACAGAATATATACCCCAAAGGCACACCCCCAAAGAACCACCTTCTATAGCCACACTCTATCTGCCTTCACTCACCACTCAGGAAGTCCTTAGAAGGGGATTAATTCACTGATTGAGTTAAAGCTCCCTTAATCCAATCTTGCATTGTTTCACACATGAGCTTTTGGGGGACAACCATAACAATCACTTAACATCTTTAAATACATAGTTTTTAAAAATATATCACTTGTGGCTATTTTTTACCTCTTTACTGGTTTTGCTGCTTTTTGATTACTAGTTTGTCTTTCCTAAGCTATTCAGAAATGTTACTGTCTCCAAGGGATATTCATAAGCTTTTTTATTCACACAAATCTTCCACTTCTTAGTTACAAATTAGTAAAATAGCTTAATTCCTTGAGCTTTATGTCCAAAAAACACATACATTAAAGTATCTCAGAGAAAAAATTATATTCTAAGCAGTTTGGTAAAGTTAGAGTATTTGAGGTAAGAAGCAATAGATATGACTGAACAAAACATAGAAGCCAGATTATACCCATTCTGGGCTACAAATTATGAGCTACTAAGTTGATAGAGAAAAATTATAATAGGAAAATTTAGAAAAAAAATAGAACAAGAATAACTAAGCAGAAAACATAGTATTATATACTATGCTATTTGGGTGCAGGGTACAGATTGTAGGAACAATAATTTCTTCTTACGCATAGCATATCAAATTACAGGCATTGAGACCACAGGCTGGTCAACCATCACACAGGGTAGGATAGTCATTGAATATCCAGTCATTACTGTATTATTGGTCAAGTACATGCTCTTATACAGGCCACTGGGTCTATTTAGATTTATATTCCTTATATTCATCTGTCAGCTAACTTCTATTGTACTTCCATAATCATATCTACATCCTGCAGCTCACACTCGAAGTACTTTGAGAATTTCATCCAGTTTTTTTGCTTTTATTGGAAATCTCATCTTCCCTGTGGGTCTTGAATAAAGTTCATTAATTTAGAGCAGGAATAGGATAGGAAGGGAATGGTTATAAAACAGTATGTACATATTTTTCAGGTATGTGAAGTTTTGTAGGGCATAGCTAAGTCAGTGTTATAGAAAGCAAAGCTAAGCTAGGAAAGAGCACTTTGTAGAAACCAAGACCAAACTAAGATAATTGACTCTATCTTCAGAATACAGAAATGTCAGCTCCATCAGCCATATTGCATTACTGAATTTGTCTCAGTCAGAGTTCCCATATGTTAGATGACTGGGATCCAGCACATTCACTTTTTTTATCTATTAACATTGTTTAAAAGTTTTTCTAATTAGTTATACATGACAACAGAATTCATTTCATTTCATTGTACACAAATGGAGTACAACTTTTCATTTCACTGGTTGTACACAATGTGAGTTGCATCATTTGTGCAATATAGGGTACAATGAACCTAGGATAATGATGTCCATCTCAATCCACCATCTTAATTATCCCATGCCCCTCCAATCCTCCCCTCCCATTTGCCCAATCCAAGTTTCTCCATTCTTCCCATGTCCCTCCCCCCAATAGGGATCAGCATCCACTTATCAGAGACAATATTCAGCCTTTGTTTTTATGTGACTGGTTTACTTCAATTAGTATGATATTTTCCAACTCCCTTTACCTGCAAATGCCATAATTTTATTCTCTTTTAATGCTCAGTAATATTTCATTGTGTATATACACCACATTTTCTTTATACATTCATCTGTCGAAGGGCATCTGGTTTGGTTCCACAGTTCAGTTATTGTGAATTGAGCTGCAATAAATATTGATGTGGCTGCATCACTATAGTATATCCAATCAATAAATGGACTAAGGAACTGAACAGACACTTCTTGGAAGAAGATATACAATTGGTCACAGAATACATGAAAAAACATTCATCATCTCTTGTAATTAGGGAAATGCAAGTCAAAACCATAGTTTTTAAGTCCTTTGGGTATAGACTAAGGAATGAGAGCTGGGTCTATTCCAAGTTTTCTAAGGAATCTCCATACTCCCTTCCAGAGTTGTTGCCCCAGTTTGCAGTGCCACCAGCAATGTATTAGTGTGCCTTTACCTCCCGCATCCTGGCCAACAATTATCATTGCTTGTATTCATGATAATTGCCATTCTGACTGGAGTGAGATGAAATCTTAGTGTAGTTTTAATTTGAATTTATCTAGTTACTAGAGATAATGAACACTTTTTTCATATATTTGGTGATCTATTGTATATCTTCTTTTAATAAGTGTCCGTTCAGTTCTTTAGTCTCTTTATTGATTGAGGTTTTTTGTTTTAAGTTTCTTGAGTTCTTTATATACCCTGTAAATTAGTGCTCTATCTGATGTGTGTGTAGTAAAGATGTTATCCCACTCTGTGGGCTCTCTATTCACCTCATAGATTGTTTCTTTTACTGAGAAGAAGCTTTTTATTTTGAATGCATTCCATTTATTGATTCTTGATTTTATTTCTTTTGCTTTGAGGTTCTGGTTAAGAAAGTCAGGACCTAAGCTGACCTGATGAACATTTAGGCCTACTTCTACTTCTATTAGGCACAGGGTCTTATCTACTTCCTAGGCCCTTGATTCACTTTGAGTTGAGTTTTGTGCATGGTGAGAGATAGTGATTTAATTTCACTTTGCTGCATATGGACTTCCAGTTTTCCCAGCACCATTTGTTGAATGGGCTATTTTTTCTCCAATGTATGTGTTTGGCACCTTTGTCTAATATGAGATAACTGTATGTATGTGGGATTGTCTCTGTATCTTCTATTCTATACCATTGATCTACAATCTATTTTGGTGCCAATACCATGCCATTTTTATTACTATAGTTTTGTAGTATAGTTTATGTCTGGTACTGTGATGCCTTTAGCTTAACTTTTCTTGCTAAGGATTGCTTTTATTATTCTGGGTCTCTTATTTTTCCAAATGAATTTTATTATTGCTTTTTCTATTTCTATTAGGAATGTTGTTAAGATTTTAATTGGAATTGCATTAAATCTGTATAATACTTTTGGTAGTATGTCCATTCTAACAATATCAATTCTTCCTATCCAAGAACATGAAATGGTTTTTTCATCTTCTAAGAACTTCTTCAATTTTTTTCTTTACTGTTCTGTAGTTTTCATTGTATAGGTTTTTGTTTTTCCACCTCTTTTGATAGACGATTCCCTAGGTTTCTTGTTGTTGTTTTGTTTTGTTTTGTTTTGTTTGTTTGTTTGTTTGAGGCTATTGTGAAGGAATAGTTTTCCTAATTTATCTCTCAGAAGTTTTAGCACTGAGGTATAGAAATACATTTACTTATTAGTATTGATTTTTATACCATGCTACATTACTGAATTCATTTATGAATTCTAGAAATTTTCTGGTGGGGTTTTTTGGATCCCCTAAGTATGCAATCATGTTGACAGCAAATAGTGATAATTTGAGTTTTTCTTTTCCTATTCATTTCCTTTTAATTTCTTTCATCTGTCTAATTACTCTGGCTAGAGTTTCATGGAATATGTTGATTAGGAGTGGTAAAAGAGGGCATCCCTGTTTTGTTGCAGTTCCTAAAGGGAATGCATCCAATGTGTCTCCATTTAGAATTATGTTGTCCTTGGATTTAGCATTTCATAATGTTGAGGTATGTTCTGACTATCCCTAGTTTTCCTAGTGTTTTGAACATAAAAGGGGTGTGATATTTTGTCAAGTGCTTTTCCTATATCTATTGAAATGATCATATGATTTTTAAGCCTATTGGTGTAATGAATTATGTTTATTGATTTCCATATTTTGAACCTGGGATAAACCCTACTTGATCATGTTGCACTATCTTTTTAATATGTTTTTGCATGCAATTAGACAGAATTTTATTGAAAACTTTTGTATATGTGTTCATCAGGGATATTGGTCTGAAGTTTTCTTTCCTTAGTGTGTCTTTGTCTGGCTTCGGTATCAGGGTGATACTAGCCTCATAGAATGAGTTTGGAATGGTTCTCTCCTTTTATATTTCATGGAATAATTTGAGGAATATTGGTATTAATTCTTCTTTGAATGTCTTATAGAACTCTGCTAAGAATCCCTCTGGTCCTGGGTTTTTCTTGGTTGGCAGGCTTTTGATGGTGTCTTCTATTTCATTGCTTTAAATTGCTCTGTTTAAATTGTTTATGTCCTCCCGGTTCAGTTTGAGCAGATCATACATCTGTAGAAATTTGTCGGGATCATCAAGACTTACTATTTTATTGGAGTATAAATTTTCAAAATAATTTCTTATTATCTTCTGTATTTCAATGGTATCTGTCATGATATTTCCTTTTCATCATGAATTTAATAATTTGAGTTTTCTCTCCTTTTCATTAGGGTGGCTAAGAGTTTATCAATTTTATTTAGTTTTTTTTTTAAAAAAACAGCTTTTTGTTTTGTCAATATTTTGATTTTTTTTTGTTGTTGTTGTTGTTTGTTTGTTTCCATTTCACTAATTCCAGCACTGATTTTAATTATTTCTTGTTTTCTCCCACTTTTGGTGTTGATTTGTTCTTCTTTTCTAGTGCTTTGAGATGTAATGACAGGTCTTTTATTGGTTGAATTTTTATTCTTTTAAAGAATGGGCTCAATGCAATTAACTTTCCTTTTAGCACTGCTTTCATAGTGTCCCAGAGATCTTGATATGTTGTATCCGAGTTCTCATTTTCCTCTAAGAATTTTTTTTTTATCTTCTCTCTGATGTCTTCGGTTATCCATGCTTCATTCAATAGTGTATTATTTAGTCTCCAAGTGTTGGAGAAGCTTCTATTTTTTTTTACTTTATCATTGATTTCTACTTTCATTCCCTTATGGTTTGATAGAATGAAGGTAGTACTCTATTTTTTGTAGCTGCAAAAGGTGATTTGTGGCATAACATATGGAATATTTTAGATAAGGATCCATGTGCTGCTGAGAAAAAATGTGTATTTTCTTGTTGATTGATGGAATATTCTATATATGTCTGTTAAGTCTAAATTATTGATCATATTTGCCTTGGTGTGAATTGGTTGTAATTTTGTATATTTGGTGTCTTGTAAGTCTCTTTCTTGTATTTGACGTTCTAATCCAGTCTTCAGGTTTTGGAAATTTCTGATATCATTTCTTTAAAAAGATTGTGCATTCCTTTGGTTAGAATCTCTGTTCCTTCCTCTATCCCAATAAGTCTGAAATTTGATCTTCCCATGCTATCCCATAATTTTTTGAGGTTCTGTTCATGGTTTCTTACCATCTTTTCTGTGTGGTCAACTTTATTTTCAAGATTATATATTTGTGTCTTCATTGTCTGAGGTTCTGTCTTCCAAGTGATCTAGTCTGGTAGTGATGCTTTCTATTGATTTTTTAATTTGGTTTACTGTTTCCTTCATTTCAAGGGTTTCTGGGGTTTTTATTTTTATTTTTCAGAATCTCTATCTCTTTCTTGAGGTAATGTTTTGCTACCTGTATTTGTTCTCTTATCTCTTTGTTGGAGTGATTAATTGTTGTCTGTATTTGCTGTCTATGCCATTCTTTGATTTGCAGATCATTTTAATTATGTATGTTGTGAACTCCTTCTCTGACATTTCTTCTACTGTGCTGAAAAGGATTCTATTATAGTAACATCTTGGTTTGTTTGAGGCCCTTTCTTCCCTTGTCTTTTCATGTGTTTAGTGTGTCTTCACCTCTAGCGGTGTGGATTCAATATGTTACAGTTTTTAACCTATAATCTAATAGTCTCCTTGCAGGTTTCTGATGTCTCACCTTGGTGTTGGGCTTTCAGAGACTCCCTTCTGGAGTCTCAAGAGGGAAGCTGCCTCAACTAAAAACCCTGGTGGCAGTGGCCGAAGTAACCCCAAATGGCAATGGAGGTGTTCCAAATAAAGGCGACCACTTTCAGAGATGGGGTTGAAAGGGTTGGCTGTGAGATGGCCTTGGGCAACCTGGTCAGAGATGCAGTGCTGTAGCGTGTGGTACTGTGGCAGGAGCCACCTCTAGGCCCTGTCCTTTGTCCCAAGGGGGAGGTTACTACATTGGGGAGGGCTATGGTGATGGCTGCAGTGTTCCAAGATGTTGTTCCAAGTGTTCGGATGTGGCAGGGGCTTGCATTGGTAAATGGGGAGCCTCAACAGAAGCTCTGTGCATGTTGGTGGGGCTGTCCTGTTTCCACCTGGGTTTAAGGGGGGCGGGGCTTTGCAGGCCTGTCTTGCAACTGCCTGGGTTCATGCACAGGCACAAGTCAGCAGGGCTCTTCTGCACATTCACTTTTGAGTTTGGAAAGATGAAAAGTATTCTCCTTATGACATGATGACTTTAATTATCACTGCATTATTACTATAACTTTGTCATAATGGCATAATCAGTGCTAGTTTCATCACTAGTGTTTAAGCAGAACTTTATTTATTTTCCTCTATATTTATATCTGCTGCCTTACTCTGTGACATGTTAAGCAGTACTTAGTGGGTTATTAAGTAAAAGAATAATTAAATAACTGAATATTTTACCAGTGCTTTAACTCAGGAAACTACATCCATGATATAGGTATTATTTTGTAAATAATCCTTAAATAAAATGCAAATGAAAATTATAAAGATCTTCATGACAAAAAGGATCATAGTGGTCAGCATTCCAAATCTTTCTTTATTTCATTTTTTTTTACTAAGAAATATGAGTTTAGCATAAACACTAGCCATTCCAAAATCCCTTAGGGTCTTTTTTTTTTTTTTTTGACGTGTTTAAAATTTTCCTGACACCAGAAAAACAACAGTTGAATGATGACCAGATGGCAGGAGAGCTGTGGTAATTTGGCTGGAAGTAAGACGAGCATTGAAGCATAATGAGCAAATTAGAGATTTAAATATTTTCTACAAGCAGATCAACCTAATGGGGTGGACGAGATCACCCAATGACTTTTTATTCATTTTATTTATTTCCTTTTAAAAAGTTACTGATTCATTAGAATGATGATTTTGGGGGAGATGTGACTGGTAGAATAAACGGAAATATTTTTCAGGTATTATCTTCTTAGAACTACCTAGGGTGAATCCTTCCTAATCTTAGAGTATGAGGGCAGGAATGATATCATCGAGGTGCGTAGCTAAAACCTGGGAAGCAATCTTGTACTCTCTATTCAGGAGAGTAAAAGAGGATGAAAATCCCCCAATTGTTCCTTACCTTGTCATCTTTTTTAAGGATTATGGGATCAAGGGAGTTTTCATGTCTTGAGACATAATTCTGGTCTTAAAAAATTCTGAAAAGACTCTTTGATGTTAGAGATAATTGCCACAATCAGGTTTTATAAGAATTGATATAAAATCTGTCAGCACCTGAGGCTTTTCCTGGGTTTATGGCTTGGATTTGGGGTTTTCTCACTTTTAATGATATTGTGTTGTCTGAATGACTGACTTAATGGAGGAAGTGAATTGAAAGCAAGCCCCATCATTTTTCCTGTATGGTATGGAATTGAATAATATGTTGACTAGATTCAAAAACATTTTGAAAATATTGAATGTCTTTAGTTTGCCTCGCTGAGTTATTGAAATAGAATAATCTGACATGTATTTAACTGGCATCTTTTGCAGTCTCCTAACCTAGAAATGACTGATGAGAAATATATATTGCATAAATTAATCAATATTAAAGGCATAAAAATGAGTATTTTATGTAGGCTGTGATATTAATACAGATAGAAGAATGTATGTTTACAGCATATTTTCTACTCCATGTGAAATTCTAGAGATTATTTTTTAAATTAAATGAATAAACAAAGAATATTTTCTATTATGAAGTTATTGATTCATTGGTATGATGATTTGGGGGAGAAGTGACTGGTAGAATGGATGGAAATATTTTTCAGGTATCATCTTCTTAGAACTACCTAGGGTGAATCCTTCCTAATCTGAATGTATGAGGGCAGGAATGGTATTATTGAAATGCTTAGCTAAAACTTTTCAAAGCAATTAAAATTAAACTATTTGTTTAAATTTTATTTCTAAAAATATGTATCCTAGTTGAGAATCTTGAAAACTACAATGCAAATCTGCTTTATTATGTTCTACTACTTGTTGTTATCACCAAAATATAAAAAAAAATAATACAAGAGTAAATATGGCCATTACATATGGATATACATGAAATATAAAATTATTTCTGTAATACCAGTTTTTATGTGCATCTGCTCAAGTATTCTGTAAATATTTTGCAATTGATTTTTTATTAATTCAGTGCATAGACATATAATATGTTTATTTAAGAAGTAGAAAGGTGCCTTATTTAAACATAAAATCCTTCACCAAATTTAGTGAGCTATGTATTTGGTGAAAGAAAATGCAGCATTCAATTCACTTTTTTCTTATTTTCAGCATATTTTTTTTCCATTTGGAAAATTTTTCATGTTAATTATATATACCTAATGAAACACAATATATAGCTGTTAGAATACTTTACTTGAATCACTGAGAAAAGCTTGAGAATTCTGTCTGACTGTTCACTTAGCAATACCAATAAAGCACAGGAATTCCTTTATATAATTTACTTTAATGATGCAAAGAGAGAAGACCCTTATTTCTGGTGTAAGAAAACAGCAAGACCTGTAATTCATTTTGGTGTTTTAAGTGTGTAAATATCTAAAAACAAAGCCAAATATTGAAAAACTGTTTAAAAGATAAAAGTCAAAGTAGGCAATCAAGTTGGGGGGGGGGGCTGAGAAAGGAACCACTGTTATTTTGTCATTTGTAGAATCAGTGTTATCACTTGATTTTCCTGTTACATTAACCAACAAATTCCATGTTTGCTTAAGATTATAGTAGGATTTCTGCTCTTGCAACTAAACAAATCAGGACTAATACATTAGCTTAACACTGGAAATTGAAAAATAAAGAGTAATTAATTAAGGATGACCAAAAACTCTGTTTATTAAGAAAGACATGATGTAGGAATATCATGGTTTGGTGGGTATAAACATTTTATTATTAAAACCAGTAAACAGTGGAATTAAATGTTCCCAAACTACCTTGAAAAGACACATTCTTTCTGAGTTTGCCTTCAGAATGTGAAAATGGCTTTAATCTAAAGATCTTTTAATTCTGAAGATGAGACTAAAGAAGAGAAGCAGTTGCAATGAGTCTAAATTTCATCTTTCGATTCTAACTATATATGTTAAAAAAGAACAATATAGTATTCTAGAAATATTTGGAAGTTAATTTAGTTATAGAGGTTGAAAATATATTGTACTAGCACTGATGAATCTAGTCAATCTTTGAAGCACATTGAAGTATTGTAGTGTGAAGATTGAGCAGGATCTTACTGATGGAAATGGAAACTATCAGGCAACCACCAATATCTATTTTCACTGAATTGTGGGAGAAGTAGGAAACTTTTCTTCAACAAACATTTACTGAGTGCCTACTGTATACCAAGCATAAGTGAACAAGATAGAACTGTTCCCTTTACTCAAAGATTTTTACAGCATAATAAGGAGACCCATACAAATGGGAAAACTTAATATGGAATAATATAAACTATGCTAGGGGAAGAATGAGGCTTTAAAACATATGTAAATAACATTTCACCCTTATTTAAAGAGATTTATGGAAGTCTTTTTGGATAAATGGCTGTCAATATTGATTCCTGAAAGGCAAGTGGCAATTAATAATAATCATGAGAGTACTACAGACAATTAAAACAACTTTTACAATTGGCCAGAAGACAGCAGGGATGACACAGAGTGAGTAGTTCAGTCAAATATGCATAAAACAATTGGATAAAAATAAGAATAGAGAGGAATTCAGTAACCAGAACTAGGAGATAATTTGAACCATGCAGAGAGACTTCATTTCTGTCCTGAGGAAAAGGTACAGTTCATCATATGATAAAATTTCACATTTTAGAGATACCTGGCTGACGGTTGGTGAGTGAAACCAAGAAAGCAACACTAGAAACACCATGATAATACAATAACAGTGAAAATTCTGACTCTATAGTTAAAATCTGTTACCCACACAAAACTTGTACTTGGGTATTTATAACATTTTTATCTGTAATTGCCAAAATTTGGAGCAACCAAGATGTCTTTCAGTAGGTTAAGAGATAAATAGTAGGACACAGACAATAGAATATAAATCTGTGCTGAAAAAACAATGAACTATCATGGCATAAAAAGACCTGGAGGAATTTAAAATGTTATTTCTGAGTGAAAGCGGACAATCAGAATAAAACTTACTTACTATTAATCCCAACTATATGTAATTGTGGAAAAGCCAAAATTATGGAGACAGTAAAGAATCAGTAGCTTCCAGAACTTAGCAGGGAAAGATGGCTAAATAGGAAGAACACAGAAGATTTTTAGGGAAGTCAGGTTTTCCTGTTTGATACTGCAATGATAGATGCATGCTATTTACATTTGTCAAAACCTATGTACTGGGCAACATCAAGAATGAATGCTACTGTAAACTATGGCAATGATACGTCAATGTAGATTCATCAGTTGTAATAAATATACCACTTATTGGGGAATGACAATATGGGGAGACTGCCCATGTACAGAAGCAAGGGATAGATCTGAATTTTTTTGCTCTTTCTGTTCAATTTTGTTGTGATCCTAAAACTGCTCTAAAAATAATCTATTTATAAAATCATGTTATGTATACTAAGAAAATGATAGTTCCTATAATGAGGAAAATAGATTGTTTCAAAGAAACTTAGAGGAAATAGTTGAGCATTTATTTAATGAACTAAGTAAAGAAATAATAAATCAGAGTAAATGAACAAAGATACTTTGATTCTCTTAATTCACATGATTTGTATGAAAGGAATTTTCTTCTTGCGCTATTTCTTAAGGCAAGATGATGAGGTGAGCATTATAAGGGGGCTATTCCAGTCTTTTTGACTTGGGATAACACTTGTTTACAGTTTGTCTTCAATTACTAGCTCTCTGTCACTTAGAGGTCTTGGAGTAAATAAGAATTTGCCATCCAGGTTTTCTAATAAAGGAAATAACTGCCCCTAATGAAAAGCTCTATAGAAGGACATTTTCTCCCACTTGCAGAAGAGTTTTTCCGTCTCCTTTTCTGGGTATTCATTTTATTCCAATACATTTATTGAAGTGTACCAAGTATAGTTCTTGGAACTTAGATCTAAACTCTTTTGATTAAGAAGTGAATGCCATGACATATGTTTCCTAGAAGTGTTTAAATATCTCTTTTAATATAAATATTTTTTATGTAAATAGTTGACAACTCACTTAAACTACCCCAAAGTGAACTCTTAGGAGGAGTAAAAGTAGAGTCAAAAAATTGGACTAGGACAGATCCCTGAAAGATGTCAACATCCAAAAAAAAAAAAATGTAAATAAATAAATAAATAAATAAATATACAGGAACTTGAATGGTGGAAGAAAAATTCTTTGTCTAACACCAGGATTCAGGATATATTAGTATTACACCAGGTGGGGTGGGGAATAAAGAGAAGAAGGGTGGTATTTCAAGATAAATGAAGAGATTATTTCACAGAGAAAGAGATGGCACACTCACTGACCCTGTATTCTGGCTTCCTCCCTCATCATTCAATTGAAAATACTCTCACCAGGCTCCCTAAAGATTTCTTTTGCTATATCCAATATACACATTTCAGTTTTTTTTTGCCCTTAATTTCATCTTTAACCTTTAAAAATAGCAAGAGGTATGTTCCTTTCACAGGCCCATACTGTGAGAGAAGAGAGCGAAAGGATCCTTTCTTTCTGTCTCTGATGCTTGACCTAAGGACTTCCATCATCCCTAACACGTCTTTAATACCCTCTGCCTGATTCAGCTGGACCAGTTTCCAGCCAATTCAGAGTGAGCACCCTCGTAAGTTTTCAAACAGTTCTACTCATTGCATTACATTATAGGCTCTCAAAAAAAAAAAGGGAATGGACTTTAAATAAGAGAATTAAAATGAGAAATAGGTGAGAAAAATATTTAGAAAAAAAAATTAAAAAGGGAAAATTAAGAAAAAAAATTTAAAAAGACAGAAAATATTTAACAAGACGTAGTTAAACCTAGTTTTTTTTTTCTTCCCGCAAATCAAACCATCTATTTTGAAAATGGTTCACATGTAGTTCATAAAGTCTTTATATTACTTTATCTTAAATGGATGTATTTTAACTCCAACTAACTGTTTATTCAAAATAACAGGTTATAAATATGGTTTAAGAATTCTAAATGGGTATATTTAAAATTATTGCATATAAATTTCCTAACTAAAATTTTAAATATTTATACCCAGAAAACAGTAAGCCCTTGCTAGAATTTCAAATTAAAATGCAAAGGAGGCATTTAACTTTGATATGGCTATAAATTTAAGCAAACTAGGGAAAAGATTTCTTCTCAGCCAGTTGGTGCCAATATATGTCACCTCTGTCACCACCTATAATTTTTCCCTCTTGCCACACTGTTTGTGAGAGCTAGTTTGACAAGAAAGCATGTTTCAAATTGGGCAAGTAGTAAGTTTCTCTCTAACTTGGTCTTTAAAACTTCATGGTGATCCTGCTACCAAGGAATTAAAGAGTTTCTGAGAGGTCAAAAAACCTTAGTAGGTTTAGGTAATGTGATAAACTTGCCCCGAGGATGAAATTAACATTTGTGCTTGATTTTACCTTATGAGGCACATATAGTCTCACTCGAAAAAGGAAAGAAAGCCCTTGGGAGAATAGCTGGAATCAAAGATCAAAACTGAAAATCAGTAGAGAGAAAATTGTGAAAATTTTCACTGGTTAAATTATGATCATCTTTCCAAACACAAACTTTAAAAATGATATTATCACAGAAAGTGCCATATAACTTTCTGTATTCTTAACTCAAGATTATAATCAAAAACCGTGTTTAAAGCAAACATGAAGAATCTCTGAAGATAGAAGAAGATAGATGAGCTGGACACTTCTGAACAAGGGAATAGCATGTTATTGTCTGGGTGTCTCCCTTGTTGTGTCATATATCCTAGTTTTGGAGCAGAAGAAGTTATCTTACACACACACAAAATAATAACAACAAAAACTGATTTTTCTAACCAAAGAACAAGAAGCAGGAAAGCACGGCAAAAAAAGAAAAATTTCAGACAGCAACTTCTCTGCTCCAGCCAACCACAACAGAATATAAACGATAACCCCATCCACAACCATGCTGTCCAAGATCTTTTTCCTCAATTTGACCTTTCAAGGTACCCACAAGCTCCCACTGTGTTGCTGTCAGAGAACAAGTAGGGAGATCCTGGTTCTTCCATGAAAACAGGTAGGAATGAGGTTCCCCTACTTTTAGCTTTGATGGAGTCCTGAGTAGCCTAGTGCAGAGTCTAAACCATCACCCAGCTATAAAAATCCTTCCCCCAACACATTATCAGTAGAGTTCTTCTGAAAAGTTAGATCTCTTATGCCAGCTCTGCATGGAAAGGACTCTGCACCAAGATTATGCCAACAGAGATCTAGGGAACCTGGAAGGCTACCTCCACCTGGCAGTAATAAGATTATATACTCTAACATTTACCCTACTAGAGCAGAGAAAACCTGGTAAAACAGTATTTTATTTTTTAAAAAATCTAGTACCTAATAACATAATTTGAAAATGTCTGGAGTTTACTAGAGAATCACTTATTACGTCAAGAACCAGGAAGTCTTTCAACCAAATGAGGAAAACAATAATTAGATGTCAATATCAAGATGACAGCAATACATGAAAATAATTACCTAGCATGACCAGCTGGGGCTTATTCCATAATGAAAGCTGGTTCAATATCCAAATATTGATCAATATAATCAATATTAATAGGCTTTGAAGGCATCACAGTGTTATTCCCAGTACCCCAAAATTAATCTCAGTACCCATGAATGGATGCATGATTAATGAAAAAAATCATATATATACACAACAGAAAATTTTACAGTGTTCAAGAAAGAAATCCTGATGTTTTCAGCAATATCGATAGACCTAGAAGACTTTGTTATATGAAATAAGCCAGGCACACAAAAACATAAAATGCATGATGTCATTTATGTGTCCAATCCATAAAAGTTGAACTCATAAGGCTGTGGTTGTAGCACAGTGGTTGAGCACTTGCCTAGAATGTGTGAGGCATTGAGTTTAATTCTAGCACCTCATATAAATAAATAAATAAGTAAAAAAAAAACCCATTGACAACTAAAAAAAATATTTAAAAAAAAGTTGAACTCAGAGAAGCAGAGGATAGAATAGCATTTACTAGAGGCTGAAGCATGAGGAGATTGTGGAGGAGGTTGGTAAAGAATGTTGACTATAGTTAATCATAATATATTGCATACTTAAAACGTACTAAAAGTAGATTTTATGTACCATGGAAAAAGGATGTTTGTGAGATAGCACATATGTTGATTTACTTGATTTAGCCATTTTACAATGTGTGTGTGAGTGTATATAAACATTATGTTGTATAACATAAATATATATAATTTTGCTAATTAAAAATAAATAAATGCAAGCATAAATAAAATTTAAAACTTTTGCTCTGCAAAAGATCCTATTCAATAGTAAAATTAAACTATAGATTGCTATGGACCAGGTTATATGGGCAATGACCAAACAGACTCTGTATCATGTAAGAAATGCTTCTCTCAGGGGAAAGACCCACCTCTATACTCATTAATAGTTACCTAGCATAATAACAAAATAACAACAAAAACTTAGCAATTCTTATATAATGTAAAATTGTTCTCTTTGGTTTCCATTTTTCATGGGCAATGTCAGAGATTGATTGTCTAGACATTAGTAACCATTCTCTAACTTGCAATGAACTAGGGTCATTTTGACGCACTTCCCTTCTGTTTGCTTGCTGCTATGCCAACCTGGAATGTCCGGTGGGAAATACCAATGTACCCAATGCATTGTCTCGCTAACTGCCCAATTCAGCTTCTGCACCTGCTTGCTTGCTGTGTTTTTTGCCTTTAAATATACTAAAATGCTCAGGCTCAGGGCTGTTCCTTGCAGAGACAGTTATGGGTCCTGTGATGGGCAATTGCTGGCAGGCCAGCTAACTAAAGACTCTTCAATTTGGACAAAACTGGGACTTGGTATGTTTTCTGAGTGACCTGCCCCATAGCAAGACTAGGAAAAAATGTTTGAAAACCAAATATTTGACCAAATTAGTATCTGGAATATGTAAAGAGTTCTCATAACTCAATGATAAAAGAGCAAATAGGTTAATTAGAAAATGAGTAAAATAAACATTTCACAGTAAAAGATAGTAACAATGGGCTGGGTGTGGTGGTACATTCCTGGAATCCAAGCAGCTTAGAGCATAATGCAGGAGGATCGCAAGTTCAAAGCCAGCCTCAGTAATTTAGTGAGACCATATGCAACTGAGTGAGAACCTGTCTCAAAATAAAAATAGTTTTTAAAAAGGACTGGGATGTGACTCAATGGTAAAGTGCCCCTGGGTTTAATTCCTGGTACCCCCTACCCCAAAAAAAATGGTCACATAAAAAGATATTCAACACCATAGCTATTAAATAAATGTAAATTAAAGCTACACTGAAATATCACTGCCCATCCACTACTGTGACTCAATTTAAAATATAATAATTATATTAAATGCTGGTAATAGTGTGGATAAATGGAATTACTCATATTTCTGGTTGTAATATAAAATGGCACAGTCATTCTCAAAAACAATTTGACAGCTTTTTAATAAACTGAACATAAAAACATTTACCACATAATTCAGAAATTATACTTTAAGATATTTATCCTGAATAGATGAAAATATGTTTATACAAAAACCTGTACATTATATGATAGCTTTATTTGCAACAGCCCAAAATGTCCTTTGGCAAATGAACAGTTTGATTTCTTGGATCATGTATGTTCTATATGAAAATTTTAAGTATATTACTAACATTGAATAGAAAGTTGAACTCGTGCTAATAGGACTGAATTTTAAGACTCCATGAAAATCAGTTTTGTTTGGCTCATCAGTTAGTTTTTAGTAAAAAAAAAAATGAAAATCTAATAAACATTGTACATTTATAAGTATAGCATTTAGTGCAATTTGTGTCAAAAAGTACAAATGGAAGTAAAAAGAAAAACTTTGAACTTAAATAATGAAACACAAAATGCATGTTTTACATTGTCATCTGACAACTTTTCAGGTAGGTGACATGTGCACTGTAGGTGTAAAATGATATTTTATTTGTAGACAATTGCCATCTGCTTACTGGTTAGTTGAGAAGCTGAGAATCATTTATCTTTTATTACTTTGTGCTACTTTCTATCTGTGGGTCAGGCTGAGGTAACCTAGATAAAAGAGGATAAAGCTAAGATCTAGAAAGAGCCTAAAAATAATAACTACTTATGATGTATAACAAATTTTCCTCAGTAGATATCCATGAAGTTTTCAACATACATGGTCCTTATACTAAGCAGATGTCAGTATTGGCACTTTTTATTGTTATCATTATTATTTTTATGTTTGAACATGTTGAGATGGCAGATAAGTGATGTCCCAGAGAATAGCATCAAGAGGGTAAAGAAGAGAAAAATCAGGTGTCTTGGTTCAGAATATTATATTCCAGAGGTTACCCAGTAAGTAGCTTTATTGGGCATAAAGTCAAGAAAAACAAACAAACAAAAAACACACTTCCTTGTGGGTATATTAATAACTTCATTAATAAATTCAGTAAATAATGATGTATTATGAGGAATAAAAATGAAACATTGAATAATATTGTATACTGTAGGCTACAATACAAAATATAAAAATTATTTTTACTAATTGAAATTTTTTTGAAAATGATGACGCAGAAACTTTTAGAATCTATTTGAAGAAATTTTAAATTACTATAAAATATCATAGATTATTTTCCCCCATGAACCAGTATTGTAGGCTATTTATTTGGGTCTTGAGGGGTAGAGAAGAAAACTCCTTGTCAAAAAAAGAAACAGAAAACTGAGATAGAAAATGTAAACGTATCTTTGATGTGTACTAATGGCAAAAGATTATTTAGAAGAAAATATTATACCTTAGAAAGACATGTGAGTGGTCAGCTATATAAATTCCTTAGTAAATTCTAAAAAGAAAATAAAGGAATTAAAAAAAAAAAGAACTTGAAGAGGAAAAGCAAAGTGAAGATTCAAAATAGGAAAAAGTTTTGCTCCATCTTAGGAACCACTATGTGAATTTTATAGCAATCCTTAACAGAATACTAAAGGATTTCTATTTAGAGGTTCACAAGCACAAATCCCCCAGTGACTGAATTTATAGCTCTGTGGTTTTTGAATTTGGCTTCAATTGTGCTTTATGCTTGCTAGGTTATTTCTGCATTAAATTCTAGCTAAAAGAATATTTTCAATTCCATATTGTCATATTAGATACATTTCCTTCTTTTTTAAATGTTACCAAGTATGCTTTCAGATAAAATATTTGTCATGTATTTGGAGAAAATTATCACTTTAATTAAAAATGTATTTAGCCATTGGATGTACATAAACCAACTTATTTTTGTTATAATTTTTCTGCCTATAAGGCTGCCGTTTGGGTTGGGAGATAGAATTTTCTTCCAAATAATTGTTGTTATTGTTGTTTCAGTTTCATTGTTATTGTTTTACCACTCATCTTTTTACTTTATCTTTTTTTTAACTGACATGAATTGCTATTGTTGCATGTTACATTCACAACTAAGTGCCACCTACACTTGGTCATTAAGATTAGATATTATCGGTCCTAGTTAGTTTGGGCTGCTATAGCGAAAAAACAAAACAAAACAAAACAGAACAAAAAACCCTACAAATTTATTTTTCACAGTTCTGGAGGATAAAAAGTCCAAGATCAAAGTGTCAACAAATTAAATGACTGATGAGATTTTGCTTCCTCTTCTATAGCAGTCATCTCATTGTAAGCTCTCATGGGTAAGTGCAAGGGCACTCCCCTGGGCTGCTTTTACAAGGGCACTAACACCATTAATGAGGGCTCTGCCACTGGGACCTCCCTACTGTGCTTCCTCCTAAAACCATCACCTTGAGGATTCGCATTTCAACATCTGAATTTCAGGTATACACAAACATTTATATCATAATCCTAAAAACATTATTAAAACAAAGCTCTTTACATATTGAAGTAAAAAAAAAAAAATCTGCCGTGTCCTTTTAAAGAAACAGAAACAATTGGTTAGTAATGAAAATATTGGCTAGTATTGAAAGTAAAATTGTTAAATGTTTTGGATATGTTTTACATACATTCCTTTATAAAATTACATCATCTAGCCTTACCCATCTTTTCAACTAATGTCTTTTGAAATAAAACAATATTACATCTGTAAGTAAGTAGTTACTGATGAGGTATAAAGTTTTGAATGCTTAAATATTACCCATTGATTTTCCCTTTTTTATAAAACATACATGGTGTGTTAAAGTATCAAAGTGGATAGATCCACCAGGAGGTTCTTGGTGATGATGGAAGTCAGTCTAGAGTAATGACAGTGAAGGTAGAGGAAAAGTAGATTCATTTTGGAAATCAATCAGAAACATTCATAGGACTCGGTGTTGAGTTAGACATGTAGTCCAAGTCAAGAAGACCTACAGTTTTCTGACCTGAAAAAAGTGGAGATGTTGTTATTTATTCTCATCAAACCAGAAAAAAACTCATGAGAAAAACAAATGGGAGGCTAATTTCTCATCTTGCAATTTGAAGCCAAAATCTATCAGTAAACTTATTGGTGTACAATATTAACTTAAAGACCCACAAGAGCTGAACATCCTTGTCTTGGTCTCTGGCCAGATCAGCATTAGAAATAGCTCCATTCTCTTGCAGTTATGGAGAAAAGTCACTGCTGCTAACTTATCACAAGACACAAAGAATTTCAAGAGATTCATAGTAGCTGCTGCTCCTAGTCCCTTAGAGTCCTTGTGGGTTAAGCTGAAAGTACATTGACTCACTCTTGACCAAGATAAACGTTGGCCTCTTTTCCTATTGCCCCAGAGGCATAAGCCATTTAAAACACATGCCAAACTCAGAAATATAGGACTGTGGTTCTTCAAAGGCAAATTTTGACCATTTGAAAACAAAAATCACACAGATAAGTTGCTCTCTCCTCCAATTTTATTTCATTTAGAAATGTAATGCAATTGTAGTCTCCTTGTGAGACCAAGAAATCAGCTTGTCATACAATTGTGGATGACATTGTAACTAACATCACATCGTTGTGCTCCCTCTTTCCTTTCCAATTCATTTTTCTTTCCCCACGTTCCTGCTTCCCTGAGCAGGTTGACACATGATATGCAGCCAATGGTGCAATAAACTTATCATTTAAACTATTCATCAATTAGATTGAATGAATGTATTATACTTTCAAGGCTATATTAAGTTTCTTGCTCTCTGCCAAACTCTGTTCCACAAGACCATTTATTAATTAAATTCCACAGAGTACCATACTGGTCCATTGTATTTGTGGCATGATGCTAGTTATGTCCAATAATCAAGACATGGAACATCTCTTACATATTCTAATGAGATACACAAGCTAAAAGGTAAAAGATATTTTAACAATTGGAAGTGGACTATTAGGATATGATGGACTTTCTAGAGTACTATTAAGAACATTTGTGAGAAGAAATTCACACAGTAGATCAAGCAATGAGTAGTACTTTTTTTTTTTTTTTTACTTCATTAGGAAAGAGAAGTGACCAGAGGTATCAAGATACGGCTGGGTTGTGTTGAATTATTTGATTGGTTAAAAGTCCTAAAAAGAAGGGGGAAAGGAAAAGGAAAATGGCACAGGGAAGGACCTATATGATTTTAAAATTAGACTGAGGATATATGGTCAGATTCAGATGAAGCCAGGAATATTAAACATGTAAATCTAACTATGTCTTCTTTGCCAGGAAAAACCATCAAACTATACCTGCCTAAAAAATTTAATTATTCTTTACCTAAAGAAATGGTAATAATTTTCCAAAAAATATTTGCCTTGCAAGATACTGCTGATATTCCTCATCATCTATCCCCACCACCTCTCTTTGTTTCTCAAAGTGGTTAGCAACTTTATTTTTAATATCATTTTTTAAAAATTTAGAATATTTTAAATTTTAGCAAAGAAAGTGAATATAGTGCAGAGTTCCATTATCCTCCATGTATAATTACCCTATTATTAATATATTACATTAGTCACAATTAAATTGTTATCCTTGGAAAATTAATTTCCTACATTAGTCACAACTCAATGAAATTATATTAATCCATAATTATTTACAAAAGCCCATACTTTATTAAGATTTCCTTAGTTTTTATGTTGTTTTCCAGAATCTCACTCACAGTACTACATTACCTTCCGTTATAATGCCTTCTCAGGCTCTCCTAGGCTCTGACAATTTTTCAAACATCATTTTATTATTCGTGATCTTGAAAATTTTGAGTATTGATCAGGATTTTGGTAAAATGTCAGTTGGTGTTTATTTTATGGTTTTTATGGTGATTAGATGTGATTTGTGTGTTCTAGAGAGGAAAATGACAAGAGAGGTAATACAATGTCATTCTCATAACATTTTACATATTAAACATGTAAATCTAACTATGTGTATGTGTGTGTGTGTGTGTGTGTGTGTGTGTGTTATGCACACCTAATCCAAAAATTCAAAATGTTTTGCATACCTATGTAATTTCATGATGGAAAATTTCCTCACCTAAACTCTTG
This sequence comes from Spermophilus citellus, assembly GCF_964194105.1. Taxonomy (NCBI): domain Eukaryota; kingdom Metazoa; phylum Chordata; class Mammalia; order Rodentia; family Sciuridae; genus Spermophilus; species Spermophilus citellus. Next base: position 43,562,934 of record NC_138197.1, read on the forward strand.
TAACCAGTCTCAGTCAAAATTCAAGCACACTAAAAACATTGTATTAAATTACCTTCAATCCCTATGGATATGCTATCCCCTGTGGATGGCATATTGTTGGATCATTATTATTATCATTTTCAACAAGGACAAAGAATCTTCCCTTTTGATTGGCTTGGAATTTTTTTCTAATTATATTCAACATTATTTCTTAATATACTTGTATTTAGGTCTGTCATTTTACTTTTTATTTCCTCAGAGTATATAAGGTATATTTAAAACATAAATAAATTTTGTGTCTGATGCCCAAAATATCTCATTATGTATATGAAAATATTTCAAAATTAAAAAAATGTTTGATATCCAAAACATTTCCTGTCCCCAAGAATCATTTCAGATAAGGTATAATCAGTTTATGTTTTCAGTTAAAATTCAGTATCATTTTATTTATTGTTTTCTCAAATTGTTCCTATTTTGGAAGTATTATTGGGAGTTCTTTTACTTGACTACTCATTTTTTTTTACATAACCAAATCATAGGGTTTTTTTTTTTTGTTTTTGTTGTTGTTGTTTCAGCATTTCTTTACTTTCAGGCACTACAAGATGCTCCAGTTTATTAAGTATGATTTTAGCTATAGGTGTATCATACAGAACTTTCACAAGGTTGGATAAGTTGCTTTATACTCGTAGTTTATTGCATGTTTTGCTCTTGAAAAGATGTGTGATTTTTTTGAAATACTTTTATTGCACATTTGGAGATAATTGTTTAATTTTCACCATCTATATTATTAATCTGGTGTATTTCCTTCATGCATTCGGTATTCTTACATTAAGCACATAAATGTTCATAATTTCTGGGTCTCCCTCATTTATTGATCTCTTTGTTCTTATAAAATGTCTCTCTTTATCTCTAGTAATACTTTCAAAGTCTATTTTGTCTGATAATTATATAAACACTTCCAGCTTTCTTGTTATCACTGTTTGCATGGTATATTTTTTATTGTTTTACTTTCAGTATTTTTGTATGCTTAATCTAAGTTGTATCTCCTGTGGACAGCATATTATTGGATTTTGTTGTTTAAGCCCAAAGTAGCTCTGTCTTTTGATGGAATTGGATTATTTAATCTATTCACATTCAATGTTATTGTTTATATACTTGAATTTAGGTCTGTTATTTTTCTTTCCCTATGCCTCATGGAGTTTTGTTCCTTTCATATTCCTTTATTTATTTTTGTATTGAATCAATACTTTTAAGTGTAACATTTCATTTCATTAATTAGGTTGTGCTTAATGATGAACAATTAAATGTTTCCCCCAAAACTAGGAAAAAGCAGATATGATGTATATTATTATAATTTCTATTCAACATTCTACTGGATGTTCTAGCTAGGACAATTTGGCAAGAATGGTTAAAAATATCAAGATTACAAAGGTAAATTTAGTATTTTCGCTATATGTAAGTGATATGTTCAAGTTCTTGTTTAAAAAAATGGGTTTATATCATCCACTAAAAATATCATAACAAATGAATTCAACAAAGTTGAAGAATATAATTTTAGTACAATAGTCAAATTGTATGTCTATATACTCACAGTACACTAACTATTCAAAGATAAAACTAAGACCACAATTACATTCAAATGAAGTCAAAAGAATACATTTTTTTGAAGAAATAGGACAAACGATGTGCAGCACCTCACACTTGCAAACTACAAGTGTGTTTGAAAAACATAAAATAAAGATTAAAATAAATGGAAAAACATGTTTATTTATGTGAGGAATTATGTTGTTGAAATGGTAACATTTTGTAAACTGATCTATGGATTCATCATAATTCCCAATACAATATCAGTTTACTTCTGTGTAGAAATTCACAGCCTGATTCTAAAATTCACATGAGTTTACCAGGGAACTATTATAGCTTAAATAATCCTGGAGAGAAAAAAAAAAGAATAAAGTGTTAGGGTAACTCACATTTTTTTTAATTTTAAAGCTTACTACAAAATAATAATAATTATATATGTGCCACAAAGGCAATCCCCTAATGACCTACTTCCTCCAGCCACGCTCTGCCTGCCTTCAGTTACTACCCAGTTAATCCATATCAGTGGATTCATTATCTGTTTGGATTAAGGATTTTATAATCCAATCCTTTCACCTCTAAATTTTCTTACATTGTCTCATACATGAGCTTTTGGAGGATACCTCATATTTATACATAGAAATATGGATTAATGAAATAGAATTTTGAGTTCAGAAATCAACCCATGATCTAATTTTGAACATGATGGAATAGCCCCTTCATCAAATGCTTCTGGAACAAATAGCTACATGAAATGAAGCTGGACCCACAGTTTATAGCACCTGTGAACATTAACTCAAACCATGAGTATGGAACGTGCCTGCAATCTCAGCTGTTCAGGAAGCTGAGGCAGGAGGATCATAAATTCAAGCTGGCCTGGAAAATTTAGTGACACCCTGACTCAAAATGACAAATAAAAAGGGATTGGGATGCAGTGCAGTGGTAGAGAACTTTTGGATTTAATCCCCAGTTGCACTAAATAAATAAATAGATAAATAAACTCAAAGCCATCCAATGATTTCAATTAAAAATTTATACCATAAAATTCTTAGGGGGAAAATACAGAAATTAATCATCATGAAACTTGATTTTGAAATGGTTTCTTGAAATGACACCAAGAAAAATGACCAATAAGAGACAAAGTTAATAAATTCAACATTATCATAATTGAAAACTTTTAAGCATCAAAGAATATTATTAAGGAAGCAAAAAAATCTATATATTATAAGAAAATATGTAAAAATTACAAATATGATAAGGAACTAATATTCGGTGTATATAAAGTGCTCTTACACCTTATCAATGAAAAGACAAATAGCTCAATTTCAAAAGTGGCAAAGAATTAGAATAGACATTTTTCCCAAAGATATACTGATGGCAGACAGCACTTGCAAAGAGTAGCAATATTATTGATTATTAGGCAAATGAAAATTAAACACAGAGTGTAACACTGCCATGTTAGCCATCATGTTTTTAATGGAAAAGAATATGTTTTAGTAAAGATATGAAAAACTGCAACCCTAATATAGTGCTGGTAGAAAGTGAAATGTATGTTAGTTTCATTGCTACTAAGGTGTCATTGCTTCTATGTCCTATCACCTGACAAAGCAATGTGATATATATATATATATATATATATATATATATATATATATATATATGTATATATCATACATATATATGCCAACTCATCTATCTATCTATCTATCTATCTATCTATCTATCTATCTATCTATCATCTATCTAGATATAACCATTTGAGCCAAATAGGCTAAACGTGGCTTTAGATTAGTGCCTCCAACTCTAACCCATTACCACATGGATTATTCAAGCTTTATCCCTTTACTTGTATGCAACCTTTGAATTCAAGAGTGAAAAATGTAGCTCCCACAGTCTGCCATCCATTTACTTAATAGTTCAAATTTACTATACATGTATAATTTTAGACTTGCATTCCCATGGAGGGAAAAATAATCCACTAGAGCGCAGTGCTTCTGTATAATTCCTTTTCCCTTAGTCTCACCAACTTCACTTAATTCCAATTACTTCAGTCAGCATCATGTTTCCACCTCCTTCAGAAGATTGCTTCATATAAACGTGATATAATTCTTGAATTCCTGGCACTGATATTTACTATTTGTGTTTTAGAGTTCTGTGCAATAATGTTCTAGGTTTTGTTTTTGTTTTTGTTTTTGTTGTACCACATTTGTGGTAAATTGCAACAACAATCTCAGAAAACAAAGTGTTGTTTGAAATTTTTTTTTTCAGAATGCCTTGCCTTTTCTTTTCCATGTAATCCACAAAGGATAAATATTTAATCTTCTTATTTTAATATTAATTCTACTGAAGCCCAATTTTATGATGCCTAATTTCACAGATTATACTTTTGTTGTCACATATCATCAACAAAAGTAAGTTCATGAAAATTTTCTCCTGTGATTTTTTTTCCTAGAAGTTTTATAGATTTACATTTAAGTCTATGAACAACTTTGAGTTTATTTCTTTAGTTTACTTTTTTGTAAAAGGTGTGAGGTCTTCTTCAGTGTTCTCATTCTCTCTGCCTCTTCCTTCCCTCCTTTCTTTCTTTCTTCCTTCCTTCCCTCTCTCTCTCTCTTTCTCTCTCATACAAATATGTAATCATTCCAGAGTCATTTGATGAAATGACTTTCCTTTCTGTATTGTGTTTCCTGTGCTCCTTTGTCAGGTGGCTCTATTTTTATGGGTCTAGTTGATATATGTATATATTTTTTCATGTATAGTATTCTATCTAGATTATTGTTAACTTTAGTATTTCTTGAGTTTGGAGTAGCAGTCTTCTAACTGTATTTTTTCTTCCTTGGTATTATATGTCTGTTTTATATCTGTTGTCTTTTTATATAAATTTTTAATCAGAGTGTTGATACATACAAACTTCCCTGTTAGAATCTTGGCTGGAAATTTAAAGATCATGGAGGAATTAATTGATATCTTAAAAATATTAAGTGTTCCAACCTATGACCATGAAATCTCTTTCTACATATTTAGGTTTACTTTGATTTCTTTTGAATGTTTTATAGATTTCTGCCATAGTTCTATACATATTTTGTTTCACATACCTAAATATTGGCTATTTTATGCTATTATGATTTTTTTAAAAAAGCTTCAAATTAAAATTATAATTATTACTTACAGAGGAGAGGAATGAGCTTTGGATATTAACTTTGTATCTTTTACTTGCTATCCTGAGAACTATACTTGGTTATTATAAAGTTCTTGTGCACTTTCTAGGATTTAAAAAAAAAAGACTACCATATATAATTATTTCTCTTTTCTCATTTTATAGACATTTTTTATTATTTTAATGTGCTATCTAGGAATTCCACTTGTTGTGAAATACTGGTGAAAGTACATGCTTGCCATGTTCATGATCTTAGGATAAAGAAATATAAATAGCAGTAGGGTTTTTGTGTGGATGTTTCTTTTTCTAGTCGAGAACTTTTCTCACTGTTACTAATTTATAGAGAGACTTTATTTTAAAATCACAAATAATGTTATATTTTGTCAAATGTTCTTTTTTGCATTAATTAATGATCATATGGTTTTTTCTTCCTAAGCCTGTTGTCTTATGTTTAATGTTTAATTTTCTATATATCTTTAATAAATGCCACTCTTGAGTATAATTTTTTTCATGATCTTTTTTTTTAATTATCTTAAATGTTTTGGTAACATATTTTACAAATTTGTACTGATGGGTATATCTCTTTTACCTTAATATTTCCATTTAATAAGTTGGCAAAAAGCACCATTACCAACCACCTAGATGTTCCATAGTATTATTTCTGAATAGTAGTTTAAAGAGAATCCTGAATTATAACTTAGTCTGAGAAAGTAAAGAATTAAAAAGATTAAAAGTCCAACTTATTATTGTATTATGCTGATTTAAAAGCATCTGAACTTATAGATCAACTATAAAATGTGAGAAGATTTATATATTCTTTAATATTATACAGAAACCACATTAAAAGGCCTTTCCATAATGAAACAACAGTAGTTTAGATACAGCGAATTCTAATTAAATTGGCATGATCAACAAAAATATAGACACTGCTTCCTTATCTGTAACCATTGCCTTTAGTAGGCTAATGACCACAAATTAAAATACATGTGGATCATGCTTGGTTATGAGAGAGTGAAGGTATTTCCCCCATAACTAAACATACTCACATAATCAGTTATATAAACCTAAATATAAAACCAGTTTTGAGATGTCATTCACCATTTTTGTGAAATATTGAACTTTACTAAATAAGCCCAACCATAACTTGAAAAGGAGGAAACAGTGATAGAATTTAATGAAGTGGGAGTACTAACCAAAATATTAAATTAAATACAAGTCAATTTTACTTAAATCAGGATTGTCCAACAAAAATAATTTTTTCAGTCATTCATCATCTGATTTCTGGTGTATCACATCAACTAAATTATGGTGCACATACAAAAGCCATGAGACATTTCTGTTTGGTAATAAATAAGGCAGTACCTATTACTCATTAGTGGCTTTTTTGAGGTAAGCTAGAAAGTCTGCCCTTTATCCCATCTTCTTAACGCCAGCGAAGATCATTTTTGTGCCAGAAAGTACTTTTTGGGACTCTCTAAATACTCCATCAGTGTATCCTCTCCCCAGGTGGTGCCTTTGTTCTTGTTGGCATCTGTATAAGAGAATCCAACAACCTGTCTTGTCTTGGGCCCAAACAGTCCATGGAGATTTGGCTCAGTCTTGTGCTTGCCTCCCTTTTCCACAGTGTGGCACTGGGCACACTTCTGAACAAAAATCTTCTTGCCTTTCTCACCATTACCCATTTTTAATTCTGCTGCAGTTTCTATGCCTTGTGCTCACCATTCTTTTGTTCTTTCGTCACTAGCGCAAAGATGATTCCCGCTCAGAAGCCAGATGTCTCATTCTCTGTTGAGTCTAATTTTTTTATACATTGCTGGATTTGATTTGCTAATATTTTGTTGAGAATTTTTGAATTGCTGTTTATAATAGATGTTGGTCTGTTATTTTTCTCATAATACCTTTATTTAGTTTTGTTTTTAAGTGAAGTTGCTGTGTGTTTCATGTACATTTATTTTCTGGAAGATAGTGTGGAGAATTGGTATTGTTTCTGCCCTAGATATTTCATATAATTCATTAATGAAAGCATCTGGACTCAGTGCATTCTATTTTGGAAAACTGTTAGTTCAATTTTATTAATAGACATAAGGTTGTTCCGATTATCCCTTTCTACATATGTAATCTTTGTTAATTTGTCTTTCAACCAACTGTTTCATTTAATGCAATTTTCTAAATATATGAGCATACAGTTGTACACGACATGTTTCATGGCTCAGAATGTGGTCTAGCTTGGTAAATGCTTTGTCTTATCTTGAAACCAATGTGCATTCTGTTGATATTGGCTAGAGTATTCTATAAATGGATATTAAAGAATATATTATCAAATGGCAATTATATCCATTTGATTAACGGTGTTTTCATTTCAGTTTTTGCCTGTTTGTCTATAAACTATTGAGAGAATGATTTTCAAATCTTGAAATATAATAATGGATTTGGTGCTCAGTTCTTATGTATTTTGACATTTTGTTACTGGATGCATACATTTAGAATTTTTATGTTTTCTTGGAAAATTGTCAATTTTTTTTTCTGTTTAACTCTCCTCTATATCCCCAGTCAACCTTCTTATCTTAAAGTCTGGTTTGTGGAAGATAAATACAGATATTTCAGTTTCATTTTGATTAGTGTTTGTATGTTCTATTTTTCCAGGCTTCATTTTAACATATCCATGTCTTTAAATTTAAAGTGAACTTCTTGTTGACAACATATCATTGCATGCTCTTTCTTAATCCTCCTTGCCTTTTTAACTGGCATATGCAGAACTTTCACATTTAACATGATTACTAATATTGTTTAATTAATACCTACCATATTTGTGACCTTTTTTATTTTTCATATTAATGCATTTCATTCTGCCCTCATTTTCTGTCCTTGCTAGTAGTAATTAAACATTCCTTGTTTAAGATATATTTTTTATTTTATGTCACCTCAACACATTCATTTAGTGTTTTGAATTTACTCTAGTGTTGGTAGTATACATTTTAAAATAAAAATAATCTATTTTCAAGTCATATTGCACTGTGGGAGACTGCCCTGCCCATGAGCTGAGCATCCTCCCTCAACCTTGAGTAAGGAGGTGTTTGGTGTGACATCTCATGCCACGCGCTGTGAGAAGCAAGTGGTCTCCACCTTCTCTTGGCAAAGAAGTTTGTTCTAGCCCTGGACTTTGGCGTTACCCAATGGTAATGGACAACCCCCCTTTGAAACCTTATCCCCTGCCTTATTTGGTGAAAAACATTCCATCAAAGCTTCTTTGTATGTCCCCCTGTAAAAATAAAGTTATTTTGGGTGGACGCTCTCTTGCCTTCCAGAGTGGAAGAGGACCCTTGGGGTCACAGAGCAGTCCTGCCTCCATCTGAAAAACTCTTCGCCATATGTTGCGTGATTTCTTCACTGTTTTCTTGTTTAATGTTGCAATCAGCTCCTTTGAACCCAGTTCATCTTGTCAGCCTAGGTTGTTGGCGAGATTGTACAAGTTCATATATAGTACCTGCTTTTAGAGTATTTCCAGTATGTTCATTCTGTTCCTCAGATATCCCTCTCATACTTCTCTGTAGTGATAACCCAAACTATTGTTACTATATTTGTTTCAATTGTTTTATTTTAGATCAGTTAAATCAGTTACTTTGCCTTCTTTTATTTTTTTATATTATGCTCTTACAATTTTCATGAAGAGCTAAGTTTCTGATGTATATCATTGTCCTTTGGCCAGAATAATTTCTCTTAACAATTTATTTTTGGGCAGGTAAGGCCTGCTCATGATGAATTCTTCCAGTTCATGTGCCTGAAATAGTATTGATTTCTTCTTCACTTCTGAACGACAATTTTACTGAATATAAAATTCATAAGTTGAAGACTGTTTTCTTTCCACATTTAAATATTTACTTCTGTCCAGGCTTACATGATTTCAAATGATAAGTCCACTGAAGTTCTCATTCTTGTTTCTCTAAAGATGATGTTTTTTGTTTCTCCTCTGTCTTTGTTCAAGATACTGCTATTTAATTTTCTGCAGTTTGATTATGATATGACTAAATGTAGATTACAAGGTATTTATTCTGTCTATCATTCTCTTCATTATTTTGTAAAGTTCTTGGTCATTATTATTTGACATATTTCTTCTGATGCCTTACTTTTTCTCTTTCTTTTTGTACTTATGTTTTTGTTGTGCTTTTGAAATTTCCCTGCAGTTCCTGTACATTGTTTTGTTTTATTTTTTCTTTTCTTCTCTTTTAAGTTGCTACTGACATAGCCTCAACTGCATATAAACTTTGTGATGAGAAAAGAAGCCTAAAGAGGTTATGGTGGGGGAAAATGTCCTACCTGCTCTGGGAGAAGGTTGGGACACAGACTTTTTTCCCTGAGGATTAGGTCTTTCTATGGAAAGCATTTAAAGCATATTTCATAATATCTTCTCTTCATCTTCTGCCAGAACTATGAATTAACTTTTTGGATCGTCACAATGAGATGTTCATGGGACTCTTGAAGAGAAAGCCCATGAAAGTGGCCCCCAAAAGATTTCACACATTCCTCTAAGAGTTTCCTTTTCTCAAAATATTTAACCTTCAGGATCCATTAATTCCTCATATTTTCTGATCAAATATTTCTACCAGTTTGTGGTTCCAGTGTCTTCTGCTTTGGGGCAAATAAATTTTGTGAGGAGATTTCCAATTTGTAAAACTAAAACCTCTTCGATTTAAGAAAGTGCATGTACCTTTGAGAAAGGTCCTTGGGAAAAGAGAATAGAATCCTTACTCTCTGAAACCTCTGGAGGTCTTTTCTGTGCAGAGTCCTATTAGCATTCTAGTCTTCTGGCCTCCCAGCAGAATCACCCAGGAAGCTCCACTTAACAATAGTCTAAAACTTTTCTAGTTTGCATTGCTAAACTTTCCAAAATTCCTCCCCCAAATTCCTAAAAGCTCCAAAAACTTCTGAAACACAGGGTCATGCTAGTCACAGCAATAACCCCACTTCTCAATAGCAATTTCTGTTTCAGTCAGCTTTTATATTGCTGTGTCTAAAAGAGCTGGCAAGAACGATTTTAAGGAGGAAAAGTTGATTGGGGGCTCATAGTTTCAGAGGTCCCCATCCATAAAAGTCTGGCTCCATTCTTTGGGGCTGAAGATAAAGTAGAACTCCTAGCACTTGGAGCTAGAGGTAAGGTAGGAGGAAGAGTTGGCCAAGGAAAGAAGCTGAGGAAATCACATCAGGAAAGAGAGAGAGAATGAGAGAGAGATGGAGATGAGACAGAGATAGAGATAGAGATAGAGAGAGGGGTGGGGGGAGAAAGCAAAAGCAACAGACTCCTTGAACCAGGGATAAAATATATATCTCAAAGGCACACCCCAATTACCTACCTCCTCCAGCCACACCCAACTTGCCTATAGTCACTCATTTAATGTCCTGGGATTAGCATAGTCATTGGGTTAAGACTCTCTCAATTGTTTAACCTCTAAAACTTCTTGCATTGTCTCACATGCACTTTGGGGGAACATCTAACATATCAACCATAATAATCATTCTCTTCCATACTCATTCATTTTGTCTGGACATGAGATTTCTATTATCAGTATATATACTTTCTTTTACATAAGACTTGTAGGAGAATCTATCAAATTGATACAAAATAAAACGCAGGAATAAATAAATTAGACTTATGAAACACAGTTGTAATACTCAATTAAGCCAATCACAGAGAACACAATGTCAATTAGTTAGTTTTAATTTCCACTAAAGCTGTTTCATAGACCTGAAATTGGAAAGCATTTGATTTTCAACTAGTATAGATAGCTCAAGGCATAGCAAAAATGCTTCCCTCATCTTGCTAAGAGATCAAACTCTTTTTAAAATGTTAACCTCTATATCAATCATAACATAATCAGAAGTGCATGAATCTGTCTATACTGAGAGATATAAAAATATTTGTCAGTGCTTTAAATATTTTTCACAGCCAAATACATTATTTAATTCAAAGTTAAAGGGCTTATACTAAAGTTCAAATAATTTTAGTGGATTAGGTGTCATTATGTGAACATCTTTGTCAGCAATTACGGGGTATAAAAATATGAAAACAAGTACAATTTGTCTAAAATAGACATTTTTCCTTTGAAAGGTAATATGAATGTTTCTTTAGTTACCCTCTTTTATGAAAAACTAGAAATTAGAATCAGCTAGGAGAGTGTCAAAAATTTACCTTCACTTTTCCAAAACTGAAGTTCAATTGAGCTCTAACATCAAATAAACAGTCTTTACCTTTAACATTGATGCACCCCAAAGACAGTTTCTACTCATTTTGTATGATTAAAGCTACATTAGGAATATAAATGTATTAATTTATAGATACAGATACTAATTACTTAAATATTGAGTTAAAAACCAAGCACTAATATGTGTGGAATAATTGATTCTTGCTGTAAAAGAAAACCATAATAAAGGACTTGAAAGTGCTGTCACATTTCACATAACTAGTAAAATCTCAGAATATTTAAAAAATATTCTGGAAGAAAATGTCTTGGGGCTTTCTTACTGAGAATGAATATGTTTGAAAAGATCAAATAATATTCACATATGTCAAATACAGGTTTTAATAACACTTAGAGATAATGAATAAAATTAAAGTAGGTCAATTTAAGTCATTTATTTTCCAAAAGGAGTTACACATCATAATCACTACTTGTTAAGACATAATTAAAAGCAAAAAAGAAAGCTCAGTTACTGAATGTAAAAAAAAAAAAAATTCAACATGAGTTATTTTATCATCATTTAATTTTCACGTTTATCTCTTTTATTAGCATTTCAGCATTTTGTAGTTAATGGCTATGTAAATATGATAATGTGATAATAATTGACATAAAGAGTAAAGATCAGTCATGAAAACACAGTGCCTTTGTTTAACCGCTGATGATGTAGCAGACTGCTATTTTTGTGATTGAAAAAATAAGTCAGATATTTTCTAGCAGATTAAAAAACAACAAAACTTCATGGCATTATATATCTTATCTGTGGGAACAAATTTGAAAAAAAAGGTGAAAAGCATTTCTTGGATTCACCAAAACTAATCCTAAATTTAAAACATGATTTTTACATATACATAGTTCTTGCCTTAGCAAAACTTTTATTCTGTGTAAGTCTCTAGCACTAAGTTTCTCAGATCATGATTTCAAAGAGATTGCTCTCATTAGAGAGCATAATTAGCTTAATAAAAGTATGTCATGGTTCAACATAAATATCTAATTTCGTTTTATACCCAAGAAACTATTTCTTTAAAAAAATGTGATTAAACTTCTAAAACTCTAGTGAGTACATTGCATGGATGGGTTTTCTATAATGGCCATCAGTTAAAGTGACTATTCTGAAAGAATTCTGGATAAGTAATATTCTTTCAACAAATTAGTATATTTTCTTAATTTTTGAAGGAAGTAGAAGGTGAATGAACCAGAACCAACAGAGAAAATGATAGATTAAATAAACCAGGTAGTTTAATCTTTACTTTCTTGTAGACTTAGCAGATGACATTTTATTTTTATTCTACATTTTGGAAGATTTCAAAGAATGTTTCACCCATCTATTATTTGTCTCTTATTTAAAAAAATAACAATTTTTTAACAATTATTGCTTTTTCCATCATATTATCTTGAATTAACTAAAATACATACTTGATAAAATTTGTTTTAGGTCTGAGACTAGAAATATATTAACACTTTTCCTCTTCTAAATCTGAATTTATAATTAATGAGGCAGAGCTAATTAATACTCTATAAAATAAGATATTGCTGGTGGAATTATATAAACATGGCTTTCAGTAAAATCTGGTTTCAAGAAAAAAGAACTACTAGTCTAATTTTTTTCACATTTCACACCCACATATATATGCATGTGTGTGTGTGTGTGTGTGTGTGTGTACACATTTTTTTTTAAATTTTTTCTCCATCATCATCTTTTTCCTTTTTCTTTTTCAATTTGTTTTTGGTACTAGGATTTGAATCCTTGGATTCCTTAATATTTACCACTGAGCCACCTGCCCAGCCTTATTTATTGTATTTATTTACTTTTATTTATTTATTTATTTATTTATTTATTTTTTTCATTTTGAGACAGTGTCTAAGTTGCTGAGGGACTCACTAAGTTGTTGCATCTGGCCTCAAACTTGTGAACCTTCTGCCTCAGCCTCTCCAGTTTCTGGGATTACAGGACTGTATCACCACACCCAATGTCTTTTTTCTTATTTTTTTTTCTAAAAGGAATATATAATTTGTATTTTTTGTGGCTGTTGTTTTTAATTTTTGTTCAATATTATATTCATGAGGTATATTTCTGGTACTACATTTCATCATTTTCATTGAATAATTTTATTACATCCCTTGAAATTATCACATACTTTTTCCTTAGTTTTATTTAATAAGTGGAGAATCACATAAACAGTCAAATGTTAAAATATCCTCATGTTGCTGAATTGAACCCAGAAACAAAGACTGTTTTTTTTTAAATATGTAAGATATTGCTGATGGAATTATATAAACATGGCTTTCAGTAAAATCTGGTTTCAAGAAAAAAGAACTACTAGTCTAAATTAGGTATATGGCAAATATGTCTTCTAGAAGTTGTCTATAAGTTTATTGTTTTGTAATTATCTTTTCAGGTAATATGAGGATTATTTTTATCTTGTGAGGTGAAACCCTTCCTTTTTGTATTCTTTGAAGGAGTTTAGAAAAATGTGAATTTGGGGCTGGGGATGTGGCTCAAGCAGTAGCGCGCTCGCCTGGCATGCGTGCGGCCCGGGTTCGATCCTCAGCACCACATACCAACAAAGATGTTGTGTCTGCCGAGAACTAAAAAATAAATATTAAAAATTCTCTCTCTCTCTCTCTCTCTCTCTCTCTCTGTCTCTCCTCTTTCACTCTCTCTTTTAAAAAATGTGAATTATTTTTCTTAAATATTTAGTAAAATTCAAATTTTAGGTTTGTGGGAGGGGCTGGAACTTCTTTTGTGAGAATTACTTTTCTTAATATATTTTTAAATGAATGAAAGAAAATTTCGATTTTTATTTTCTTTTTTTGTTTAGTTTCAGAAATGTTTCCGAAGTGTACTTCTTGATGAATTGATCTATTTCATTGACATATTCATATTTACTGGTGTAAAGTTGTTTATTACATCATTCCTTCTTCACAACAATGCATTTTAATTATTACTTTTCACAATCGTAAATACACAGATTTTACTTGGATATATTTGTGGAACACAAAGTGATGTCATGATTTATGAGTGCAATGTAGATAATTAAATCAAGATGATTACCAAATCTATCATCTCAAAATTTATCATTTTTTTGTGATGAAAACATTTTGAAATTTACCCTCTTAGCAATTTAAAAATGTATGCTTTTTATTAGTTTCATGCTGTGCGAGATATTTTAAAGTTAAAGAGAGCATCCCTATTGTCTAATTGAAGCTTTGTATCCTTTGACCATCATCTCCCTGCCCCAGCCCCCATTCACTCAGCCTCTGTGACCACTTTACTTTCTGTTTCCCTAAGTTTGTTTCACATACTACATAATAGTGAGAACACACGCAATATTTGTGTTTCTGTGCTTGGTAAATTCCATGTAGTATAATGTTCTCCAATTCCATCCATGTTGTTTCAAGTGAAAAAATTTCTCTTTTCAGGATAAATAGAATCTGTGTGTGTGTGTGTGTGTGTGTGTGTGTGTGTGTGTGTGTCTGAGAGAGAGAGAGAGAGAGAGAGAGAGAGAGAGAGAGAGAGAGAGGTTTTCTTTATTCATTAATCTATCAGTGAATACTTAGGTTGCTCCATAATTTGGCTACTGTGAACAATGCTTTAATGAGCATGAAAGTGCAGACATTTTTTTTGACAAAACGATCTCAAATCTTTGAGTAAATACCCAGAAGTGAAGTCATTGGGTCATATGTTAATTTTATTTACTTATTTTTATTTTTTGAACAACCTCAGGACAGTTTTCTATAAGGTTTGCACTAATTAAAATTCCCACCAACTGTAAAATGTTTCCTTTTGTATACTTTCTCACCAGCACATTTTATAACTTGTCTTTTTGTAATGGTTTTTTCCTGATCACCAAAGAAAATGTTTGTATTTTCACTGTTAAGTGTGATGTTAGCTATGGGCTTTTCATATGTGAGTTCTATTTTGTTGTCCTCGTTTTCTGGTTGGTTGAGAGTTTTTATCATACAAGATGTTGCATTTTATCTGTTGAGGTGGTCATGTGATTTTTATCTTTAAATAAAAGATCATTCTTAATGTGGTACATCCCATTAATTGATTTTCTGAAATTGGAACAACCTTGCATCTCAAATGCCATATTGATAAGAGTGCAAAACAATATACAAAAAGGACAGAATAGTCTATTCACTAAGTGGAGCTGGGAAAACTGATTGCTCACTTGAAAAAGAATGAGACTTAACCCTTATCTAACAATACCATTTACAAAAATAAACTCAAAATGAATAGGACTTAACTGTAACATCTAAAATGTACTGTAATGAAAATTTTTATGGCATTGATCTTGACAATGAATTGACATGTATAAGGCCAAAGGCAAAATTAGAAAAAAGGAAAAATATGAAAGTTGACTACATCAGACTAAAAAGTATCTGCTGACCAAAGGAAACAGCAAATTGAAAAGCAGTATAGGGAACAGGACAACATATTTCAAATCATGTATTGGACAAGGAGTTAATTTCCAAAATATGTGAAGAACTCATGTAAATCAATAAGAAACAGATAAAATAGTCTGATTGAAAAGAAGTAAGGCCTTTAATTGATATTTCTCAAAAGAAACCTTTAAATAATCAGCTAGTATAATAAAAATTTCTCAACATTAGTAATAAATACAAACTGATCTCCAATGAAACCTCACCTCATACCTGCTAGAAATCACTATTATCATAAAACAAATCAATAAAAACAAAAGAAAAGTGTTGGCAGGAATGTGTAGAAATTGGAACCCTCGCATATTGTTGGTGGAATTGAATCATGGTGCAGCCACTATGAAAAACAGTGGAATTTTCTTAAGAAATTATATATAAACTACTTTATGATCCTATAATATTTCTGGATATTTATTCAAAAGAACTGAAGTAACGATCCCACAGAGATACTAGCATCCTCACAATCATGATAGCACTCACAAAAGGCAGATGTGGGAACAACTTAAATATGCCTGAATGGTAACACACACACACACTCACTATCAGCCTTAAAATAAAAGGAGATCCTACCTTGTGACATGGATGATGATGGAGGATTTAATTCTAAGTGAAATGAGCCAGTCATGGAAGTACAAATATGCCCTGATTCTACATAAACGAGGTGCCTAAAATAGTCTGACTTATAGAAGCAAAAAGCAGAATGGTGGTTTGTAGGTTTTTGGACGAGGATGTAATGGAAATTTGCTAATAAATGTGTATAAAGTTTCACTAATTCAAGATGAATAAGCTCTAGAAATCTAATGTATAATATCGTTTCTATGACTACTCATATACTTAAAACTTACTAAGAATATAGATTTCCTGTTAAATATTTTGTTCTCATAAAAGATAATCTAGAAAAAAAGTGTCACCATTTTTGATGTTTAATGCCTCAACTTTCAAACCTCCTTTATCCACCTGCTTTTACTATCTCCACAAGTCATTATAATTTAAATTTTCCCCCATGGTTATTTTTTTATTACTTTAGGGATATTGGACAAAATAAGAGCCATTTTGAAATGAAATATTCCAATTGTGAAAGTGAAATTTTCCAAATTGTTAGTTAAAAAAAATTAAAAACCCACTCAACATACTACAAACATTTGAATATATGAACATAATAAATATAAAACATGCTGCACGTCATATTTACTTCTGGGATTATAAGATGGAGAATTTATTTCTCAGGGTCACTAAAGGAACATGGATTCACCTCAGGATATCAAAAATTGGGACTAAGTAGGATTACTTAAACTAAGACTAATTATGAAGGAATGTGCACGAGGTAGAGCACTGCACTAAAGATGGATTTGCAGCAGGAAAGCTGTCCCATTCCTAAATCAGGTCTCAGAGGAAAGAAAACTTGCCCAATGTTAGCTGTGATTTCAGTCGGAAAACAGTCACCACAAAGTGATCATTGTCAGTGGATGAAGTGACCAGATGTCAACTCTTCTGTCTCCTGTGACCTCCTATTAGGTAGGGCTTTCCACTGATATCCTAACTGAAAGAAGTAAGGGAACCTGCTGAATCAATAGATATGGATCAGCTAACTGTGAGAGTAAGGATGGAGAAAACAGGTAGATAGACAAATAAGAAATTAAAATTAATGTTTTCTCTTAAATAATTAAGGCTGAGAAAACTTACACATTTTAAAATATTATTATTTTTGTTTAGACAAGAAATCATTTGAACATTCATCCTAGGTTTAGAGAAATTCCTATGATATAAACTTTTATTTTTTTCCTGATGGAGAATGTGAAATTTACTCTCCCAGTCGCCATTCTTTATAAAAATTGGAAACATGTGACCCAGGAGCTGCTGATCAAATGGGCCCAGTAATATTTTAATTCATAAATTATAAATGAAGAAAGCAGCACTGAAAAGGCTTAAGCTTTTGGTGATTTGATGCTACAGGAGTTTTGGAGGCAGAGTTGCAAGGCAAATTTGTCCTTGGGATTGATAGTTCAATTGTTTGTAAACAGCAGTAGTATATTCCCTAGATCAGCATTTTAAGTCTAACTCTGACCATATCTGATATATGCATGATAAAGTTTCACAAATTTCTTGTACTCTTATACTAATATATGTTCTATTTTTGCAAACATGAAACATGATATAGCATTTGAGGTCACACTGAAGCAACAGATGGTAATCTTTCAATAACATTGTAGCTAGTGGTACAAAAACTAATAGTATGAAAAAATGTGACATAAGCAACCCACTATGTTCAGAAAAAATCAGTAATAATTTAATTCCTTTGAGCGACAATTATAAAGCTGGCATTGGAAGTGAACTGTCAAGGCACCCAGTTTCTACTGGCACTAAACCCAGTTTCTACGGGCACAAATGGTTATAAAATGGAGGGATGAACTTGAAACTTCCAATTGCACCATAGTTAAGTAAATGCTCAAAATTCTTGGCTCATTACATGTTCAAAAATCTGGGTGAAAATAATCTTGTAATTTTTTATAGGCCAGGTAAAATAAAACTTAAAATTCGCTTCTTGGTTTTTTAAAATCTCAAAATTTTGGAAGGCAGGATAGTCATTTATGAGAAAATTAGAACATAGGTTTGAAAAGATAGGACACTGTATTGGAAGAGGAAACCCTCAAATGATTTAGATAGCTTAAGAAACTAAGAGGCCTGATGTTTTTTACTAAATAGCTCCTATGATACAGTGGGAAGAGAAGAAGATAGACATGGTATTACACTGATTTTTATTAGTAATGAAATGCAAGATATTATAAGAAGTTTCAAATTGAGATCTTCTCATTTCCCAAATTTAAGTTTTCTCACATTCTGAGTAAAAGAAAGATATTAATGCAATCACTCAGGACTCCAACAATTTCTTGGCAGGTTCACATGATACCTGGAGGAACCATAGTAAGTCTGACAATTAAGAGACATAGACATCCAATTTCAAATCTTAAGTTTACATTATGTATACTTTCTTGAACAGATGTTTTGTGTGTGCCTCCAGTTTCTTATCTGTGAAATAAAATATGTATCTATATTAACTACCTGTAGAAAAAAATGTGAGAATTAAATGATAACAATTATATCTTAGAGAAGAGTTTGAAATAACATAGACATTAAATCAAGAAAAAAAATATGTCTGGCCAGTCTAGAATTAAGATGGATCTTTAAAAAATGATAATGATTAATTACAAGTTAAACAGTTGAATTTGCTCTTTTGATTACTATGCTAGATCTGATAACTTTACTGGCACCATACAAGTGCACATGCATGTATCTCATATCTATTTTTTATTCTTGAGCTATCAAGGGCTTTTCCCTCTGTATTTCAAACAGCTGGATAAGTAAAGGAGCCATTGTTTCTCCCATGACAAAAAAAAATGCACTTTCTAAACTAAAGACTGTGTCATTTCTATTCAGAATACATAGATCTTGATATAACTTTTATGTAGCAGGATAAAAACTCTTCCATTATATTGATAATGGTAGTGCTAAGTGATTGTGCAAGACATGTCCGGTATTTCTTGCAAAACTCAAATGAATGTAGGCAGATGAGAGATAAAATGATTGAAAATAATGTCACCTTAAAAAGTTCATTATAAAGAAAAATAGTATTTCCATCTGGCATTGTTTGAACAAATTCACAAAATCTTGATGTGATAGAAGCTCAGTCCTCAGTGCAGTCATGCTGAGCAGTGGGACATGAATCAAGGCCATCACAGCAGCAATCAGTGAGTTACTGACAAGGGTTTGTTATGAAAGAGAATTTGGGCCACTCTGATTGTCTCCTTTGCATGCTCTTTTGCATTTCTGCCTTTTAATATGTGATGACACAATGTCTAGCTAAAGCTAGATGCTGGTCCCTTGACCTTGAACTTATTAGCCCCCCTCCGAACTGCTAAGACAGATCTGTGACCCAGACAGTTGACTTTTGTTATAGAAACACAAATTGGAGTAAGATACTATCTTTCTTCCAAATCTATTTTAAACCAATTTACTAGTAATTTCTTTTATTTGTTCTTTTCTTTATTTAGTTTAACCTATCACATGATCTCTGCCTTTTAATATTATAAACTAACTCATTTATAGTATTGGGAGAATTGAAATGATTTCATTCCTGAAATATTTTTTTATTTGTATTTTATACTTGTTACAATTTTCTGTATTGTTAATCTTCTCACATTTTAACTAAATTAATTAACTTTCATTTGATCATTGTTAGTTTTAACTTGTGTTTTGAAAGGCACTGAACATCTTGTCTAGGAGATAAACTACTGTATTTCTACAAAATAGGTCCAGTGCTTTCACCACTCCTGCACTTCAGCTACCACTTTATTGAATACTGCTCCAAGAGCTGAAACCACTACTCTCTCTGGAAATAGACGACATTTCCTCCATGTCTGCTACCTGCCCTGTAATTGGTGATCTATTGTTCCTATTGTTTCATACAGAAACCTAAAATAAATCTGTAAAAAAATCTAAAAGGATCTATACAAAAGATTTCTATAAGGGGTGGAACTTGGAACCATGCTTTCAGTTCCAAAGTAAATGAGGTAAGTGTTCTGACTGGTAAGATGGTGCTTGATCAAACGCAGCAGAGAGATTGAGAGTGCAGTTGCTGGATATCAAAGATGATTGGCAAATACTATTATCAGAGGCCTCCTCATCAAAGAAGGAAAAACAAACAGAAAGAATGTTCACTATTTTATTTCTGAGTTACATTAAAAATGATTTAAAATATGTGTAAAATAGATTTTGTTTCCTTCTAAGAAGAACCACACACTCTTCAATGTTTGAACATCAGATTCTTAGTTCTTTAGTGTTTCACTCTTTTGTGTGTGTTATCGCCATGATTTTGTAAATTCTGTAATTAATGGACTAAGCCTTTTAGGGAACCATATATAATAAAACCAAAAACAAAAAAAAAAGCAGAAGAAGTTGAAGTAGAGGAAGGAGGAGAATTAAGAATACCAAACACAAATTATTTTCATCATACAGCTAATGAAGACTTGTCAGTTTATGTGATGTTTTGATTTCAGCAATTAATAGTGAGTTAGTTGTGCTGGGTTCCTCAGTGGTCCAAATGGAGATTCTAGATTATGAAAATTAGGAATATATAAATGGTAATGTATCTACAGAAATTTTTGACATTACTAAAAAGAAAGAAAATTACTTTTTAAATTTTGCTTTCTATTTAGGTCTTTAGGGAATAGACTAGAGCATGCTACAGGGACACTGCTACATCGATGTTCATAGCAGTACAATTCACAATAGCAAGACTGTGGAAGCAACCTAGATGCCCTTCAATAGACGAATGGATAAAAAAATGTGGCATTTATACACAATGGAGTATTACTCTGCATTAAAAAATGACAAAATTATAGAATTTGGAGGGAAATGGATGGCATTAGAGCAGATTATGCTAAGTGAAGCTATCCAATCCCTAAAAAACAAATGCCAAATGTCTTCTTTGATATAAGGAAAGTAACTAAGAACAGAGTAGGGAAGAAGAGCATGAGAAGATGACTAATATTAAACAGGGATGAGAGGTGGGAGGGACAGGGAGAGAGAAGGGAAATTGCTTGGAAATGGAAGGAGACCCTTAGGGTTATACAAAATTACATACAAGAGGAAGTGAGGGGAAAGGGAAAAATAATACAAGGGGGAGAAATGAATTACAGTAGAGGGGGTAGAGAGAGAAGAGGGGAGGGGAGGGGAGGGGAGGGGGGATAGTAGAGGATAGGAAAGGCAGCAAAATACAACAGACATGAGTATGGCAATATGTAAATCAATGGAAGTGTAACTGATGTGACTCTGCAATCTGTATACGGGGTAAAAATGGGAGTTCATAACCCACTTGAATCAAAGTGTGAAATATGATATATCAAGAACTATGTAATGTTTTGAACAACCAATAAAAAAAAGAATGGGAATCTAATTAGAATAAGTTACACTCCATGTATGTATAATATGTTAAAATACACTTCACTGTCATGTATATCTAAAAATTACAAATATAAAATTTTAAAAAGTAAAGAATAAATAAAGGAGTAAAGACAAAAAAAATTTGCTTTCTATATCACTTGAAGAAAATTAAAAATGAAGAGATCTAAAGAGACAAAAGAAAAGACAGAAAAATATAATAGTAAGTTAATTACATTACTATAAATATAATTTATTCATATTATGAATAAGAGGACTAAATATCTGAATCTTGGTAAAAATAAAAAAATATGCACAAGTGGTTTACAAATGCCCATGGTATCTAAACTTATACAGTGAATAAAACAATTTGTTTATATAAATGTCAAAGATAAAGAAATATTTATTTCATGATAGTAAAATAAAAAATTCAAAGTTAATATACATTATTATAATTTAATATAAAATGTAATATCAAATAAGTGGGGGCATAGATGTTCTTCCTATATTTATAACATGTAATCCCTGAAAACATAATAAGGATGCATCTCAGTATTTTCATCTGACCAGGACTTTGTGATAGTATTTCCATTGAATCATTTATTTCCAGGTAAATTTCAGCTCTTCTACCCACCACTTGTCCTACTTTCACATCATATTTCTTTTTGGTGGGTCCTTTAGCATCCTTTGGAATCTTGGCTCACTTAGGAGATGGTACTCAGTATAGTGATTTAGTATTTCACCCAAATTTACTGATGTATTTATTTATTTCTCTGTTAGTAAGTTTCTTCCAAATCCACAGTCATTTTGTACCCACATGTGTTTTTAAGTTTAAATTTTAACTTTAATGCATTCATTTTTATTGTCATAGACATGGAATAGGAAAAATATTAATTATAACAAGTATAACATAATTTTAATGACATAGACCAAATTGGTTAAGGTGGTAATGGTGGCAGTATAAAGGGATGGTGTCAAACTATAAAAATTAAGGCCTATTTTTGAAGGAAATAAAATATCTGGTACTGGGATAATATGGTCCAGAAAAAAAAACCAACTTTTTTTTTAATAGCCTCTGCTTCAATTTTTCTCTCCCCTTTCCTGTCTTTTGTTTGTAATATTTAACTAATTTGATTACCTACTGATGTATTTTTCTATTTTTTTCTACTAACAAGATTGAGCCTTAAAATACAACCATTTCTAGGTCATTTTTTCTCTGTTGCTAGATTGCAAAGCCCCTCTGAAGAAGTTTCTGCTTCTCTTGTAGACCTCAGATCTTAAAAATGGGTTCACATTACACAGTGCACATAAGATCTTCAAATTGACATTTTTTTTACATCAATTATTGATTCTGTTTTTAAAGAGTTGATGCTTCAAAAGAAGAACTGTCTTGGCTTGCTGATTATAGTGGCTTGTAAAACTATTTTAATTGTATATGAAAATTCCTTAGGTATCCTCAGTATCAAAGTGCAAATGTTTTGTAGTGTATGTTTCTTCTATATCATCAAAATTTTTCATTACAGGTTGATATTTTAGTTGTATTCTCAGAATTTGACTTCATTGGCAAGTCCTGGGAGATCGTTCTCTAGCTTTCTGTAGAAAGACTCTGGAAGCCTATTGCTGTACTTCTCTAAGATTAACTAGTTATCTAAAACATTTTTCATGCCTATAATGTGTATGCTCTCTTGCCATTAACACATCCCAGATCTTATTTAATTGCATAGCCATAGGCATGATGAGAAAGAAATTGTCTTTGAAAAGCACATCTGCTTTTAAATAAGGAAAATGTCTTATTCTTGGTGTGTATTTTTTTCCCTAGCATTTTCTATCTCTAGGGTGGAATATCACCATTTTTAGAAGAGAACCCTAATGAGAGAGCTTGCATATGCATATGGTATTCAGTGTGACATTAGCAGGTGCAACACTGCTTTAAAGACGGCTGTTAGGAATTTTTTAAATGAATGTGAAAATACTTAGGGAACTCCAATCTGTTTGATTTAAGCTAGAGGATAGTCTCCACTTTGGTTATTCTTCCATATTCAAAACACTTTGTAACTGTATCTTCTTCCTTCTATTAATGATAAAAATAGGCCATTAATATCATAGCCTATATAAAGATACAACACCAATTTATATCAGTTTAGAAGACAAGACTGTGATGAGATATTTTAAAAATTCTCTGGAATCCTGTTCACAGTTTAACTGCCATGGCAGAAATTCAAATCCCCTATGTTGATTTCATTAAAATGTTGGCATAATCACTTTGAAAAAATAAAAAGAAACACAAGAAAGACCTGTTTTCTTTTGGCCTAGCTAATGCTTTAAAATATCAGTTCAAAGCCCAATCTTATGATCTTTTTTTTTACAGTACTCACCCTAATCTTTTCATTTAGGTAGTTCATCACTCTATGTTTAAAGACTTAATATTTGTAGGGCATTATTTGAGGAATCGTTGGCAGTTTCAAGATTGATCAGATATCTTTCCCAGATCATTGTTAGAACATTAAAGGGCTTAAAAATCCACAAGTTTTTTGACTAGTCACAAATATAAAGTAGAAAACAATGAATGACAAAGCAACATTATATTTTGTGAACCATATGGGAACACAGGTATTAAAGTTTAATTTTTAAGATAACTCTTGAGATTCTCTGTCATGCATTTGAACATAAAATAGTATCTATTAGTTTTTCTTCACTAATTGTAGCATGTAGGCTAAGGTTGAATTTCAACTAGAAACTCTGTGAATCAGCGTCATAAATTGGGCTACTAAGGACTCCATGGACAGTGCTTATTTATTTAACGGTTGTTATATCAGTCAGGTAGTGTTCAAAGGACTTAGTATTGATTCATTTAGTCTTCTAAAATGACTCCAGGAGTAATTGTTACTGACACACATATAATGGTCAGGAATAAGACCACCTCCTTAAGGTAGCATAGTGCTAGAGCTCTACTGCAGGTTGGGCACAAATCACGTCCATGCTTCCTCACTGACTTCCAGGTAATGTTAATAAATTATTTTCTGATCAGCATTGTATATCTGGTCCCTTGCATTTCTCTGAATTGTCCCATATTTGGCTTGCTATAGTCAAACTACATTTTTTTCAATCTACTAAGTGTGTCATACATAGTATTCCATTGTTATTTTTATTTGCATTCCACTAATTATTAATGAGATTTAAAAAAACACAATTCTTCCTTTTATTATTCAGATATTTGGATGTTCACTTCTGTAAAGTGATAATTTAATTGATTGATTTATATTCTATTGAGTAATTCCTGTTGATTTATAATAATTTATATATCTGTGTGTTTATATGTATCTATGTCTATCCATGTACACATATTGATAAATATTTAGGGACATGATTAGATTCTGAACCCAAGTTTTTAGATATCTGACCTTGTGTTGTTGTCTTAGTGTAGTGATAGAGATGAAGCTTCATTCTTTCATGTGAGTATCTTGTATTATTCCTAGGACGGACAATATTTTCCTTGTGGATATATAATATTTTGGAGTTCACATATGTTATTTCTTTCCATATTTTATTTATGATGCATTATTCTCTGTTTATTGGGAAAAATATGCCATTAACTTACTTATCAGGAGCTTTTTATCATAATTTAATAGAACACCAGTAAATTTTAGAATTAGTGGATTACAAAAAAGAGAAGTAGGAAGACAGAGAATAAGAGTGAGCACAAAGAAAGACGGAAGGAACAAAGGATGGGACGGAGGAGAGGAGGCAAGAAGAAATGATATTTGGGATTTGGATTGGGATTATATTTTCTATATGAGTATGTTATTCCTATTAAGTCTTGAATTCAAACTTTCATCTCAGCAGTTTTTATGCTATTTCACTAAAATTTTAAATATATTTTGTAGATGATCTATATGTTTTCTTGTACTTATATTTCCATAGCAGTACAAGTAATACCTTGTTTTGAATTTTACTGCCTAATTTTTAGTTGGTGATATATAAATTTTGATGTACTTATTTTATACCTAGAAATTAGATAATCCCATTAATTATAATAATATTAATGATTAATTAATGATATTATATATTAACTATAATATTATTCTCAGCTTTCAGGGTTTTAATAATATCATCCAAAAGTTTAACTGCTTTATTTAGTTTGTTTTCATAATTTTACACTGCTATTTTCTTCTAGTTTCCTGATATGTTCACTTGTAACTCCAGTAAAATATTGCACATAAATGATAAAATTGGGTATCTTTGCTGGGAGTAGGGGTGCACGCTGGTAATTCCAGCAGTTTGGGAGGCTGAGACAGGAGGATGGCAAGTTCAGAGCCAGCCTCAGAAATTTAGGGAGGCCCTGAGCAATTCGGGGAGATCCTTTCTCTAAATAAAAAAAAATATAAAAAAGGGCTTTGGATGTGGCTTAGTGGTTAATCATCCCTGGGTTCAATTCCTGATACCAAAAAAAAAAAAAAATTGGGGCATCTTTGTATTCATCATATTTCAATTTTTCACCATTGAACATTGCAACTCCAATTTTGTAAAAACATAGTATTATTTTTACATATCTAGGTACTCAATTTGTTAATGTCGGTATGTTAATCCATGAAAAAAATATATTTTTTTATTTTCTAGCAAATTAACTACGCTTCTTTGCCTTTACTTTCATGAAGTTTATCTGTGATGTATCAAGATGAGAATTCCTTTCTTTCATTAAAATAAAACTCAAGACAAATTAAATTTAGCAAAGTTTAATTGAGCAAGGAATAATTCACCAATTGGGCATCCCTCAGAACCAGAAAAGGTTTAGAGAGCTCTGCTCCATAAGGTGGTCAGGCAGCATTTATGGACAGAAAATGGAATGCAGTACAGAACCAGCTTGATTGATGATAGGTCTACCTTTGCCTCATTTGAACATGCTCTTATCAGTTGGCTGCCTGTGACTGACTGCAGCTCAGCTTTTGTGATTGGCTGAGACTCATCTATTTAGTACAAAAGTGTTCTCCAGTGTTAGACTTGCAATTAGTTCATGCGCTCAGTTGAAGTTCATTATATAAGGACTCCAGTGTGGAGGCATCACAGGTCAAATGTAGTTTAATTTATCCTTCCTTCCTCCCTCCCTTCTTCTTTCTCTCCTATTTTTTTCTTTTTCTCTTCTCTCTCCCACTTCCTCATTCATTTTTATTCTACTTCAGATTCAGTGTATTTCTTCAAAGTGTTGATTGCTGTTATGTATGCCCATGACAGGATCAGTACAAGTTGACTAACTCACTCTTACAGGAAAGTTCTATGAAATTTAACGTAATTGAGAAGGGATTTCTTTGTACTCCTGTTGACTTTTATTTAAATGTTTTTTCTACCACTGAACTTCATCAAATTTTAAGATCTTTGTATGGATTGAGAATGCTTATGAGGAAAATAGATTTCAGTTTTCTGCTTATTGTTCTAAATTTTTGTCTTCAAATAGGCACTGGTTTAATAACTCTTTAGTATATACTCTTGAATAATTTATGGAATATTAAAAATATTGTCTGCTATTTTTATAAAGAGAAATTAATGCTATATATTACCAGAAAGATCATTAATACCTAAGTTAGTATTTTCCATTGTTGTATGATATATCCTTATTCAACAGATTATATGCCATGCAGTATTTTGAATATGTGAGTTGTATCAAAGAATATAAGAAATGTCAATAAGCTCACAGAGTTTATATTCTAGCTTATTTCCTATTTTTTTAATCTAAAATCTATGAAATAACACACCTAGTTTTCTAGACTTTAAACTGTGGGCAAACACATAGCTAGTAAATACTATTTTGACAATTACAAATGAGTAACAGGTTTTCTACCTATTGCTGTTTTTTTTTTTTTTAACTTGAATTTTGTTTGATTAGTAGACAAATGCATTAGAGTTCCAAGTTGTTTTTTGTGATGGTTAATCTTGGTTGTCAATGAGACTAAGAGATGCCTAGAAAAAAAATAACTAGAAAAGCACACTGCAGGGTTTCTCTGTGAGGGTGTTTACAGAGGTGATTGCTATGTGAGTCAGTGAATGGAGGGATAGACTGCCCTGAATATAGGCTGCATCATCCAAGCCTCAAGGACCAAATGGACCAAAAACAAGAAGGGGGAAGTTCTCCTGTTCACAAGGGCACACATTCTATTCTTCTTGAGCTAGTGAGTTTTTCTCCTGCTGCCATCAGTTGTGGCCATGAAGCTCCAGGTTCCCCACTCAGCCTTTTAACTTGGACTCCAGTGACTCTCCAGGGAGATCTCAGGCCTTTAGCCTTGAGCAAGGGCCACATCATTGGTCCCTCTTGTTCTGAGGCTTCCAGCTTCTCGGATTGATTAGCTACTGGTTTCCCTGGCTCTCCAGCCAGTGTGGAACACTCAAGCCTCTGCTAGTGTGCATGCGCGGGGCACTGGGTTCGATCCTCAGCACCACATAAAAATAAAATAAAGATGTTGTCTCCACTGAAAACTTAAAAAATTAAAAAATTCTCTCTCTCTTTCTCTCAAAAAAAAAGAATGTATGTAAATCTCTCTCACACTTTCTCCTTGTGTGCATATTTGTGTGCTTGTGTAAATAAGTTTATAAGTATATAAATGTTTTCATTGTTCATTTTTTTTCCTGTAGATCGATTTCAGCATTGTTACAGTCCTTTCTCTCTGTCTTGTTCGTATTTTTTTTTCCTTTCCTTGACTACATTTTAAAACTCTTATTTGTTATAACCATTTAAGGCCAGTGCTGTTTGTCCTTGTTTCTTTTACACTACAATTGATTTTTAACCACTCAAAGATAAACTGTGACTTCCAACTGCTCTGTGGCTCTAGTTGTTGCAATTCTTTTTTTGAAATGGCTGAGTGAGCAGGAGATGACTCAAATCAGGAGCAGGGCAGGAAGCAAATGATTTCTTCCCTCATGAATCTTTGACTCAGCATTTGGCAAGTTCTAGGGATGTTGAGGTATTTCCAACTGTATCATTCTTCTGTTTTGCCTTGTGGTGCAAGTTAAAAGAAAATGTCACTCAAGGTAATTTTAATTTACCTTATAACATGAATGTTTTCTGAGAATATACCATTTATGAAAATATTTTACAATGATTATTTAATAGAGCATTGACTACTAGTTTTCATTACATAAATTAACATGGTACATGGAAAACAATTTGATCCTGTGGCAGGTAGCCTCACACTTGTTCCAACACAAACTATTCATCAGAATTTAAAGGGAATCACAGTTTTACTTTTACTAAACTATTATATTTCAGGCAACTTATATATGCTGTGTGCGTCTTGGTTTGATCATATGTAGAACCAAGAGATTAAATTTCATCCTTTCTAAGATTCCTTAGTGTATCCTTTTATATATTTATTTATCTATTTATTTACTTAATTAACTTGTAGTAAAATTTAGTTTTTCTTTTGTCATTTAGTTCTATGAACTTTATTGCATGTATAGATTTGTGGACCTACAGTTGTAAACAGGAAAGAGAAGATTTTTATCATTCCCCAAAAAACTTCAAGCTGACTCTTTACAGGTACACCCATTGTCCACCCTAATCCCTGGTGATTATCTGCTCTCCATCCCTATAGCTTTATTTATTATTATTATTTTTTGTTTGTTTTTAGAAAATGTCATGTAAGGCAGGCATATTGGCACACTCCCCTAACTCCAGTTATTGTGGAGGCTAGGGTAGGAAGATCACAACTTTTGAGGGCAGCCTCAGCAACTTAGAAGAGAATCAGTCTTTAAAACAAAAAATAAAGGACTAGGGATGTATCTCAGTTGTAATTTACCCCTGGGTTCACTCCCCAGTGGGCCCCCCTTCCAAAAAAAAATCACATAAGTTGAGTCATACATACAGCATGCAACCCTTTAAGACTGGTTTACTACATTCAGAATAATGCCCTTGAGATTCATCCAAGTTGTTATGTGAACCAAAAGTTTGTTAATTTTATTTTCTGAGTAGTATTCCATTGTTGAGATATACCATTATTTTTCTATTCATACCTGCTGAACATCATTGACTTATTTTGGTCTAGGATAATTATAAATAGAAAATATGAAATATTTTGAGGTTTTTATTAACAGTTTGAGGTTTACTTTGAAGTTATTTTATCTAATTTATTTATAAATATGTAATTGCTTTAAAATTTTTTATTGAAAAGACTTCTTTCTCCTTTACTTTTGCATCATTGCCAAATATAATTTTGTCTTGTATTTGTAGATCTATTTCTGAACTATTTTTTTACCTTTCTATACCTTCACTCATCCATTCAACCACAGTCTTGATTACAGAATTATAGTAGATAGATTTATCATAAATTTAAAATTCAGTAGGAATATTTTTCCATCTTTGTTTTTTTTCTTTTTTCACAATCACTCATTTATTCTAGTTTCTTGAGCTTCTTAGAATACTAGTCTTCTACAAATTTAGATTTCTTTTTTTCTTTATCAAAGCAATTTATTTTCATCTATGGAAAGTAACATTCATTTGAGAATATACATATGCCACCTAATAATAAAGTATATAACAGACAAGCAAGCTTCACTGTCTACAATGTACCTGACATCCCCTGATGTAATGCCTTGCACCTGACAGTTTCAGGTAAGCCAGTTTTCACATCCTGTTCTGCAGTGCTGCTATTTCTTTCTTCTGAGTTTAATTTCTTCCTACAATAATCCTTTACAAGTTCCTTAAGTACAAGTCTCAAGGGAAAACATTCCTCAGTTTGTGTTAATTTTCACCTTTATGTTGAATAGTTTAAAACTCCAGGCTAATATTTACTTTTTCTCAACATTTTGAAGGCATTATTTCATTGGTTTTCTTTTTGCTTTAATTTACTGATTTATGTTCAGTCTAATAGTTACTTTTGTAGGCAATCTTTTTTGTTGGCCTTTTAGTGTTTTGGTTTATTTGTGCAGTTTTGCCAGTTCTTTTTTAAGTATGCTATGTACAAATTTAGTTTTGTTTAATTTACTGAATAAGTTTTGTACTTTATTTCTCCTTTTATGTTAAAAGATAAATGCCTGTATCTGTTGGATTAAGTTTAAATGTTGAAAAATATTAAAATTTTATTAGCAAGAGCACAATAGCCAGGTTGATGGTGTACACGTCTAATCCTCTTGACTCCAGAGGCAGAAGCAGGAGGATCACTTGTTTGAGACTAGCCTCAGCAATTTAGTGAGGCCCCAGCAACTTGGCAAGATCCTGTCTTAAAATAAATAAATAAATAAAAAGAAAGTGTGTATAACTCCATGGTGAAGTGCCTCTTGGTTCAAACTCCAATACTAAAAACAAAAACAGAAACAAAAAAACCTCAATGTAACAAATTCATACTGCAATGGAGTTCAAAATATTTCAAGTGGCATTCTCTAAGCTTACAATAGGATAATATTTTAGAAATTGGTACAAGCATTTTAAGTTGGACATTAGTCTAATTCTCTCCTCCCTCTGGCTAAGTATGGATACATATGATTTAACTTAGATGTAAAGTGGCCATTTTTTCATGTTTCAATATATTAAACTCTTATGCAATATGGACACATTGATTATTCATTTATTCACACAAATTTTTGAATGTATGATTACTAGGTTTCTTTTTCTTTGAATACTTGTCAAGCAAAAATTACATTCTAAACTGAAATTTATTTAAGGAAATACAGAAATCCAATGCCCATTGGAGTAATGGGGGTTAGTGCAGTTTCACTGGAAGAAATGCTTGGACCATTAACTGATAAGAACAAAATATTTATGTTATGGATGAACTTGATTGAAGTTGAATGTTAATCCAGAAGAGGGTTTGTAGGGTTCTCAGTCTTACTTAGGGTTATTTGGATTTCTTAGCTATAACGTGAAGTTTTTGACTGATATGTTTCCATCAACCTTATTAAGTCTAGGAGAGTTACATTGTTTTTCTCTTTATGTTTTCTTACTGTTATCTCAAATAAAAACAATAATAGCTTGATCATTAACATGCAATCTAATAAGTAGGATTGGAAGGAGTATTACAAAATGTAATCAGAACATATACACTTATTTACGTTTAAAAAAATCTGTACAAAAAAGAGTTTTCCAACAAATGTTATATAATGTGATCAGATTGCAAGATAATATGATAATTGTTGGCTACATACTAACCTGACTTTGAATGTCAGTAATGTAAAATAAAGACTGCAATGAGCCAGGCATAGTAGTGCATGCCTATAATCCCAGTGACTCAGGAGTCTGAGGCAGGAGGATTGCAAGTTCCAGGCCAGTTTCAGCAACTTAGCGAGCAAGCAACTTAGCAAGACCCTGTCTCAAAATGAAAAAAAAAAAAAAAAGAAAGAAATAAAAATAAGAAGGGCTTGGAGATGTGGCTCAATGGTATAGTGTCCCTAGGTTCAATCCACAGGTCAAAAAACAAAACAAGAGTAGAGAGAAGTCAAACAACCAGTTTTACCAAAATATCATTCGATATGTATTGAAATGGAGTAGAGTTTCCTAACCCAGAATAGGAAAGAAAGAAATGCCATAATAAAGAGGCGGGTGCATGTTTTTTTTTCGACAAAAGATGAAAAGAGAGCAAGCAAATGGAAATTGCATCCTAGGTGGAAGGAGCAAATTGAGGGAGACATGGGACCTTACTGCATCGTTTCCTTCCATATCCACTATGTGAAACTCCAGATCTATTACCTTATGTGTTTGTTTCCTCCCTACTTGTTAATTTCTTGGTTAACCTGAAAAATAATTGGATAGGGGCAATTTACTGCCCTTCTCTGGTCAACGATTTAGTCTATGTAGACTAGTGTGAACAAGAGTTAATCATTGAATGGGAGGCAAAGTCATTCTAGACAAAAGAAACAGCATCTGTTTCTTATCTGGAAACTGAAAAGACAGGTCTTGCATCTTCAGTGCATATGAAATAAACTCTGAAGTAGAGAGTATAAGGAAAGAAGGTCAGAGTTGCAAACGGAGAAGTAAGTAGCATATTGAAGTGTTTACACAGAACTCCATCCAGCTTTTGCTTCACCTTAAGGAGTTCACATGACAAGATTCATATTTTAGAAGGAGGAAAAAGGATCACGTGTATAATGCCAAGAATGTGAGGAACAACATGGCATTTGAAGAACTACAAAAATTGTTCACTATAACTAGAATCCCTGAGTGCTCATAATGTGGGTGGTAGATGAGGCTGTAGCAGAAGGCCAAGGTCCAATTGTGAAGGGTCTCTTATGTTATACCAATGAATTTGCAACAACTAAAAAAATTCAAACAAGAAAGAGCTTTCTGAACATTTTGAACCAAATTCACTACTAATATTTACATACTTCTTTGGAGGTAATAAGTCATTCAATTAAAAAGCTATTAGAATCTGGTAAAATGAATCTGATTAATTGTCATTATTTGTGGTGCTGTGGATCTAAGCCAAGGCTTTGTGCAAGTTAGACAAACACTCTGCAGCTTCAGCCCAGCCCTGATTAATGTTCTTTTTATGAGTTGTATTCAATTAAGAAATTCCATATAAATGTATTGACTTTATTTCCTCTTATAAGATTGTGTTAATCAAAATACATTTGAATAAAGGTTTTTAATTTACAGTCTTAACGAAATCATTTACCTTAATATTCACAAGGGAAATCTGTAGGATGGATACTTTAATCCCATTTCAGAGATGTGAAAACTGTGGCATATTTTACTTAATATGTTCATTATCAGAAAGGTAACAAGTGATATTATTAAATACAGATTATGTGTCCTGAACAGTTTTTATGAAAGCTAGTTCATTTAAAAATGCTCTGATATCCGGGCACAGTGTCACACACCTGTAATTCCAATGGCTTAGAAGGCTGAGGCAGGAGGATCAAAAGCTCAAAGCCAGCCTCAGCAACTTAGTGAGGCCCTAAACAACTTAGGAAGACCTTGTCTCAGAATCAAAAACAAAAAAGAGTTGGGATATAGATCAGTGGTTAATCACCCCTGAGAAATTTCACAGTATCCAAAAATTAAAAATAAAATAATAAAAATGCTCTGTAAAGTTTTTTAGTGACTTGAAGAGTAATACAAGAATCTGGATTTATTTCTATCAAAGCAAAAAAAAAGAGAATGTGGTTAATTATCATATCTATATATTCAGAGGGTCTTAAATGATCTTGAATGTTTTTAAACTTTGACACTTGACAACATTTTTATCTTAGGTAATTAAAATACATTTTTCACATTAATTGCAAAATAATTTCCTGCAGTGTTTTGCAACACTTCCACAATAAATATTTTATTTTCTTATGTTGTCTCCTATGAAACTAAAATACTTAGATATTAAAGTCTTTTGTACAAAATGTCTACTTTTGGTATCTCTGTAAGAAATGTGTGTGTACATACACATGAGGGTATATGACTTTCAAATTTTAAACATTATCAATATTCCTATTCATTTGAATTCCATTTCATTTAACAAAATTTATTTCTATCACTTTTATTTATTTTTCAGTTGTCTTTGATAACACCATTATTGATTTTAATGGGGTACATTTTTTCCCTATGATTAGTTGATTTCAACAGGTGTACTTAAAATTATAATTTTCTTTTTAATGTTACGCATTCTTGCTACTGGTAATTGCTACTTTAGGAATTTTATATTATAATTATTATAGAATCTCACTTATTTTTAAAGCACGTATATGACATGGCCATCTCAAGAATATTATATTTTGACTTCCATCAACTAAAGCTTTTAGCCAGAATGTGACTATGGCATCTAATTTAGAGAACCACTTTGTGCCTGCTATTTGCCCCATTGTTTTTGTTTAAATTGGCAGATTACAATATTCCCTTTGGATATCTTCATTCTCAACGTTGGATACATGCAGATATCAAATCACTGTCTGTTTTTTCAGCAAACACCACTGAGAGAATCCAGGCAGCAGTTCTTTGCATGTGATGCATGATGCTATTTTCCTATTACATAGTTAAACTCATACTTCAGTCTGGTCAAGATTTCAATAATATTGATGTTCTTCTAATTGCATGTATCAGTGACCTCATATATCCTATTGACTCCAAGGAGTAATAAGTTGGAAATAATCCAATGTCTTTAACTCAGCAATAAATAATAATATATAATATATTGAACATTTATACTATGTTTCAGAGTAGAAAATAGGTTATCACATTAGTCATATCCCATGTACTTGTCTGACCTGTTAAGAAGAAAAATAAATAATGTGAAATATTGAATAAAACAAGATGAAAACAGTAAAGAATTTACTCACATAAATCAATGAAAATTAATGTAAAACACATAGTAATTTTTATAGTAATAGTGCCCAATTGTTATATTGGTATGCTAGTAGTTAGTTATTTAAAATTAATATTTATCAATCTAAGCAACATAATGAGCAAAGATAGATTTAAATGTGGTAAGACTTCATGTTAACAAAGATGGAGCTGAATATAGTGACAATAAGCCTACTGGTAATGGGACAATTTTTTAAAAAGGAAAATAAATATGTATTCTTAAATGTTAATGAGAGAAATTTCAATGAAAATGCAATAGGTCACTTTTAAAACTATTATATTCTATGAATTATATCTAAATGTTTGTGGATAAAGTTTCAAAAACAGTAAGTCGAAAGAATAATTTTATCTGTATGGAAGTACACATCACTGAATTTGGCTTAACATCAAAATTTGAAGCATGTGAATTTTATTTTTCTTAACTACAAACTGTCTGATTCATTCTACTGTCTTTCCTATTCCTATCCTCTCTCCTCTCCCTTCATTCCCCTTTGTCTAATCCAATAGTAGTTTCCTTTTGAGGAATTGGTCTAATTATTGAGATAAAATTTTGGAATAAGTGCATGATTGCTTTGCGAGGAACTAAGAATCAAGAGGGGCTTTCTTTAACATGTTTAGGGAGTATATTAATCTGAATGGGACACTAGAGTGAAATGCCAGTGAGTGAGTGTATTAAACAGCAGAAATCTGTTTTCCAACAGTTCTGGAGACTGGAAGTCCACAATTAGGAAGCTAAAAGTGTTGGTTTCTGATGAGGGTTCCCTGGATTTTCAGATGACCACCTTGCTTTGTTTTCAAAGGGCCTTGTCTCAGTGCTCAGGTACTCTTCTTCTTCCTCAATGGACATCCAGTAGGGTAAGGCTCCAGCCTTTTGACCTATTTAACATTAATCATCTCCCAAAGACCCTACTTCCAAACATAGTCACATGGTGAGGTTAGGGCTCAACACATGGGTTTTGGGGAAACAAAATGCAGTCCATAACAGAGAATGAGACACCATGGAAGAGATATTCTTTCCTAGAGTGTTTGAAACATTGTAAGGTTTATTTGATTCATGTGTGTGTGTAAAATAAATAAATAAATATATATGCATGTATACACATAATTATCTACATATATTTATAAATATATGCATGTGTAAATATCTACACACATTTATGTATATATACACCTATACATGTTCATATATCTCTCTATATTTATATATGTATACAAATATCTACATATGTTTATATATGTAAATATATGCATGTATCTAAATATATAGATATAGATATATGGATATATGAAATTGGTAAAAATTTATTCATGTCAATAATACAAGGCTCTTTATGTATTGTTGCAGAGTCACAATAGGCACAGGACCTGTAAATGTTCATCTCTTTGCTCTTAACAATATTTTGTCATTAGCATTCCAATGTGTCAAAACACCAAACTTGAGAAGCTGCTCCACAATTCTAGCTTCCTAGTCAAACTTATGTCATGATAGAAATATAACCATGTGACTTTTTTGAGAATGTTTTTGTGCTTACTGTTATTCTTTTCTTGAAATTACTATATTCATGTTTCTTAAAACACGGAGAACTCACAGAATGACAAAGAATTTATTTGCAGATTTCTTTGAACAATTAACACGGAATAATAAATTAACAAAGTTTGTAGGTAATAGTTTTTAAAGGTAAGTTGTTTAAGTAAATTGTATCCATTTAAAACAGAATTATAAGACATGAAAAGAAAGACAAAATAATAAAATTAACTTTAATAAATACTTATATCCACTAAAATTTAAATTAATACACATAATTTCCAATAAAACTCTGGTCAAGACATTTTTCTTTAGTGTTCATGATGATGTCATATTGCCTGTCTGTTCTTTCTGACTCTCCACAGTGCATTCTTTATATTATCAGTTTACTATGTTTGCTTATAATTCATCCTTTTCTTGTCAGGCATCAATAATATAACTTTTACATTATTTTAAATTGATAGTAAAATGACATGTATGTATAATATACATGATGACAATTAAGAGTATATATCTATATCTATATATCTGTATATTATATAGTAATATATATAGTATAGATATTGAAATATATATTGCATATATATTGTAATAATATATTGTATTTATTATATAAAAATATATTGTATATATAACAATAATATATTTTTCATATACTCTGTAATAATATATTGTATATATATTAATAATATATATATATATATATAGAATGATTAATGTAGCCAATTAACATATGAATTACCTCATAGTTATCATTATTGTGTTGAAAACACATTGCAGCCACTTTCTTGGCATGTTTCAAGAATACAATTTATTTTAATTATAGCAACCATAGTAATGATTACCTATTCCTCCTATCTAAACTGACATGTGTATCCTATGATCTACTACCCTCCCTCCTCCAGTACACCCCAGCTCCTGATAACTATCATTCTACTCTCTCCCTCTATGACATAATATTTTGTAGATTCTACATGTATGAGTGATGTTAGGCATCCACTGAGTCTCTCTATTCATATTCTTTGCCCATTTTTCAAGCAAACAGCTTTTTTTCTTGCTATTGATTTTGTCAGCTTCCTTATGAATTTTGGATATTAACCTCTTATCAGAGGTATAAATTGAAAGTATTTTCTCCCATTCCGTAGAATATTTTTTCTCTCTGATTGCTTCCATTCTGTGTAGAAGAGTTTTCATTTGATGTAATTGTCTTTGTCAATATTTGCTTTTTCTCCTGTGCTTTTGGGCTCGTTCTAGATAGTCATTGCCCAAACCAAAGCTGTGGAACTTTTCTCTTATGTTTTTTCTAGTAGTTTTATAAATTTAGGACTTATAATCACGTCTTCAACTCATATCTAGTTGACTTTTGTATATGGCTTGAGATAAAGGTCTGATTTTATTTTTATACATGTGGACATCTAGTTTTCCAAATATCATTAACTGAGGATCAATTATTAATCTTTTCCCCATTGTGTGTTTCTAGCATAAAAGCTACCATTTTGAGTCTGTATTCAGCACAAGTTCAGGATAAGAAATAGAATGACAACAATAGGTTATAGTTTGGCCATTCTAATCCTTCAAGATCTGTTAATTTCTCATTGAGAACCTACAAACCACTGAAAATGTGCCTATGTATCCTCTGGGCTCGTAAATCTCCAAAAAGGAATCTCTTAGAAACAATTTGCATAGGTGATGGAGTTTTCAACTATGATAAGAATAACTTAAGTAGTAATGGAGGTTTAATGAAGAAAATAACATAAACAAGAGGAAAGGCATTAAACTATGGGATCAGAGCAAGGAAGGGGTAGAGAGCACAACTTAGAGGACTTTTCTGAGCTCCTGGGTTGGCACTAGTAAGTTCTGAAGTTGGTAAGAACAATGAATAGGAATAATACAGGACATATTCTAAGTGTCCTTCCTTTTTTATTCATCATAGAAATTATTACTTGTTGAGTTCCACAAAATTATTTTATAAAACTTTTAACATGATTTATATTTTCACAAAACTCCATTGAGTTTTTAATAATACAAGCCCCCATGTTTTCAAACAGAACAATCTGCAAAGTTTGATTATGATAATTTTGTTAGTTTCTTGGGTAAATCAAACATTTCTCATTCACATTCAGCATATCAATACTTTCTAATGTATAAATGTTGCTCCTTTCATCCACAAAACTATAGCCATTGTTTTCTTTGCCTATCTTCTGAGTAAGGGTCCCTAAATTACAGATTTTCATTAGTGCAATTTGTTAAGGCACCTACATACATATCGTCTGCATTTTCCATTTGTTGCTTTTTTTTTTCCTCATCTGCATCTGAACTACACTGGTATTACTTGTATCTGGCTCTTCCTTTTCAGGGAAGTCATTTGTTTTCTTACTGACAATGCAACTTGGCATTGATGGCTTCTTGTCAATAGGTCAGATTTCTTGGAGAAGGTTAATTAAAGAAAAGAAGCAGTGGTCATGGTCTTTAGAAGGAAGTTAATTTTTCAAATCAAATATATATATATACATATATTTCATTTCTAAACAATGGTTCCTTTTTGACTAAATTACAATAAATCAGATGACATAAAATCTGGGTTTTGTATTTCTTGCTTTTTATCAAAGATAAGAAGTTCTGAAGAATACACATAAGATATAGCAAGATGACAGAATTTAAACATGGGATTTCTTTCTGTACAAAACCATATTATAAACTCTTATTACAAATGAGAACAATATAATCATGTAAGTATTATTGATATGCTTAGGGGGATATCTTTTACTTGTATTCAATTTAGCTTAGGCTATATTTTGGGAAGATTTTTGTCCTTCTAGACACTTATTAAAAAAGAAACATGAAAAATGAGGCAGGACTCAGATATAAAGGTAGCAACTTCAAAAAGAGGGATGAATCATTGCACATTCAACAATGGATCTCATCAAAATTGTTCTTAGCATCACATACTTTACATTCAATGGTCAATCTATGAACAAACTAGTGACTGAGCTATGGGTTCCCCATCTCATTTATCACAGCAGAACTATATCTTTCACATTTCAAGAAAATTACAGAAAATAAAACTGCAATAAAACCAAAAAGCTGGAAACAGAGATGACACCCATGACAACATTAAAAAAAGGATACTGAAGATGTGCAGCCATCCGCACAACTTACAATTAATGCAGCACAAGATCGATGTCTGACGTTTTCTGGTGCAGTATCTGATGGAACCTAAAACAGGACCCAATGGGAATGCACCAAGTGCACATGAACAAATGCACATTAAAATAGGTTATGTTATTAATCTTAACTGAAATATATCATGATGTGTGTGTGCACGTGTGTATGTGTCTCCATATATTTTCCTGTGGGCTCAAACTTAAAATCATTAGACATTTGTAATTTTATGTGACTTTTTTACATCTGAACCATTGATGAAATGAGCGTATGATTTTCTTCTGAGATAATAACAATGTAGTTCTCCAAAAATACTTATTCTTGACTGTATTCAAGATATTTCTATTAGGCAGAGTGGTCCTGAAGCAGCTATTAAAACTAAAATCTTCAAATTATATTTTTGTGTGTGGGTAAGGATCAAGGGAGAAAATGAATGGGTAAAAGCAGGGTAAAGAAGATAAGAGTATCATTTAAGCTCAGCTTTAATCATGTAGAAATATCCTAGTAATATTATAAAAACTAAATTACTAAACACTCTCTGTGTACATAGAATGTTTTCAAAATGTGAATACATGTACCCCAGAAAAACATGAGAAGAAAATATTTTGGATTTATATTCATAATACTTTATACTTTTTCAACTAATATTTATACTGTAGGGATGTAGTTTTTAAATTAATACCATTCTACATATAAGCAAGGTGTGCTGATTTTTTTTCAGATGGGGGGTTGTTGCTAAACTTTACCAACTGCCTGAATCTGACACTGCTCACACCAGGCAGGTTGCAGAAAAATAGGTTTTCTTCCCCTCAAATTTTCACAAGTTGTTTTAGAACAATGCATATGAGATAACAACCCAGTGTATATGTTCTTATCACTTATTTGATTTTCTGTAGGTTACTTTTGAAGACTTAACTTCTCAATTTGTAGTACAGTCCAACTGAATACAAAGAGAGAACAAATTTTAACATGTATGTAGGATTTACATTTAGAAGACACATTAGTGAAAAATTTAGTTTAAACAATACACAAGCTGTCACAGGATTTACTTTTCCTTTAAACATTAAAAATATTGCATTTTAAGAAGAACTCATAGGACTCACTTATAATGGGAAGAACATATTTAGGAAAGAAGAAAAATTGGAGCGTAATCTGCCATTAAAATATCAATCCGTTTTCATGTTTTAATTTCTTGGAAGATACAAGTGTAATTTTGTCATAAGTATACTCCAATTTGAAGTCCATGTTCATGTTTAATAATGGCCTTTGTAAGTTAGTTTGCATGTTTTTGAGTTTTGCTTACCACACCACCCCTTTCCAGTGTTTCTCCAGGAGTATAGGCCATGCTCTTTAGTGGAACTCACCTAAATCACCTCTGAGAGTTTCCTGTGCTACCTCTGCTACCATTCATGTTTGTTTGAAAATCTGTGCCAGAAAGAACCATATTACTGACAGCATGCATTTTTGTGAGAAAAGTTTGAAAAACCCTGCAGTGACATCATGGCCCCTTATTATTTCAATATATTCCCTGCTACTAAAACAGGATGTTACCTGGAGAAGACCCACGTCTTTAGGCACAGGAGATATGTGTTTTTTACAGTGATTTCTACAAAGTGGGGTATGATTAGATATTTATTATTAAAATGACATTCCATATCCAACATATTACTATTAACATAATGGTTAAAATCTCAGACTCTGTAGCCAAACGATGAACTTATAAATTTTATCTCTACCATAATATAGTTCTAGGACTGTGGAATAATAATGTAAGCCATCTATGTCAGTTTCCTAACTGTAATTTGAGAAAATTAATTATACCCACTTTATAGTTTTATTGTATGGATTAAATAAAAATCATTAGACAAACACATGCAACATAGTATGTACTAATTATTAGTTTGTGTTATTTTTTTCCTTGTTCTTATATTTTTTCCCCAAATCCAATATAATTTCTTATGCACCTATAGTACTTAAAGAACTGTTGAATAAAAGAATGAATTAAGGTCTAAAGATACTTATCTCCAATCCCCGCCTTTTTTTTTTTTTGAATCATAGATTTAAGGAATGAATAAGAATAAAGGAATTATTCTGCCTTTGAAAAACCCAATTCATTCTACTTTAACTGCTTTGCACTTTGTCTTCATTCTTCAGTACATTAACTCCCAAATAGTTTTGTGAACAACCCAATAGCCTCACCAGTTTGATTTGGATTGGAAGGCTTTGTATAGCCTGAGATCACATATACCAACCAGGAGAGAAAGAATGCAAGTCACTTGTTCTTATCCTCATTTTTAGAGACTGATGATTGTGAGGGTATGAAATAGGCAAATAATTTCCAAAATATTCTAAACTTTGTAGCTAGTATCATATTTGCTGTGGTATTCAATGATACAAAATATTATTTCTTTCAAGGAATTGCTTCCTGGATGATTGTCCTCATGTTTGGTTTCTCACTTCTCTAATGTTCTTTTTATGTGGCAACTTGCATTTGAAGCATTCTACATTGAATCAAAAATATTTACTCAGTTGTAAATATTTCTTTCTTCTTTTTTTTTCCACCAACACAATCTTATTTATTTCTTTAATGAATAACATAAATGAAAATAAGATTAATCATCTGTAAGTATTATTTTCCTATAAGGAAATCATGTTTAAAGAAATATAAAACATTATCTCTGCCTTTTATTCTGCATTCACTAATAAATTTTTATGCTCTTATATTTTCATATCTACTACTTCACTTTCATATTACTCTCATCTGTATTGCCTTCCATTTTTAATTCTTAGATTTTTCACAGTTAGTGGGTTGAATAATAGTTTATAAGTCCTCACCTTAGAAATTGTTAACATCATATTGTTTGAAGGAAAAGAAAAGAGTTTTTATCAGGGCAATTAATGATCTTGAGATAAGATCATTTAGGGTGGCCCAAAATACAATGGCAGATAACCTAAGCAAAGGGAGATTGGAGAGAGAGAAGCACATAGAAGACAATAAAAATATAGACAGAAATTGGAATGATGTGTCTACAAGCCAAGGATCATCAAAGTATGTTCATAGCCACCAGAACTGTGACAAAATAAATTTCTATTATTTTAAGCTACCAAAATTGTGTAATATATTATGGCAACCATGATATCCTAAAATATCATTACTCAAAAATTCCTTTATATTTGTAATAAGTAAAAGCACAAAATTTGGAGCCATACTACCTAGATTTGATTTTTAACATACCACTTCCTAGATATTTGGTCTTTCTGTACGTCAAATTTACCATTTGAGAAGGGGAATAACAGTATCAATTATACATTAGATTATTGTGAAAAGTAAGTTACTTTTTGAGGTTGGTTTAAGATTATGCTATGTTTTTCTCTTAAAAATAAATGTATAGATAAGCAAATGTATTCCATAGTTGGGTTAAACTGCCCAGTCCTCACAGGCCTCCTGGTGAACTTCTGATACATTCTCTTACTTCCCTTATTTTTGAGTGAAATTCAATATTCGTATATAAAAGCGCTGAAATCATAATGTGTCCAGCTGGATTAATTTTTCACATTAAGCCACCCAATCTCTTTTACTAATCTCACTGAGGATATTACTATTCCAATTCATAATAGTATAGGTTAATTCTACCCCTTTTAAAAATTTCCCTGGATGGAGTCATACAGTATGTACTTTATGGTTGCTCCCCTTGCTCAAGATTTTGTTTCTGAAATTCTTTCATGTTGTTCCTTCTCACTGAAGCAGATGATATAATATAGTATATAACATAATATAATATAATATAGTATATATAAATACACTAATTGTTTTTGTTGGGCAATTGATTTTTTTCCAGCATCAGTTATAAATAATGGTGCTCTAAGTATTTTGTTTACATGGACTGTGGTGGACACACATGTAAGCAGTATTTTTTAGGTGTTTACTTACTTGGAATTTCAGTGTCACAAAATGTGACATTCAGCCTTATAATATATTTTTTCAAAGTGGTTGTAAAAAATTACACTTCACTTGCAATTCTTCCAAACTCTCCAACACTTGGTTTCACTAGTACTTGTTTTTATCATCCACTTTTCATTTCAATGCAGATTAAATTTAAATTTGCATTTCCCTGATGTATAATGAAGATGTCCATATGCTCTTTTATGACTTTCATGTTTGTTTTTTTTGGTCCACTTTTCTCTTGGGTTATGTGAATTTTTTATTCTCTTGCTGCATTGCATTCTTCATTTATTCTGTATATTTTTTTCAGATGTGAAAATTGCAATATCCTCTCTCAGAATATACTTTGCCTTTAAACTCTCTTTGTAATGTCTTATGATGAACAAATGTTCCTAATTTTAGTGTAGTCAAGTTTATCATCTTTTCCCTTGGAACAAATGCTCTGTACATTGTGAAGAATTTTTTTTTAACCTTTGTTGGGTCTTAAGGTTTTTTCTCTTGCTTTACTCTGAAAATTTAATGTTTTACAATTCACATTTAGATGTTAAATTTATCTGGAACACTTTTCATGCATGATTTAAGGTAAGAGTCAAGATTCATTTTTTATGAACAGACATGCAGCAGTTATTGAAAAGATCATTCTTTTAAATCTGTAGTGCAGTGTCAATTTAGACAAAATCAAGACATTGCATTTCCACAATTAGATAGTAAGTTTGAGAAGGAAATGATAATCTTTTATTCTGTTTTTATGAGGATATCATCAGCATGATCAATTGCTGAGACTGGACAGAATAAAGAATTGTGGTTTCTACATACTGTTTAGTATATTAGTGTCTTTTAAATTATTTATTTTGAGAATGAACTAACACTTTTCTTTTCTGAAACCATACTTCTTATCCTATTTGATTAAGTTAATACTTAGAATCATTCACATAACCCTATAACTGAAAAATAGTGTTTTTTTTCCTTTGGCTACATAATTATTATTATTTTTTCTTTTTCTCTGTGTATGTGTTAAATCAGTCAAGCATTGATAATATGTCTGTATTCACAGATCTTAGCACA
The DNA here is from genome assembly GCF_964194105.1 of Spermophilus citellus. Taxonomy (NCBI): domain Eukaryota; kingdom Metazoa; phylum Chordata; class Mammalia; order Rodentia; family Sciuridae; genus Spermophilus; species Spermophilus citellus. The sequence continues at coordinate 43,607,223 of NC_138197.1, forward strand.
TAGTAAGTACTTATGAAAGACCTTTTGAATATACAAAGGGAATATTTTAGTCAGCTTTTTCACTACTATGACCTAAAGACCTGATGAGAACAATTAGAGGAGAAAAAGGTTATTTGGGGGCTTCTGGTTTCAGAGATCTCAGTCCATAGATGGGCAACTCCATTTCTTTGGGCCCAAGGTGAGGCAGAACATAATGGCAGAAGTGTGTGGCAGAGGAAAGGAACTCAGAACTGACACCAGGAAGCAGAGACTTCACAACAGACAAAATATATGCCCAAAGGCATGCCCCCCCAACCATGACCTACCTCCTCCATCCACACCCCCACTACCTGTAGTTATCACCCAGTTAATTCTCATCAGAGAATTAATGCAGTGATTAAGTTAAGGCTCTCATAACTCAATCCTTTCACATCTAAGCTTTCTTGAATTATCTCACCCATGAGCTTTTGGGGAACACCATATATCTCAGCCATAAAAGGGAAAATCCTTCTTTCAAAATAGTGTACTCATGAAAAAAGACAAGTACAATATATCAAAGTCAAAAGATGAGATGAAAAAAATATTATCAATTTTCTAAGCTACATTATTTTATATCATTGTATATTATGCATACATATAGTGTATACACCACATATATTGTGTATACAAGTATGTATGTGCATGAGCTTTCATATAGTTCTTACATATTGATCAACTATAGGGATAAATTAACTGAAAGTTAAACATCTCTGCAGGTTAGTAATATGTTTTAACATGTATATGTACAACAATAAAATGTCATTTTTTTTTCTGAAAGGTAATTCTAAATACAATATAGCCATCCCTGTGGGATACAGCATCCTTGCAAAACTGTTAGCCTGATAACTTCTGAGGGTATTCCTGATATAGGAAAAAACAATTTACCAAAATTTAAAGGGCTACTTTAAATAAAAATATATCAGTCAGGCTTGTATTAAAGCAACACACTGCATTCCATAAACATGCACAATTATTTTATGTCAATCACAAATTTAGAAAACAATGAAAAATTTGGTAAAAATATATTGCATTTCAAATAATTCATTCTTTCATTCATTCATTCAAGCACAGTGTTAGGAATGAAAAGCACAAAAATGATAAAAGTTTCTGAATTTCTTCCTGCTTTTGTACATTACTTTCTCATGAAAACACTCATTTAGCTTTCCTAGTAAGAGGTGAAATGTAGGCCAATTGTGAGGTCAGGGATGCTAGGTAGGTTTCCACCTTCAGGACGGAGATCCTTCCTCTCTCTCTTGAACATAATTTTTCTTTTCTTTTTTTTACTTCAAGTTGAGCTTATACTTATCTATGGATGCATACAAACACTAATAAAGTACATCTAGAGGTCTTTTTATTCAGCTCGTTGAATATGCATTGCTAAGACTCAGGTACCATATAGAATAAAATATAATATACTTGATATATAGCCTTTCATACTCAAGGTATCCCAAAGCACTTTACAGAGCAATGACTTAGATAATGTAGTGCAGTGATTGTGTTGGCAAACTTGACTGTCATTACTAACTCAGCAATAGATCACAGTCTAGCCTTGAACAGTATAACCTGTTTGAGTGAGAAGCAAAGTTAGGTAAAATTTTAAGAATTATACCCTGATAGATTTTTAAAATGACTTCCTATATTGTTATTTTTTCTAAGATTGATGTTTTACTTACAGATTATTTTATCACAATTTTATTAATTACATATCCCAGACATTAAGGCATTAGTTTTCATTTGATTATACATTTAAAAAAGAAAAATGTTATAATTGAAAATTAGAATTTAGTTCAAGTTTTACAAATTTAAGTCTGTTTTCATAATTTTCCTGTGTTCCACAAATAAAGCTGGGAGAAATCTGTATGTTCTTTATAAGGGTGAGGGCTATCTGAAAAATATATGCTTATTATAATTTATCTTATTGATACGTGTGATATACAGTTCTAGGATTTTTATTTATTTTACTTACAAACATACTATTCCTGTAAGATAGATATTATTACCTTCACATTATAGGTAAAGAATGGGTGCAGAGAGATTGGGGAACTCATTCAAGGTCACATTCTTAACAGGAAGGAAAATAGGTTTTAAGTCCAGCTCTCTTTTGCTCCAAAGGGTGTGCCCCATCCTCCACATCGTAACATATGAAGTAGCAAGACAAGAATTAGACTTTATTCAATATTGAAATCAGAAAGTAGATTGAAATTAATGCACTTAGGTTTAGGCTAAGTTTATTCCTCAGATATAAAAACCACTAACAGGGCTGGGGATGTGGCTCAAGCTTAGTGCGCTCACCTAGCGTGCGTGCAGCCCAGGTTCGATCCTCAGCACCACATACAAAGATGTTGTGTCCTCCGAAAACTAAAAAATAAACATTAAAAAAAATTCTCTCTCTCTCTAAAAAAAAAAAAAAAAACAACTGTTTAACTTCTGAAGCTAGCCAATCCCTAAAAAAGAATCTAGCCAATCCCTAAAAAACAAATACCAAATGTCTTCTTTGATATAATGAGAGCATCTATGAACAGAGCAGGGAGGAAGAGCAGGAAGAAAAGATTAACATTAAACAGAGACATGAGATGGGAGGGAAAGGGAGAGAAAAGGGAAATTGCATGGAAATGAAGGGAGACCCTCATTGCTATACAAAATTACATATAAGAGGTTGTGAGGGGAATGGGAAAATAAACAAGGAGAGAAATGAATTACAGTAGATGGGGTAGAGAGAGAAGATGTGAGAGAAGGGGAGGGGGGATAGTAGGGGATAGGAAAGGTAGCAGAATACAACAATTACTAATAGGGCATTATGTAAAATTGTGGATGTGTAACCGACGTGATTCTGCAATCTGCATTTGGGGTAAAATTGGGGCTTCATAACCCACTTCAATCTAATGTATGAAGTATGATATGTCAAGAGCTTTGTAATGTTGTGAACAACCAATAAAAAAAGACTGAAAACAGAAAAAAAACACTAACAAATGACTCTATTTTAAAGATTCAGAAATTATTGCAGATGTTTCCAACATCCAAACATAGTAATTATGACTACTTGTGATAGAAGCAAATCTCTCCAACTGGATATTAACAAATGAGAGGCCAGAGGCAATATCTAATTATCCTCTTGCACATAGTTATCCAACTTCTATAGTATTTGATCATGAATAAACTTATAAGGTTACATATTTATTCATTGCCTATTATGTGTATACTTCTAAGCTATGGACTATGTATTTACAAATATGAACTAAATATAGATATTGTTTTCAGTAACATAGAGACTATTTATGCATGTATTTCAAAATGCTGAAATCAATCAGTAAGATGAAAGAATAAGGTAAAAAGTACTGAGACTAAAAAGTCGGAAAAACTTCCAATAGGGAGATCAGAGAAGATTAATAATTTGAAGTCACGTTAGTTAAAACAGTGCCCAGGTACAGTGTTTATCAAAGACACAGTTATGCCTCCTCTCCTAAAAGTTTTTTTTTTTTCTCTTTCTTGTATTAAGAATGTCATTATATACTCAGGCATTTATCTAAGAAACACTTATTTCCCTTTTGACATCTCTGTTTCATTATAAAGCCCATCTACCTTGGAATTATATCAGTTCTAGCTGCAAAAGGATTGTTTGTTTTGTTCCCCTCACCAGTTCAAGACAATCATGCCTCAAATCATAACTGAGTAAACAAAGATATAACAAAGTCAGTTGAAAAAGTCCATGGTAACAGACGACTTACCCATTGATTTGGAAATGATGGTTGGAAATAATTTTAACAAAAATTGCGATAGGAACGAAAGTACCTGATGAATTGAAAGTGTAGAAGAGAAGCGGTATTTTTCATAACTAAGCACATGCCAAACACTGCTGGAGGTCCAGGTCCCACTACCAGCATTTTGATGCACTAGGTCTGGGAAGAGGTTGGACGGTACATGTCTAACAGGTTCTAGATGAAGCTACTACTGCTGTTGGTTCATGGGCCACACTCTGAGAGCCATTAGGTTAGAGAAATATCTGGTATTTTTGATTCTCCTTATTTTCATCATCAACTAATTTTCAAAGCTGGATATGGTAGCACACACCTCTAATCTGAGTGGCTCCAGAGACTGAGGCAGGAGGATCACTAGTTCAAAGTCAGCCTCAGCAAGGTAGCAAGGCCCTAAGTAATTCAGCAATGTCCTGTCTCTGAGTAAAATATAAAAATGAGCTGAGAGGTAGCTCAGTGGTTAAGCACTCTGGGTTCAATCCCTGGTAACTCTCCCCACCCCACCCCCCAAGAAAACCAACTACTAGTTTTCATATCTGGTCTTTATCATGTTTTTAAACATTTCGTATGTGGCATTTGCATTCTACTCATTTTCCAAGTAGTTTCAAATTTTAATTTTCAAATAAATTACTTGAAATTGCATTCTATTTCTTGTTGGAATTAATTTTTAAAAGAGAGTCTTTCTGGGTTTTTTTTGAAATTCTGCCAAAGATCCAAAAGCCTCCAATATAATTTCTCAATGAAAAGCAAATGAATACATTTGGGTGAATTTGAAAAAAAAATGAACTTAAAAAAATAATGCTGAGTGGAAAAAAATATCAGAAAACGTATATGGTCTATGATTCCATTTATTTTATATTAAAAAAAGATACAATGAAGTGTTTATGATGGAAAATGAGAATAATGGTTTCCCTTGGAGTTGGGGTAGGTAGTGGCTATAAAGTAGCCATAGGGTGATTATGGGGGTAATGGTAATATCTATTCATTGATTAATTTATATATAAATTCATCAAATTATAAATTTATGACTTATGTACATTTCAGCATGCTTTTTCTAATGTGTTAAAAATTTCTATTAATTAATCTGAAAGTATTGTTTTACATGTTATATAATGCATATGTTTAATATAACAAATTCTTTTTGTACTTTTGTGAAAAGTTTCTCCACTAGAAAAGTGGTTTGAAGTAGTTAATATGACAAAACCATTTCTTAAAATTATTATTTGGGCAAAGTGATTTTTATAAGATAAAAATTCCTGTTGTCTTTCTTTATTTTCAATAGAACTTACTATATAATGTTTAACATTCTCATCAAGACCAATCTTAAAAATGGATCATAAATGTATACACAAGAAGACTGAATTTATGTTCTTTAAATTATAGAATTAAATATTTCTGTTAGGTTATGCAAGTAAATTAGAATGATGGAGTAAAAATTTAAATAATTTTTTCTAAGTGAAAGAATTGTTTTTACAATCTCATGAACTGAGAATTCTTTGTTTGTATTATTTATATAAAATTATTTTATATTCATCACTTTGATTCTCTTGCTTATAATCTATTCCATGAGCATTGTGTCATAGTTACCTGAATTAAAAAGAGGTGAAATAATTGGTTATTCAGTCAGTGATTCTACTGGATTAAAAACAAGACAGGTTGGTAATGATCCAGCTAAAGTGAATAAAAAGAGAACAGGTAGGCACATATGGTACAACATCTGCTTTCAAACTTAGAAAATATCTTCTCTAATCCCTGAAGCTTTCTTGGCTTTTCTTCTTAATTCTCTTTCTTTGCAGAAAGCACTGTGAAAACACATCCTGACTATTTTTTACATTTATTATAATTTTTCCAAATATTAAATCACTACAATTTCCATTTCACAGTTTCTGATCCTATCACAAAAGCTTCTGAATACTGAAGCAAATAGATTTAGAATAGTTAAACATAATACTGAATCTGAATCTCAAAGAGAATCTTTCTCTTCTTTAAGTGGATTCAGTCTGTTTCATTCTTTATCTTTTATGATAGAAGGTAGTTTTGTTTTTTGAAAAGTCTGTCAATGCATTGTAGGAATGTTACACAAACAAATGTATTATATATTTTTTCCTGCAGTGTTCCTCATCTTCAATGAAGATAGCTGAATGCACCCAGGTATAATTATGAACACAGTGGTGCTTTGAAAATACACTTTCAGCTTTTCTTTTCTTTCCTGCCCTCTTAAAAGTCTGAATAAGACTAATTAGTTTTTTTAAAAACTGCAATTTTTGATTCCTGATAATTCAGAGTCTCTTATAACTCAGAAATTTTTGTTGGTCTATAAAAAGCATTTTCCCATTTATTCAATGAATAAATTCTACTTAGAAGGAATCACTTCATTGCATAAATGCCTTCTAATAAGTTTTAAATCACCCATCAGTAATATTTATTATGGCACACCTGAACTAACACATCATGACCTTTTGCAAGAAGCTCAACACATTCCTGCAGAGTATCCTACTTCTTAGTGGGCATCTTCCATACCAGGAGTTTTCCTGACATCCACCTCACTGATATTCATAACTGTCCTATGGACCATCATTCCCTCAACACAGACTAGAAATTGAGGCTTGGAACTGGTAAACCAGTGACTCTTATGTCACAGAGCTGTTAAAGGTCAAGGCTAGCTGTTCATTCCACTCTCAGTCTTTCGATTCTTGACCTGTGTACCACAGATTCTGTGTTAATGTATCTAATTCATACTTACCAATTCATGTTTATTAATTTTATTGTCTTTCTTCTATTTGAATTAAGCAAGGGTGAATACATGAATTCTAAGTCCATATGGAGAAGCATAGTACAGTCATCTTTAGAATGAACATAACAATTATGACCTTGGTAACAACACTGGGCAAATATTGCCTATTAGAAAGCTCAAAAAAACATCATATAGAAGAATTATGAAATTGCTTTGGGGAGATTTAAAATATTGTGATGATTAAGATGCACTGGGAAGATGTAACTAATTCTTTTAAATCCTTGGTTTTACCACTAGAAAATCATCTATTTAATATTCTAAATGCAGATAATGTTTGGAAAGAAGTTGTTTATATTTTCTTGTCTCTCTGAAACAGAACAAAAATGATGTTTTACTGGTATTCTTAAATGTTTCTATAGTATTGCCTTCTTTCATATGATAGCCTCACACAAGAGATGATATATTCATAAAAATACATTTCTAACATCTTTATGTTGAGTTAGCATTTAAACTTCTGAATAGTTTTTATTTTTTTTCTACTGATCATCAGTCATTTCTTGCTGCATAATAGTTTTTATGATATCCGGCTGGCTTCCTTCTACTTGTACATCTAATTTGTTCATTGTGACCATGAGTTAAACTCAACAAGTGACCTTAGAATTACTTACTAGGTATTCATCTTATTATTAAAAACCATTGTATATTATCAGCATTTGCTTCAATATCATCCTCAGATTATTCTAATCTGACCTATTGTCTTTAGACACAGATCTTCACTCAAAGTGTAGGCACCCAGCATTGGAATAATGGGGAAGGGAAGAGTCTATTCAAAGAGAGACACAATGTAAGAGAATTTGATATTATAGCACCAGGTGATATGACGCTATTGTACTGTATTCCACACTCACAAAAAAATCAATGACTCCTCAAGTGCATTTACTAAAGAGAAAACAGAATGAAAAAGAGACAGGAGAAGGATAGAAATAATCAGCTCTATTCTCCTGAGGCAGGAGTCCTGCTAAGCAGACTCTTTAAGGAGAGAGAATATCATTTCCCTGCCTGACCAGGACTAAAGCTGCGGCAGACAAGAAACCTATGGCTCTCTTAGGAACTGCCACTTTTGTGGTAGGGAAGATTTAAAGGACTTATCCAACAGCCAGGAACACTAGATAACATAAGCACCATCTTTATGTAGCCGTGGCTCCTAGGATTTTCTTCCTACATGGCTGTAAGTTTTGCCAGTGATTGCTGCATCCCTAGGCCAGAAATGATTCAGTAAGTGAAGAAAAAGGGTGGAGGCTCTGAGTCTTTCTGTTGCCTGAAGTGACTCTTTTCTCAAGCATTTCTTCTTTGAGTGCAATTAAAAAAACTTCTTCCTCAGTAGGAATCGAATTGATTATAAGCTGTAGAATCAAATATTATTTGACATCACAACGTGTGTCTGTGTGTGTGTGTGTGTGTGTGATGCTGGTTCCAGTTGAACTGGGAATGAAATCCATTACAGAAAGTTAGCATCCCTACCTGTCTGAATAGGTGATCCACAGCCTGCCTTTTTTACTGGGCTCAGAAATTGCATCACTTGAGCACAGTAGGGCCCAAAGAACACAACCCAGTTTATATAATCTCTTCTCCTGAAAAATGATCAATCTAGCTATTAAATACAAAACTATGTTTCTAAATCTGATAGAAGCCTATAATTTGATTTTTACTTGACTGTGCATTTTAGCTAATTATTTAATTATAAATTTATTACCTACATAAATGTACCTGATTGAGAGTACATTTAAGTAGGCCTCTCCTAGTGTAGTAACATACTGTTATGTTAGCTGACAGACCCATACATCTTCTTCAAGTATACAGATAACATGGGCCTACTTCTGTGGGTCTGCTTCTATTCATGGGTGTTGAAGGTGCATAGGATGGATTAGTCATCAGTACCCAGCTTTATAGTTACGATAAATACAACTTTAAAGTTCTGTTTTGCTTGTCTTTCAGAATTAAGTTTTTAGCTCTTGATATTATAAGATTAGAATCATTGTTTTTCTTTCAGCATGGTCAATGACTACTCAGAAAATTCTTCAGAACTGGCTGTAGCCATTTAGTAGGTCCTAAGTAAAGGCTTTAACTGAACCTGAAATTGCTTGAAATATTTAAATGTAAGTTAGCTTACTTTATTACAGAGTTCTTATCTTTACAATGAAGATCAAAATGGAAAGACAAGTATAGCCAGACAAGGGAAACATAAACCATTGTTATTCTTATCTATGTTAGCTTGTACCTGTTGTTTAGCCACTGAATGTCAAATTTCTAACTTTTTTTCTTCCTTCCAGGCAAGTACAGTCCATTGAGCATTGAGTGTCTCTTATGCTTGCTTGCTTCCTTCCTTGACCTTAGAGTCCATCAGAGTTTTCATAGGACTGAGTTTTTGGGTACGTAAATACCTTAGCCACTCATTCTCCATTCACTACCTAGATATTTACATAAGGCTCTTGAGTTTCTATTTATGTTAATATGCTTACAGAGAAACAACTTACCTTGTAAGGTTGGGCACAATTCCTTCCAGATGAGTTTTGAAGCTAGCAGAGACCATGGCATTCCAAGTAAATCTATTCTCATTTAATGCATACAATTACACTGTAATTAAAATTTAGATGATCTAAAAAATAGCTTTGGATCAAAATGTATTTGGTTAAAAATCAATGACACAAGTGTGAAAAACTTGTTTTCTAATTTTTACAGCCACTTACTTTTGTTAGGAAGTTAAATTAAAGAAAATATCTTTATAGAAAGAGTGATTGAAATCACATTTTTTTGGTTTTTCTAAGGCCAATAAATTTAATGCATTTAATAAATGTACACATTTACTCAGGAATGAAATGAAAGTGAATAATTATGATAATAGTATTTATTGGTAAAAGTCATGCCCAATAATTTTAAGCATATATTCATGTAATATAGGCTAATAAATATGATTTTGAATACTTATTTCATTTGTACAGTAATGGCTTTACATATTTTTTGTAAAATATTATTTGCTATAAGAGATACATAAGACAGGTTAACCCTTCTTTGCATTTATATATATATAATATATAAATTTTATATATTTTATATACAAAGATTATATATAAAGATTATATATGTGTATATTACACAGATATATGTATATATGTACATATGTGTGTGTGTGTGTGTGTATATATATATATATATATATATATATATATATATATATATATATAAAATCATGCCTGCACTAAGGAATTACATTTTAATTTTACATTTTCTTTCTGTAATCTGATCTGAATAATTATATCATTTACAGAGATATATCTACTTTTAAGGAACTGTAGCAATATTCTACATTTATTTATTTATTTTTGTGTAGCCTGAGAATGGATTTTTTTAGGATGAGAAGAGACGGATAATAGCAGCCTTAGAGTACAAAGCTACTATGCATTGTTAGTTTTTTTTTAAATCAATGTGATGTGTCTGCATTTGTTATTTTTAATACAACTGGATTTTTATTCTTCCATTTCTTTTGCAATAAATGAAACTTTTATAGTCCATTGGTAGGAATAGAAGGGCAAAACTGGGTCTTTGAAGACCTCTGTCGTCACCTCCATCATTATTCCTGCTCTGATGACAAAACAGAGCATGCCGTCAAAGTCCTCCAGGTACTACCCTTATTACATGTGTCATTGGAGAATGTTTGCCATATCTGCTTTAACACCACAGACATTTTAAGTAGGTTATTCCATCACTTTGCCATTTTGATTATGACAACAAAATGACACCATATTGAAATGGATTTTGGAAAGAAAGGCTAACTGTCCAAAGAGGTCCATGCTCACTCTAATTAAAATTGGCTTAGGTGGCACAACCTTCATAACTCAGAGTATGACTATGAAGGATATATGTGTTGAAAACCTCCTTTGCTCATTAGTGCTATTTCTGTCAGACACTACTACCTGCTCTTTTCTTAATGAATGCTAAGCCATCTCTTTAGAAGATTGTGCTGCTTCCCTGAACTGAAGAACTGTCTTATTTCCTCCCAAGTTCGTCAGGAGTAAAATCGGGGAGTCACCTCTTTGACATTTCCCAACCTCTGTACTTATTTATCTCTTTGAGACCCTGTGCTCCAGAGATATCACTGTCTTAATTAAGAAGAAGGATGTGACCATGGTAAATTGACTGATTTCATTGATTAAGGACTAGCTGTACAAGTAACATTGATTTTAACAGTGGGTCTACATAAATGTAATTGTTCGAACATGGGGCTGCATAATTATGGTGATGTACGAGAATAGTTGGTTTGTCCTTTTCAACCTTCACTAACATTCTTTTGCATGATAATGTACCTTGTGCAATTAGCAGAAATCTTAAATGTTACAAAATGTCTTTTGTGAAGACATGAAATAATAATTTTATTCTAATATAATTCAACAACATCAGACAGTTTTTCCTTTTCTTTTCATTTTTCTCCTTTCTGCACACATAAAATGATATACATGGTAAATATGAATGTGGATTTTGACCTTTAAACACTGATAACCAACCCTCTAAATATATACAAGTAATTTATTATTTATTTCAAAATAAATATATTATATAATCTGTTGATAAATAATACCTTTTGCTAAATAAATATTTCAAATGATGTTGTCCATACCAAGGCTTAAATCTAAAGGAAGTTCCTATAATCTTTCTACATATTTATGAAAAAATATGGAAAGCTCACTAAGTTTGTGGAAGATTGATGGTTGCTAAATTTTTAATGTAAATTCTTCCTTAATAGCAAACACATATAAACCACAATATAAGAAAAATAATTCAATTATTTTTTTAGGTACCTCAACTATATTTAAATGAGACACAACAAAACTGTATAACATATTACTGTTGGGGCCTTACTTAGTAAGAACTGATTTTCCAAGTAGATGATATTAGGCTATAGGCAGTCAAGCGCTTGGATGCTTAATGAACTGAAGAGGAAGAAAATTCTAACATTATACAAAAGTGAATTTGAAAGGAAAAAAAAAAAACATGAGAAGAGAATCACAAACTTACCTAAGAAAAAAATTCTTGGTTAGTAAGCCAGGAGCATTATTATTTTTTTTTTTTTGGTTTTTGTCATAAACCTGCCACTAATTAGTCCTGTGACCTTTAGTAGCTATCTACCATACATAACAAAAAAGTAGCTCATAAAATAAGGCAAGAGCTCATTCTTCATATGGCTCTATTCTTTTATTCACTAGTAAGACAACTAGAGAAATAATTCTATAAACTATTTGGAAAACAGTAGGTCTCCATGTTGATTGAATTGGTATGTTTGGTTGTTTCTTAATTGCTTGGTTTTCAAAAGTTCAGCATTACAGCTTGCACTAGGACAGAAGGTTGATTATTACTTCGATAGCAGTGCTATCATTCTCATAAGTCATTAGCATCTTAAGCCTTTGGACATAATCAAATTACATGGTCACTTTTATATAAATTGATCTCTGTTCCATTGTCTTACATATGGAACATATATATCAAATGAAGACAATATGTTGGAAATATCATCCAACGTGTATTCCTTTATCAATAAGATAATTTTCCTCCTTGTGTCTCTCCTTCATTGTAGGTAAGTTTAGAATTTGCCTTCTTCACTTCCACTTCAGAAAGAAAAAGACACATTCCTACTCAATCTTACCCAATAAATTCTATCCAATATTTATAGTAAGTAGAACACTTATCACTTTGTGGAATATGGGAAGAATGTAGGAGATGGAGGTATTTAAAGCAAGATGTCTAACATAAATTTTCTCATTTCCTTCAGCTGGGCCAGAATCCCTAAGTAATTTGAAAGGATGTGGTAAATGCCAAACCAGAGGAAGCTTTTATTGGGATTGTCTTTGGAATGCTGAAGGAAACAATGTTCAGGGTGGCTCTCTGATAAGTCAGGATATTCGCTGTGTGGTAAAAGTGACAGAAGAGCACTTTAGAGAAGATCAGTGCTCTCACACATTTCTCGGGCTTCCATGGAGGCTAGAAAAGAATATCATGTGATGTGTGTAAGAGCAAAGTCCCAGGACAGCCCTCCACCTGCCTTCTGCTTCCTCTGGTTTGGAATTTACCACATCCTGTCAAATTACTTAGGGATTCTGGCTCAGGGATCCTGAGAATGTGCTGATATAAGTGTGGAATGTGCTGATAATGCAATATTCTTAGATAAAAGGGAACTATCTGGAGTAGCCAGGCTTTGTCCTTATCTGGACGTCTTACATTAATTCTTCTTTCCAAGATTCAAGTTGCACCTGGGATATAAAACCAAGGATAGAGTGCTTTTGGAGTTCTTCAGCTAAAGTAACAACTGAGGCATGTACAGATGAGACTCCATTCGTCCTAGGTAGCTTTCCTGAGCCTTGGGGAATAGGTTTACCATGAATCAAAGACTTCTGAAAATTCTCACTTCCCATCTGTGAATAATAAAGTTTCTCTGTCTGATGTGTGTGCGTGTTCTTCTGTTCCACAGGGCTCATACTCTGGCAACTGGGTTTAGGTGAAACCTCTGCCAAACCTAGGAAACTACAACATGAAAGTACCTTAGGGGAAAATGAAATAACTGAGTTGAAAGCTAACATATTTAACATGGGGCCACTGTAGTAAGGGGCAAAAGATACAGGTGGTCAGCCCAGAAATGGTTAGAAGAATCTTGCAAAAACTCAGAGAGTTATGAAGTTCCTATAAAAGACAATGGGAGGCTAATAAAGCAAGAAATTCCATCATACTGTGATTTAAGAGAACAAGTTGGACACACATCACCTGCAACTCAAGACCCAGAAGTGCAGTGGTCCCAGGAACTAGACCAGAGAGACACTCTGCCACAGAGAAAGTAAATGTCTAGGCAGTAGCACAGAGATAACATGGGGACTTGAGACTCAGTTACACTTTATCAAGAAGCCAGAGAAAGCCTGAAACACTTAGTCTTCAAGTACTAGTCTTGGAATACTGAAAATCACAACATGAAGAAACAAACAGACAAAAAAGGTAAATTTAAAGATGTCATCTTTGTCCTCAAACTCCATCAACAATTAACCATAGGATGAATCAAATACAATAAATCATTCATACAAAATAAAGAAGTAGCATTTTCTTTTGTGTGAGCAGAAGTATGTTCAATTTGTCCTATTTTTTTTCTACTAGGAATGGTCTTTTCTACTTGGTCATGACATCATTTTTAATTATGCTTATTTTAAATTCTAATCAGTCAGGAGAATGTTCCATTTGGTTGAGTGGCTGATTTGGGAAGAAAATGCTATTTGCCAAAAAACTGGTATGCTTCAAGTACTATGCTGAGTACTTGAAATGCAGGACATTATTTTGTCTTTACCAAGACCCAATTCATACATCTTAATCCAGTGACAATAACGAGGAGATGCTTTCCAAGATGTTGGAAACACAGAAATGTAACCCAACCTAATGTTTTTATCTTTAATGCACACACACGTGCCCAGTAAAGAGACAATTCAACTATAGGGAAAAACACATAAAACATATTTAAATATTTTTTTCTTTTAAACTCTAAAGACTTATAGTCACAGTTACTATAGCTGGAGTCAGAAAAAGAGAACACTGAGTAAGTTTATTCCTGAAACATGAATAGTTTTTAATTGTCAGGCAGAAAAGGAACATAAAGCAGGCAAAAGGAATCAGACCTGAAATATCAAAGGAAATTTGTAAACCTGCAAATCATTTGGAAAAATTGGAACATCAATACAAAATGGCAATGCTGAGAAATTAAGTTACTGAGTTGTCAGAGCCAAATGACCAGTGACTCATGCTTTATTAGGAGGACTTTATATTTCATGCCAAAGACAGTAGCAGGCTACTGAAGGTTTTGAAGCAGGAATGTGGGGTAATCCAAATTGTATTTAAAAACATTCTTCTGCCATCAGTGTAGAATTTCATTTGGAGAAGACACTGAGAAACAAAAACTCCAGAGGCTTGTGCAAAAATCCTAGAGAGAAACAGTGTCTATGTGAAATAACCCAGTGGCAGGTGAAAGAAGAGGCGGGATGCATTTGAGAGATAAGAGAAATTATCATCAAGCGGAAATACAACTCGATTTTTCTACTAAACCCTACAGGGAGGGGTGAGTAATTACCACATGAACAAATATAGAAACAGTTTTGGGGCCCTAATTTCCCTGATACTCCCTTGATTACTCTTGAGCTCTCCTGAGACTGTGAGTTTATGAATTTTTGATAGTCTTGGCTGTCAGTTGAGCAGTGGATCATAGCTAATAAGGTCAAATAAATCTCTAATTTTTTCATAAGATCAAAAGTGCGTAAATGTTTTACTTTCTCATTTTTATGGGTGGAAAACAGGTTCAATACATATTTTATCACCTTGGGGTATATATGACATATAAACACTATGTTTAGACACATAGATTTTTAAATGGTTTTAGATTAGTCAAAGCAAATATTCAGTCAAGTTTCTTCATAGATTATACTGATCAAAATATCATGTACAAGTATACCTCTTTCTTTGTAGTTGGTTTTGGAATGTTCTTTCACTTCAACAAAAATAAAAGGTAACATTTGTTAGTAACTTTCTATGTGTTGGGAGAACACTGAATACTACACAAGTGTTTTCTCATCAGTGTTCAGCTATACAATAAGTTGGGTGCTATTATAAGAAAAGTGCGGCTTATGAAGTTGCATTCAGGCCATCTGAATCATAAGTGGTAATTAGCACAATTTAGGTCCAACTGGACTATGAGTTCTTTAATATAAAATGAATTAATTTTGCCTGACAGTTCCTGGATAGTAGCTGCTTGATAAATATTTGTCCTCTAAAAAATGTTCAATTTATATTAAGAATTAATTATATAACTACTCAGACATCAGCAACATAATCGGAGAATTGGCATGAACAGATTTGTTTTTTAAGCAACCCAGTCTGATTCCCAAAAGAAAACTGCACATGACAAGAGCAAGATTGGAGGTAGCAAAACTAGTAAGAAAGTCATTTCAATGCTCCAGTTGTGCTTTAAATAATAAAATGGCTGAAGAAATGCTGAAATAATGTATTTGATACAGATCATGGAAGAAGAATTAGAACTTAATGAGTAATAGGATATTATGAATTGGGAAGAGAAATAAATTGCTTTTTACAACACTACGCAAAGGTATCTGAAATTCACAATTGCTTTCCTTTAGTGATACCTACAGGGGTGTGCCTCAAAATTTTTCTGACTCAGAATTTGTTGCAACAATTTTGAAATCTACATACAAAGAGAGGAAACATTGTTTTATACATAGCAACTACAAAATGAGACAAAGACAGAAAAAAACTATTAGAAAAGAAGATATACCTATAACTGTGACATTTGAATACTAAGATATCCTAATATTTTTCTTTTATAATCTATTTAATCTCCACTTATTTCTGTTTTTTTTTTCTTCAAGTCAAATAAGCAAGTATTACTTAAAAGTCCACTTGGGTGATGACAAGTGCTGTACTAAATATTTCACCTATTAAATTTTTTATTTTATAATTAAGTAAGATATATTTCCATTCAACAAAACATTTATATTGGCAGACAAAAAAGTCAAGCAAACTCAACTTCTGTATGAATTCAGAGTTGAATGAAATATTGTGTGTTAGTTCTTGAAAGACAGACCTTGAGAACAAAGCAAGGTTTGGTTTAGCTTTAGTAAGCTAGTGTGACCACTTTGCTCCAGAACATTTCTTAGTCAATGTAAGTGATTGCACCTCTCTTAAAAAATGTGTCTGCTCTTATGACGTATATACCCTTATGAGAATGGTTAGAACTTGAGTTGTCAGAAAACTGGGAGAGTCTCAAAAAGGAGAATGGTATCTATTAAACCCACATACTGGGAAGGGAGAACCCATAATGGGAAATGGTAAGAGATGTTGTAGAGAAAGAAAGTGAGCCCATTTCATTTGTAACCTCTTGAATAGCATATCAGCTCCTTGGGAACCCTCCATTCTGTAACCCACCTAAAATAGAATTTCTTCTTCTTTCTTTGACACAAAGTTACAGCCAAAGAAACAAGTTCAACTTCAGAAGTCTTCAAGAATAATATGAAGCTTGACTTTAGTGTTCCTCATGAACCTCAGAAGCTTTACAGTATATCAAATAGAAAAATCTTGTAACATCTCTTTAGATATCTCTTGCTCTTCTCTATATTCCTCTCTCTTTATAGACGCTGCCATTACCATCATTCCACACTACAGTTGCTCATCTATTCTGGGGAATAAAAATGTCTATCATATGCCATCATTTTCTGAGGAGAATAAAGTTGTTGCCCAACTCAGAATGAATAGTGAGAAAAGTTTTAAAATTTTTATTGCATTCATACATGTATTTATGGGTATGTTATGATTTAGTTTCTGTTTTTGCATATTTATTTTTACTAAAAACACATTCTCTTCCTTTTTTGCTTTTTTTAACCTTTGGATTGGCCATTTACCTCTTCTATTGCTCTTGAGAATTATAAAGCCTGTGTGAACCAGTCATAGCCTACTAACTTTATTCTAGAACACATTGTAACTTTTCTGATAGCTAATGCCATTTCAGCACTTTTTGGCAGCTGTTTGGTTTGCCACATCCAGTCCCTTCACAGTGCAGTGGTAACAAATGTGAGTTGGGGATATCCTAAGGAATTCATCCCTTGTGAGTATATTTGCCACTAGGCTGAAGCAGCAGTGGCTGAGCATCAGGACACATGAGATGCATACTTTTCCCCAGTCATATGAATGAAAGCAAAGAAGACAAAGTTTCCACCCAAAGCCGTGGACGTGGACGGGTTTAGTGTGAAGATCATACTTATCCTTCTGTATTAAGACCTTTCTTGTTCAATATCAACACGGGAAAGCTTGGTTATATCAATTGTACATGGCAATTCATGAAAACAAAGGTGTTACCATGTTTTAAATGCTTGTTTGAAAGAGTAACCTACAGTGATAGAATTTCTATCCAATGCATCACCTGACCAAAAAAAAAAAATTCATACAGAAGATTTCCCTCACAGAATTATAATTAATAAATATGGAAGGATTAAGGGAAATGCAAAAGCAACATTGGAACAATAATTGCTACAGGTGACATTGACTCATGAATATTAACATTGGTGAAGAAAGTTAGAGACAAGCATCCTCAAAGAATCCCCCCCCCAAATGTTTATCGATTACTCTGGTGATTTTAACACTGGTCCACCTATTCTTATATTCTCTTTCCATGAGGTGAAATTTATTTCGACTTCCTCAAATGTGAGCTGGACTTGATTCAATAATGAATAGAGTATAGAAAGGGAAAAGAAATCACTTCGCAGTAAAGAAGCCTTACAGACTCCATCTTAATCAAATGCTGGCGATAACCTTAGCAAAACTCAGGCATGTTTTTATCGGCACCCCCAACTTGATATAAGAAGAAATATCTCTGTGGTACTCTTCTCCAGAATCCATAACATTTTTGAATCAAGAGAAAACAATAAACCCATATTAAGAAACATTCTAGAAATACCTAAGCAGTGCTGTCTGAAAATTTAAAGGATGTGAAAAACAAGTTCTTTCATGAGAATCTGTCACAGATTGGAAAAAACTAAATTTAATGGCAATTAAGTACAATATGGTATCCTGGATCAGATCCTGACAGCATTGTAAAACTTGGGCAATGGGAACAATATCTGCATTTCAATTATAGAATAGTACTGATATTAATTTATGCTTTTTGTAATTTAAGGTATCATCTTTATTATGATAATAAAAGCTATTAACCATTAGAGGGAGCTCAGTAGTGGGTATATGGGCACTCTCTGGACTACCTTAGTAACTCTTCTAAGGGTCTGACAATATTCCACAATAAATTTATAAAGCAATATTTAATAACTGTATATGTGAAATTACCTGTCCCTCTCAGAAAATATTTAAAAGCATGAAATCCCTGTTGAAAATTTTACATTCACATGAGCTGTAAAGAATCCTTTTTAATGTCTTCATGTACTTTTCCTCATCCCAAGACACTACTTTCAAACTCCTTTCCCTGATGTCATTTGTTCAGAACTTACCTATAAGAAAAAAATAAAACAAAAGTAAACACCAGGCACCTACAAGTGACTTTCCCTACTATGAAAAGTTCACTGGGGATATTCAAGCACTAAGTCTTGAATTAATTTATACCTAAATACTAATTAGTAAGGCCTTTTTATGTTGAGAGAGAGCAAGATGGAGGTGAGATTAGATTATATTCTCCTGTTAGTTTTCCTAGCTATCAGATCCTCCCTAAAGGGATTTGGATCCCTTAATAATGACAGAAGCTAGGCAATGAATCTGAAGTTAAAAAAAAAAAAAAAACACTCTAGGTTGTAATTTCTACATTTTTTAACCTCTTTAGCTTCAGTTACTTGAACTACAAAATTGGAATAATTGCCACCAGAAGCAGTTGCTTTTCTCACATGTTTGAACACCTTTCAAATCTGTGCACTTTTCTCTCTTACCACATTCACCCAGCCATCATGTCCTCTCCAGACCAGGGTAAGAGCCTCTCCAGTACTTACCTATACCCACACTGGCCCTTGTTACCCAGGATTTATGGCATCTTTCCAAAACACATATCCATTACTCCGTTCCAATGCAATCCTTCTGAGGCCTTCCATGGCATGTGAAAGAAACAGAAACGTCTTAAATGGCCTGAAGATACTGTGAGCTCACACTGCCTGCACTTCGGGTCTCTCAAGAGTCACTCCCCTCCCTTCCTTCTGTCTTCAAGTTCAGCCTTCAGTGCCCATCCTGCACCCACTGCCCCGTCCCAGTGCTTCTTAACACTGCTGCCTTTGTGTGGAATATTCATCTCTTCCTCTATATCACTCCAATATTATCTTCTCCTTTCAAATCCCAGCCTGAGTCACTTCCTCAGGAAAGACCTTTAGAGCTCCTTTTTCATCACAATCCAAACATCTACTCTTTAACATGAAACTCAGTAGAAATTTTACATGTATGTTAAAGCTACAGATCTAAACTTTCTGAGAAGAAAGTAATTCATATTTTGGCTTAACAGAGTTCATTAGAGTGCTTTGCAGTTTTCAATTCATGAAAAATATTTGTTGAACCTTTGCAATGTTTGGAATATTAAATAAATGTGTCTATTATCACTAACTACATCATTACTTAAATGATACTTTGATCTCTGCAATCATGATATTTCTACAGTTAAAAAAAAAACTGAAGTTTAGAAGGGAAACTCTAGGATTGTTGGAAGGTAGTTACTATGTCCTGGACACCTTAGTAGAAAAAGTAAAAAAAAAAAAAAATTTTAAAAAGTGACAGTCATTCTCATTATCCTTGGTAACTATGGTCAGTAAAACTATCACATTTAGTGAAACAGTAGTATTTTTCGAACCAGTGCCCCTAAAAGAAATACAGAGTTAGGTGCCTGTGAGACATTTTTAGGTTCCCTGTCACATGTTTGTCAATTGATCAACATATAACCTCATTTTATATGTATGTCTGTTTAAAGAAACTATTTAATATATAATGTTGGTTCATTAACATTGAATTCATAGGCAGCAGCACTGTAGCTAATGCCTGTGCCAAGCTTGTCTAACACAGGTATTGCCTCTGCAAGGCATATCACAACTGCACACTTTTTGCATGTAGGAAGCACCAGACAGCAGCACTTCAGCAATAAGCCTGGTGGGCATTTTGAACAATTAAATTACCAACAGAGGCCACAGAGAAAAAAAGGTGACCCTAAATAGACTGTAGAAAGGACTCTTGTTTATAGTATGACAGCTGCAACTAGAACCAGAATACTACCTTTTCCACCTCAGCTGGGAACATGCTGGTCAGGGAGCCCACATTTCTTAGCAGCCTGCACATTTCCATGGATGACTGTGCTGTGGGTATTAACTTTGGACCTAGAGTTTATAGTAGATGGGTGAATACCCAAATGTGGAACTGGAGGAAAATGAGGATCACCTGGATATGTTGCTTCAAGTTGATATAAAAGTGGTTTCTCTTATATTTCTTTCTAAAAATTTAAAAGTTGCATGTAGGCTGAGAGCGTTTAAGAACATTCATCTTTATCAGAACTAAATCATCTCATCCATTCTGAAATATTGAATAAAACACTTTCGACTTACTTTCTCTCATAACATGGAATCAAATAAAAATATCCTTAGCAAAATATGTTAGCAAAGTCATTGTTACCACATATTCATAATTTTAATTACATTGTATCCACATCTTCAAAATAGTTTGTTGCACCTTCAGTTTTTCCCAATGAGCAGACATTAAAGTTTGGCACACCCCATGTACACTTGCCTCTGTGAACACTGTGGTCCTTGTTAGAGACCTGGTTTCAAAGGATGACGGAAGAAAAGGTACATCCATGAACAACTGTGAGTTTGGAAGATGACACAAAAACCAGGACCTTTGTTCAAGCTGAAGCCATACAGATATAAAATAAAAAATAACATTTTATACTTTTATATGCATATATGTAGTTTATATGAAATGATAATTTATATGTATATTTTATATGTATATTTTACATATTATATAAGTAACATATATTGTGCAATGGAAATGATAATCCATTTAACATCATTTTTATGCTACATTTTATGACATATTTGCATAGTCATTTTTAATACCAGAGGCATCAACAAATTTGTTTTATGCAATTAAAAATATTTTGATTTAGCTAGGCAGACCAACACACCCCTGTAATACCAGCAGCTCAGGAGGCTGAGGCAAGAGGATCACAAGTTCAAAGCCCACCTCAAATTTTCAGGCAAATGGATGGAGTTGGAGAAGATAATATTAAGTGAAGTTAGCCAATCACACACACACAAAAAAAAGCCAAATGTTTTCTCTGATATAAGGTGACTGACTCATAGTTGGGAAGGGAGAGGAAGTATGGGAGGAATATATGAACTCTAGATAGGGAGAGGAGTGGGAGGAGAAGGGAGGGACAGAGGGTTAGCAATGATGGTGGAATGTGATGGACATCATTATTCAAAGTACATGTATAAAGACATGAATTGGTGTAAACATACTTTATATACAAACAGAGATGTGAAAAATTGTGCTATATATGTGTAATATGAATTGTAATGCATTCTGCTGTCATCTATTTTTTAAAAACTTTTTAGAGAGAGAGAGAGAGAGAGAGAGAGAGAGAGAGAGAGGAGAATTTTAATATTTATTTTTTAGTTCTCGGCGGACACAACATCTTTGTTTGTATGTGGTGCTGAGGATCGAACCCGGGCCGCATACATGCCAGGCAAGCGCGATACCACTTGAGCCACATCCCCAGTCCCATCTATTTTTTTTAAATCAATTTTAAAATTTTTTTTAAAAAAGCCAGCATCAGAAATATCAAGACACTAAGCAATTCAGTGAGACCCTCTCTAAATGAAGTACAAAATAGGGCTGGGGATGTGGCTCAGTGGATGAATGCTCCTGAGTTCAATCCTCAGTACCAAAAAAAAAAAAAAAAAAAAAAAAAACACTTAGTTTAACTTTTTTCTAAAATATTTCCATTTTGAATATAGATTATGCAGCAAAAGGGGAGAAAAGGGAGCAAAAGAAATGTTATTTAACAGTTATATTAAGAAATAAAATTTTGCATCAAGACTATAAAATATATCAGATTGTTATTCCAGAAAACAATGATAAGATCCTTTACTGTGTCTGTGAGTTAAGACATATGTAGACAACACCTGAAATAAGAAGGAAGGGTGTCCTAACAGAGGTTGTATACTATATTTGGTGATAGAGGATAAAAGCATCAGATCATAAATGCCTGACCAATAACAATTTAAAGAATGTATGTATTCCAGTGCATGCTTGTTCTTATTGCACTAATATCAGAATTAAGAATATTAGAAAATAGGACAGTGTCTTGTGTTTGCCTAGAAGAGTGGGAACGCTTACCCATCCAAACCAAGGCAGGATAATGTGTACTTTTTCACTTTGAGTTCTTATTCTGTTTGCACTACCTTTCCCTGACCTCTACAATTTCTCTGGATCTCAGTGACTGTGGAAAGGAATTGATTTTACCAGGACTTCTAATACCGGCAGTCTTCTATTCACTTAAATCAGTGTTTTATTTCACCTTCTCGAGGCAGGAGTGGGAGATTAGAGAAGAAATGGAGTTCAGAGAACAGGTAAAATTGTTTTGCATTTGTTTTTTGTTCTTGTAACTTCTGAGAGTGATCTGTCTCATTACATTTTCTCTGTCTTTTGACTCTGTTTATCTATCTACACGCATGCACACACACACACACACACACACACACACACACGTTTAATGGAATATATGTTTTTCTTCCAATCTGACTTTCTATTTAAAATCATGACACAGTGACAAATTTCTTATACTAGAATCCATGAGAATTCTTTTCTTTAGTGAATTCAAAGCTGTTGGAGAAAGTGCTAAGTACTACTTTTAGCTGACTACATGTGCTGAGTAAATGTTAATAAGATGAATAACAATTTGAAGACAACTGGTGGAATCTGTAACTACGGTTCTTCACTGGCAGAGCAGAAACAGCAAGGTGACTTTTCACACACTTGAATCGACCTGTCTCATCTGATGTTAAAGAATTGCCATCTATCTGCAAACGTCTAAATGAGAAGCTGAGTCTGCAAGTCAAGGCACTACATTTATATTGACTTTTTGGTGTTTGTGAGTTGCTATGTTTATATGCTTACGTTGTACATTGAACCACATGCAGACATACCAACAGGATTTTAGTTTTTGTCATGCAGATTATGGCTGAAACATGGATATGTAAGCAGCCCAACACATGAACATACTTTAAATGATGAAAATGATGGCAAAGAATCACAGACCTGGAAAATCAGTGAAGGCAAACTCAGTGAAGTAGATAAGTCAAAGACATGAACAAAATTACTTGTATGGCAGAAAATATTTGTTAGAAAGCTGTACAATATAGATGTTTCTAAGTGATATGACAAGTGAAGTTCAGAATTCTACACTTCAGATATTTGTGCAAGAAGTCAACAAGTAATATTTAGATGTGGTTGAGTCTGGTAAAATGCCTATTGATTAAAGGTATTTCAGATCTCTAGCTGCAAATCAAATGTGATGAACCTAGCAGTAATGAATATGAGGATTGAGTAGATAGGACCTTATCTACTTACACAAGCAGAATTTTTATCCTAAATTGAATTAGTTTCTTCTATTGTGGGAGCATTAATTTATTTTTCTTAAAATTAATAAGATCCTAATGTTTTCATTTAAAATCCAACTCAGTTATTCACATTTGTTATTTTAAAATTATACAAAAACACAAAGCTATGTAACATAAAAGGGCATGTATAAGGCAGAAGAAAACAGACATGAGTTAGAAGGGGTAAGATATGTGGTATTTGTTGAAGTTATACAGAGAGATTCCTAGCTCCTTGACTTTCTGTAAACATATGACAGAGTTAGCACTTATTGAAAAAGCCTTTGCTTTTCTAGAATATGCCAGTGCAATGACTTCCTGTCTCTAATATCACTCTATTTAAGATCTAAGAATCATCTGATTCCTCTATTGTCCTACTCACCATTCCAATAGAGAAGTTACTGAATGTTTAGGATCACAGTGTAATCAGCTGCCTAAATCTTGAATGATGCTTTCTAATTGGTAACTTGACATTTAAAGTATACAGATAATTTTGTCCTATTATCAACTTACCATTGTTTTCCTTTAAAAGAGAAAAGCCTTTTCCCAGTTTTGACAGTTACTTCGCTGAATCACAAGTCACTGAAAATCATTGCAAAGCTGTCTGTTATAAATAGTATCAGAGCTTGAAAAATCTAAATTTAGTTGTAGGGCTCTATGTAACAATTACAGAATGTTTATTACAAATAAGAAAGTGTTATATAAAATCACAATTGCTCATATTTTTTATTGCTACATAAATCTCTGATTAGTGATACTTGTCTCATTATTCTAAAACATGACAATGAGATTTAATTATAATAATACCTTACGTAAAGAAGATTTTAAAACCTTTTAAAAATTAATAATCAGATTTTTCCAGAAAAATCTTTAGTATTTTGCTCATAACTCACTAGGTTCATGCTGAGCACTTCGTACTACACATGTAAATCTAAAACCATGCAAAATTGGTAAGCTTTAGCAAATAAAACTTTCAATTTTTAATGGTCTCTAAAATAGTCTTATGTAGATTAGAAGAAGCTTGGAAATATATAATTTTTAAAGTTTTCTAACTCAAAAGCTAATACCTGTCTGATTTTTTAAAAAAAAAAACAGTATTTAACTTAATACAATAGTGACCTTTTTCTAGTAATTTGCAGTACGTATTATTCCTTTAGGGGAATATTGTGACGCATCCTGGTAAGATGAGCTTTCCTATGTAAATGCTACCCTTTTAAGGTCAAAAGCTGAACTCAGTTAATGATGGAAAATGAAAAATGGTTGGGTGCTTAGTACAAACAATATCAAAACCCAAAGCTTTGTGAAATCCTCTAATATATTTTAAAGCAGATATAGCTATTTCAATATATATATATATATATATATATATATATATATACACACACACACACACACACACACACATATATACACATAACCTGTGCACAAACCTGTGTCTATATATATATAGACACAGGTTTATGCACACAAAAACATTAGTTTCTAGAGTACAACATACTTATGTTATTATTTTAAACATTAACTTAAACCCAAATTTATACTAAAAAAATGGTAAAATGTTTCTAATATTGTCAGTATTATACATCCAATAACTCTTTTAAACATTGGGTATGTATCTAGTTTATTATCATAATGAATCTAAAATCCACATTGAACTACATACCCACAAAACATAAATAAGTGCATCCTACAGGTACACTTCTGTGTCAACCTTCTAGATACAGAATTAAAAATTAATCTTTGAAAAAAAAAAGATACAGAATCTTTAAAATAATTTGTTTCCATTTTAGAAAAAAAATGGATCTTTCCCTTCTATAGCATTACGTTAGTTTAACAAGGTGGAGTAGTCCAAAAAACTAAATACCCAAATATTATATTTACTGAGGATAAAAATCAGTTTTTATAAATGAAATAAAAAGTAAGAATAAAAAGCACTTAAATGGAGGGGAAAATAGAACCTGTGCAGAACAAGTTTAAGAACAGCAATAACCCATAAAGCTGTCAAATGGCACTGTTAACTACAGTAATTTATTCTATAATTTAATGTAATCTTGACCCCTGTCACATGTTAATACAGCATGAAGAATAATGGGTAAAAAAAAACATGCTTATTAATGAATTGTAGAGTAATGTGACATTGTTTTTTGCCACATTCCTTTGAAATATCTTAATATTGGAATTAGCGGAGCCTAGACCATTTCAGTATGTAATTATGTCTGTCCATAACTTGATAGTTAATGCTGTGATTAAGAGATATTTAATTTTTAATTATGCTAGAGGTAGTGGATTGATTTTTGAGTCAAGGAACACGGGGATAGCTCTAGACATGATCTCTGTTACATGGATTGTAATTTGTCTGGTGAGAGAGCTTCTGCCATCTCAAGTAGAAAGACAAACCAGAGTAAGTGGGGCACTTGCTTAACTGATAATCTCTTCTCTTTTAATATCTTATCTGGTTAAAATACTTGCGATAAGTGCAATTTGTTTTACTTTCTTGTGATGACATTTCACAATCATGAAAATATTTCATTCTCTATCCTTCCATGAACTTCCCATTTCTTACCTCCCACAAAACACATACGTAAATAATACTGACTGTGAAGTATGCTACTGATGTCGTCATCTTCAGATCATTTTATAAAAGTTACCCTTAGCCATAAGCTAATATTTTATAGATGGAAGAAAATATATAATCTTATTTAAAGAAATAGAGTCCTTTGTTGGGAAGTACTTGTGGGGGGGGCAGTTTCTTCTTCCCTTTCATCATGGGTTTTCCCAGCTTCCAAAACTTTTCCCAATTTTCAATATCTAAGTAAAGTGAAATCACTAAAATGTGTAAAAGTGTGTGAAATGTTTCCCAAATTCTCTGGAAAAGGACAGTCACTTCAGTCTATTAAATGAACATGCAATGCCATGATCGAGGGTTATTGAGAGCATTGTAAGATAACTTTTAATTTTCATTGGTTTGACAATACTGGGAAAAGTAATGAATAGTATTGGAAACACAGCCCTAGATGAAACTGTGAGAGACCACAGATTGTACAAATGTATTTCACCTAAACCTCTCCAAACATGAGAACCTGAAGCATATACAAAACACTTTAGAAATGCAACTAGGCATAATAAGTACAATATTTTTTTCATGTCACGATAGGGCCACCTTCTACCGTTGTTAAGTATCAGTAGGACAGGTAAGAGTAAGCAGTAATCAAAAAGTTTTGTTTTGCTTTATTTTTGCTAAGCCAAGATTTCTCAAACACTTCCCATGAAATGGAGTTTTCACCTGACACGATATCTTCATCTTTTTAAAAGAGCTTGCAACCTCCCAGCACTTTGGCTACAACTCACAAATATTAACTTGTTCACCTATCAGCCACTTACAGACCAGCTAGTTTAGGCCGTATGGTAAATATAGGATTCTCTAAATGAGGACTTCCCAAATTCCAACTGAGCATCGTAATATTACACTACAGAATAATGATAAATTTGCATGCAAATTTGAACTTTTCCTTGGGATACACAGAGGAAAATGTAGACTTTTGCAATGATGGGTCTACAGCTTACTTAGAATCTAATGTGTTTCTCCTGTAGATCTTTCTAACTCATTGCAGTCTCACCCAAGAGAATCAATCTGCAGATCACCCCAACTTTCCTTACACAGATGTCCTAGAATCCTCACACATTCCCCTGATGTTGACTGTTTTCTGAGTTGTGAAGCTTCTGACAGTTCTTCAACATTTGGTGAACATCATTTAGTCGTCTTCTTAGAGACTTTAACCTAAGAATAATGAAGGTGCTCTAATTCCTATTCAGTGGCTCCCACCAGTTAAGTATCTGTGAAAAGAATCCCAACTATTTTTGATAGCAAGCATAAATTTCCTTGTAGACAAACATTATAATCATTCAAGAAATGAAAAAAAAATGGTGCCCTGTTACATTTGGTTAGCTGTATACCATTAATAAGGAGAGAAGCATGTGTACTCTTTGACCCCTCCTAGAAGAATTTAGCCTTCTTTGTCCCTCTTGTTATGATTGGATATTTAGGACTTGTTAAAATCTACCTTTAAAAAGCAGGATGCTAGGATATTTTTTCAATTGTTTCCACACTTAACTGTTGAGGAGTGATAAGATTTCAGGAACTGAACTTGCTGAATTTGAACTCAGTGGTACCATTTCTTAACTGCTGTGGGAAATTTACCTAATCTTTCTAGGCTCAGATTATTTTTCTATTAAAAATTTACCTAATTGATTTTACATAACATTTTGAAAGAATAATGAGTATTTATACACAGATATGCACATATATTGTATAACATACATACTTTTAATATATGTTTGTACATGAGTGGATATGTGCATATATTACGTAGACTGAGGAAAAGAGGTTTAGAATAGTGCTTAACATATATTAATTCTATTAGCAAAAATTTGGTTAGGGAAGGGAATGGTTGCCCAATATAGCTATAAAAAAAGAATTATTATCTCCTGAAATCAATCATAGTAAAGCTTAATTACTCTCATTGTTTGAACTTTGGAAGTAAATGAGTAATCAAAATATTTTTTCTACCTCTCTCTTTCCTCCAAACTTTGCCTACCATTCTTTTTTAAAAATGATTTTTAGTTATACATGGACACAATATATTTATTTTATTTATTTTTATCTGTTGCTTAGGATCAAACCCAGTGCCTCACATATGCAAGGCAAACACTCTGCCACTGAGCCACGATCAAGCCCATGCCCACCATTCTTTTTTTTTTTTTTAAGAGAGAGAGAGAGAGAGAGAGAGAGAGAGAGAGAGAGAGAGAATTTTCAATATTTATTTTTTTAGTTTTCGGCAGACACAACATCTTTGTTTGTATGTGGTGCTGAGGATCGAACCCAGGCCAGGCCGCACGCATGCCAGGCGACCGCACTACTGCTTGAGCCACATCCCCAGCCCGCCCACCATTCTTATCAGTGTGAATTTTTTTTAAATTGGTTGTTCAAAACATTACAAAGCTCTTGACATATCACATTTCATACATTTGATTCAAGTGGGTTATGAACTCCCATTTTTACCCCGTATACAGACTGCAGAATCACATCGGTTACACATTCACATTTTTGCATACTGCCATACTAGTGTCTGTTGTATTCTGCTACCTTTCCTATCCTCTACTATCCCCCCTCCCCTCCCCTCCCCTCCCATCTTCTCTCTACACCCCATCTACTGTAATTCATTTCACCCCTTGTTTTTTTTCCCTTTCCCCTCACATCCTCTTATATGTAATTTTGTATAACAACGAGGGTCACCTTCCATTTCCATGCAATTTCCCTTCTCTCTCCCTTTCCCTCCCACCTCTCATCCCTGTTTAATGTTAATCTTTTTCTTATGCTCTTCCTCCCTGTTCTGTTTTCAGTTGCTCTTCTTACATCAAAGAAGACATTTGGCATTTGTTTTTTAGGGATTGGCTAGCTTCACTTAGCATAATCTGCTCTAATGTCATCCATTTCCCCTGCAAATTCCATGATTTTGTCATTTTTTAGTGCTGAGTAATACTCCATTGTGTATAAATGCCACATTTTAATCCATTCATTTATTGAAGGGCATCTAAGTTAGTTCCACAGTCTAGCTATTGTGAATTGTGCTGCTATGAACAACGGCATTTCTTGTAGAAATAGATAAAGCAATCATGAAAATCATCTGGAAAAATAAAAGACCCAGAATAGCAAAAGCAATTCTAAGCAGGAAGTGTGAATCAGGAGGTATAGCGATACCAGATTTCAAATTGTACTACAGAGCATTAGTAACAAAAATAGCATGGTACTGGTACCAAAACAGGTGGGTGGACCAATGGTATAGAATAGAGGACACAGAAAACAATCCACAAAATTACAACTATCTTATATTCGATAAAGGGGCTAAAAGCATGCAATGGAGGAAAGATAGCATCTTCAACAAATGGTGCTGGGAAAACTGGAAATCCATATGCAACAAAATGAAACTGAATCACTTTCTCTCACCATGCACAAAAGTTAACTCAAAATGGATCAAGGAGCTTGATATCAAATCAGAGACTCTCCGTCTGATAGAAGAAAAAGTTGGCTCCAATCTACATATTGTGGGGTCGGGCTCCAAATTCCTTAATAGGACACCCATAGCACAAGAGTTAAAAACAAGAATCAATAAATGGGACTTACTCAAACTAAAAAGTTTTTTCTCAGCAAGAGAAACAATAAGAGAGGTAAATAGGGAGCCTATATCCTGGGAACAAATCTTTACTCCTCACACTTCAGATAGAGCCCTAATATCCAGAGTATACAAAGAACTCAAAAAATTAAGGAATAAGAAAACAAATAACCCAATCAACAAATGGGCCAAGGACCTGAACAGACACTTCTCAGAGGAGGATATACAATCAATCAACAAGTACATGAAAAAATGCTCACCATCTCTAGCAGTCAGAGAAATGCAAATCAAAACCACCCTAAGATACCATCTCACTCCAGTAAGATTGGCAGCCATTATGAAGTCAAATAACAATAAGTGTTGGCGGGGAAGTGGGGAAAAGGGTACACTTGTACATTGCTGGTGGGACTGCAAATTGGTGCAGCCAATTTGGAAAGCAGTATGGAGATTCCTGGGAAAGCTGGGAATGGAACCACCATTTGACCCAGCTATTGCCCTTCTCGGACTATTCCCTGAAGTCCTTAAAAGAGCGTACTATAGGGATACTGCTACAGTATGAATTTTT
Source organism: Spermophilus citellus (assembly GCF_964194105.1). NCBI lineage: Eukaryota > Metazoa > Chordata > Mammalia > Rodentia > Sciuridae > Spermophilus > Spermophilus citellus. The sequence continues at coordinate 43,637,675 of NC_138197.1, forward strand.
TCTACCACAACCTTGTCGGGGGAGCCACTTGGACCATAAAATACTCTCAGTTCAACTCATATAAGAAGCTTTTTTTTTTTTTTTACTACAATTGACACAAATTTTGGTTTGCATAGTGATAGTGTTTACAACACTTTCACATTTTGATTGAAATTGATATTTGGAAGATGGACTAATAATAATTGATGTTATTTAAACCTAAAATTTTTTTGAAAGAGGTAATATGTACATACATGTGTGTGTCTGTGTACATGGTGAAGTCAATCACCATTCAAATGAATCATTGATTCAGCACCATTAAAGCGATGCTGAACATAACAAAAAAAATGCTTAAACTGGAACAAATTTGGAAACATATGCAAATGATTTCCAACAGAGTGCGTTTTCTCAATAAAACATGCAAGTGGAATTTTCAGTATTAATAAACTTTAATATCACCTTCAAGGATGCATTTTATGTTATTTTTAAATGGTGCAACAGGTGACTTGCTAAAAAAAAAGTTCAATAAATATAGTTTTCTAAAAAATGTTCAAGTATATTGTGACAAGGCATACATTACTAGCTTAAATATTGCTTATCATATTGAACCAAAAAGTGCTCACATTTGAGAAAAATTTATTAAAGGTAAGGTGAAATGTGACATCAGAGGACCAACATAACAATATAAAAAAGTGTTTGAAATTGAGAGAAGGTGACGCAGCAACAGAGACAGATGAGAAAAATATTAATCATAAGGGCATTTCAAAGAAGACTTGTTTTGATATACTCACAGGCCAAGCTCTCTGATACAAAGTCTCCACCAAAGTTTCCATCAAAGTTTTAATGCTAAGATATTTAGGTCATATATGCTTTTGTTATTGCAATAGCATTAAAGTCCTACTTAAGTAAACTTTAAAAAAGATTTCTAATGGTTTTATACCTACTGAAATATCTAGAATAGGCTTATTGGTTAAAAAATTAAACCCTTTTTTCTGATTTTTTCTGAGTTTGGGGAAATACCTAATATGCTAAAAAGAATAAGTGCTTAAAAATGTAGAAAAAGTTGTTTCATGCTCTATTTCTACCTCAAATTAAGTAATATTTAGTGTCCTTATCTATCTTGCACTCTTTAATAGTGTATGTATCAATGTCATGATTCTCTATTTCCTAAAGCTGATGTAATGTAATGTATGTAAAATCTCCATCATTTCTGAGTGAACAGAGCCTCTGCTTTTATTTATTTATTTATTTTTGTTCATTCTAATTATTTAGGTATACAGTCTCCCTTCCCAGTTTAATCATGTGTAAGTTCCATGAGTTAGAACTCAGCCGCAAATGTTGCTAATACATATGTCAGTAAGTAAACTACCTGTATCGAACACTGATTATAATTCAAAAATAGCATGGGATATAAAAAGATATTGTTTTGCCAGATATCTAAAGAGATCTTCCTTTGTTCTAAACATCTTGCAGGAGATTGGGGTAATAAGAGTTAAACATGGAACTTCCAGAGAGATTGCAGTTCAGTGGATAAATTCTGTGTGTCCATATTTATGCATAAATATATGTATGATAATGTTATATATACATGTGTATACAAAATATGAGTACAATGATAAAGCTAAATTGTACAATCATTGTGCATCAGTGAAAACTACTTGATGTTCATTACTTCATGACAGCTGCACAATAGTCCTATGAAGGGGATATATTTTAATCTACATTTTGATGTTGAGAAAATGAACATGCAGAGGCTTGGAAGCTTCCTAAAGTTCACCCAGATGTGAGAGGCACAGCAAAGAACTGACAAGTTTTAACTCCACACACTTTACCTATCTATAATCATTTTGCTGAGTCAATTAAGTTTAATTTTCAGTTTGTATGTGTGAGTGTGGTGTGAGAAAAGCAGGGACAGCTTGGGTTAAGAGAGTAGAGAGGGTAAGGTGAGAAAAGAAAGAGTAAGATACAATGTCTTCATGTTTATTTTCCCATTCCCCTCACAGCCTCTTATATGTAATTTTGTATAACAATGAGGATCTCCCTCCATTTCCATGCAATTCCCCTTTTCTCTCCCTTTCCCTCCCCCTTCATGACTCTGTTTAATGTTAGTCTTTTCTTCCTGCTCTTCCTCCCTGCTCTATTCTTAGTTGCTCTCATTATATCAAAGAAGACATTTGGTATTTGTTTTTTAGGGATTGGCTAGCTTCACTAAGCATAATCTGCTCTAGTGCCATCCATTTCCCTGCGAATTCCATGATTTGAAGAACCAATAAAAAAAAGAAAAAAAAAAGATACAATGTCTTCAAATGGAGATAATATCAGAGCTTTGAAGGTTAATATCTGAATAAGGTTTTCCAGGATAAAATGGAGAGTAGGAGTAGAAAAGTGTATTTTAAATAATGATGAATAAAACTGGAACATGAACAATTAAAATGGAAGGAAAAGAGGGAATGGGAGAAAAATAGGAAATCTATACTGTGTCCAGGTTCTAAATAGCTTTGAATTTATACTTTAGAGTTTATACATTACTCTGTAGAGAGTAGAAAGGTCTGAAATTTTGCAAAGAGAATTCTGGCTACAATATAGAGGATGAGTTAGAAGTGAGTAACAGAGGAAGAATGACACAGATACTAGTCAAATGTAGTATAATAAAGATATAAGTTTATGATTGTCAATAGAAATGGATAAAAAGAAGTAACAGCAAAATTTTAATGATAAAATCATTAGGATCTTGTGGAAAATTGAATATAGGAGCTGAGTGAGACATGGATATTTCTGGTTCAGTGTAAGTAATGGTACAATCAATATGACAAAGAAAAGAATGGGGTGATTTATGGCAGGGAAATAATAAAATAATCAACATGAATATATTGTATCATGAAGAAAATAATCATAGAACAAGTAAAGATAGTATATTATCACTTACCACACTGTCATAAAATGAAAAGTCTTTATACAGTCAGTATCACTTCCTTCAGGAACTCTTAGGGTTTTTTCTTCATACTACAGTAGCTATTATTCTCTAGATCAAGAGAATAGTATCACAGAATTTTAAAACTTATAACCATGCTTTTCTAAATATAAATTTGGGGAATGGATTTGTTTACATATATAAAAGACTGACAGTGAAAAAGACCCAGGCTACCATTTGACTTTATTCTACTGACTCTGTGATCCTACTATAATTTATGTTTAATTTTGTGTTCAAAATTTCATCATGATCACTAACCCTGTATCAAATGACTTTCTTTTTTTTTAATTTTACAAGCACTTTATTTTTTTATTTTTGTTTTTTTATTGATTAAAAAGTGACAGTGGAATGCATTACAATTCTTATTACACATATATACCACAATTTTTCATATCTCTGTATATAAAGTATGTTGATACCCAATTCGTATATGTATATGAATATATGTATACATCTTCACACATGTACTTTGGATAATGATGTCTATCACATTCCACTATCCTTGCTAATCCCCGCCCTCTCCCTTTCCCTTCCACTCCTCTTCCCTATCTAGAATTCATCTATTCCTCCCATGCTCCCCTTTCCTACCCCACTATGAGTCAGGCTCCTTATATCAGAGAAAACATTTGGCATTTGTTTATTGGGGATTGGCTAACTTCACTTAGCATTATCTTTTCCAGTGCCTTCCATTTACTTGCAAATGCTATAATTTTATTCTCTTTTATTGCTGACTAAAATTCCATTGTATATATATGCCACATTTTTAATCCATTCATTCACTGAAGGGCATCTAGGTTGGCTCCACAGTTTAGCTATTGTGAATTGTGCTGCTATAAACATTCATGTGGCTGTGTGCCTGTAGTATGCTGTTTTTAAGTCCTTTGGATATAGACCAAGGAGAGGAATAGCTGAGTCAAATGGTGGTTCCATTCCCAGATTTCCAAGGAATCTCCAAAATGCTTTCCATATTGGCTGCACCAATGTGCAGTCCAACCAGCAATGTATGAATGTAGCAATAGTAACAAAAACAACATGCTATTGGCATCAAAACAGTCTGGTAGACCAATGGTACAGAATAGAGGACACAGAGACTAACCCACAAAATTACAATTATCTTATATTAGACAAAGGTACCAAAAATATGCACTGGATTTCGAAAAGATAGCATCTTCAACAAATAGTGCTGGGAAAACTGGAAATCCATATGCAACAAAATGAAATTAAACCCCTATCTCTCATCATGCACAAAGCTTAACACAAAATGGATCAAGGACCTAGGAATTAAACCAGAGACTCTGAGTCTAATAGAAGAAAAAGAAGGCCCTAATCTTCATCATGTGAAATTAGACACCAACTTCCTTAATAAACTCCTATAGCACAAGAATTAAAACCAAGAATCAATAAATGGGATGGAATCAAACTAAAAAGTTTCTTCTTAGCAAAAGAAACAATCTGTGAGGTGAAAAGAGAGCCTACATCCTGGGAGCAAATTTTTACCCCTTACATAAGATAGAGCACTAATCTCTAGGGTTTATAAAGAACACAAAAAGCTAAACACCAAATAAATAAATTAATTAATTAATAACTCAATCAACAAATGGGCCAAGGACCCGAACAGACACTTCTCAGAAGAGGATATATATAATTAATCAACAAATATATGAAAAAATGCTCAGTATCTCTAGCAATTAGAGAAATGCAAATCAAAACTAAGATTTCATCTCACTCCAGTCAGAATGTCAGCTATTATGAAAACAAACAACAATAAGTGTCAAATGACTTTCAACAGTTCTATTTTCACCAATGTATGGCCAACAAAGTAAATAAGCACATCTCTATAGGGAGCATTGGGGAGGTCATTACTGTATTTTTATGAAGTTTCAAATTCTTATGTGTAGCAATGTGGCATTTCAGTTGCTTGATGGTTCATATCCAAGAAATCACTGCCCACCCAAACATCAAGATGTCAAGATGTTTTTTCCTTATACATTTCCTTCCTGTAGTTTATGGTTTCAGCTCTTACATCTATTTCAATTTGTTTCTTAATATGATATAATACATCCAGTTTTCCCAACACCATTTATTAAAAGAACTGTCCTTCCCATATTATATGTTCCTATCACCTTCGTCAAAGAACTTGTCAAATAACTGTTGATGGGTGAATTTATTTCTTAGCCTTCTATTTATTTCCATCCTCTCATTTGTCTGCTTTTATGTCCATACCATTCAGTTTTTATTACAATAGATTTGTAATAGATTTTGAAATTGAAAAGTGAGATGCGTCCAGCATTTCTATTCATGATTGCTTTGACTATTTGAGGTCTTTAACAGTTCTTATGAATTTTAGAATCATTTTTATACCTTTAAAGAATGTTTTGAAATTTTGATAGCAATTGCTTTGAACCTATATACCACTTTAGATATTGTGGACATTTTTAAATCATTAATTTTTCCTATTCAATGGATGTCTTTGCATTTTTCTGAGTCTTCCTCAATACTTTTCACTAACTAGTGTTTTATGGTGTTCAGTGTACAAATGTTTCATATTTCCTAAGTATTTTTATATTTTGTTGCTATTATGAATAGTATTGTTTTCTCCTTTTTTTATAATCCATTGATTTTGTGTAGTAACATGATTGAATTTTATGCATTAACTTTTGCAAATAACCAAAACAATCTTGAGCAAAGAGAACAAAGCTGGAATATTTCACTTCCTGACTTTAAAATGTAATACAACTTAGTTTACTTATTAACTTTAACAGGATTTACTGGTGTTGATTTTGTTGAATCCTTAGGGTTTTCTATGCACTTGATCATATCATCCACAAACCTTCCATTTTTATTTTGCCTTCTAATTTGAATGCATTTTAGTTAATTATTTTCTTGACTATTTTCTCAGGCTAGGACATCAAGTACTATTTTGAAAAGAAGTGGAGAAGTAAGGCATCTATGTCTTGGGTCAGACTTTTGAAGAAAAGATTTTAGATATTTTCATATTCATTATTATGATAGCTATGGATATTTCACATAAAAACTTCATTGTGTTCCTTCTATACATTTTTTTTTTGCTAGGGATTAGAACCCAGGGCCTTGTACTTGCAAGGCAAGCACTGCATCAACTAAGCCCTCTTCTCTATGTTTTGTTGAGAGTTTTAATTATGAATGGATGTTGTTCTTTGTCAAATATCTTTATCTACATCTTTTAAGATAATCATGTGCACTTTTTCTTCTACTTGGTTAATGTGGTGTATCACATCAATTGAATTTTGTGTGTTGAAACATCCTTTCAATCCATTGGTAAATGCCATTTGTTCATGATGTGTTCAATATTCTGTTGAATTTGGTTTACTAGAATTTCATTGTAAATTTTCATACATGTATTCACTGGGAATATTAACCTGGAGTTTTCTTTTCTTGTAGGGTTTTGTCTCAATCTAAAGATAATGCTGGTCTTAGTGATGAGTTTGGAAATGTTCCCTTTTCTTCAATTTTTTGGGGAGGTGGTGATTTTTTAACAAGTATTGGTGTTAATTCTTTGAGTTTTGGGTAGAATTGGCACGTGTAGCATCTGAATCTGTGTTTTTCTTTATTGGGAGATTTTTTAATATTAATATCATATCTTTCATTTTTTATTTGTTTTAATTAGTTATATGTGACAGTAGAATGCATTTATGCACTTTGATATATCCTACATACACAGATATGTTATAATATTTCATTTTTCTGATTGTACATGTTGTAGAATCATATTGCTCTTGCAGTCATATATATATATACATAAATAATAATGTCTGTTTCATTTTATTATCCTTACTATCCTCACATACCCTCCCCTCCCCTCTTTCACTCCCCGCTACCTAATCTAAGGTAACTCTATTCTTTCCTAGTGCACCCCCCCTTATTAGTCAATAGAATATTACTCCGCTTTAAAGAAAAAATGAAATTATGGCATTTGTCAGTAAATGGATGAAGTTGGAGAATATCATGCTAATCAAAATAAGCTAATCCCCCCCCCCGCCAAAAAAAAAGGCCGAGTGTTGTCTCTAATATGTGGATGCTAATCCATGTCCTTAATTTTGATTGGACTGTTTAGGTCTTTTTTCTTCTCTATTTAGTGTTAGTAGATATATTCAATGTCTCAGTATAATCTCTAAATAAATTATTTTATGTTATTTGAGTTTGTGAACAGAAAATATAGTTTTCCTCCATTACTTGGGAATTTTTTTAGCCATTATTTCTTTAACTATGTTTTCCACACCTTTCTGTCTTTTATCTTATTATTAAACTTCTGGGCTATGTATGGAAATTCTCTTTCTTTTCTTTCTCTGGTAAGATAATTTCAAATGTCCTGTATTTGAATGTGCTGATTCTTCCTTTAGTTTTTTTGAATTGTCTGTTAAAATTTTCTATTGCAATTTTTATTTCATGCATTGTATTCTTCAGTTTGAGAATTTGTATTTTTTCCTTTTTTAATGGATTTTTAAATACTTTTCATTTTGTTTTTCCTTATATTATTAAGTCATCTTACTGAGTTCTCTTGTCCATCCTTTAGCTTCCTTAAAACTGTTATTTTTAATTGTTTGTCAAAATTTTGTGTATCTCAATTTCTTTGGTTTTAGTGACTAGAAAATTATTGTGTCCCTTTCATGGTGTCATGTCTTATTGATTTTTTTTTTTTGTTGTTAGTTTGTTTCTTCTACTGATGTCTGTGCATTTGAAGGAAATCTCACCTCTTCCAGACATTCCAAGCAGGGTTTGGTGGAGAAAGACATTTGTATTTGGGTATGAGTGCAAAAGTACAGGTTGGATGATATATGTTGATGTTGGCTCCAGCTCTGAGAGAGGCACACAGTGTCATATTTCCTGTGCAGGTCTGAATAATGAGATCAGCATTGGAAGTAGAAGTCAAGGCTGTTGTGTCTTTAGGATCCAAATCTGTAATAATAGTAACAGTTGTTGAACTCCTTGCTGGCAAAGGGTTCTGGGACAATCTTAATCTTTGTCCACCATGGGAAGAAATCATGGCAAGGGAGTCTCTAAGTCCACTTTACAAACAGGTCATGGAGATACTGTCTTTATTGTTTAGTGCATGGACATATGGGGAAAGGGACCCAGGTATCAGCATTTATGAAAGCAACTTAAGGTCTAGAGTGCATGTGCAAAGAGAGTGACCACATCTCCATTTTCCAAGGTATAAAGCACACTCAGACCAGGATCCAGTGAATAAAATGTTGATGATAGCAGCTGTGAAACTAGTGTCTACAGTGTTGGTATGTTTAGAATGGCCACAAGGATCAAAGACACACATATGGAATATCCATGGCTCTGAGGTCTAAGGTACACATGTTGTTGAAGGTGATGGTGGCTCTATCAACAGGGAGGTACAGCAAAGACTACTTCTCTGGAGTCATAGTAGCAGCTTCTTGAAGTTATAGAGGGTATGCAGTGGTTTGGATTCTGGACAGTTCGGTGAGCTGAGCTCAACATCAGCAAAGACTACAGGTATCCTCTGTTGTTAAAGCTGTTGTTCTTCATGGTACTGGTGACAGCTGCTTATGATCTCCAGTTTTCCCTCTCTCCATCCTGGGGTAATGTTGATAGGATATACTGATTTTGCTCTTCTATGTTATTTCTATGTGATGATTCTTGGTTTTGTTTCTTTGTTTTCATTCTGTGTTGTATCAAATGCCTGCTTTCTTCTCTTCTTTTTGATGGGGTTGGGGATACTGAGAATGAACCCAGTGATGCACTATCACTGAGCTGCATACCCAGCCCTTTTCTTCTTTTAAAATTGGGTCTTACTATGTTGCTGAGGCTGGCCTCAAACTTATGATTTTCTTGCCTCAACCTCCTGAGTTGCTGGGATTACAGGTATGCACCACTCTGCCGAGGCTCCTGCCAATATTTAATAGCACTCTGGAGCTCTCCCAATGTTATTTTCATTGATGGATAGCTTCTTGTTAGTTATTTTTGTATGAGGCGTGACTATTGAGAACTTTTGATGTATATGTTGCTTATAATGCTTCTTCTGTTTCTTTCATGTCCTGAATATTGTGATTACCCATGCAATGAATATGGTACTGAAAATATTTCCTCAAGATCCTAATTTAATTTCCTTTGAATATATATCTCAATATTAGACAGGTCATCTAGTAGTTCTGTTGTTAATGTTTTGAGAGCTTCTATTTTGTTTTTCATGAGGGCTCCAAAAATTTATATTCCCTTTCACAGTGATTCATTGTACAAGAGTTCCTTTGCTTTTTTAAAATAATAACAGGCATGAGATTATACCTAATTTTGGTTATGATTTATATTTCCTTGATTATTAGAGATGTTGAACATCTTTTCATATTACTGTTGGCCATCTGAATGTTTACTCTTAAGCAGTGCCTATTCAGACTATTTTTCATTTCCCCTCAGGTTATATGTTTATTTTTGCTTTATTATTGAGTAATAGGACTTCCTTATTTATGTTTGATATTAACCCCCTATCAGATGTGTGGTTTGCAAATATTTTCTCCCATTCTGTTGATTACCTTTTTACTCTGCTGATTATTTCCTTTACTATGCAAAAGTTTTCACTTTATTTCACCACATTATCTCTGCATATTGTATGCCAATTTTTTTTCAAACTTGTTAGGTGTATTAATTTTATGAAACTTTTTTAAATTGTGTTATTGTTATTTAAAAATAATTTATTATTAAATTGTCTTTGGTGCAAGATTAGGATGCATGAAATACTCATGAATACATGTTAAAATGGAATAGTCCAAATCAATGCACATCATTTCTTCATGAGAGTCTAGAAAACATTTTTCCAATCTGAAAAAAATATAGTTAATAAAAATATAAAAATACAGTTGTTATTGATTTATACATTATAGGCAAAATGTTACACCTGACAAAATTAACTATGGTGATTTGAAGTATAGGCTTACAAAATTTAATCTTCTGTGTCTGAATATTCTGTGCTGCTATCATTGGTTTTGTTATCTAAGGCACCATCCTCAGTACCATTTACATATTCAGTGTTAGTACTAGAGATCTCTAAACAGACCCCACAGGTCAACTTTTGGAAATATAGTGACAGTGCATCTGCACTGAAAATTCCATGCTCTCAGCTTGTAATATACAAGAATGCAAATACACATCCATAAGCCACTAGTGAGTACATTTTCCTGTTTACCTTGTAAAGAGCATGGGAAACTATACCTTGCAATGATTACGTGATAAAAAATGATAAACAAATTTTTCTATTGTAAACATGAGGCACAAAAATTATGCAATGGTAATTACTATGCAGTTAAATAAAGTAGTTTGAAGTAATTCCACATGAATAGTTTTGATTTTGTTGCCTTTGCTTTTGATGTTATATCTAGTCAGTCATTGCCAGTTTAAAGTTAAGAAGATTTAGTTTTCTTCTAAGGCTTTTATTGTTTTGGTTCTTTTGTCTGAGTTTTTAATTCTGTTTTGAATTGATATTTCTATATAGTTTGTGGTAAGGATCCAATTCACTCTTCTGAGTGTGGATATTAAACTTTCCAATATAATTAATCAAAGAGAATATTCAATGACCATTGCATGTTATTGGCATCTTAGTTGAAAATCACTTGACTGTAGATGCAAAAATTTATTTCTGGCTTCTCTGTTCTATTCCATTTATATATATATAGTACCAGTTTTGGTTACTTTACTTTGTAAGCTATTTTGAAGTTCAGGAATGTGGTACCTGTAGCTTTGTTCTTCTTGCTCAAAATTGCTTAGGCTACTTAGGGTCTTTTGTTGGTCCATATGAATTTTAGGATTATTTTTCTATTTTTGTAAGACAATGTCATGGGAATTTTGATAGGCATTGTTTGGACTACATGTAGATTATTTTAGGAAGTTTGAACATATTAATAATAATTCTCAAATCCATAATGATAAGTGTCCTTTAATTTATTTGTATCTCTAAAATTATTTGCTTCATTTGTAGTGTTCAATATACAAATCTTTAACATATTGTTGATTTATCTCTCAATATTTTATTCTGTTTAAGTCTTTCAAAAATAGAAGAAGGGAGAACATTACAATACTCATTTCCTGAAATCAGCGTCATTCTGATACCAATGCAAGACAAAACACTACAGATAAAGAAAACTAAAAGTCAATATTCACAATGAACATGGATGCAAAATTCTCAACAAAATACTAGAAAACTAAATACTACAGCCCATTTAAAGAGTAATGTACCATGACTACTACGTAAGATTTAACCATGGCATGAAAAGATCATCTAATATATGAAAATCAGTATTATATATCACATTAACTGAATAAAGGATGCAATTCACTTCATCATTTCAACAGATGCAGAATAAGCACTGACAAAATTCAACAGTTTTTCATGGTGAAAGCTCTTAATAAATTAGGTACAGAAGGAATTTATGATCACAGAATAAAGACCTTTGTGTCAATCACACAGATAACATCATACTTAATGGTAGAATGACAAAAATTTTGTTCCTGAGAGCCACAATATGGCAAAGATGGTCATCCTTGTTTCTTTTATTTCTTCTATTCAATATGAGGTACTCAAGCTAGAGCAATTATGGAAGAAAAAGAAATATAATACAAATTGGAAAAGAAGAAATAAAACTATCTCAGTTTGAAGATGACACAGTATTTTATGTAGAAACTCCTAAGACTACACACACACACACACACACACACACACACACACACACTAATTGATGAGGGCTACAACCAAGTTAAGATGGCGCCTGGCAGTATGCTAGGAGGAGTGGTTCCTGAGCCATTAAGTTGATGAGGATTCCTTAATGACTGACTGCTGTGTCTAGATGATGTCAATTAAGTTAAGCTGTGTGTAATTAGTTGGGTATATGTACCTCTGCAGTCCGGCAGAGAAGCGGCTCCTGCTACCTTGGGTGCCCACTACTTTGAGTTTTCAGTTCCTGCTGAGTTCACTTGCAATAAAGTAGTTCCCGATTCAACCTTCAAGTTGCTTGTCATCTCTCGGTTATTTAACCCAGCTGGACGACAGCACTAATGTTTGAAATAATGAACTCAACATGTTGTAGTGTAGAAAATCAATATACAAAAATCAGTTGCATTACCTTGTATATATGGCCACATTTTCTTTACCATTCATCAATTGATGAATATTTACATTCTTTCCTTTTTTTGATTCTTGTAAGGTGCAAAAAGGATGAAATCTTGTCATTTTCAACAATATTGATGGAATGAGAGATCGTTGTTTTAACTATAGTAAGCCTGACACAGAAAAATAAATTTCACATTAACTTACACATGTTTGAAATCTACAGAAGTTAACCCTATAGAAGTTGAGAGTAGAATGATGGTTATCAGAGATTGCAAAGAGTAGAAAGTAAGGGGGGTTGGAGAAAAGTCTATCAAAGAATATTAAAGTACAGTTAGCTAAGAATAAAAAGTGCTGACATGCTATTTCACAGTATGGCAACTATAGATACCAATAATGTTCTATACATTTCTAAAAGCTACAAGAAAGGAATTTGAAAGTTTTCATCATAAACAAATCTTGAATATTTAAGGAGATATATGTATTTAACCTGGTTTAAACATGCATTAAACCATCTCATGGTACCAAATTAATATTTATATTTTTATGTTTACATGTCAGTTAAATATAGTAAAATAGGTAATTAAAATTAAACCAGTTGTGTTTTTATATACTAAGAACAACCTATCTGAAAAGGAAATTAAGAAAGCAATTCCATTTACAATAGAATATCCACTTTTATAAATATTCTGTTATAAGATGGGCATAATAATCCTGGTAATGCTTTTTCCAGGCTCCCAAACTGTATACCACAGCCATAATCAAGAACCCATTTCAGTACATTGAATTCTGTGACACTGAAGAATGCCTACTTATCCAGCTTTATACTTAGCATTTATTTGTTTCTATTGGTACCTATTAGGCAGAGTTTATGACTTGATTGACATATTTATTTTTATTCAGCAGGAACTGAGTATTTAGTCTGAATTTGATTATATTTGATGATAGTAGTAATTATAGTTGGAATTACCAAAAAGGGCAATGGTGGCACCTCCAGGAGAAGATATTTATTTATATTCATTTTACTTGAATTCGGTGAATATTCTCATACAAAATGATTGGGTTCTCGCTACTTAAAAAGGAGGTTTAGTATACTTCAGGATACCAAGAGTTTCCAGTGCAATCAGAAGATTCATATTTAAAACTCTCAAGTGAATTAACCCAGACATGCCTTCCCAAGTCTCAGAGTTCTACTTTGTTCCTCTCAGGACCATGGCACAAGTTTGTCAAAGATTAGAATCTGGTCTCCAGTGAGTCTGCTACTCTTTTATCTAAAAAATAGTTTTTTATGAAAATCATAGTTTTCATTAAGTTATTGTAATATAATCAGATCTATGTATTTATGTACTACCTATCATTGCTTTTTACCACAATGGCATGGTTGAGAATTGAGACAGACCACATGACTCACATAACTAAAATATTACTATTTGGCCCACTTAAAGAAAAGATTACCAGCTCTTCACATAGACATTTTTCTCTAGCACACCCCTTTCCAAATTCTCCCTCTGGCTTAAGAAAAGAATGCTACCCTAAGGGCATTTGAATTCAAGTCTTCTCAGGCTCTAAACAGGGAAACAAGTTGAGCAGAGTATACTTTGACTTGTGACCTACAAAACTGTGCAGTAATAAATTTTTGTCAACTGAAGCTGCTAATATTGTGATAATAATTTATGGTAGATATAGAGACCAATTAGATTGATTTCGTGAATAAACAAGATATGTGTAAAATAGAGTCATAACGCAAACTACGGAATGTTAAATAATTGAGTCATTGTTAATGTAAACAGAACTAGTTATGTATCTGTTAACTGTATGTCTTTGTGTGATTTCATTTTAGCTGTCATTTCTACACATCGAAATCCTAGAACATCTCCAGTTTATAACTAAATCCATACCATATATTCTGAATTATGCAAGGCAATGGAAAGTTAATTCCATGCTTATCATGACATCTAAGTAAGGGGGAAGTCTTTAATCAACACACTGAAGGATCCTCTTATTTCTCTGAATAAGAACATGGCTTGCCAGAAATATAATTTCAAGAGAAGTTATCTATGTTTTCTCTCATTCTCTCAAATCCACCTTGATATTATGTCTATTATTTGAGCTGAGTTTCTTTTATCACTGTTTTGTCCCAATGTGTTTTTCCTAATACTGTAACTCTTGGGTTTGAAATGATGAAGGAGTTTTTTCCTCAGCTTTTGTCTATAATTGCTACCATATTGATTGGATTCAGGAATGCCTGGGCCTTCACATTCATCATCACTATTCCACATCAAACCACCATCTCTAGGAATCCCCAAATCTATACACATGTAGAATATTTTCCTGATGGCATATTGTGATGCATTTAACATACATTTACTCTAGTGGCTAGCTACCTACCACATTGTATATGGAACCTATTGGATGCCAGGCATTTGCTCACAGAACAAGGATATTTAGTGTAAAGAAAATAAATATTTAAGACTTTATAGGCTATCTTTTAATCTCCCACATTATTATTTTTTTTTTACTCTAAGATTCCTGCCCTTTGTATTTCAATAGACTGTTCTACTTACTTCAAAGAGCTCTTACCCATCCATGGTATGATATCCTCCAAGAACTTCTCCACTTTTGTAATGGAGCATAAAGCTTCTAATAACAATTACAAAGGTGCTCACCTATTGTCTCATTGAAGCATCCTAGAAGCCAGTAATGAGGGTTGCTTCTAGTAAACAAGGAAAAATTCTTGAACAAGTATACTCCTGTCTTCTAATGAACTCCTTTCCCCTTTCAGAAATTAGCACAATTCTTAGGAAATAGAAGCAAGCAAACAAATAGAGGCTTGCAATTTAATAAATCTTGTTATACTTCCTCAAGTTTGTGAATTCACAATGCTTTGTATTATAGTCTCTAAGATGATAATTCTGTAACTGAACAGTGTAAACAATTTCTTTTTTAGAATATTTTTGCAGTTGTAGATGGACACAATATCAGTATTTATTTTTTGTGGTGCTAAGGATTGAATCCAGTGCCTCACTGTGTGAGGCAAATACTCTACTACTGAGCCATGGCCCCAGCCCAACAATTTCTGATTTGTGATATTTTTAAAACTATTAGAGGCCATATTTTATTAACTCCTACTTTATAAAACATAATCCCAAGAACTGTTTATGATGAAGTTATATTCTTAACTACTCATGTATTGTTCACCAGGAGAATACTCTGTGAGTTGCTCCCCAAAGTAACATGTACAGGATAGTTCATCTCAATATTGTATTATGTTCCAAAGGAATACCAGGAGACAATTGAATACCATTCTAACACACATTCATAAATAGAAATGGAAAAAATGAAATATATATTGGAATTCTCTTGACAAAACCAAAACTGAAACAAAACAAAAATAAACCATATTCATTACTTAAATTATGTCATTCATTAAAATTTTAGGCTAGCTGCTCAAAATCTCTCTTCTATTTCCCACCCTCCTGTCTCCTTGATTTCCTCTCTTATATACTTTGCACCACAAGTCAATTTTCTGCTGTTTTATTCTCTTTGTTACCTCTTTATTCTCACCAAAGGGAATATCATTCTGGCTTGTTAGGGTCTGTAAACAAGTCAAGATGGCGCCTGGCATTTTGCCAGAGGGAGTGGTTTGTGAAGTAAGGCCAGCGAGCCATTAAGTGTGGAGATTCCTTATTGGTTGACTGCTGTATCTAGTTTATGTTAATTAAGATAAGCTGTGTGGAATGTATATATACCCCTCCTGTCCTACAATAAAGGGCTCCCACTCCTGCTGTATCAATGTACACAAGTTCCTCGTCAAACCCCGGTAAGTTTGCCCAGCCAGCCAGGCTGCGGCAGATGGTGGCCCATACCGGGAACCCTGGGACACTCGGGGGTAAGTTGAAGAGGAAAAGCTGCCCATCCCTAGATAGGATGGGAGCAAATCTGCTCGTCCCTAGACAGATAGGGTGAGAGGAAAAATGGCCATTTTGAGAAAATGGAGAAGATTGATGCAGTATGTTTGTGTCTTGTTTTGTCTTGGTGTATTGTATTGTCTTTGTGATGAAAATATGGAAGGGGTGAGAAGTAAATTACTAAGGGAAGGAGGCACCCCAGTGGAACCAAGAGCAGTTAGGGCATGTGTTGATGGAAGCCCAGGAACTCTAGTCAGAAAGAAGAAAGTTCAGAGGAGGAAGGATTATCAGGAAAAATGTTGCAGCAAAAGGCTATTACTGAATACTTTTCGTTACCGGAGGGTGCGTGAATTGGGGCGGCGGCTGCCACGTGTGCGAGCCGGTCATGGTGCAGCAAGGACTTTCCAAGCGGCGTCAGCCAGCTCTTCCACAGCCGGGACCCCAAATCTAGACCTAACCTGGAGGCACAGTCTCCAGGGCTCTTGCTCCCTGTGCCCAGTGGCAGTTTGAGTAGTAACACTCCCTGGACTCTCCCCGGGGCCATCTGGGGCTGCCCGGGATGCTGCAGATGAAGATGGCCACATCCCTGAAGTTTGATCATTTCCAAGGCCAGTAACTACAATGGTTCTCCCACACCTGGAGGCTAATGAGTAATGAGCACTATTAAGGCTTATTTCAAATGTAAAAAACCTTGAGATAATGTACTAAATTGTTCAGAAGGTTGTTTTGTTAGTGCCTGCTGGAATACTACAGGATTTTCTTTAGCATCATTGACGGAGTTCCTGCCTTCATCCCAGTGCCAGTGAAGACGAAGGTGGAAGAATTTCCAGTGTTGCTGAGAACCAGAGGAGACTTCAGATCAAGCTAGCTGCCTGCAGAACTTACCTGGACTGTGATTTACCTGGACTGTGAGTTAATCTATTGAGACACTGCTTTATCTGGACTGAGACAACAAACTGTAATCTACAACAAATTGTAACTCGGTATCTGTGCTAACGGTGTCATTGCTGGTGTAATTTTTCCAAGGGCTTCTTGCATGGAGCCATCAATTGGCTTGGTATTGTAGCATTTTGTATCCTCCCCTTCTGCTTGTAGCGGATTATTTATGGTGTTTGTGTAAAAACCACTATGGTCATTATTTAAATTAAACAAAAGGGGGAAATGTTAGGGTCTGTAAACAAGTCAAGATGGCGCCTGGCATTTTGCCAGGGGGAGTGGCTTGTGAAGTAAGGCCAGCAAGCCATTAAGTGTGGAGATTCCTTATTGGTTGACTGCTGTATCTAGTTTATGTTAATTAAGATAAGCTGTGTGGAATGTATATATACCCCTCCTGTCCTACAATAAAGGGCTCCCATTCCTTCTGAATCAATGTACACAAGTTGTTTGTCACCCCTAGTTATTTTGCTGCAGCCTGACTGTGGCACTGGCTCATAATAAAGATGAAAAATAAAATGTACCTCAAAATACTGATTTGAGGAATAAACAAAATAATGATAATAAAATGTCAAACATTCTTCCTATAATTTGGTAAAAATAATCACATAAATTTTATTTTATTTTCCAATAATCACACTTAGAACAGTGATGTATATTTAAAAGCAAAATGATTTTAGAGGACTATGAAAAGGTAGAATTATGGAAGGCTAGCAAACATGATATAAGGTCCTCCTAATTAGGTTGGTTGTTGAAATGGGTAAAGAAATTACCAGAATCAAAAACAATCTCAACCTGTAGGGATCAGTATATTTGGCAGCTTAGTAAAGAAAATAATAATGAATTAATCAGTTACTACATATTGAATGCTACAATATTTGAGCCCTTGTGTTGGTAGTTTGTTTATTTTTTTATATTTTAACTGGTTATATGACAGCAGAATGCATTACAATTCATATTACACATATAGAGCAAAATTTTTAATATCTCTGGTTCTACACAGAGTCATGTAACTCAATACATATATGTGTATATAATATCACTCATTTTAAAAGCAATTTGTAATTTATAACTCAATTATATAAGTAATTAAAAATAAGAACATTAATCCCCTAATTAATAATTTAGGGGAGAAATGATGTTTGAATATATCTAAATAGTTTAATCAATAATGTTTGAACACATCTCAATATTTCAATTATAGAAGAATATGATGCATATTTTTCTTCCAATCTATAATATGTACTATATACTTACGATGCACTAAGCACTATGCTGGGTATTTAATATGGATTAAAAATTAAATACCTGCCCACATTGGAGCTTCTGGTTTATTATGCAAAATAAATGATAAAAACTTGGCAAATAAGCAAACAAATAAATGAAAAGTGTCTGGAAGGAAACAAACAGTACCATAACAGGAAATATGAACTTAGAATGCTCACATGTTTCACTAAGCGCACAATTTTGAAACGGACAGCCAACAACTTGAAAGAAACAAATCACACTAAAAAAAAGTCACATTTATATGTACACATATGTCTATGTAACCCAATAATAATATAACATAAAAATCTTAAATTGGTCGCAGTTTTTCTAAATTTTAATATGATACAGTTTCTTGTCATTGAAACATAAACTATATTTTTATAGCACAAACCAACATTACTATCATTAAACATTTTCCTTGTCATGAAATTAAACTGTTTTTCATAATTTTCATTCACATAACATCTTCAGTCACCAATACTCTCATATTTCATATACAAAGTTACTTCTCTAGAAAGATTTTTCTGCTCCTCTAGAAAGCTTGGGATCAATGAATATTGGTTCATAAAATATACAAGTTTAATGAGTTTCTCTTTGAGACATTTTTATTAATTTAAAAACTAGCAGTCATTTATCTGTTAGCCTTAATTGTAATAAAAATTAAAGATTATTACATATAAATGTTTCTCAAGCAGAAATTTCCACACAAATAATCATTGCCTTCTCTTCAAATTAGAATGAACTTTAAAAATTTGATTTGTGTATAATATAATGTATCATTTGCTCAAAAAATTAACACTGCAGGCTTAATAATTAGTCAAATTAAGAAAGCTATAACCCACAAAGTATCTGGTTACTTACATGATAACATTTTTGTTACTGTAACCTATTTCTCCAGTTAAAAATCTAATTCCTCTATTACTGGACTCATCCAATTCCCAGTTAAATTTCTTTCTTCTTCATCTCTAACTGGTTGATTGGAGAGTAAAAGATGCAAATTCTTTGGGTGTCAGCTGTTATAGAAATAAAACTAAATCATTAAATTCCTATGACATATATTTGACTTATTGGGAGATACCAGAAATATTTGTTACCCCATTTTCCTTTCATTGAAAAACAAGATAGGATAAACCACATGTGTAAGATACAAATTCTTATATTTCTGTGAAATTGCAGCTATAGATGTCATCATGAGTAGGGACTTTTATAGTATCATAAAAATTCAGTGTCACTATAAATTTATGCTGCTGAAAATGTCGACATTTATGGCAACTTCTACAAGGACATATTTTAAAATGATGCTAAAACTTGATGCTGCAACTTTTATTTGTTAAAAAGTAAGATTAGAGAACAAAAACATTTACTCTAATTTTTTGAAACTGTCAATATGGATGATTAATTTTCTAAATTCTCAAGTCATGTCAAGGTTTGATGGGTACTTAAAAATTGGATCAGTCAAAGTTAAAAAGCATAAAAATTTGTTCATGTATTATTCAAATATAACAATTAATTGATGCATATAATTAATATTCATTTACAATGCATTTAATACAGACTTTTAATACCTGATAAAATTATTAATGATGCTAGCATATAACGATGCTTATTTAGAAATTATAGATAATCACAGGCTTATATAAGCCTATTTTATATCAATTTATTTTCACTCATATCCTAAGGCAAGCTCAGTTACCATTTTGATTAATAAAAAGGAAAAAAAAAACCTCTTAATATTGATTGTCCAAATCTGCCATTTTATACAGAAGAATTTTTCCCTTTTTTAGCAATAGAAATTCCTTGGTAATGAGGAAGAATAACCTCATTAAAAGGCCTAATTCTGGCAACTACTGGAGAACCAAAGAAATTTAACATTCAAACCCATCTTTTATGTCAAAAATTCTGACTTATTAGGCATATTTTGACAATGTTAGTGGTAGAAACTGGCAAAGATTTTAAAAGTTCAAACCAGAGTATTTCTCTCTCTCTCTCTCTCTCTCTCTCTCTCTCTCTCTCTCTCTCTCTCTCTCTCTCTCTCTCTCTCTCTCTCTCTCTCTCTCTCTCTCTCTTTCTCTCTCTCTCAGTCTCTCTCTTCAGCAATGGCTGAACAAATTGAAGTCCACCAAGAGGCTCAGCCTTACCCTGTGAAAAAATCCTATCATCACAATTAGACATTGCAAAAGCTCTAGTCCAACCCTCAGACAGAGGCTTTCTTCCCCTTGAGCTCAGGCACTGTTTTACAGTTGTTCTACGTGTAATATTGCTCTCAGAGCTCTTCCTGAGTTCAAGGGCTTACATTTAACTAAATTATGAGACATGGATAATTTCATTGTTCTGAAGTTTCTATCTAGAAAATGTTCTGTTATTTTGTTTGATCAATGGTTTATTATAAATAGGATGCCCAGATCTCAAACTTATATAAAGTAATAAATATGTTACTTATATATTTTTCCACAATTGGTTGTGTTGTTTCATTTGAAGGCATTCAGATGTGATTTCTCAATAAGTACTTTGTTTATTTGGAACGGATAACGAATTGCAAGTTGAAGGATAATTTTCATGAACTTATTATGTTGCCCAAACTCCTAGCAACATTATATGTAATAAAAACAAAACAGGGATTACCACATACAGGAAGATGGAATAGACAAACATTTCTTTTTCATGATATTAAGTATAAGCAAAATCACTGGATATTATATGTTGGGAAAACATATAACGGCAGCAGCACCCCAGAGAAAAACCCCAACATGGCGCCTAACTACCCTCTTTCTCCTCTTTTTTTTCTTTCACTGGCACGAAATGTTCCCACCGGTGCCAATGTTCAAATCCTGCTGGTGGGAAGCCAAAGCCCCAATATGAATTAACTTCTTGGGCTCCGGAACTGACATATAGAAGAGCTTGCCAATAAACGGGCGACCTGTTATCTACCTCAGCCCTGAGACCTCTCCTTAGACCTATATAAACACACAGCCTTTAGTAATAAAGTGGAACCTCTTCGGTGATCTGTGTCCTGTGGTGTCTCCCATTCGTAGTGCGGTGCGGCGCCTTCCAGTCTTACATTATATATAAATAAAACAAGAAGACTATGAAAGCAGGAATATAGAAAGCAGAATTGCTAAGGTCTTTAGGACAGTGTATAAGTTGGTGTTAGATTTGTTTCTTAGTATTTAAAAAAAAGTTACACTGATTGAAAACACTTAATTTCATTTTTGTAACCCTCATTGCTAGTTTATAGAGGTAAAATTAAATTTGAACTTTGCCTATTGATCTTTACATTGGTGAGCTGGTTTATTAGATCTAGTAGCTATTGTATACAATTTTAATATAGAATTACTTTATTGTGAAAAAGCCTAAATTAAGCTTTCCATTTTAATCTGGATATCTTTTATTTATTTCCATTGCTAGATTTCTCTGACTAAAACCTGTAGTATGGAAACAAATAGAAATGGCAGCTGTAGAGTTTTGCCTTACTTCCGATCTTAGAGTAACAGATCACCATTTAGCATGATGTTAGCTTAGGTTTTTTTCCAGATAACCTTTATCAGGTTGAAGAAGTTCCCTCCTATTCGTAGTTTCTTGGCAGTTTTTTTTTTTTTTATCATGAATAAGTGCTGCATTTATCAGATGTTTTTTCCTGCATTTAATATTATAGAGAAGAGTTAAGAATATTGAAATGTTTCTGCATAGAAGATAGATTTAACTGAAAACTTCAAACATTTATATGTAAAGAGATGTAATGCCATTGAAAAAGGCAAACACAAACTACTAATTGATATTAATAACTCAGATGACAGAATATGTGCTTATGCCCATTCAATCATAGTCTGAAATAATGATTTAAAAGGAATGTGTTTTAAATATTATAAACTAAGACAACCTTTTACTGGTCATAAGATGGTAATAACTTATCAAGAAAAAACAATATAACAGAATATAAAGAGAGAAAATAACTCATTTTTGGAAAAAGGAGGTAAGTGCAGATATATCAACCATGAAAAAAGGGCAAAAGTCTTAGTGCTCTTGGAAGGCGCATAATCACACTAGGTTTACAGTAAATCCAGAAAACTAAAGGGATTTAAAATTAGGTTGAAATAGTTCTGAAAATATGTGACACTTTTGGGCAGAAACACTGAAAATTTTAAAAGTGAGAATATTAAATAATATTAAATAAGCAAATGGAATAGAATATTAAGTAAGCAAAATGAAATAGAAGAAAAGATATAAATAGGAATAGTTTCTGCTTTATGTCTAAATGCTTGGTTCCTAAGTGACTTGGTAGGTAAGGTGGGAGGGAGGTGGGGAGGAATGAAGCAAGCCAGGACCAGGACATGTGCCTTACACTATTTCTGCCTCTACCTAGGCTTTGGCAGTATATATCTATACTAGGGCAGGGCTAAGCATGCAGGGGGTCACCAGGGTGGGTGCAGACCTCACGGAACTGGCATTAGAAGCCCAAGCCTTACCAAGCTCCATAAATCACAAAAATTACCTAATGTTTAGCTGGACTCCAAGCCTCTACCTAGAGGCTAGCTATATTAAGGAGACAGTAAAGCTTGTTTCCAATTCAGAAACTAATGAGGCAGAATATCCCCATACCTAAGACCCCAGTTTTAGACTGAAAACTGGGTACTAATATTAAATAGGGTTTATTAGCATGAGATCTGCGTGAGTTACAGT
This sequence comes from Spermophilus citellus, assembly GCF_964194105.1. NCBI lineage: Eukaryota > Metazoa > Chordata > Mammalia > Rodentia > Sciuridae > Spermophilus > Spermophilus citellus. The sequence continues at coordinate 43,660,512 of NC_138197.1, forward strand.
GTTATTTGTTAAGCCTCAGTTTTGTTCACTCATGAAAGTTTGGTTTCTTCTCTTTCTTTCTTTCTTTCTTTCTTTCTTTCTTTCTTTCTTTCTCTTTCTTTCTCTCTCTTTCTTTCTTTCTTTCTTTCTTCTTTTTTAATTGCAGATGTATTCAGAAAAGAAAAATCAGCAATAAGATGACTTCTCAAAATAAAAGTCACATATTGGCATGATTTGGTTAGTATTAATTCTGTTTCCAACCCCATTAGAGAAGATAAAAAAAAATCATTTGAGGATTCTTATTACACTTACATGCACATTAGGATTTATGGGGATACTTAAAAATCAAAACTAAAAGTAGCCATATTATAGTATAATGACTTTAAAATTTTTAGTTTTTATAAAATTTGAAAAATAGCAGATTATCTTAATTTCATTATATTAATTCATATTTATGGTTTTATAGCAAGTAATACTGAATTTCTATGTATAATAATGAGGCATAGTTTTATTTTAAAATACATTTATTGGTATAAATGTGAATAGTTATGGACATTACACACAGGGTAAGTTGCTAATGATGGATGTAGCAGCAATTTGAAGGAAATATGCCAAATGACTTAACTTTAGGAAGGAAGATGTTAATGTAAGAAAACAGTGTGTGGCAGTCTTAACAAAGAATAAATAATATAAATGATGTTTATAGAAACACTGATTTTAAACAATTCATCTGGATCTTAAAAAATAATATAGGTTTAAATATATATAAATATAAAAACTAACATACAAACACATACACAAATGCTCTTCAATTAAAAATACAACTTTAATATTTTAATGTTTCAGCACACAGAAATCCATTTTCTTCTCTTACCACAGGTCTAGGTGATTGACATATGCACATTCCTCTGTCCGTGGCCTGATGTCTTCATTAGTTTGTCAAGCCTTCACACATTTAAGTTACTTCCCTAAATCTTCATTATTTACTAAGTCACTGCCAATCCTAATACTATACTCTATATAACCTTGATTATGAATGTGTTCTTAAATATAAGGTTGAATATATATTAATGTGAAATAGATTTATATCCAGTGTATATTTGTGCTCATTTCTGTATAATTTACCCCCAAAAAATATTTTTTTCTATTTAAATCTAATTGAACTTGAAGAGCTTTTGATCAAGTGGAGAAACACTTTTGAATATCTCCTTGCACCAATTTCTCTTTGAATTATCTTAGCTCCTAGGAAACACAGTATCTACATGCAAATTTATGTATAAGGGAAAATATTTAATACACAAAATTTTAAATGGTGCTTTAAAATGATTAAACTGATAACATAGAAACTAGTGTAAGCAATAAACTTTCATTTTTTCTTATAATTAATATTCTTAATATATACATGTTTAATGTCCATTCCCTATTTAACAATTTGGCATAGAGAGACTTTGGAATTTTATACTATAACATAAACAAGAGTTTTATTAACATCATTATTTCATATAAGAAAATTATTAAGTGAGTTAGTAAGATATAGTATGTAAATACTTTTTCTTAATAAGCCACTGGTTCTAGGATTTAGACTCTTCAGCATAGTTGGCAAGCTTTGGCCTATTGCAATTTGGTACAGTAATTTAATTGTTCCTTATCCAATTTTCAAACTGGAAAAAAATTAGTATCTCAGTGTGCTATTGTATTGTCCAAAACTTAGGAGGAGCAATAATACTTTTTGCTGAAGTGCAAAGATGTTATAATAATGTATAAAATAATATGAACACAGAAATTAATTCAATGTTAATAATTGCTAAAATTATGGAATACATGTACATATACTTACAATGGGAAATTACTGTGTTTATTATTTTTGTATATTTAGTGGTAGAGAATACAGTCAATAAAATGTTGAATCCTTTCTTAATTTTCTGTCAGCCTTGCACACATCTATATGCTCTCCATTCATCTAATTCCTCTTTAATCATCTTTTAATCATTTAAGGATATTTAGTTTTAAAGTTCATGTATATTAACCTCTTTCCATTATTTTAAGTTATAAGTTATTTTCCCAGAATAAATCTAAGAAAAATTATAACTTGAAAATGTCCCAGAGAAATAACAATTATTTGAATATCTACTATTATAATTGTCACTTGTGCCTTACATTACAAATCCTATTTTCATTAGTATTTAATCCTTTATTTGAAAACTGCATGTTATTTTGAAAGACCATTTTCCTAGGGTTTACAAGGAATAAATATTTTTAAATAAGATATGCCAAAGAACAAAGTTCACTAATTTGTGTCTACAACATCATATTAACTAGGCATAAAATCCACAATCTCTTCTGTTACTATTACACTCAGGAGTAACTGTATGTGTATGTGTGAATAAATAGGATTGCAACAGAAATAGTCTCTGACATCAACATAAATGAAAGTCTGCAATATTTGTCACAGAGATACTATTCCCTGAGAGATGGTGTTTTCCTTACTAGAAGGTGGTAGCTGCATATAATAAAAGTCTTCAACCATAAATTTTAAAACTGTCAAAGTTCTTCATCAAAATATTGGTATTATTAAACATATATTTAAACAAAACCATCATTACTATGTACTAGATAATGCATATTTCGTGTATATAACAAATAAAAATATGGAAAGCATATGAAAAATAAAATAACTTAAATTGATAACTCAATATATGGATTTTACAATCATTAAAAAAACTAAATAGAGGGCTTGGGATATAGCTCAGTTGGTAAAGTGCTTGCCTCACATGTACAAGGCCCTGGGTTCAATGCCTAGCACCACAAAAGAAAAAAGAAAAAAAATTAAATAGAGAAATTGTGATTAAAATTAACTATCCATATTGAAATATAAGATGCAAGGAAATGTACAGTACAAAGTGCACAAGTTATTTCATACATTAGGGAGAGATATAAAATTATAAGTAATTTATATCCCATAAAAATAGATATAGAGAAAATGGAATCAATATTTAAAATAATATTTCAAAATTAAGGGCTAAAGCTGATAAAATATGGCAACTACAGATTTTAGAAACTCTTAAAAACTAAAATGAAAATCCACAAAGTCATATCATATAACAAAATTGATAGGAGGGTTCAAAGTAGATCAATAAACGTCATACACCTCATTAACAGAATGACAGCCAAAAGGCATATGATCATTTCAAGAGATGGAGAAAAGGCATTTAACTAAAATTCAACATTCTTTCATGATTAAAAATTCTCACCCCAATTAGGTACAGAAGAAACATCAACAGAATAAATTCCATATATGACAAGCTCAATGCTAACATCATACACAAGGATGTAAAGTTGAAAGTCTTTTTTCCAAGGTCAAGAACAACACAAGGATATCCACTCTTCCCACTTTTATTCAGCATAGTACTAGAGATTCTAGCCAGAGCAATTAAGCAAGAGAAAGAAATAACAGGCACTTAAATTTGAAGGGAAGAAATTACATTGTCTCAGTGTATGAATAGCACAAACTTCAGTATAGAAAAACTTAAAGCTTTCAGCAAAATTCAGCAAAGTTGTGGGATACAAAGTCCCCTCCCCCAAAAATATACCAGTGTCATTTCTGTATGTTAATAATGGACTAACTGAAAAAGAAAAAAAGAACACAAAAATTCTGATTATAACTCTACAAAATTAAAGAAGAATAAATTTAACCAAGGTAGTAATAGATCTGTAGAATGAAAACTACAAAGCATGAATGAAATAAATGTACATGACACAAATAAATGGAAAGATATCTGATGCCCAAGACTAGAAAAATCCATTGGGGATTTGACCCCAAATCACTGGAAACAAAAATAATGATAGATGACAGGGTTCCATCAATCGGAACAACTTCTAGACAGAAGGAAGCAATGCATGAACAGACAAACTATGAAATGGGACAAAATATTTGTAAGCCATATGTCTGATAAGAGGTTAATCTTCAAAATAAATAATGAACACAAGCAATTCAATAGCTAGAAAAAAATAAATTAAAATGTACAAAGGTCCTCAACTAGATATTTTTTCCAAAGAACACAAGCACATGGCCAACACTCACATGAAAAGATGTCCAACAACACTAATCATCAGGAAAATGCATATTGAAACCATGATAGAATACCACTTCATACTTGTTAGAATGCCTATTCTCCAAAAAAAACATAATAACAAATATTTGGAAAAATATGAAAGAAAAAGATTACCCTTGCATGCTGTCAATGGGATTAAAAATTAGAACAGTGACTATGTAAGCAATAGGGAGCTTCCTAGAAATATTAAACTAGAACTATCCCATGATCCAGCAATACCACTACAGGGTACATATCCAAATAAAATCAATCAGCATGTTGAAGGACATCTGAACTCAGGTGCATGGGAGCATTATTCCATAATAGCCAATGCCTTGGAGTAGGGAGATGAAGACAAAAATTTTGGAAAGATATAAAATTTAACTAGACAGGGGAATAATGTCAAGAGATCTATTGTACAAAAGGGTGACTATAGTCAATGATAAAATTTTATGTATTTGAAAATTATTAAGAGAGTAAAGCTTAATAAAGTGTTCTTACAACAACAAAAAAAGGATATACATATTTTAATTAGCTTGTGTACCCATTCCACAATGTGCATGCATTAAAGTTTACAATGCACACCGTATGGGCAATTTCTACTTTAAAGTAAATAAAATAATTATTCAAGGTATTAAAAACACATAGACCAAACAACAAAAACAGATTGTTCTGATAATACATTAGCTCCATATTAACAACAACAAAAAAATAGCTGACTTCTCAAAAAGGAGTAGAATTACATTTGAAAAATGCTGAATAAAAAATACCCATCTATAATTCTATACCCAGCAAAAATATTCTTAATAATGAAGATGAAAATAAAACTATTTCCAGAAAAACAACATATTGATTATTTGTCCCCTTTTTTCTAGTCAAACTAAAGTTTTCTAGGTTTTAATCATTACAGATAAAAAACAGGGTATATATTTTTGCTGGTTAAAATACAGAAAAATAGTAATTTATTGGAAAATAGAAGTAACAAATGCTCTAGGTTTTGTCTTCACAGAATAGAGCTTGTGTTCAGCAGGGGCACATGTACCATGGTAGAGTCTTCTTTCTTTAAGACTTTCATTCAGAAATAAATATTTTTCTTTCTCTATTTAAGTAGGTAATAACAATCTCTGACCGGATGCTATTACAAAAAATACTAAAAGATATTTTTTTTGTTTTCTTCCCCAGTTCTCTACCTTGCTTGCTTTTAACACGTTAACCTCCACCCCCATGCACTGTTTTACTAGCTATCTTAAACTATGAGAAGGTTCAGAGTAAAAACATATGGAAAAATAATAAAGGTAAAAGTCAAAGTCCCTGTGGGCTATATCTGTGTTCTCTGAACCTGGTAGAAGTTCTAGTCTGAATCTTCCTTCTCTTGGGCTCTTTCATGAATTATCTAAGATTCTCTGATCTTGTTTCTTGAAGATTCCTTCTCATTCCCTAGAATTTCTGTTCCAGCTCCTCTTCTAGTCCCTTTACGTAGTTCTTTTATATAGAATTCAAAAATACTTAAAACTCTTGCTCTTCTCATGTGGACCAAGTGGTAATGCTTGTATTCTGTGTTCCAACAAATTTAGAGAACACAGTTCTTTCAGCTAGAGTGGCAGTCCTCTATCCCACAACTCTAAAATTTAATCTCTTGTTTCTGGGTTTCTTAGGCAGAATTCAGACCCAAGTCTCTTTCCCATAAATTCAGAGTAGGATAGTTCCTGGAAGCACCACATCCCAATCCCTGGGTGAAAGTTTCTCACAAACCATCTCACTTAAAAGCGATCCTCCTCACAAAAGTGTTCTCTTTCTTTATACTCTGACCCATTTTCAGTCCTTCATATCCTTCAGGTTTCAAGGGTTCTAAACTTCCTGGGAAAATCACTATGAATATTTCTTTTCTACTTAGTTTGGAATTTAACTCTCTTTTGTCTTGGCACCTATCAATATTATACACTTTTTCCAATGGTTCTCTATGTTTTTTAATAACTGGATGAATAATTATTTTAAATTTGATGCAAAAATTTCTAAACACCTTCTTTTTAAACATAGATCATTTAGTATTTTTAACTTTTGACAGCATGCTATTGTAATTGAATTTAAGTATGAGAAGAAATTCATCTGAAATTTCAGAAACAAGAGAATTATGGCTTTTATTTTTACTTAACATCCAAAAAAGTAACACTCTCTGTTAAGAATAAGAGTCTAGGAAGAGTCAGAAAGTCCTGAAATATAATAAATCCATTTCCCATCAGCAATAATGGAAAATTTGTCGGAGAAAATATACTTGAGGAAACAAAGAAAAAAGGAGTTTGGCAAAGTTGGATAGTCAAGATATATATCCCAACTTGTGATGCTCATCCAAAATGAAGCTATTTTGAGTTTTGTCGATCATTATAGTCAAGTAATTGTGACATAGTCTTTCCAGTAAAAAGCAACTTTTAGTAAACCCATTTTATACATCAGTGCATTAAAGACCATACCTCTATAAAATATGATTGTCATGGTTGTCATCATATCAGAGAAAAAATGGGAGAAAGCAATAAAGGAAAGTTTACTGAGCATATCACCAGGGTGGAGGAAGGGGTAGATGTTTCTTAACACTGAAGGCAATTCCTACAGCAACATATCTAGGCCCTACCTTGTGACCATTTGATGAACTTGCTTAACACAGTCCTCTTTACACCCACTAATTTAAAGGAAATATTTTAAATTTATTAATATAGATTTTTATTTGGGAAACAAATGAAGCTCACAAGAAGTCCTTGCAATTCTGATGTGTCTATATTCACTGACATTCATCACTCTTAAGAAAGATTTCTAATATTTCTTACAATATGGGGATTCTTGAATGACTGATGAAATAATGGTTTATACACTTACTGCTGCTCTTAAAAGCTAGAAATTGAATATCCCTACAGTATATGCTCACTGAAGTTTGTATTGTTAGATTACAATTCCCATTTCTTCTAAATCCCCCAAACTTTACCCAACATTTATCTGGAGAAATGAGAGGTATATAAAACCTTTGACATTCAGGAGATTCCTCTGCAATTTTCAGGTTGCATGTGTTGTCTTCGGTATGCATTATGAACTTTTCTCAAATGAGAAAGGATAGCTTGCATAATGAGGCAAAGCTTTTAAACAAGACTGTCTTGTGTACAAGGCATTCTATTTTTTTTTTCCGAAAGCTTAGCTCTGCTCTTAGTTACACGAAAAGGAAGATTTAGAACCACGTAAACCAATAATAGTTATTCAATCTAAGCTGTAGGGGTAACTTACTATGGGCACTCGAGGTTGAGATGGGATATTGTATTTGCATATATACAGTATGTGGAAAACTATTCTACCATTTTATGGAGCAGCAATCATATTTAGTTTAATGTCTTTTAAGTCTCATAAAATGATATTAGGAAATTTTGCTATTTGGATGGTGAGCAATCAAAGCTGTGGTGTTAACTCATCATAACACTACTAGTTTGACTCTTCAGGCCTCATTAAATTAGGGATATAAATATGCCAGATCAACCAAATGAAATTGGAATGCTCCTATTTCGGGGTTTAGAGTAGGCTGAGTGAGTTTGGAACCTTTTATATTTGTGGTTAGGTACTGTGATCACCTATCTTGTGATTACATGGCCATTTCAACAGGAATCAAGATTAATGAACATCATTAATTCTCAACTTTAGACCATGACTCTCCTAAGGCTCCTGTCAAACAGGTCCCAAATCATTTACTTCCCCTATTTTCTCATCTTTATTTTCTTGTGTACCTAACTCAAGTCTAAGAGTAAGTGTCTTGCTGTTGTTCCATCTGTTAGCACTTCAGGGCTAACCTATGACAGCATTTTGGGGAGCTTCAGAATAATAGAGGGGTCATAACAGGTGAAATCATCCAAGTCTTACATTGCCAATTGAATATCAGGAGTTTAATAGTCCTGTATCAGCGACCTTTCTTGGAACTTGCTAATTGATCCTCCAAATGAGAAATAGTGATCTACAATAGAGTTCAGAATATTTAAATCATATAGAGACTAGAAACAAAGTAAATTCTCTTTTATAATTTTTAACAGACAAAAATACTTAAACATTATGGAGAATAATCATAAAATAGGCAATATTTCTACTGTATTCTGAGATTTATATATTATTTTCCTTTTTAATTTTCTGGGTCTACTCATAACAAGGGCAAATAAAAATTACCTTAAAATTAGACTTCTATTTAAAAAAATTCTACATACCTGATGAATTGAAATTTTTATCTTATTTTCTTCTCATAAAGCAGTATCTCAGAGGTGACTACATAGCTTACACATGAGTCTCACATATGTAAAACTGTAAGCATTACAACTCCTTAGGCATCTAAGGAAAAATTTGAAGGAGAGAGCTGATCCCTGAAGAGCAAATTCTTATTCATTGTTGAGAAAGTGGTAGGGTTCCTTGCAATTTTAGAATCAAAAATTGAAATCTAGACAACATAAAAACATAAATACTAGTAAATTTATAGTTTTAATGTCATGTATAATGACTCTACTTTAAAGAAAATATAAACTTGCTCAGTTTAAAGTTAAAAATATGTTAACTATTTTAAGATATTTTCTAGTACTGAAATATAGTATATATTTGTAAAAGTATTTAAATAATATAATGCATTCTGAGTTCTAAATAGTAAACTCATAAATGACCAATATAGATTACTGACCTACTATAATCCATTCAACAAATTGGTATGATAATCCTGATTGATCTAAGTTGAACCATAAAACATTTCAATCATCTGTTAGTCCATTATCAAGCTACATGAAAAAGATATTGACTAATAGCATTGAACAATTGTATTAATATAATTAATTTTTATATTTCTGATTTTTTACAAATATTTTAGCTCGTTTCAAAGTAGCCATAATTTAAAAAGACAGATAATGAATGAAAAAAATTGTTCTGTAGAAAACTAGCAATCATGATGATTTATGAATAAAAAGACCAACTTAATTCAGTAAAAATTTTAGTAATTCTTGAGTAGTTTTAAATTATGATATAAATTTCTCAGAGTCAAAAATATATCCTTTAGCTTGTATGATTCAGGTTGATATTATCTGTCAAGTTGCTGCTTTATATTTTAAACTAAAATTCATCTCAATGTAAGTGGTTCAAAGTTACATGCAATTATTGAGAAGTAAAACAGACAATTATGCCACTTTAACTTAAAATCAGAGTGGACTTTTTGCTGAATTATTCCTTTACAGCTAAGAATAACACATACTAAAGAATATTGTCACCTCATTCTTCAGGGTATAGAGAGTTCAAAATCATACATTGGTAGAAAATAAATCTCACCCTTATTTGCTTACCAGGAACATTGTAAGAAGACTCTTTTCACAGCTCAGAGCCATTATGTCCTGGAATGTCAATTGAAAGTTGTTTGCTTGGTTTCCAGTAGAGAGTTAGTTATTGTGTATCTGTCTGCACTCTTCTCATTGTGAGTGACAATCACAGACTCTTCTGCTGAATACCACCCCTGTCATTGTTGGCGTTTGCTATTTGACGATTTTGTCTTTTTTTCACCTCACTCTTACAAGTGGATAGAAAAATCAGGTAATTCATCAGAAGAAATACAAAGTTAACTCAGCTTTCAAAACCCTGCCTGCTGTCATTTTCTATAGTTAAGATTTTTACCTGAAGCACTGAATGTCTCACCCTGACATCAGACTGCAGTAATTAATCATTAAATAGCAATTGAGGCAGTGGGCCCCAGAAAATATCTCCATACACTACCATATGCTGGAGCCAGCTGCAAGTGAGTACTTAGAGAGAAGCAGCACAGAGGAGAACAGAGCCTGACAGTTCCCTGCTGTGAAGTCCAAGTACAGCGTGCTTCTCACTAAGGGCCAAAAACAGAATGCTTGCTTGTGTTGACCTTCATTACCTGACACTGTTTAAAAGACAAAATGTCAGTGTTAATATACTGGAAGTTTAAACATTTAATCACATTTTAATGAGGATACCAGCATTTTTTTTTTCATGCTTTACATGAAAAAATAAAAACAAATCACTTTAGCAACATATCTGCTCACAATAAAGGGAATTTAAAACAGGACTATACACATGCACACACACAGACACACACAAATACCAAGTAAAACAAATTTATATATTCCTATTTAAAAAAATAAGGAATATATAGAGGAAAATATGGATGCCAAATATTTAAAGGACTATTGTGTAGAAGAGAAAAGGAATATATGGAGTCATCTCCACGGGGAGTTAATGGATTTTATGAGTAAAAGCTACTAACAGACATATTTGAACTCAATTAAAGACAGAATTTATAAACAATTAGGATGGTCTAATAATACAACTGCCTTTTTCATGAGCAATGAGCTTCCCACAAATAGGGACTCAAATTTTGTAGAAATGTGGTAAGATCATAAGAGGAATTCTTTGAGCGGGTGGGATGTTAGGTGACACAATTCTATCAAGAGTTTTAAATTTGAATTTAAGACAATCTTTACCAATTACTAAACAAAACCTGCCATTGCATTCCATATTTTATTGAATTATTCAATTTAAAACTGTATACAATATAAAAATACCAACCATTTCTTTTTATTGAATATAGAAGATAGCTCATGCTACCAACAGAGATTTTTTTTTATTTTTACTGGAATAAGAAATTAAAACTTGCATCTGATGTATTTTATATATTTTCTCTTCGAACATGTATATAATATATCCACCAATTTTCTTTTGAACACAGTTCATCAGAGTTCATTGCCAAATTTACAGTTACTTGAGAAGACTTTCTAATTAGGGTTTTTAATGTGATTTTCAATCATTTTAAAACATAATGACTAATCTTCAGTTAGAGTTTTATAAAAAAAACATATGATTTAAAATTCTGGTCTTTGTTGTTATTTTATAAGGATAAAAATGTATTTGCAATATGTAGCAAATAATTAAGCATACTAAAGGACTTTAATACATTAAATCATAAATATTCTAAGTTTACTTTAGTAGTTTTGACAAGAAGCTCTTGTTTTGTTTTTTATTTATTAGAAATTTTGATAGAATGACAAATAGATAAATTAGTATGTTTATAACTCTTTTTACATAAGTGGCTATGTTTCCCTCATGGATGAAACTATGTGGCATTTACTGGTGCTTTTCATCAGCGTGCACATAGTTGTATTTGAGGGTCTAGTTCCTTTAAGCAAGAATTGGAGGACATATATAAAAGGAATATCAGAATCTATCTTTGACTCACTGAAATTTAGTAGTTGTACTTTCTGCTATAATGGTTCACAAATAGAAATCATTTGAGGGTGAGTACAAACTTTTGCCAAATAAAGTTCTAATCATGATAACTTTTTTATATCTTGCATGTTTAATTGCTTACATGTTTACCAAAATCGCTCTTTTTTTTATTAGTTACACATGACAGTACAATGATCTTGACAATTCATACATTTGAATTAAATTAGGTATAATTTCTCATTTTTCTAATTGTACAGGTTACAGAATCACATTGGTCATACAGTCACCTAAATACATACAGCAATAATAATGTCTATTTTATTCTGCTGCCCTTCCTATCCCCCCTTCCTTTCCCTTTTCTTTGTTATTCAAATACACTAATTTCTTACGCAGAATTTTAGATCTCTGTTCTCTTTGAGATGCTATTGTTTTTTGCCACCTACTTTTGATTTTTAAAATAACAGCTGCTGATTTAGAGACTGCAGTTAGTGTGGCAGCTACTGATATCTACCTTTAGCTTATAGTTTCTGTGCATTTCTTGGTGGACAGATGTCCATTTTCTTTGTGATTTCCCTTCAAAATTCTATGTTAATGACCAACAACACCACAGAAAAAAAGGAATCTCAAGCTATTTCTCAAGTCTAGATTTCCTAGTGTATAATGGTCTTTAAATATTTCTTAGATTGATCCAGATTTGCACTTCATTTTTATGCATCTAATTTTAAGTTATTTTTTCTCATCTACCTCTATAATATGAATTTTTTTTTTATTTACAGCATCGGGAAAAAGTCTCCTAAATTAGTGGTAAAGACTGATCTGTGTTTTCATGAAGAATTAATGCTCTGCCTATATTAAAGATAGTAAAATTACCTGATTTAGGACTGACACATCTGTTTTGTTTAAATATTCTAAACAAACTTTTCTTTAAGTTAGAGTTGTCAGTAGCAACAACCCTTTTAAAAATATTACTCTTGTGGTTTTTTTATAACAGACTTAAAAGTATTCATAGATACAGAGTTTTTAAAAAAGAAATATTTTAGTTACCTACTTTTAGAAAATGCAGTTTGCACGATCCTGGACGAATTTGGAAGATCATACATTAGTGTTATGAATGAGGCAATATAAGAAGCAAAATCACAAAATTGGCATCTTGTTCCTATGTCGTTTTTTTTTTTTTTTTGTGGAAACTATTGAAATATGTACCACTTGGTAGAAAATATAGTTTTTACATACATAGAAAATGAATCTTTTATACACACTAATATATATGGCCTAGAGTAATCTTATCATGCCATTAATGGATACTTACAAACTCAAGTCCTTTGTGTGACGTAAATGCAAATAAATACCAATTATAGAACTTAAAAATTCAAACAGAAATAATTGAAGCTACTTGAGAGGTACTGTATATCTAACTTAATTTCATGTGAAGAACCATTTCTTGAAAAACATTGTACATCTTTCACAGTATAAACGTGAAGCAATCAAAATCACTTTTAATTAAAGCTCTTTCTCAGATCACTAAGGAATACTGAGAGAATGCCAAACTATATTAATGTACTCCATTATGACTTTGACTGTATTTTACAACTTGAAAAATTTTCATTTTTATGGTGCCATCAGCCTGCTACTTAATAGAAAATATTTTATTGACATTTATGTTCTTTACCTAATGATGTGTATTTAAATGATGGCTGCCACCTTCATTAGAAGCTACTGTTGAAAGAGGAACAAGAGGGAGAATAGGAAAACCTGGTCTCATTCTTTGTGCAAACTGAGACTATTACCTTGAAACACTTCACCAATTTAGCCATAGAGTTTAATTAAAAATGTTAACAACTCCAACATTGTATAATCATTGTATTGTGATGTTTGGGGTTACTAATATAAGAAATATATATTCGTGTATATATGTGTTTGTGTTCTTTTTTATATTTGTTTGCAAAGTTAATGTACTCATTATTTAATTTAAATATTTCCAAAAATTTAATCTATTAATGCTGTCAGTGATTTTCAAATGCTGTCAGACTTGGGACAGTATAAGTCATCATAAAGACAGTTTGCTGTATTCGATTTGTATTGATAAATATATGCCTGAGGAAGTCATTTACACTTAAAATGAATGCTCACAAGAATCCTATTCCTTCCAACAATTTGAATTGTAGGTTAAATTCAGCTTTGATTTAGTAAATTTTTATTACCATCAAAAAAGTGAGTAAATAGTTCTTACATTCACCATTTTTTTCTTTATCACCTTATAATTTGTGATGTTTTGCTCTTAAATATATATTCAACACCAATGTTTGTAAATAAAAATTGGTCAGTGAAGTTTGTATGATCTAAAAACAAATAATCTGAAAAATACATATAAACTGAAGATATTACATTCAACTTTTACTTCTATAACAGGCAATATATATAGTTTAACATATTTTTCTTTTTTTTTTCCTGTGTGTCTGCTGCGGGGGTCGGGGGAACGTGTTGGGGATTGAACCCAGGGCCTTGTGCATGTGGGGCAAGCACTCTACCAACTTATACATATCCCCAGCCCCTATCATATTTTTCTAGTGAAGTATTGAATAAAAAACAAATAATATTTACTTCTAACACTCAACCATTCATATACTCTGTTTTTGTTTTACTAAAGAAATCTATTTTCCCCAAATGATACCTGGTTAGAGTACAATTATAGTTTAACATTCTTTTCTGGATTTTGTATTATCTTGTTCAAAATGTGATTATTATTGCACTGGTACACCTTTTTTTTTATTTTTTAGTACTGGGGACTGAACCCAACAACCCTCCACAACTGAGCTACATACCAGCTCTTTTTATATTTTCTTTTCTTTTTTTAAAATTTGTTCTAATATATTATACATGATAGTAGAATGCATTTTGACACATCATACATACATGGAGGATAACTTCTTCTTCTGGTTGTACATGATATAGAATCACACCAATCCTGTAATCACATGTGCACTTAAGGTAATAATGTCCAATTCATTCTACTATTCTTCCTACACCCGTGACCCCTCTACTCCCCTCACTCTCTTCTGTCTAATACAAAATACCTCCATTCTTCCCTAACTACCCCCATCTCCTTATTGTGAATTAACATCCACATATCAGAGAAAACATTTGGCCTTTGGTTTTGGGGGATTGGCTTGTTTTGCTTGTATGATATTCTCCAGTGCCATCCTACACTTGCAAAGGTCATAATTGCATTCTTCTTTAAAGCAGAATCATATTTCACTGTGCATATATGCCACATTTTCTTTACCCACTCATCTGTTGTGAAGGTCACCTAGGTTGGTTCCATAGTTTAGATATTGTGAGTTGAGCTGCTATAAACATTGATGTGGCTGCGTCACTGTAATATGCTGATTTTAAGTCCTGTGGGTTTAAACTGAGGAGTTGGGATAGCTGGGTCAAATGATGGTTTCATTCCAGGTTTTCTGAGGAATCTCCACACTGCTTTCCAATTTGTAGTCCTACGAGCAATGTATGAGTGTACCTTTCCCCCACATCCTCACCAACATTTATTGTTGCTTGTGTTCTTGATAATTGCAATTGTGACTGAAGTGAGATGAAATCTTAGTGTGGTTTTGATTTTCATTTCTCTAATTGCTAAGGATGATGAACATTTCTTCATGTATTTGTCGATCAATTGTATTTCTTCTTCTGAGAAGTGTCTGTTCAGTTTCTTATCTAATTTATTGATTATTTGGGTTTGTTGTTGTTGTTAAGTTTTTTCAGTACTTTATATATCCTAGAAATGAATGCTTTATCTGAGGTACATGTGGTAAAGATTTTGTCCCATTCTGTAGGCTCTCTCTTCATGTTATTGATTGTTTCCTTTGCTGAGAGGAAACTTTTTAGTTTGAATTCATCCCATTTTTTGATACTTGTTTTCACTTCTTTCACTTTAGTAATCTTATTAAGGAATTTGGTTCCTAAGCCTACATGGTGAAGATTTGGGCCTACTTTTTCTTCTATTAGGTGCAGGGTCTCTGTTCTAGTTCCTAAGTCTTTGATCCACTTTGATCCAGTTTCATGCAGGGTGACAGATGGGGGTTTAATTCATTTTGCTACATATGGATTTTCAGTTTTCCGGCACCACTTGTTGAAGAGACTATTTTTTCTCCAATGTATGTATTTGGCACCTTTCTCTAGTATGAGGTAATTGATTCGTGAGTTTATTTTTTTAGACAGAGTCTCACCAAGCTGTTTAGTGCCTTACTAAATTGTTGAGGCCAGTCTTCATCCTGTGATCTTCCTGCTTCAAACTCCCAACTCACTGGGCACCAAGCCTGATTTACTATTTCATATTCCTGTGGTAACCAGCCTCTAAGATGATGCCCAATAATCTTTTCCTCCTCTGTCATTTACCCCATATTGAATTATATTTGGTCTTATGGGACAAAATGAATATAAAGTAAATGATTATTTTTTACTTGCTAGGCCAGATCATGAAAGAAAATGTGAATTCTATGATACTTTCTTAAATCACTTTCTCTGGAAAAAAACTAAATGCCATGACATGAAGAAGCTCAAGCAGCCCAGTGAAGAGCTGAGTTGGAGAGAACCAAATATTCCAGCCAACACCATCTCCAAAATTCTGGTTGGTGAGTGGACACTGCCTGGCACTCTAGCCAGCATCTGACTGTGACTTCTTGGGAGACACTAAATAAGATCAAAAGTGTATCACCACTCCTGGTTTTCCAACTCAAAGAAACCATGAGATAAAATAAATGAGTGTTGCTATTTTTTTTAAGTCATTACATTTTGGAGTGAGTTGTTAAAAAGACATAGATAACCAGTAAAATTTCCTTGTCTTATAGTAAGGTTCTTGAATCTATGGGTTCTTATTATTTATTTGAACTATACATACTTCAGTGCTTTCCACAAAGTGAAAATTTAACTAATGTTTGCTAAATTTAAACAAATGAATCTGTAAATGGTCCCATAGTTTAACCAGAAGAAGCATAAAAAGAGAGAACATCTAATACTTAAGTATGATCAGATAGAATGACTCAATATCAACTTGGCCCCCAAAAATTCATTTTAGGCACCCATAGTAATAAATAATTAATAAATAATTATGTGCATTAGAGCAATTCAACTAATAACTATAAGAAAAACCCTAGCCACAAAAAGCCTTACACAAAATTAAATGTTTCCTAAGACGTATCTAAAATTCTTAGATGGGCAAGGAATGTAATTTGTAATATTAACACTTAAATCTTTCCAGATTTGTTTGTTTTTCTTATGTTCTATAGCACTACCATTTGGGATCTCAGCTCTTTAGGAACATTAACAGAAACAATCCAAACTGAGTGAATAAAAACCATAGAACAACCAAGACTTGGATTAATTCTGCCCAAATGTTTATTCTTCTTTGAATGAGAACCTCAGGAAATTAGATTGAGTAGTTAATTTCATTTATCCTCAGTACTTGCTTTTAATTAGTAGTAGTTTTATATTTTTTAATCTTTTATTGAAAGTTGTTATAAGAATTAATCATATGTAGAATGTTTCTGTATTATAAATATTTTTGAATACAAAATTTGTTAGAATATGTTAATTTATTGTGGCTCCAAAATTAAAGAATTTTTTAAGGTTTAGATAAAAACAAGTTGTTTTTTTTTTTAAAGTCTGAAGCAGGACCAGGACTAGACTTATTGTCTGAAGTTTGCTGAAGTTTGGTATGAGAATATTTTGAAAATTTAATCAATTAATAAGAATAATTGGAATTTGATACCAGAATGCCTAACAAAGTTTACTTATATCAATTTGTTAAAACAAAAAAAAAACTTTCCTGTAATATTTCTGTGCCTTCATAAATCACTTTTGAAATCTTTCTAACATATAATATTATAAAATGATTCTGATAATCTTTAAAGAGATCCCTAAACTTCAGTGAAGTCTAGTAGCGTTTGTCACTGTCCTAAAGCTGTAACAAGAATAAGCCCAGATTACACATAAGTCTTGCATAATCAATGCTTTAACATGGAACAACCTATTTGAGTCAATTTCACATAAATATACCATTGATTGGAAGATTTACTAATTACAGTTCCTCATTTTGAGCATGTCTGAGGCCTTTTTTACAAATTAAATTTGGTCCATTTGGTGCTATAATGTAATTGTTTCATGATCAATATAAATAGGAGTAAGGAAATAAAGTAATGGTTTCTGTGAAGGAGCAATTTGCTTAATGCCTGCACAGAAGGAAAGACCGGTAAGGCAATAATAGAAAACCCCCAAAACTCATCAATTAATTAAACTAACTAGAAGAAGATGCAGTCATGTTAAGGTGAAGAATAAAAATATAAATAAAGAGAATATTATATTGAACAAATAATTAGATTAGGGATAAAAATATAAATAGACTCATGATTCATGTTGGAGATATTCCTTAACTCTCCTTTAACTTTCCCTAAAACGAGTTTTTAGCTTTGCAGATTTCTAAGCAGTCCATTTCTACCTTATCTTTTCTCATTTATCACAAAGAATGACAAATTGTCTGAATTTTTTTTGTGTGTAACTAAATAGAAATTATTTTAGTTCTCTTTATTGTTTCCATGACAATGTACAAACTCACAACTTAGCAAGTTGGCCAATTAAAGAATTAACTAGCAAGTCTTTCTGAAACATTTTATCAATCAAGTTCATTTTGATTATTAAAAAAGAATAATCTCTGCATATGCACTGACTTGTTCCTTGGAAGAGCTAAATACAAATCCTTAAGACTTTCTAACTTGCCACTTTCATTTGTAGAAGATATTTTTCCCTATTAGTAAAGGAGTTACCTCAATATAACATTTATTATCTTTGTGAGCTCTGTGAGAAAGCCACTACTTGTTATATTTAATTAGAAAAATCAGTGACTTTACAACTCAATGCTATTTATCTTATAATTATTGTGCATATTCCTTTATGATTTAGTGTCTACCAATTACAATGTCTCAGGAATATGAGATGAGAAGCCTTGTCCCAAAGTGTACCACTGTGCCACCCTGCAGTAATCACTAATAAATATTTGTTCAATAAATGAAATCATTAATATGTAGGGAAGATGAAAAAAATTGGGTGGTACAGTGATTAATGTTGAAATACTGAGTTTCAATAATCGTTGGTTGGCATAGTGCACAATATTGGCAAGAAATTCAACTCATCAAAATCATAAAAATGATTTCCAGACCTTGAGCCCAATTCTGGGTAGTTCCAGCCTGGAGACATGTCATTTTGTTTCTATTAACTGCCTTAACTCCTTCTTCTATTAGAAAACAAAGTAGAAATAACACATTAACTGTATGTATAACTGAATGAGCTGTCACTCCTTCATTTTTTTGAACATTTGAGATTAAACCTTATCTCAATTATTATCTAATTTAATTTTTAAAATGGAGAACAGAGGACATAAAGGTATTCAAGAAAATAAGTGGAGGAACTGGGGCTTGAAACTCATGTGTGAGTCTAATGCTCTTTACACAACTGAACAGAACTTTTTCATTCAACATGGAAGATAAAGATATTGGGAACATGGGGACTGAAAAAGGTCACACCTTCACTTGAAAGAGTACTTATCAATGAATCATGAGAAATAAAGATCAAATTAGTGATATGGCATTCTTATATATTAAGAGAAGGCAGCAAGAAGCAGATGATACTAATTACATAACAATAGGCAATAAATTATTTTAATGTAATGAAGCTTAATATTTTAAAGTAAAATAAATAAAGTTAAAGTATATACATTAGAT
The DNA here is from genome assembly GCF_964194105.1 of Spermophilus citellus. Lineage (NCBI taxonomy): Eukaryota > Metazoa > Chordata > Mammalia > Rodentia > Sciuridae > Spermophilus > Spermophilus citellus. The sequence goes on from NC_138197.1 coordinate 43,679,590, forward strand.
AATTTACATGAAATTTTTATATTAGGGAAATAAATATATGCATATCTAAGGTATATGCTTAATATGCTCACATATAGCCTGTTTAGTATAACACATAAGGTATGAATATTTTCCCACTATACACACACTTTTACAATACTGCATCATATAAGAATTGATGAATGACATAGTTTTCCTTCAATCTGAACCTTTATGTTCCTGGTTTCTTTTATTTTATAGAAAAGAATATCATAATTAATAACATTTCAAAGTATATAATATATAAAATGTATTATGCATCAATATACTATATGAACACACATATATGAATATATATTACTAAATAAACTGTATAGATTTTGTCACAGATATGAGCTAAAAATAATATTAAAATAACTTAAGTACTTAAAGAATCTCTATTCAACATCTTGAGTGGTTCAAGAATAGAAACTTAATCTTATTTCACAATTTCAAAACTAGATTATAACACTTTTAAAGTATTTAAAATTTGAATTAAATGTAATTCATATTCATGTAACTCAAAATCATCTAAAATATTCAAGACACTTTGGGATTCATAGAATGGGTCTCTGATAATAAGTTGTAGAGAAACTGATGGATGTTGGGGAAGATACATGTGAGGAAGCAAATTGCTTTCCCATAGCTTCACTAAAATATAAATAGCAAGCCAAAGTTTTGTTGTTTTTTTTTTTTTTTTTGGTTTTGTTTGTGTTTTTTAATGAGACAAATGTGTACTAAAACATTTCCTATGACTTCCAAAACACATAACAGGGCAATAAACTAATAGTCACATGGAATTAATTATGTAAAATATTTTCTAGCAGAAACTTAACATTTGCTGGTTCATTCCAGTCACTGAATTTTCAGAGACAAAATCTTAACTTAAAATAACATACCCTAGTGAGACTGGCACATGGGCATTTGATGGGACAAAAAGTACTAACTTATAGAGGTCCAGAAGAGAAGATTCTTGACCTGAATGCCTAATTTTAACCCCTTTCACCTCTTTCCACCGTCAGCTCTTACAACTCCACATACCCAGTGCATGCCTGTAATCCCAGAAGCTGGGGAGGCTTGAGTCAGGAGGATCACAAATTCAAAGTCAGCCTCAGTAACCTAGTGAAACACTGTCTCAAAATAATACTAATAAAAATAAAGGGCTGGGAATTTGGCTCAGTGGTTAAGTACCCCTGGATTAAATCCCTGGGGGGGGGGGGAAGGAAGGAAGGAAGGAAGGAAGGAAGGAAGGAAGGAAGGAAGGAAAGAAGGGAGGGAGGGAGGAAGGAAGGAAGAGAGCGAGAGAAGGAAAATAAAGAAAGGAAGGAAGGGATGGAGCGGGGAGAGAGGAAGGGAGGAAGGAAGTTGCCAATGTTGACATTGAAGTAAAAGACTGTCAATGGAAATGTGAAACAAAGCACTCCATCATCAGAGTGTTGGATGTGTGACTGGTTAGAGGCTTTGTTTGGACTAAGGCATACAAAACAGGGAAGAAAGGAGAAAAGACAGGAAGGACAGGATAACTTAGTTGAAAGACAATTCAACTGTGGGATAAATAAGAACCATTTAGGAGTTTCTGAAGTCTGGAGGCTGGGTACTAAAAGGTGGTTAACTATCTAGTAATTGTATACTTATCAGCATCTAGTATTTGAAAGAGATTTAAAATTAAAATATTAGAATTCCTATTTGGTTGTGGCTCTTCTGAATGTAACATTGTTCCTAAACCAGATTAATGCATTACTGTTTTTTAAGCTATGGACAAATGGCAAAATGATCACGATTATTCACTCAGAGAGGACATACTGAAAAGAAAGACGATGAAGCTAGTTTATATTTTTAAATTTCAACTTCCAAAACATCAAAGGTGAAATAAAACAAAGACTGAATATAAAGGTTTGAGTCCAGAAAAAGTTTCTAGATGGTGGAACAACTAACAGACTGATCAAGATTTGGGGTTGTATTCCATTTGTGTATAATTAATTGAAACACATTTTGCTGTCATGTACAACTAAGTAGAACAAATAATGTGTGTGTGTGTGTGTATGTGTGTGTGTGTGTGTGTAAAGATTTGGGGCAAAGAGAATATTACCCTTGCCACTCCATGGAAGAAATGGCATTGTTTTCACAAAATCGTTGTGGAGCATACAGAATATTTAATTGGTTCCTGGATTGTGTGTGTGTGTGTGTGTGTGTGTGTGTGTGTGTGTGTGTGTGTTGATGTCATCCTTAACATTCCACCTAAACTTCTGTTCAGGCCTTGAAAGAACTGTAGGCAAAAACAAATAAAATAAAATAACAAATTTCATAGGAAAAGTGAAAAGAAGAAAAGCCAAGAGCTCCAGAATTCAACAAAGAAATACCCCTTCATAATTTAGAGGCCAAATCAATTTGCAGGAGCAATAAGTATAGAAATTTAAGTTTTAAAAATGTTAGGGAAGGAGGGACTGGGGCTGGGGCTCAGTGGTAGAGTGCTTGCCTAGCATGTGTGAGGCACTGGATTCGATTCTCAGCACCACATATAAATAAATAAAATAAAGGTCCATTTTTAAAAAAAAAATCTTAGGGAAGATTTAACCTCGAAATTCTTATAAACTACAGGATTAGATGAATATAATTATATTAAATATAATTTTCTTATTAAGAAAATTATAATTCAAAAAAGATAATTTGTAGCACTTTATATACTTATTTTAAAAGAAGAAAAAGGCAATCTTTATAGAAAGGAAGTACTGTACAAAGACTGAAAAAGTATACCACGTGGAGGCCCGGGAAAAAGTTGAGTATCGTGGAAGCTTGGGGTTTGAGGTTCAAATATAGTACAAGGGCTGCAAAGGGTAACAGTAAAAGCTGCTAATCCATCAAATAAAATTATTTTTCCACTAGTGGCAAGTATAAACTGTGACTCTTTAAATTCTGGGAGAGAGCCTCAGTGCTTAGAATAGTAACAAGTGTTAGTTGGCACACAGTAAATGCCTCTTTAATTAATAGGTGGAGGCATGGCTAGGTGGACAAACACACACACACAGGAATGTACCAGGACAGAGACAGAAATCAAATGCTTTCACTCTTGCTCTTTATTATAGAAATTCTTAAAGTATTCAAAGGGTGCTGACAAGGGACAGGGAAGGAATATACTCTGAAAGTAAAAGTAAGGAAAAACCACACATAGTGGATCATGTTACACAGGATGATCATTTAAATATGTTTTAATAGCCAATAATGCACTAACAATCTTCAGAGATTTGCATATTGAAAGCTATAACTAAGCTATAAACACTGACAATACTGAAAGGGTGACTGAATAAAATCCATATTCTAAAATGGCTGGTTCTGATTTGGGACTCAAGCTGCTGTCTATATTGAATAAGAATTTGATTTTTCTCTTATCATGTCTGCCCTCTGCTGAAAACATAGGGTGCCAGTAGAGAATTAATCATATATTCTGATACGTAGCATTAAAACTTTTATTTTTTTAATTAAAATTCAAGTATCTATAAGTGGATACAGCAGACAGTTGGACAGCCTATTTGGCAGAAGCTGTGTTTGAGAAAAAATTAAAGAGAGAGAAACAATTTCTCTACATGACTGCTTTGGATCTCTCTTCTCTCAGCCATTCTTGGTGCATAAAGTGAAACTTTACCCCAAATGCATACTATTTGGAAACAGAAAAGGCTTTTTTTGTTAAAGGGTACAATGGAAAATGCATAAATCAACCTTCTCAATTTGGATGACTTTGGTAATTTGCATTCATCTGTTTAAAGAGAGATGTCTTTAGAGACTTCCTATTTTTACATAAAAATTACACTCAGCATCTCTCAGCCTCTTTTGTTCACTAAAATTAGATTTGCTCACTTATACAATTCACAAGGCCTAATTTGTTCAGAGGGAAGTCACGCACACTATTTACATCATACCCTCCTCTCATTCTCCTCCCTAAAAAAAATAAATAAATAATAATATGGACTGTAGTCCCCCTCCCTCAGCAGAGTACACACACTAGTGATTCATGGAGTGTACTGATGTGGGCAAAAGGCCACCTCTCTATTACAAACCAGAAAAGAAAAATTGGCAAAGAGTAAGGTTTGAATGTACCATGGGATTTTGTGAGAGTAATTACTCTGGCCTTCAATATTAATGAGCATTTAGAGGAACATCCATGAAGCAATCTACTGAACCTGTGACTTCAACAATTCCAGTCCTGTGGCTTTGCCATTAATGGAGTCCTAATGCTAAAGTGATGCTGAAAAGCTGAAAGGCTGTTTGGCTTATCATGGCTAGAGTGAAGTGTTTTTCCTGTTGGAAGCACTTTAATTTGGAAAACTTTAACTTGGAAAAGTATATAGGAATATACTCAGGAGAAATAAAACACATGTGTCCATTGAAAAGTGTGTACAGAAATGTTCGTATAATATCATTTTTAATAACAGCAAAATGTGAAAGAACTCCTATGTTCATCAGCCAGTGAGAAGATAGGCATAATGTGGTGTACCTATGCAATAGAATATTATTACTTTTTTATATTTTTTTTATTTATCGGTGCATCAAAATCATACATGATAGTGGGATTGGTTGTTACATATTCTTACATTTAGGATGTATTATAATGAATGCAAGTCTTTAATACAACATGTTAGCCAATGTTGTGTCACTGTGTTCAAAGTACTTGACAAGAACAATTTGCTGGGGGGAGTTTATTTGGGCTCCTGGTTTCAGAGGGTTAGTTCATAATCAGGTATGTTCATTGTTCAGGGCCCAAATGAGGCCATACATCATGACAGAAGATCATGATGGAAGGAAACTGTTCCATTTATCCATCTCAGTTAGGCATCAGAGAGAGAAAGAAGGGGCAGAAAGGGGTCACAGGAAAAATGAACTCTTCCAGTATATGCCCACAGTGAGTCACATCCTCTAGTCACATACCACCTACCTAGTTACCACTCAATCCATTCAAACTAGGATGGATTAATTAAGTTGCAGATCTCACAATTCAAATCACCTCCAAATATCTCTATATTAACACAGGAGCTTTAGGGGGAACACCTCTTATCCAAACCATAATACAGAATATACGCCTTCCAAATACTATCTACTATTCCATGGGCTGTATTTTTACTTTCTTAATTATGCTTCTCATACACAAATATTTTCATTTTCATGAATGAGTCATTTATTTTTCTTTTGTTTCTTTGCTTTTGGTGTCATGTCCAAGAAATTTCTGCCTAAATAAAGGTGCATAGTTTTCATCTATGTTTTCTCCAAAAAATTATATATATATATATATATATGTTTAGGTCTTGAATACATTTTAAGTTAAATTTTATATATGGTGTAAAGTAAGTTCAATTTCATCATTATGCATATAGATGTTCATTTATTTTAGCACTATTTGTACAAAAGTTTATATTCCCATTGATTCATCATTATACTTGTGTTGAAAATCCATTGAATATATATGTGTGTGTGTGTGTGTGTATGTGTGTGTGTGTATATATATATATATATATATATATATATATAAATTTATATCTGGATTCCCAATTATATAACACTAATGTGTATGTCCATAAATCTGTCAGTGTTATACAGTCTTGATTAATATAATTGTGTAGTATATTTGGAAATCAGGAAACACTTACAGTTGGAAATGCTTAAGTTAAAAATGAACAAATGTAAATCATTAGTCTAACTTTCCACCTAAATGGACTCAAAAAATAGAGCAATATAGGCTCAAAATAAGTAGAAGGAAAAACATTATGAAGATTTGTGTGGAAAACAATACAAATAATATATCTATATTTAATATCAATAAAATTTTAATATGTTCTTTGAAAAGAAAAAAGTTTTGACAAATCTTTACATAATTGACAAGAAAAAAGAGAAAAGACTAAAATTTGTCAAATGAGGAATAAAAGAGAAAAAAATGCTAGCAATCTTATAGAAATATAAAAGGTAAAAAATGGAATTCTCTGGACAATTATATATATACACCTGTATATACAAAATAATATATATATACTATATATACAATATGTATGTAATTATAACATTATATCATATATTTTATACTATATACACAATATATAATTATAATATTTTACACAATTATATATTATATTATAATATATGGATGATATAGACAATATATATTATGTAATTATAATATATTATATATTATACAATATTATATGTTAATATATATTATACAGTACAATATATACTCTGTAATTATTATATATTGTATATATAGTATATAATATATTTAATTGTAAGGAGAGGTGGCCAGCTTGTCATTTGGGTTTTTTTTTTTGGCCAGCATGTCATTTGGGTTTTTTTTTTTCCTGCCAAGGAGAGTGTAAGCCACCTGAGAAATAAAAGTCTAAAATGATTAGTGAAGAACAAAAAACAAAGTTGAAAAGATAGTTTCAAAAGGGTAGCTCCTGATAGGTCTAGCCCATACAGAAGCTGGAGCTGAAAAATTAAAAAATGGCCCGCATGGTTTAATTAAGGGGGTACATCAAAGGCAGGAATAAGATTTCAAAGGTGGAGTCTTGCCTCATGAGGTGTTGCAGTCAGCAGGTTGATTGGCATCCTGGCAGGTCATACCCATCTCAGAGGAGCTGTGTGGCTGCAGCAGGTCACCCATTTCCTGTGCAATGTGGAACATGGCAGAGTAGAATAGGAATTCACAATGTCTCTGGGCAATCAACCAGAGGAAATGTCCACTGAAGTTCCCAGACACCAGATTATCCTATTTCACTAGGCTATGATGCGCAACACAGTCCACACATAGCCCATGGACAGCTCTCCACATAATTGTATATGATTACACATATTATACATTATATATAATTATACTTTATATATAATTATACTTTATATATATGTGTATATATATATATATATATATATATATATATATATACATATACATAATAGAGACAAACAATATAGTTATAATTTTTATTGTGCTGCTGGTGATTGAATCCAGAGCCTTGTACATGTAACACAAGCACTCTGTCACTGAACTGCATGCTACCACTATCTCCCCTGCCCTTGACAAATCATATTGTTTAGATGACATGTACAAATTCCGAGAAAACACATTATTTAAACTGACTAAAGAAGAAATAAAATGTTTTTTAAAAAAATTCATAAAAAGTAAAGAAATACTTAACAATAAGAAGATCCTCCAACATGAAAATTTAAGACTTAAATGGCTTCATTGGTAAAAGCTACCAAATACATATGGAAAATTGCCTTCATTAACTTTTCCAAGAAATAGAAGTGTGGGTAACTTTCTCATCTCATAGTATAAAGCTAGTACTCTGATTCTCTGATTCTGTAACCTGACAAAGAAATCACAAGAAAACTATAGATCAGTATCTTATAATTATAGACATAGAAATACTCAATGAAATATTAGGAAACTAAACACAGCAACACATATATCTAAACCTAATAGTACTGATTTTAGAAATTCAAGGTTGATTTAACTTCCAAACATTAATCAATACACTTTGCTATATCAATTTAATAAAGGACAAAATTCACATAATATTCTCAGTAGGAACAGTAAAATTATTAAATAAAATTCATCATCCCTTCTTAATAAAAAATAATTAACAAAACTTGCATAAAAGGAAACTCAAGCTTCTTTCTGAGATCCATTTCTAATTTATGTTTTGGCCATATAATATGCTTTCTATGATTTTAACCCTTTTAAATGTTTAAGGTTTGTTTGATTGCCTAGCATAAATATTGGAGAATTTTGCATACATGTCTGAAAATAAACATGTATTTTTCTGTTGGGTAGATTGTTCTTTAATTGTCTAGATGCCTTATAATGGCATCCTTGTTTAAGTCTTCTATTTTCTTTCTGATTATGACATAATTGTTCTATCTTTTATTGAAAGAAGTGAATAATAAATATTCAACAATGCATATTATAATGGTTAATTTGAATTGTCAACTTGATGGGATTAAGAGAAGTCCAAAATTAAAAGGACTCTGGTTGTGTCAACAAGGGCATGTCTAGGAATGATTGGCATGTGGGATAGTGAAATGAAGTGAAGACCCCTTCCTAGACATGGGCAACACCTTTCAATAGCTTGGAGACCTGGAGGGAATAAAAGTTGGAGGAACAAGGAAGGAGCAGCAGATTCAAGCTGTATTCTTGAATGAGTTGTTGATTACTGCCATGATTGCCTAAGAATATCTGATTCTTGCCCTTTCATTATTCAAAAACAGACTCTGCCAGTGATTCTCCAGGGACTTTCCAGAAGCCTTTAATCACCAACTGGGGTAGCATCATGTATACCTCTTGTTTGAGGCTTCAAACTGCACAGCTACTGGTTTCTCCAGCACTACAGCTTGCAGATGGCCATTATGGACTGACTATTCAGCTTCTGATTGTGTAAGCCAATCTAGTTAATCCCCTTTTTATAAAATTGTACCTCCTATTGATTCTGTCCTCTAGAGAATTCTGACTAATACATATATTATATACCATAAAATTATATTTTTAAAATGGAAGAAAAACACATTCCATGTTAAAAAGAGAGAAATAGAAAAACTTGCTAGATATTGGCTTTACAAGAAACACTAAAGAAGAAATTCAGACTTAAAAATGTAACTACAGAAAATAATTTACATCCTTACAGAAAATTAAAGTACAATGGGACAGATAAATATGTTATTATAAAAAGACATGGCATGTGCATATTTTCTCTTTCTGATTTTAAAACTATACAAATTATATATATATATATATATATATATATATATATATATATATATTTATGTATATATATATAATTGTATCACTGGGCACCTAACATATTGAAAATGTAATAATTTTGACAGTAATAGAGCAAATGAGGGAGTTGGAGAAAAGCTGTCTGAAGGGAATAAATTAAACAAAATGGAAGGAAAAGGCTACAAAAACAAATGATGAAAGTAAAAAATGGTAAATAAGGAGATGAGGAAAGATGGCAGATAAATAACAGCCACCACATACTGACTTCTCCCTATTTGAATTAAATCAATATTTGTCTAGCTGGTGGGAACAGAGCTGGATTCAAAATCAGAGAAGCAGTGATCAGCAGAAGCACAAGAATACCTTTTGTTTAGAAAAATAAGAATATTTAGGTAAAAAGAATAGTACTCTACAATACCAAGCACATGGAAGCTCAGTGTGGAAACGAAAACTCTGCTCCAGAGTGCTATCAGAAGCAAAAAGAGGAATCATAAGATCTCAAGAACTTCAGATTTCAGCACAGGTGGCATGTGTAGTTTGAGCAAAGAGGAAATTTAAGTATAACCCAACAAACATATGTGACTCAGGACTCAATCTACACTCCCACTGGAGACATACTTGAAATTCCAGTTGATGATCAGCTCCCCTTAAAGTAGTATCATATACTAATCAAAAGACTAAGAAAACATTGACTTGACCTTTTCACATGGAGATATTTCCCAGATATGGAACAACCAGTAAGTGAAAGCAGCCTGATAAGTTGTGCTCTAGACAATGGTAGGAGAAAGATCCATGCCAACAAATTGGAAAATATCAAGATAGAAATATAGAAAACATGTGAAAGCAAGAAAATAAAATGCTTTCAAAGTTTATAACTCCTAAACAATTGAAATCTCAGATATTGAAGTGAACAAAATGCCAGGCAAAGAATTCAAAAAGCTGATGGTTAAAATGGTCAAGGAATGAAAAGATCTAAGGAATAAAATAGGAGATAAGACTACAGGAGGTGAAAATATTATCTCAACAAACTGATAGACATTCTGAAAACAGAACCAGATATACTGGAAATAAAAGAATCAATAAATCAAATTAAAAACTCAATGCAAAATATTACTAATGCATGCAGATGACAAATTGGGGCCTCAAAGACAAGGTGTAGAATCTTGAAAACTCAGTCAGCAATAAAGTTGAAAAGAGACCTTGACATGAATGTTCATGAAATCTGAGACCAAATTAAGAGACCAAACCTAAGGATTACTGACATTCAGCAAGGCAGGAAAACACAAAATAAAGGCATTGTTTTAGTCAATTTCATATTATTGTGACCAAAATACTGAACAAGAACAACTTACAGGAGGAAAAGTTGATTTTGGCTCAAGGTTTTAGAGGTTTCACCCCAGAGATAGCCAAGACCACACTTCTAGGCACAAGGTGAGGCAGAACATCATGGGGGAAGAGTGTGAAGGAGGGAAAATGATTCCCTCACAGCAGCAAGGAAACAAAGAGTAGGGAATATAGGGAAAGGTACATCAGGGAAGAAGAATACCCTTCTAAGGCATATACCTAGTAACTTCCTCTCCATGCACCACCTGCCAACAGTTACTACCTAGTCAGTTCAAAATTTGTCAAGCTGGTGGGAACTTTCATAATCCAATTACTTTACCTACAAACATTCTTGAATTAACAGAGGAGATTTTGAGAGATACTGCATATTCAAACCATAACATTATTTCCTAGTCCCTAAAAGATTATTTATATCTTACAATGAAAAGTGCATGTAGTTTATCTCTAAGAGTTCACTACTCTTAACATTTTTAACATAGCCTAAAAGTCCAAGTCCAAAGTCTCATCTAAGACTCAAGCCAAACTTTTGGCTTTGAGCTTCTCTTAGGAAATAAAAAGGAAAAAAAAAGTGCAAGTTACATATAGAGTAAATATTTCTATTTGAGTAAATATAGAGTAAATATTGTATAGAGTAAATATTTCTATTGTATAGAGTAAATATTTCTATTCCCAAAGGGAGAAATAGGGGGTTAGAAAGAAGGGATGGTACCAAAACAAGACCAAAACTCAGCTAGGCAAACAGGTCCTAAAACTCCATCTATAATTCTACATACAGCATCTAGTACACATGGATATGAGATGTTATTTCCAAGGGGCTTGAGCAACCATGTTCATTTAGCCTAACTGGTAAGTAAATAAATAGACCATATTTTGGCTGGGTTTTCTCTACAGCCAGCAATTTTACTTGGAAGATAGTCAAAGTTACTGGCATCTCTTACTTTTTATGAAGTCCATTTCAGTTTTGACTTCATCTTCAGAGCCTTCATACATCAATCTCTCAAGGGCAGTCACCTATACCCTGAACTTGCTGCTCTTTGCCTTGTTTCCCAGTCTTTCCTTTGAAACCTCCCTGGAAACCTTCATTATCTCCTAACCCGAGCATCCGAAATTCCTGCAGAACCAGGAAAAGGTAGAATATGCCAAGGTCTATTGCCAGCTCATGCAATGGTTGAGCTTTCTGAATCACAGCTGTTGCAGCCTCTGAGTAATTGGGTAGCTGGATATGGTGAAATAACTTCCCAGGTTCCCTGTACAAGCATAGCACTTCCATGATCTCTTCTAAAAATTATTCTCCCTTCTACAAACTTGAGATTCTAATGAGTATGGTCTAGAAAATTCCTGAGATGTCCTCAAGCCTTTATTCTATTTTCTCTGGGCAAAGCACTTAGCATCTCCTTAGTGGCAATCATTTCTTTAACCAGTATAAGTTCCTTGGCCCCAGTTTCACAAGTATTTTTTTAAGTCAAACTTGAAGTTTTTAAAATCTATAAACTCCAGTTTCTGCTCCTGATTCTCAGTGTAAACTTGATTAAATGCTGCCAATAATATTCATTCCTCAGACTGAATGCTGTGCTTCCTGGAAATTTCCTCTGCCAGATTAATTAGTCCATCACTTTTAAATTCAGCCTCACACAAAAGTCTCAGAATATGGGCAAAATATAGACAAGTTCTTTGCCAGAATATAACATAAATGTCCTCCAGACCAATTGCCAACAGAGTCCTAATTTCTATATAAAACCTCATAAGCATGGTCTTTGCTGTCTGCATTTGGGTCTTCAAAGGTCCAACTAGAACTGTCCACTAAGTTTATTTACAACTTTCTAAAGCTTTTCCAGCTTGTATCTTCAAAACTTTCCAAATACCTCTAGTAAACCAGCTCCAAAGTATTCTGAACATGGTCAGGTTGACCATGAAAATGATCCAACTCTTCGTATCAATTTTTATGTTGTTAGCCAATTTTGTGTCACTTTACCCACCCACCCCCCAAAAAATGGTGAAGAAAACTTAGAGGAGAAAAAAAAATATTTGGGGCTCACAATTTTAGCATTCTCAGTTCATAGTCAGCCATGTCTATTGCTCAGGCCCTAAGGAGAGAGAGAGGACAACTCCAAAAATTTTTGCATTAACACAGGAGTTTTATGGTACACTTAATATTCAAACCATAGCAGGACTGTATAAGTTTTCCTGTGAAATAATAACAGAAAATTTCCCAAACCTTGGAAATGGTGTGAAATCCAAGGACCAAAGGCATTCAGAAACCCAAATAGACAAGATAAAAAAACATCATCTCTAGGATTCATTAGAATTTAAATGCCTAAAATAAAGAACAAAGATAAAATTTTCAAAGCTTCATGAGAAAAGTAGCAGGTCACATTTAGAGGTAAGCCAATATGAATCACCATTGATCTCTCAGCTCAAACTTTCAAAGCTAGGAGGCCTTGGGCTAATACATGCTGTGCTCTGAGAGATAACGATTACCAACCAAAATTGTTTGACCAACCAAGGCATCCTTTAGAATTTAAAATTAAACAAAAATGTTCTAAGTTAAGCAAAGGCTAAAAATTTGTAACTACTAAGCCAGCACTATAGGAAATGCTTAAAGAAATATATCATTCAGATGAACTGCAAAATAATCTTCAGAGTCAACAAATGAAAGAATCTCACTAGAAAAATAGCTATGAAAATAGTTAATTCTGAATAAAATATAAGAAATAATAAAAATGACAAAATAATAATTATCTTTTGATACCACTGAGTGTAAATAATCTCAGCTATCCAATCAATAACATGGAGAGAGACTGAATTAAAAACAGTACCTAACTATATGTTGTTTACAAAAGACACCACTTAAAGTCAAGATAATCACAGAGTGAAAGTGAAAGAATGGAAAAGACATACTATGAGAATGGAGAACAAAATCAAGCAAGAGTAGCTACTCTCATACCCAATAAATCTGACTTCAAATAAAATTAATCAGATGAGGCAAGGAAAGTCATTTTACATTAGTTAAGTGGACTATTCAAAAAGAAGATATAATAATTATAAATATTCATGCCCCAATGTCAGTGCACCTACTATATAAAACAAACCTATTCAGCATAAATCTCAAATTGATTCCAATAAAATTATACTGGGTGACTTTAGTACACTTCTCTCATCAATAGATAGGTCATCCATACATGAACTAAGTAAAGATTCTTCAGATCTAAAAAAAAATTCTCTTAATCAAATGGACCAAACAGCAATCTATGGTATATCTCCTCCATTGACTACTGAATTTATTTTCTTCTTCATTGTATGTGGAACATTCTCCCAAACAGATATTATTCTACACACAAAGCAAGTCTTAACAAATACAAAAAATTAAGTTAATTCCTTGCATCTTATCAAATTACAATGGAATAAAGCGAGAAATCAGTAACAAGATAAAAAAGAAACCATTTTGACATTTGAAGATTTAATGATACAGGTATGTCATAAAAGAAATCAAGAGAAATACAAAATTTCTTAGAAATAAATCAGAATAGAGATACAACATATATAAATCTATGGAATATAACAAAGCATAAAGGAAGTACTAGGAAAAAAGTTTATAGTTTTGAGTACTTACATTAAAAAAAAATCACAAGATCTCAAATATGCAGTTTGTTTGAATCACTCTTTTCATCACTGTAACCAACCACAATAACTTCAAGGAACAAAATTTTATTTGGGGCTCATGGTTTCAGAGGTCTCAGTCCATAGAGAGCTGACTCCATTGCTCTGAGCCCAAGATAAGAAATAATAAAAATGACACCACCATGGCAGGAGGTCATGGGGAAGGAAAACAGCTCAGTAAATAGAGAGCTCAGTCCACCAGGACATGTCCCAAGTGACCTATCACCTCAGTCAGGACATAACTACCTATAGTTACCACATTGTTAATTTGTATCAGTGGATTAATCCACTGATCAGATTAAGGCTCTTAGAACTCAATAATTTCACCTCTAAATTTTCTTGTTTCACACACAAGCTTTTGAGGGACACCTCATATCTAAACCATTACATTCTGTTCTTGGTCCCCTAAAGTTCATAGAGAATACATTTAGTCAATTTTCAATAGTCCCCATAGTCTTAATAGTTCCATTACTGTCAAAAGTCCAAGTCCAACATATCCTCTGAGACTGAGATCATACTCACAGTGTGAGTACTGGCAGCAGATCAATACTGACATCAGATCGGCTGTTTTAGGTAGGGAGCCATTTTATCTAGAGGCTCCAAAGTTTCAATTCTGAGGGATCCTTTTTAACTTCCATAAGAACATGTGCCTGCTAAACGATCAACCCTACCCCAGCATCTGATGCAACTCCTAAGCAGCTTATGGAATTCTTCTTGTGGGCTATAAAGCTGCTCTGTGAGTGCCAACAGGCTGCTTCTCTCCTCAGAAGGACAGCCTTGTCGGTTTGCTACTGACAATAAATCTCTTGTGTGAGATTCCAGTGTTTGGTGTTGTCTTTGGACTTTGCATGGACTCTGTGAGTGTCCTTTCAATGAGCTCCCATAAAAATCAAAAGGAATTTACATATATTCAAAATATAAAGACAAAGAGTAATCATGTCTATTTCAAAATGGACAAATAGGGGCATAGAGGGGAAAGGAAGGTAGAAAGCAAGATCAAATTCCAGCTGGACAAACCAGTTCTATGACTTCATGTCCAGCATCTGGGGCAAATGGTATTGTAATGTTTTTTGCAAAGGGCTTTTATAACTCTGCCCCTATGGCCTTGCTGATTGCGGTCCACAGGACCTCCTTTTCACTTGTTTCTGCTCGATTCATGTTGCTTTCTTTAGCAGATGTTCCATGATATGTGGCATCTCTTAATTTGGGAGTTTCCACTGCTGCTCAGGCTTTCTTCTCACATCTCCCTTCATGGCTCTCTCAGAGGCTGCCTTTAGGGATTCTGACACTTTTATACTTTACCTTGAGTCCCAGGCCTTCCTTTCAAATCTTGAAGGAAGAATCCATGACCCACCAATTCCAGCATCCTCTAGTCCCTAAAGAACCAGCACAATATGGTTGACACCAAGTCTGCCACCATCCCAAGTAGCAGCCAAGCCTCCTGAGATTCTTGATGCAGCAGCCTCTGAGTCCCTGGGTAGTTGAGCATGGCAAAACAAATTCCTAAAACACCCTATACAAGCCAAGTGCTCTGTGGTCTATTCTCAAAGGAATTTTTGCTTTTCTACAGATGACCCTGAGGTGGGTGTGGTCTTCTCAATTCCTAAGATGCCCTCAAGCCATCTTTCCTATTGTTCCTGAGTTAAGTATTTAGCAGTATCTCTATATTGGCAATTATCTTTTTAAAAAACACATCTTTCTTAGCCCCAGTTTTACTCACACTTTTCTGGCCAAACTGTAAGTTTTTTATTTATTTATTTATTTATTTATTTATTTATTTATTTATTTATTTTAAAGAGAGAGTGAGAGAGGGGGGAGAGAGAGAGAGAGAGAGAGAGAGAGAGAGAGAATTTTTAATATTTATTTTTTAGTTCTCGGCGGACACAACATCTTTGTTGGTATGTGGTGCTGAGGATCGAACCTGGGCCGCACGCATGCCAGGCGAGCGCGCTACTGCTTGAGCCACATCCCCAGCCCCAACTGTAAGTTTTTTAAATCCTTCCGCTTCGCTTGCTGCTTTGGATTATTACAGTAAATTTAGCTACAAACCACCAGCAATTAACTGACACTTCCCAAATGTTGTGCTGTCTTGAAATTCCCTCTGCCAGATTAATTACTTCATCAACTTCACAGAAAGTCTTAGTACATGGGGAAAATATAGATAACTTCTTTATAAAATACATAACACAAATGACCTCTTATAGTCTAGTTTCCAATAGAGTTCTCCTCCTCTGAGATATCATGAGCCCATTCTTTACTATCCATAGTCTTATCAACATCCTGTTTTCTGAGTTCCTAGCAAATTGTCCATTAAACTCCATCTACACCATTCTAAAACTTTTCCAGCTTAGACTTCTTAACTTTCCAAAATTCCCACCTCAACAAACCTGTGCCAAAAGTGCTTCTGAATCACATGGTCAGGTTAATCATATTGCCAAAATCTCAGTTCTTCTCCCTAATGCCAACTCAATAACAAGGACATGATTTTGAGAAAAATTAAAATGAAGGTTTATTGCTTTGCTAGCAAAAGAGAAACACAGGGGATTCCTATCCCAAAAGCTGTGATTCTGCCCATCAGCAGGAACTCTGGGCTTTTAAAGAGGTGATTCAAAGGCTACATCCATGTGTTCTCTGTTGAAGTTGTAATTTGCTTATTAATCTGGGAGATAGTCATTTCTGAGATCTTCTGGTACATCCCCAAAGTCTGGAATACTTCATTCCTGCTGTGGGTGTGTGCTCAAGGACAGATAACTCTGGCAAGGACAGGGAAGAAAAGTAATCTTGTTTCCCCTGAGATTAGGGAGGGGGGAAGATTAAGGAGGGACTGGGAGAGAGGAAGAGAAAGAAACATGTCCATTTTAAAAATAAATTGCAGTGGCAGAGCAGCAAGGGTTATAGTCTAAGCATAAAATGGACCACTGTTATAATCACTGCCAGAACCTTACTCCTTAATACTAATTTGTTTTAGTAACCATGTTTTTTTGTTTGTGTTGTGGCACCAGGGATTGAACACAGAGGTGCTTAACCACTGACCAACATCCTCAGACCTTTTTTTTTTTTTTGGAGACTGGTCTTAGGTCTTGCTAAATTTCTTAGAGCCTTAAGAGTTGTTTGGCTGGCTTTGAACTTCTCATTCTCCTTGCCATTTCCCAAGCCACTGGGAGTACAGGCATGTAAAATTGTAGGTTAGCTTTTTATTGCTGTGACTAAAGACTAAACAAGAACAACTTAAAGGAGAAAAAGTTTATTTGGGACTCATTATTTCAGAGGTCTGTCCACAAATGGCCAATTCCTTGTTTTAAGCCCAAGGTCAGGCAGAACATCAGAACATCCTTGAGAAGAATAGTAGTTCTGGAGATGGCAATCAGGAAGCAGAGAGAGAGAGCTCTGGTAGGGACATAATATGTAGCACAAAGGCACATCACCAGTGACCTGACCTATCTCCTCCAGTCATGTCCTACGTAACTAAAGTTACCACCCAGTTAATCCATATAAGTGAATTAATCCACTTATCGGGTTAAGGCTATCATAATTCAATTATTTCACCTCTAAACTTTCTTTCATTGCTCACACATGAGCTTTTGTGGATACTTCATACCTAAACCAATCATAACACAATTTAATATTAAATATCAAGACCCTAGAAAAGTAGAGCAAACTAATTCCAAAAACAATAGTAGACAAGAAGTATTTAAGATTAGAACAAAAATTTAATAAAATTGAGAATTAAAAAAAAATGCAAAGGATCAATGCAATGAAGAGTTTTTTTTTTTCTTTAAAAAAATAAACAGGATTGTTGAACACTTAGCCAAACAAATGAAAAGAAAGAAAGTGAAGACTGAAATCGACACAATTAGATATGAAAAAGGAGATACCACCATAATCTTACTGAAAATCCAGAGGATAATCAGGAACAATTATGAAACCTATACTTCAATAAATTGGAAAATCTGAAAAATATTGACAAATTTCTAGACGAATGGAACCTACTCAAATTGAACCCAGAGAAGGCAGAAGGTTTAAACAAACCAATATAAAGCAACAGAATCAAAGCAGTAAAAAGAAAAGCCCAGGTCCAAAGAGATTCTCATCTGAGTTGTATCAAACTTTCAAAAAAGAACATAGGGTCAACACTCCAACATACTGACACAAGCACCAACTCAATTAATAAGATTACCAAAACTCAAGAAATAAACTCGAAAATCAATAAGTGGGATACCATCAAATTAAAAAGCTGCTTCATAGCAAAGGCAAATAATTACCACCTCAAAACCAAATGACCTAATTATTAAGTGAGAAAATAAATTCAACAGATGTTTTTCAAAAGAAAAAACACAGAAGGATAACAAGTATATGAAAAAGTATTCAACATTCTTAGTAATCAGGGAAATGCAAGTCAAAAGATTTCAAGATTTCATCTCACTCCAGTTAGAATGGGAATCATCAAGAATATAAATAACAATAATTGCTGGCAGAAGAAAAGGCACAATTATACACTGTTGATGGAACTTAATACAACCAGTTCAGAAAGCAATATGGAGTCCTCAAAAGTCTAGGAATGGAACCACCATATGATCCTGTGTTCTACTTCTTGGTATTTATCCAAGAAAACCTAAAATCATCTTACTATAGTGATACATGCATTCCAATGTTTATAGCAGCAAAATTGACAATAGCAAATTATAGAACCACCCTAGGTGACTATTAGTAGATGAGTAGATAAGGAAAATATGGTATATAAATGTGGTGCAATGGAGTTTTACTCAGCTATGAATAAGAATGAAATTACATCATTTGCTGATTAAATTGATGGAACTGGAGAGCATGATAATAAGTGAAATAAGCCAGACCCAGAAAGTCAAGGCCTGCAGGATTAACCTCATTTGCAGAAGCTAATGAGAAATAAGGGGTAAAAGTGGGGAGGATATTTCATGAAAATATAAAGGAGAACAGTGGAATAGAAGAGTATCTATGGGAAGTGAGGAGGGGTGAGCAAGGAGAGCAACAACAGAAAGATATACACGAACTTATGAATGTGCATGTATGAATACAACCCAATGAATTCCTCTTTACTGTATAATTATAGTGTACCAATTAAATAACAATAAATAAGTAGAAGGAGAACCAGTAAAATAGAGCAAGGAGATCAAGGGGATGGATGTAGGAGGGAAGGGAAAGGGAAAGTACTGGGAATTGAGAATGAGCAAACTATATTATATGTATTTACAATTATATCAAAATGAGGCCCACTATTATGTGTAGCTATAATCCACTAATAAAATCATTTTTAAAAATGATAACATAATGAGGTAAATATTAATAGCATAATAAATGCACACTTATTTGCCCCTTTTCAATCAACTTCTTTCAAAGAAAAAAAATTATACAGAATATAATTATAACAGTATATTTTGGGATCTGTAACATATATATGAATACATATATAGCAATAATAGTACATATAGGGAAAAGTAGAACTAGAGTTATATAAGCATATTAATCTATCACTGGAATTAAATTACATAAATTTGAAATAAACTCTAATAATATAAAAAGTATATGATAAGTCTTATAGAGACTACTAAGAAAATAGCAAAGGTGGTAAAATAGTAAATCATTAAAAGAAAATGTTGCATTACAAAACATTCATTTAATGAAAAATAAAGCAGTAAAGGGAAAACTAAAATAACAAAACGGCATGACATACGTAGAAAACAAAATACAAAATGACAAATATTTTAAGTGTACCAATGATACTATTAGGTTTCAAAATACGAAACAACTTAATCAAAACTTAGAGATTGTCAGAATGGATATTGAAGAGGGGAAAACATCTACAAACCAACTCTATCCTGTCTATAGGGAACACTGTTGTGCAGTGGCACACGCCTGTAATCCCAGCAGTTTGGGAGGCTGAGGGCATAGAATCAGGAGTTCAAAGCCAGCCTCAGCAATTTAGTGAGGCCCTAAGCAACTCAGTAAGACTCTGGCTCTAAATAACATACACAAAGAGGGCTGGGATGTGGCTCAGTGGTTGAGTACTCCTGGGTTCATTCCTAAATACCCAAAACATAAAGAAGTAAATAAATAGCAACTACGTGAAAGTTGAAATTGCTATGCTAGATATTAGATTAAATAGACTTTAAAACAAACAAACAAACAAACGAAAACTGTTATAAAGAGAGTCATCCCTTCGTATCTGTCGTAGAATTGTTCTACATTTACCCACATAGCTAGCTAGATCTTTGGAAGCACAAATCTTTTATTTAAAATGGCAAAGTATCTGCATATAACCTATGCACATCCTTCCTATACTTCCACATTATCTCTAAATTTCTCATCGTACCTAATACAACCTAGGTGCTATGTAAATAGTTATACTTTTTCAGGAACAGTGACAAGAAAAATGGCATGTATGTACAGATCAATGCAGTACATATGGAAATTTTTCTCATATTTTTTTGTCCACGGTTGGATAAATCTGAAGATATAAAACTTATAGAAACAAAGAGTCAACTGCATTTTATAATGAAAAGAGGCCCAATAAACCAGAAAAATATAACAATTATAAACATACTCATCAGATATAAGAGACAAATAAAATGAGCAAAACTGATAGAATTTAAGAAGAAATATACAATTGTATAATAATGGATATAGATTGATATTTCACTTAAAGAATATCCCAAGCAGGCAGGAGATCAATGAGGAACAACCCACCCACTGTCTTCTATCTTCCTTATTTCTGGATAAGTCAGCTGTTAATCTTTTTAGTTGTCATTTTATGTGACAATTTTCTTTTCCTGATTTCAAAATGGTCTCAACTTTGGCTGGTAGCATTTTTTAACATGATATGCTTGGGTATGAATATCTTTGTATTTATCCTAAGTGGAGTTTATTGTAAATTAAGGTTTTCTATTAACTTTAGTGAATTCACAACCAGGACTTCTTTGACATATTTCTGCTTTTTGTTTCTCTATTTCCTCTCTGTATAATGCTCCAATTGCATCACCCTTCATGTGCCCTGCATTTTTCTCCATGGCTCTACTTATATTTCTTCTTCTTTTTTAAAATCTGTTCTTTAGAATAGTTAATCTCTACCAATCTATCTTCAGGTTTTCTTTCTTTCTTTCCTTTTGATCTCAAATCTACTGTTGAGCCAATTTATTAATTTTTTATTTGAGCTATTTTAATTTTTAAAAACCAAAATTTTCATTAGTTTCTGTCTGTAAAATAATTTCTAATCCATCATGATATTTCTTCTTTAATTATATAATGTCATATTTTCTTATACTCTTATTTCCTTAAGTCATTTAAAATATAAAACATTTTTAATATATGTTCTGAAATATTTTTTGTTGTTGTTGTTAAAAATCTAGATCCTGTCATAAGTTCTGTTTCTGTCGTAGTTTCTGTTGCTTACTTTTGTGTGCTTGCTTTTTTTCCTGTATGGGGATCACTTTCCTTGTTCCTTGCATGTCTTGTATCTTTCTATAGAAAACTGAGCATCTTAGGTAATATATTGTAACTGTTGGCATAACTATGGGCGATTTTAAAGTTAAGTCAGGCTGATCCCATTCTGCTCAGATGTCTCACTCTGTGCATATTGGTCCCTCTTCCTGTAAGAGCCCCCTAGCATAGAAGATGACATCCCTACCCGCCTGCACCCTGAGCACAATGTCCTTAAACTATGGAGCAGACATTAACCTACTTCCTGAGTATGTATGGAAGGTGCCAATTCTGAGAACTTGGTAACACTTTATGAAGTGTGTCTTGAGAGTGTACTTGCGCCTCCTATTCCCTTCCTTTGTAGCTTTTTGAGTTTCAAAGCCTGTTCTCCACCTGCACTTTTCACCTTCAATTGCAAGACTAAACCTGCCCCTAATGCACAGCCAGGATTCTGGACTATTAAGAGTAATGCTCAAGAGGAGTTTGCTGCTGATCTGAGTGAGGCAGCCTGTCATGTTCCTGAAAATAAACTTGCTTCTACTTCATCCTTGGTGTGTCTGTGTGATCAGTCTTGTGCCAGTTTTCTTTCAGTAATGATTCTGGAAACTTCTGAAAAGTACTGATCCCTCCCCCACCCCTTTGAAGCTTGATTTTTGTTGTTTTTGTTGTGTACACGTTTATTTATTTTATTTTTTTTTTTAGTGTGCTATTTGGACTCTTGTACTCAAGTTCACATTGCCACCTATGTCAGTCCCTGTACAGGGCTTCCCAGAAGATGCAGCCTTGGACATGTGAATAGATATGCTAGGATTACAGAACTACTTGACTCTTGTCTCTTTTTCTGATCTCTCTGTTAAGCTATCTGGCTCTGCTGGTATCACAACCAGACTTTAAGTTCCATAAATTTGCCTGATGATTACTTGACTGTTTCTACAATGTCTGGAGGCATAAATGGTTTCATGGACTTATTGAAGTAAATATTAGCCTCTTTGTGGAGTAGTTGTTTGAAGCAGCTCTTTGGGGTTATTCTAACTCCAGGAGACATTTTATTAGCTCTCTATATCCATGATTATCTCTGGATAACTAGCTGGCCTTCGGTTTATCTTATTACTTTTATGGGCATACCAGATTCCTTTTAAACTTTATAATCAAAATATCCATCTTTTGTAGAGCAACAACTGAGATAATATTACTCATACTGTGTTTCAAATTAAGTAAGACCCTTTAGGTGTAACTGAAGTTCTCCTCCTTGTGGACTGCTTCTCTTCATAGGCAAAATCTCTGAGCCATTGCTCTGGAATTGGATGCAGGGATAATCTCTTGGAATAATACATTTGATAATGAGAAAAGTGCTCAGTAGAGACAATAGCCTTTGGTTTTCTCAACCTGCCTCTACTGGAGTGGAATCTCTGTCCAGAGAGTTAGCGCATACCACTTGATCTGTCATATGTAGAACTTAACAACTTTTCCATGGTTTGGGACTGGGTATAGCAAGTGAGACTCCAATTTGATGGTACACATTCTAGGATGTTGCCTTTGGAGCTAGGAAGTGTGTAGATAAGAAATACTGATTGTTGTCTTTCCTAGTAAAAAAATCATACCTCCTGAGTAGAACCTGATGGGATAGCAAGGCCTTCTCTCCAGTGCTGTCCAGTTAGATCTGAGCATCCAGGGACTGAAGGTAGGGAGCAGGTCATGACTCACATACCACAGGTTTATGCTATTCTGTGAAATTTGGTAGCTCTTCTTGCACACAGATTTCTTCATTCACTACATGGCATTTGGACAATTTTCAGAGACTTTAAATAATTGAGATTTAAAATAATTTTCAAAAATTGTGATATGTCCTTGAGGAACAGATTTATGGAGCTCCTCATGCTTCTACTCTAGGAGTCTCTTTGGGTATTTTTTGTTCGTTTACTTTGGGTTTTCTTCTTCTTCTTTGTCTCCTTCGTTGTCATCTTCTTCTTCTTCTAAACAGCAAGTTTGGTCATCTTTAGCGGAAATTAAATTACCTGCTTACTTCCCAAATTGTTTTAAAACTAAGTTCTGGGTTTTAATTATAGAACATTTGTTTGAGAGTGCAGGGTCATTAGGAGAGAAATATGTAGAGGGGAAGCATAATTATTATTATTATAGCTGTAACTAAGTATTTTGAGGCAACTTAATTTATTCTTTTAATTTGATGTTATTGAATAATTACAATAGTAATGATCTGAAAAATAATCATTGATTTCAGAGACCACTTTGTGTGAGAATGGGATTTAGAGATGAAAAAGGAAATGAATACTTTTTATCAATAAGCACTATTATTAGATAAACTTTACCAAGTAAACTTCCCCAGTTTTGTCCAATAGTAACTCATCTTATAATAACTTTTACTGTTCTAAGCTATGAAATTATTTTAAACTACAATCTTATAACTTGGATGATTTGATATCACTTTATAGAATTATCTTTCATATTCTTCTCTCAGAAAATTGTGCTATTTTCTTCTATAGAGTTTTCCACTTTTTCTGAAGTCAAATTTCAAACAATTGGGTAAGTCTGTTGTTTTTTAAATTCCCTTGGCTCAGAAATCATTTCTGTGCCTTTTGCCTCTATACTTCATGCCTGTTGTATGTACTTGAGGAGTATGTGTTGTTCTGATGTTGAAACACATGTAGGCCATTCATGTCTGTAGACCTTAATTCATCACAAATACATTGTTCAACTCTCAACCAATAAAGAGTGTGTTAACCAGGTTATTCATTCTGTCTTCATTGAGCCAAATGGAAACATACTTTTATTTCTATTTTATCATTAAAACAAAGATTTTTTAAATTCTTAAGTCTATTTACTAAAATTTTTATAAGCTAAATATTTAAGTTGGATAGTGAAATATAAATAATTGCTTCTATGTCACCCCATCTATTTAATTAAACTATGTTTTACCTGAAAAGTATTCAATCATGTTGTATATGTTCAGAAGGTTGAACTAATACCCAAGGGCTATAAATAGTAATTTTGTAAATTAAATATATTATTTTTCAACTGAAACATGAAATTTCTTAAGTCAGATTATATTTTAATATAGAAAGTGTGGTACATATATACAAAGGAATACTTATCTGCCATAAAAAGACAGAATCCTGTCATTTTTGCAACTATACAAAATTATCTTAAATGATACAATCCGATAAACACAGAAAAATACCTTACAATTTAACACATATATGAAATCTAAAAATATTGATCTCAGAAGTTGAGAGTAGAATAGTGATCACCAGAGGCTACAGAGTGGAGAAGGAAGATGGGGATGTTCCATGGGTACAAAGTTACAGGTTGATAGGAGGAATAAGGTCTAGTGTTCCATTGCAGGTTAGGGAAACTACCATTAATAATAATGTATATTCCATAGTGGCTAGAAGAGAGGATTTTGAATGTTTCTTCATTAAGAAATTATAAATGTTTGAGGCAATGGATATGCTAATTACCTGATTGAATCATTACAAAATGTGTACATGTATT
The DNA here is from genome assembly GCF_964194105.1 of Spermophilus citellus. Classification (NCBI taxonomy): domain Eukaryota; kingdom Metazoa; phylum Chordata; class Mammalia; order Rodentia; family Sciuridae; genus Spermophilus; species Spermophilus citellus. Next base: position 43,704,302 of record NC_138197.1, read on the forward strand.
GAAACATCCCACCTTTTTCCATAAATTTGTACAGTGATTAAGTCAATATTTTAAAGTCCTGAATTAAAAATATAAATGGCTTATCCTTTGTTTGTTCTTATACCTTGCTAAAATGTATATGTAAAATGAAGCCCAGCTTACTACCATTCTATGATATATAAGTAGTGGAGTGAGAAAGGTAAGTCAAAATACAAATCCTACAACAAATGTACATCTATTACTCCCCACACGCTGTGATTCTTTTTCAATAAAGAATGTTTGAACAACTTTCACTGGTGGCGTGCTGTTGCTCCCTGTTCAAGGATTAATTAAAACATGTTCCAATAAAAACCTCTAGCATGAATACATGGAACCAGACCATGTTCTGTGTGCTGTGCCTTCTTATGTGATAAGCCACACTTGCCTTCAGTGGATGCACATTGCTTACGTTTTTAGAACTATTAAGCTGGGATAATTATGGAACAATCTAGGCAATGTTCAATCGCCCATGCAGATGCCTGACAGGGCATGTTGTCTCTTAATTAGGAATTTGAATGCCTAATGCTTGTATATTAACTGAAATAATTGGATAGATGTTTTACATTTCTTTCACTTTTATTGACATTGAAACCAAAGTAGCTAGAATCCTCTATCTTAAAATTTAAAACAAATTAAAAAGATATGTGTGTATTATTATATAAGATGTGGTAAAGACTAAAGACACTGTTTCAATAATTTTGTTTGCATTTTTTAGTCCCATATTTGATGTGACTTTGTAGATTCTTTTACATCTTGAATCACTGCCTATTAAGAGAAATATAAGTTAAATATTTCACTTTTTTGTAAATACCTGATCTAATTATGCTGCATAAACAATGTGTTTGCATAAGAACTGTGTCATTAATATCATTGAAATACATGTATTTCTTATATTTAGACTGATACCTTAGTGCCTATTCACAACTATTAATATAAAACCTGCTTTTAAACATAACAAATTGCTCTCTATTAGGAATACTCATAATGACCTATTTCCATAAACATTTTCAGTAAGAGATATCTTGATGTGCAAAACCCTGCAGACCTTTTATGGAAATTAGACAATATTGTGCTAAAATGCATCAGAGCTGTATTGTCTTAATATTTGAGAGGTGGATTAATTTTGCCCTATATATAATGCAAAATAAAGAGTTCTATGCAAAGGTGAATATAAGCCTTTGTATGTGTCAATATATTTTCCCTTTGTTTTTCTCATGCATTGGTTTATCAAAAGGATTTTATACATAAAACAAAAAAAGATATCATTTGGGAACTATGTGGGGGGTACCTTTAATATGTAAAATCAAATTAATGTTGGTTAAATACAGAAGGAAGTATTGTCTTCATTGGTTCAAAGACTTATGGAATACAAGTTTTGGTAAACCATATTTAACAATCAAAATTGTTCAATTTTTTGAAGCAAAATGTGGAGTTTGAAATACACCAGAGAATTGTGGTATTTAGAAATGTTGAATATCATACCAAGATATGCATATTAAATTTTCTCTAAACAATACAAATTATCCCACATTAGATTAATATGATAGTCATGCCGAGCATAGGGAGTAGATGCTATATGGGAAAACAAAGCTATAATTCAGAAGAAGATGAACTTTCTTTGTAGGTTCAGAATTGTAAGAAAAGAATTGAAAACCATAACCTATCCTTCTAATTTTGTGTTATAATTCAGAAATGCTGACACTTTCCCCATATTTAAGCAGTCGTTCAGCTGCTACTATTTTTTGCACTTTATATTGCCATTTTGATATCAAAGGAGCCATATTACTATGTAAGATTGATTTGAATAATATACCAACTCTTCTCTTGTCATTTTTTTAGAATATATATTACAAACAATGCATATATTTGCCCATATTTGATAGAATAAGATAAACATTGTAGTGAAAAATAACAGCAAAATTATTAATGGAATGGGAAATGCTTAATGCCCAGCAGCCATCCTCTCAAAACAACAACAAAAAAATTGAGACATATTAATGTATTCAACAGTGCCTAGGTGACACATCAGATGCCATCTGTCATTACATGCTTATTATGTACTGAAATGGAATTATGAGGTTTTGCTGACAATTACTACAGAACACAGTATGTCACATTTTCCCTCTCTCTCTCTCTTTCTTTCTTTCACTCTCTCTATCTCTTTCTGGTGGAGGGGATAATTGTGTTTCATTTTCACTTAATCTAAAGAAAGAAATTATATATACACATATATATTTTTTCATATTGAAATTGAGCTAAACTTTCACATTCTGTGAGTTATAAGAAATACACTAGAAATGGAAACATTCTCTTCTTTGATACCTTGTTATTCCTTTCACCATCTTATTCTTTGATAGATATAATTTTATTTCATAAATTTAGAAATATATGTTTTTTATTCAAAATGTCTTTTGTTACCAAGCAATAACTCCTTTGGGAATAGAAATTTACAGAAAGAATTATTTACAGGAATCAACTATAATTACATGTAATTCATGCTGCAGCTGCTTATAATTGTAGTTTTCCCCAGGACCTTTCCCTCCTTAAAACCACCCGAGAATTGCTTCTTTGCAAATAGTTAATCGGAATAATAATTTTCTATAACTAGACACAATGTTATTAAATGATTAGTGAGAAACTTTTTGTTTAATAATCAGATAAAGAGATAAATTTGATTTGACAGCAATGAATTGATAAAGATCTACCATGTGTAAAATCTACACAAGGTAATGCAAGTTCAAGGATACAAGATAAATGGAAATTATAGTTTTTATCTTAGGAGAAATTAAAATCTAGCTGGAGGATTAAAACTATACCCCATACATTAAAAACTATCTGATGATATTTGAAATAGACAACTTGAAAAAGTGCCAAATAGAGATTACCGTGATCTTGTTTTCCTAAGCATGAGAACAATTTCCTTAACAGGAAGATGAAAGTTAAACACTTCTTTACATGAATTGGCCTATGTGATGAATGCAATGTTGTGTCTTCCTGTGTATATTTATTTTATTGAGGTTCTAGGAGACCATGTGATACAGAGAAAATACATGAAGTTTGCAATTAATCAGAATGCAGTTCAATATTCAGCATTAGCCCTTTGTGGACCAATTATTTAACACATTTGGAGCAGTAAAAAAAAATTTTTTTTACCTTTATGAGGTTTCCCTGTTTCCCTCAGTTAAAAATAACAATAAATATTTCCTTGCTTCTTGTAAAGATTCATTCAATTAGTAAATATACAACTGGAACTTGTACCACATTGAGAACAAATAAACTATTAAAATAGCAGAATTCCATAAGTAATGCCATAGATAGAGATTTGTGGACTTGTGCGCATCAGAATCTTCTACTAAAGTAATAATCATACGATAAATATTGTATACTTATATGAAATTACTAGGGGTTTCCTGTATTTAATAATTTACAATAAATAAATAAATAAATAATTTGTGAACTGTAATTGATCCCATACTATATAATTAAATCAATGTATATTCTAACAATTATATTTTTACATAACAAATATAAAATACTTCCAAAGGATTCTGGAGGAAAGTTATAGTTCTCTCTCACAGGAATATGGTGAGATCTTTCAGAATCTAGTCAGATTAGGCAATTTTTTTGTTCATTTACAGAAGTTTCACATTTTGTTTCAATTACAGACTATTTCTATTAAGTCTCTCAATAAAATATACTTCTTGGTATTCATATCTTTATGGACTTAGTCCTGTGACTCATTCTGAACAATGGAAAACAATAAAGTGACTTCATGAGATTCTCAAATGTAGGTAATAAGAAACCAACCTTACCGTTCCTCCTGTGTCTCTAGAAAATCCTGTTCGATCAGTGGTAAGACACTATATATAAGAGGTATAGCTACTGTGAGAAAAAGCAGCACACCCCCAACCTGGCAGCAGTTGTCTAGGAGAGGCTTCCATGCATCCAGGTGACCGACTGGGCTGGTGAAAGTTGTACCTTTATAATGGTTCCTAAAAGTCTCAGACACCTGTTTCCTATGAACAGCATGGTGAAGGCCTCATGGTCTCACATTGAACAATAGGAAGTACCAGTAAGGAACCAGCAGATAAACTTTTTGTACTTTCTTCCTCTGGAAGGGATAATCCAAGATGCAGCTCTTTCACACTACCTTCATGAATGTATTCCAAGAGACTCAACAGCTAGCTTTGTTTATGAGGAATCTATGGTTCACACAGGAATTTGTCTTTTATATTTAACTATTTCTCTGACTTTTCCTCTCTAAAAAAAATGAACAAAATTCCACATAACCCAAACATACATGGACAAATGAACTGAACAGTTTTGTTTTTTTTCTCAAAATGCAAAAAAAAAAAAATGTTCAACTTCTTTAGACATCAGGGAAATGCAATCAAACCCATGTTGAGATTCTATCTCACCCCATTCATAATTGAAATAAGTACAGATAACAATAAATGCTGGCAAGGATTCAGGGGGAAAGGAACTCATAACTGTTAATGTAAATTAGTGCAACAACTATGGAAAAGAGTATGGAGTCTCCTCAAAAAAATATAAATAGAATTGCCATATGATTCAACTAGACCACTCCTTGGTATATACCAAAAGGAATTAAATTCAGCATGATATAGACACATGCATACACCTGTTTATCACAGCTACTATGCAAATTTTTGCCACAAGTTCTATTTTCTGGAGAATCCAGTTGAGATGACCAGGAAGGGAATATTATAAAATACTTTACACTGGTGTGTATAAGCATGTGTAGTGGAACAGACTGAAATTTTAGATATTAAGTGACTTATTAATTTTTCTTTTGGAAATTGTGTACTTTATAAAATATTTGGAAGCCTGTTTTACTAAGTTTAAATGTTTTAGCTTGGTCATATAGACTCCATCAGGCTCCTCCTCTCACCCCTAAATACTCTGGGTTTGATTTAGGGTCTAAGGGGCAAAATGCTTTTTCTAAGTATGCTAGATTTAAATCTTGATCTTATTGACAAGCTGATTTCAAATTTAAACGTTAGTTGTATTAAACAAGGAAAGTTCTCATTTGGAAACAACTTGCTATAAATACTATAATTAACCCTGACTACCTATATTAAAGGGGATGACATGTTGCATAAGAGAGGTCACTTTCTTCTATAAATGTAAACATTTCATGAGGCAGAAAAAGTGCTGCTACAGAGTCTGTACCTCATCTTATCTAAGACCAGACAGGAAGTCAGGAGAATTAGCTGCAGGTGCTTAGGGTTTAGAAAGTGCTGAAGGGACGAAAGGCCAATGTGTTGGCTCCAGGTTAGTTCCTATGATCAACTATTCTTTTCATCTTGCCATAAGACCACCTCTCTCGTTTGTTGCAAAGCATGGGGGGATAAGAGGAGGGGGCCAAGAAGGAGTTAGAATGTTTGATTTCAAATAGGAAATAGAATTCCTTAGATGATGGCCCTGTAGCAATGAGAAAAAGCACATTAACTTAAGCAGACAGAGGAGGGCATCAGGGGTGGGGTATCAGAATTATTCATGCAATTTAAAACATTAACAGTAAATCAAGACAATGGCCTATTCAGTGTTTAGACCTGTACAATTTCTATCCCCTTTCCACACATTTTTCTTTTGTTTATCTCCTGAGAGATGCCCACATGTGTACAATACAAAGAACTGAGTCATAAAAGCAGAGGCCTGTTAGCCTCCCTGAGGACCAATTAATGGTGCTCCAAATCTTGTGGGCAGGCAGATAAAAAGGATAGAGAGTGAAGGGGAAGAGGATGAATACTCAACTAGAGTAGGGAAGGATTTTTTTTTTTTTTCAGATGTTGGAAGGCACTTCTTTAGCTATTCTTATCTAACTTCTTTGGGGTTTGTGGGTGTTTTTTCTTTCTTATTTTTTTTTTCTCTCAACAGCTTCTCTAGCCGCTGTGCCCCCCCCCCCCGCCCCAGTTCTAATGTGAACAGAGAGAAAAGTAGTACTTCAAAATATCAATTAGGCTTTCATCCAAACTGATGACAGCACGAGACTGGTTGAAAAAATAAAATAAAAAAAGCCATTTAGAATGTTTCTGTTCCTCCTTTCATATATTGGCAGTTTTATTGATAGGTGCTTGAGTTTGTATTACCATTTGTATCTCCAAGCAGGATATTACTGTGAATGCAAGGAGCTTTGTAGTTCAACCTTTAACTCCAATCTCACCCCCTACGAGTCCACAGGCCTTTGAACACGAACGGAGTGGCACTTTGAAATCAGGAGTTGAAAGTGTTTGACATGGAAAGGGGAGCTTGAAAGTCTTGCTCTTTGAACCTTTTCTTTTCAAAGTCCCACAGAAAGTACAGGCAGGACAATAATGGGCAGGCTGGGGGCTCTCTGGGTGAAGAGGGGATATGTGGTAATGAGGATTTAAGTGCTTTCCTATCTCCATCCTACTTCCTTTCCTCCATGCAAGAGAATTAAAGCTGCCTTAAGATAACACAGTCACCTTTTGGTATTAGGAGTTGGATTTCTTTTTTAACATGTGAATTCTTTGCTTAATGACATGAGAAAAATCCATACAGCCAATGAAAATCAGAAAGTACAGATCAGAATGCTCTCTTCCCCAGGCAAGTTGGAAAAAATGTCATGTGCTCCAAAGTTTTCCCCTAACTGGGCAGTGGCAATCCCTAGAGCTAATCCACTGAAGGGAGATTGTCCTATTTAATGTTACATGGAAAATGACTGGTCATTACTGGGGCAATTCCTCTGCTTGACCAAAATAATGGATTAAATTGTAAACTCAACATTTCTTTTAAAATCAAATTCAGTACAACGGATGAGCATGGTAGGATATTATGATGACTAAACTTTTGGGAAACTTAGTTCTATGACAATTGAATGAAAAGGTAAAATTTCAAGGAAACATCTATACAGGCATTGTCTTATTTATCACACTTTGGGAAGGAAGATTCTTTGGACCCACTATCAGGGTAGCAGTTTTCATGAAACCCATCTTTTGACCAGTGCACACTTTCTTGGTACACAGTTTATGTTATGTGATGGGAAGGCAGGACGAGAAGAAAATAGGCCACAAAGCTAAGAATTTGGTAACATTAAACTAGCTGCCTTCAATAATAATTTATAAACATTTTTCCTGATGATTACTTACCATACTATGTGAAAAATTACCATTATCATCTTTTTGTTTAAAATCATACATCTGAATTTAATTTGGTAGAGGAAAAGAAAATCTGAATATTTATTTAACACTTTTACGTGGCAGATACAGTACAAGTTGCTTTAGAGATGTTTTCCCATTCATCTTTTCTGTAACTCAGAGATACACAGAGATACCGTTTTTTTATAGATGATCTTGAGGTTTAGAGAGGTTAAGTGACTGAAGCATAATCATAATGTTTAAACGATATGAAATTAGAATTTATATCCAATTATTATTTTTCATGATTTCTGTACTGTACTGCAAATAGGTATTACTAACATATTTATAATAAAGGCATTTAAATTGCCAATGTATGTCTAGAACATTTCCTGTAAAGATGGCCATTAATAAAATTATAATACTTGTAATTTGCCTTCTTTTAAAAAAAGAGAAATTAAATGCATTTTTTAGTATGGATTTAAGGATTTGGGGGATTAAGTATATATCCTAATTCAAAAGTGCCCACCCTTTCCAAACATTCTGAATAATCAATAATAATGTGTAATTAGGTTGTTAAGAATGATTAGGTTTCTGAAAATAAATACCTAAATTCCTTACATAGATGACATTTAATGATAATTTATCTCTAATTACTATGCATGTAAAGCAACTTTTCATCAAAGTATGGTATTTTGTTGTACTCTAAAATCAAAACAATTTGTCCCATTTTTGTGTTTATTTCATTAAAAAATATGAAAAAAGAATTCAGTGACCTATAGGTCACTGCAGTTTATTGATTGGATAAAGAAGCTTTTTTCCTTGAGGTTTGAAATTCTAAAACATACATTTATTTCTTATCATGAAATGGTGTTTTGTTTGCATAACTAACAGTTACTATATTGTGACTACATAATGCCTGGTTAAAAATAATGATGGTTACTCTCATAAGCACAGATCCTTGTGAAATCCCTTCTGGCAATAGAATGCCTCATTCCCTCCACAGGTTTCTTGGTTAACTAATTCTAGTACGTGTTTTCTATTTTCTGACCTGTTTAAATTAAAATACTTTGTAATAGTAAAAAAATATTTATAGTATTTAGTTTTAGCATAAATATTCTCAAATATGTACACAAAATACACTGCCCAGTACTCATATAGATAAATACGGACATCATTCTAGTAAATTAGCAGGAGTCCTTGGGACAGACTGCCTAGGCACTTAGTCAAGGCTTACACTTTTCTCAATGATGCAACTTTAAGGAAGTAACTTAATCCCTGATTGCCTCTCTTTACTCATATGCAAAATGGTGATAACTGTTATGACAGATTCACAGAGAAGTTGTGAGGATTAAATGAGAAAACAAAACAAAACAAAAAATAATGCCCAACACAAGGTAAGTAATACATAAAAGTTGGCTACTATTGTTAATAAAGTGAGGGCTGTAGTGACCTAGTTACCATAGATACCAAAAGTTTTGTACCTATAAATAACAGGAATGCGTTGCACATGATTTTTTTCTTTTTGGTCCTGAAAACCAAATAATTTTAATTATGCTTTTTTAACACATTATTGTTATTATCATTTTCCATTATCTATACATTGACTAAGAAAACTTTGTCAGTCCAAAGGCAATTATGTAATTTCAATATTATCAGAACACATATTTTATTACTAAATTTATCATGCTAAAATACTTTTTTTTTAAAAAAAAGCAAGTAATAATTTGACCAACTCTTATGTGAATATGAAACATACCAAGAAGTCTGTTGTTTATAATTCTGTTTTGGGGTGTGTGCGTGTGTATATGTGTGTGTATGTGTGCATGAGCATGTGTAGAGTCATACATCCCTTAACCACAAGAATGCATTCTGAGAAATGTATTTTTAGGTGATTTTGTCATTATGTGAACATCCTAGAGTATTTATAGCAGCCTAGATGACATAGACGGCTACATACCTAGGCTATGGTGCAGCCTATTGCTCCAAGGCTACGATCTAGCATGTTTCTTAACTGGAACTATAGGGCAATTATAACAAAATAGTAAGGGTATTTGCTTATCTCATTATATCTAAACATAACAAATAGAGTAAAAATATAGTACAAAAGATAAAAATCAATATACCTTACTAAGGTTTGGATATTAAATGTCACTCACCGACCCACAAGTAAAAGGTTTGTTTCCTGGACTAGAGCTTTGGGGAGGCTATGGAAATAATGGGCCTACAGTGATGTTTTGAGGTCACTGGGAGCATATCCTCAGAGGGGAGAGAAGGACCCTGATACTTTGATTTTTCTCTTCCATTTCAGGCCATGAAGTGAGCAGTTTTACTCTAAAACATGCTCTCAGCCATGATGCACTGCCTTGCCACAGGCCCAAAAGCAATACTGCCAATCAGTCATTGATTTGTACCTCTGAAACCAAAAGCAAAATAAAAGTCCTCTCTTTATAAATTGACTACTTCAGGTATTTCTTATGATGATGGAAAATTGGGTGAGTTGGTGATTGAACAGTGAGTGAGTGTGAAGGCCTAGAAGAGTATTGTACAAGACTGTTTCATAAACACTGTACATGTAGACTACACTAAATTTAATTTTAAAATATCCTTCCAATAATAAATTAAACTTATTCCTTTAATGTTTTTACAAACTATAATTATTTTGTTTAGATTTTTGACTCTATAATAATCATACTTAGCTTAAAACACAAGTGTATTCTATAGCTATACAAAAATAATTTCTTATTTTAATATATGATAAATGTGCTTCTATTTAAATTTTTGTTGAAAGCCGAGACAAACACATGCATTAGCCTAGGCCTGCACAGGGTCGACATCATTAGTATCACTGTCTTCCACTTCCACATCTCATCCCATTAAAAGGTCTTCAGAGACAATACCATGCATGGAGCACTCATCTTCTATGGCAAAATACCTTCTTCTGAAATCCATCCTGAAGGACATACCTGAGTCTGTTTTAAATTTAACTAATTTATTATAAGGAGAAAAAGCAACTCTAAAATATAAATTGTATAAATATACATAAACTAGTAACATAATCACTTATTATCAAGTATAGTGTACTAATCATAAATGTATTACTATTCCTTTTTTTTTTAAAGAGAGAGTGAGAGAGGGGAGAGAGAGAGAGAGAGAATTTTTTTAAAATATTTATTGTTTTAGTTTTCGGCAGACACAACATCTTTGTTGGTATGTGGTGTTGAGGATTGAACCCGGGCCGCACGCATGCCAGGCGAGCGCGCTACCGCTTGAGCCACATCCCCAGCCCTTACTATTCCTTTATATGACTGGCATTACAGTAGGTTTGTTTACATCCACATCACCACAGACATGTGAGTTGCACAATGATGTCAAAACAGCCATGACATCATTAGGAGACAGGAATTTTTAGCTCCATTACAATTTTAAAGTGTATACAGGTGCAACTCATATTTGACAGAATTTTTGAGTGACTACACAATAAAATCAATGTTAGACTAGAAATATAGAAGTACATCTGAAAAAAAATAATATTCAAGTGTTTTTTTTTCCCTTCTGAAATGGTTTAAATAATGATGTATTAAATCAGGATAGGCAATAGATTATACAATGGAGATTAGAGGGAAGGGAAGGAAGATAGGCAAAGGAAAAACAGGAATGAATCTGACATAGTTTTCCCATGTATATGTATGAAAACAACACAGTGAATTCTACCATCATGTACATCCATAAAAATGGAACTCTAACTAGAATATTTATGTCATGCTTGTATAATTATTTCAAAATGGATTCTTTTTTATTAGTTGCTCATGACAAAACAATGATCTTGACATATCATACATTTGAATCAAATGGGGTATAATTTCTCATTTTTCCAAATGTACAGGTTGCAGAATCACATTGGTTATATGGCCATGTATATACATAAAGCAATACTAGTGTCTATTTTATTCTGCTGCCCTTCCTATCCCCCTTTCCCCTCCCATAACCTCTCTCTACCCAATCTGATGTGACACGTTTCTTTCCCCCCCCCCCCGCACATCATCATACATGTATTTTGTATAACAAAGAGGGTCTCCTTCCATCTTCAGTGCAATTCCCCTTCTCTCTCCCATTCCTTCTCACCTCTCTTTCCTATTTAGTTGTCGCGACCCCCTTGCCCGCAAGGAAGACGCAACAACAGGAATCTTCTTTCAGCCGTTTATTCAGGTCCTTGATATTTCTTCTTCTTCCTCTCGGATGCCTCTCCCAGCCTTAATAAAGCATCTCAAGCCCCAATGCGAAGCTGCCACGTGGAGCTTTCTCATAGGGTGTTAAAAAACCATGCGCCAACTCTCCCAAATAAGGAGTTGTTTGTTACAGACCACAGCGGAGCCAGCGCCATCTTGTAATGGCGACCACAGTCCGCAGAAACGGCTCACCACAGTTCCCCCTTTTGTTTTCCAAAAACAATACAGGCGAGAGTAGAGGTCCTATCCCACTGTGCAGAAGTGGCTGCATAGTATGGCTCAGCCCCAAGGAGGGCCCTTCCCCAGATCTGAGGCCATATCAGCCGACGCCTTTTTTCGTGGGACGGGGCGTGGACGCGTCTAACCCGCATGCAATAGGACATGCTCTCCTTGAGGTCCACTCCAAGGATCACTCAAGTGCAGTGCCTTGCCTCGCATCCTGTATCGTGATGATGGTGGACGAAGGGGGATGGCTGAGGCTGAACTGTGGCTGTATAGAAATACGACGACAAACAAGTTGGCAACACCCTAAAAGAAAGGCACGGGTCTTAAGGCAATAGAAAAGCACTAGTGTGGAAACCCATCTGCGTGCAATGGCAGTAAAGCCGGCAGAGTGCAAGGGCTTTCCAACACTAAGAGAATAACAAAGAAAGACATGTCGATCCCAGTGCAATGTTCATAAAACTTGGGGTGCAACGACCATGTCAAAGATTTACTGTTTAATCTGCGCAAGCCAGACTTGAGATGAGATGCCATTTTCTAAAGCTGCAAGAGCTTGTATGATCATAGCTTTATCTGGACCAATTTCCGGCCAAATATTCGCCAACGATACGGGAGGCATTCCTGGAATCATTAAATCATGAACCGGCGTGGGCATTGGCCAAGCCTGTGCCGCTGCCCACCACTGCATTGGTGTCGTCCATGTCATCGGCACCAGCACCAGAGCCAGAGCACTCAGCAGAATGAAGATCCTCATCACGGGGTTGCTGTGGTATTTCTTGTTGCTGAGTAGCTGGCGTCAAGACTCTTCTTGTCAGGCGTTCAGGGACCCACAATGGTTCCGTGCGATCCTGGGAAAAAACACATACAGATCCTCGTGCCCATGTCAGCACGGGGTCGGGGCCATTCCATTGGCCCGTAAGAACATCTTTCCACTTAACATAGCCAATCACAGAGGGCTGAGGGGACACATGTCTATCGGCCGCAGAGCGACCGTGAATATCCAAATTCAAAAAATTAATGGTAAAGAGAGCTAAGGACAGGCGTTCTTTAGGAGTATGTTCAGCTCCTATTCCCCCCTTTTGTTTTTGTAAAGTTTCCTTTAAGGTGCGATGAGCACGCTCAACAGTAGGCTGCCGCATAGTGGCAAGCACACATAATTGGAAAGGTTTATCACTCTGGAGCCTGCATCTTTAACTAGAGCATGGGCTGCTGCCAATCCAACCGAGGGAAGAGGCCACCGAGGCACCCAAACAGGCTCCTCGGTGAGCCATGCTATGGGTATTCGAGCCCCAGCGGCCCCTAGGAAAAACCCAGACCAAATCTGTCAAGCTTTTCATGACCTTGTACAGGATGCTTACGTCCCTGTAAATGTTTTCCTAGTCCCAAACCTGGCCTATACCCCATACTTTGCATAATTTGTTGAGACACCGGGGAATAATCATTACTAAGAGTGAACCCCATGTCTTTCATCAGATCACGACCCCATAGAGAGATAGGTAAATCAAGCACATAAGGCTGAAAGGTACCATTATGTCCTTCTACGTCCTTCCAGAATAGATGTCTACAGCTAATCTGAGGAGCTTGGGCATATCCAAGTCCTCTCAGAGATTGATCAGAAGTCTGCACTGGCCATCCCTTAGGCCAGTCCCTAAGCGCTATAATGCTACGGTCTGCTCCTGTATCAAGTAATCCCACAATAGATTTACCTTCTATGCTTAATTCCAAAGTAGGGCGATTGCTCATATCTAGTGACAAACAAGCACAATTCCCTCCGGTGGCACCAATCTCATTCCCTGTCCGTGACCTTGAGTCAGCAGGGAAGTGATTATGCAAACTAGGCAAAATTAGTAATTGAGCAATCCGATCTCCTGGGGAGATGGACACAATGCCCCCTGGAGCTTCCACCATAACCTTTACTATCCCTACAGTATCAGGACTTATGACTCCGGGGAAAACACAAAGACCTTGTAAAATAGAGGATGCACGTCCAATTAGCAAACCTACAGTGCCAGGTGGTAAAGGCCCTTTGAACTCAGTTTCCACCAATTGGACTCCCATCTTAGGTGTTAATACGAGTCTGGAGGTGGAACAGAGGTCCAATCCCGCGGCACCTGTAGTGGCTCTCCGCGTTTCATGGGATGGCGTAGAGATGGCCATGTCTCGGGTTCGGGTGCAACATTCTCCACTGCCCCATATATTTGTGGGCCCTGGGGTCGAGGGCCCCGTCGGCCGTTTTTTGGCCCAGCTGAAATAGGTTGTCCATGAATGTCCCTCACTGATCTACACTCTTTTGCCCAATGCTTCCCCTTTTTGCATCTTGGACACAACCCCGGTAGACGAAAGCCATTGGAAGGGCCACCGTGAGGAGGTCCAGTAAAATTGTCTTTTTTGGGACATTCACGTCTGACATGACCGGGTTGACCACAATGGAAGCACGTTCCGGCGGCAGGACCGCCCCCTTTTGCAATCCGAAGGACAGCAGCTGCAAGACCTGCATTAGTTAAAGGTCCTCCAATCTCTCTACACACCTTCATCCATGCTTCTATGCCTTTGTTCTTATAAGGAGCGATTGCTGCTTTACATTCCTTGGTGCATTGCTCAAAGACCAATTGCTTAACAAGGGGCATGGCTCTATCAGGATCCCCAAAAATCTTTCCAGCGGCATCCACCATCCTTGCTACAAAGTCTGAAAAGGGTTCTGTAGGGCCTTGTATAATCTTGGTCAAATTACCAGATACCTCTCCTCTGTTTGGAAGTGACTTCCATGCCCGAATGCAAATGTTATTAATTTGATCATATACCTCAAGAGGGAATCCTGTCTGTTGATTAGCAAATCTACCTTGCCCCAAAAGCATGTCCTTATCCCAATGAGGATGTCCCGCCGCATGGTTTTGGGCGGCCTGTTCTATTGCGCCCTCTAACACAAATGTTCTCCAGTCCAAATATTTACCTGGGGAAACACAAGCCCGAACAAGGCTAGCCCAATCAGAGGGAGTCATACAGTATCTAGACAGACTCTCCACCTGAGTTAGTGTGAAGGCGGCATCCACCCCATAAGTGCGCACAGACTCCGCCAGGGTCTTCACAATTTTAAAATCTAAAGGCTCATGGAATCTTCCCCTATTATCGTCCTGAAAAACTGGATAAGCAAGACCCATCTCAGCGTGAACAGCCTTCCATGTTTGAGCATGGAAAGCTCTCCCCGAAACACCCCCACCATACGGCGGTGGATCTGGAGGATCACATTTCTTGAGCCCCTGCTTATCTTTGCTCCCTTCTCCTACAGCTAAACTCCCTAGCTGGCGAGACAGCCTCCCAAGCTCCTCCTCCTCATTCTCCTCTTCCTCTGACCCACTTTCACATGGAGGTGTGCGCAGCGCACTGAGAACTGGATACAATCGCCTCTTCCCCTGTTTCACGCTCCGCACACTTCCATCCTCCCGAGATACCTCACTTCCTGCCGTCTCTGATTTCTCCTCATGTAATTGTTCTAGAACTTCCTGTCCTTTAGTAAGTGCGTCATGACATCTGTCCTCTGTGAGGCAACTACGGACTATTCTCCAAAGGGGTATCACCCCGCCCTCTAATATGCCCTGCTCAGAAGCAAAGTCAAGATCTTTGCCTAATTTATCCCAACTAGGTATGGTAAGGCTGCCCGAAAATGCAAACCACGGTGCAGCAATATCTATCTTCTGTAAAAATCTCTGTAAAGTACGATGCTTCACTTCTAGGCCCTTGGAACGTAACAGGCCATCTAGGGCCAGGAGGAGCGGACTTGAAGATGCGGCACCCATGACACAACAACAAAAGAAACACAGAAAACAAAAGACACAGACGACAAAAGAAACACAGAAAACAAAAGTGAAAGTACACATTGCAGCTGCAATAAAATATGAGGCTCTCTCTTTCTTTGTAGAGGAGCTGACCCCGCTTTGGTCGCGGATCCCACTTACTGGGACTATCCCCGCTTTGGTCGCGGGTCCCACTTACCTGGGACTATCCGGTGCACGACCCCTGACGTCTGAAAGTTCTGGTTCCCGGGTTTCGGCACCACTTGTCGCGACCCCCTTGCCCGCAAGGAAGACGCAACAACAGGAATCTTCTTTCAGCCGTTTATTCAGGTCCTTGATATTTCTTCTTCTTCCTCTCGGATGCCTCTCCCAGCCTTAATAAAGCATCTCAAGCCCCAATGTGAAGCTGCCACGTGGAGCTTTCTCATAGGGTGTTAAAAAACCATGCGCCAACTCTCCCAAATAAGGAGTTGTTTGTTACAGACCACAGCGGAGCCAGCGCCATCTTGTAATGGCGACCACAGTCCGCAGAAACGGCTCACCACATTTAGTGGTAATCTTCTTCTCATGCTCTTCCTCCCTACCCCATTTTGAGTCAACCCCTTATATCAGAGAAGACATTCGGCATTTGTTTTTAGGGATTGGCTAACTTCACTTAGCAAAAAAAAAAAAAAAAAAAAATCAAAATGGATTCTACTGTCATGTAGAACTAAAAAGAACCAATAAAAAAGTACAATTAGTAATTTCTGAATTCCAAAATTATGTCATAATTCAAAAATAGCAAAGGGATATAAGTTTATTTTTAAACTCTATGAGGTTTAAATAAATTGATCCATAAAGTTAAAAAAAGAACTCTATGTAGGTGATAGATTTTATCAAAATATGTCCTTGAAAAAAATGCTTTGAAAATTAACCAGAAATGAGTATGGGTATCTTTATAAAAGTTTATCCTAGAAAATTAAATATAAAATATTTTTTAAATTTGTAAGTAACGCTTATTCTATGTATTTTGGACAGTAACATTTCTTTAAACAATCATTCCTTTGTCTAGATTTTGGATTCAAAATGCTTTAAAGATTAACAATTCAATCAAAATTCTTTCTTAGTCTTTATTGTCAGTTTTATACAACTTTAATCACTTATTTTATAAGATGTCTAATTCTGAAACTGGCTAGAGGTTAATTGCCCTTTAAAATAATTTATTTAATTAGGAAATGAAAAAACTTCTTTTATAATTTGTTTTACCATTTTCCTATTACTGAAGGGTTTCATATTTCCCCTAAATTTAAATTTCAATTATACACCCTGGTATATTTTTGCAGTTAGAAATAGATATGAATCAGGATGTCTATATAAATATTAATGTATATATCTGTATAGAAAGTTATTATGCTAGTATTTTGATTCTAGAATATTTTTCTTTTTCATATTTACTTTGTAAGCTACTTACCTGATAAACATGGTGTCTTTTTACTTTCAGTATTGCAACATTACAGTGTTTAAATAAAAAGGATATTTTTTTCTTCCAAGCAAATCTAACTATTCTTTGTAACAAAAGCCAAGAGGTACAGTTTTTATTAACCAAAAGAATTGAATGCTATTTAGAAAATACTACACAACATTCATACCATGTGAAAGTTACTTTCCCCAAATGTAATTGGTTTTATGACACTGTGAGAAAACTCTATGTAACTAATGGATGGATTGAACTCCTTCTGTCAGACTCAATCTTCACAGGGAAAGTTCATGAGTAAATTTGAGCTTGACTCTCAGGGGGTCTCAGTGTTTCCATAGATAGGTCAAGTGTGGTTTCCTCTAATTACGTTTTAGAAAGTTCTTCTGAGATTCAGGAAACAAAGTATTCATGGTTTGTTCAACAAAATTCCCTTTTGAAATGATGCCCTTCATACCTAGTCATAAATATTAACAGATGTAACTGAATATTTATATTCTTTGAACCCAGAGATGTCTGTACAACATAGTGCCTATAGTAAATACTTTAGTGTGCACTTAAAAAGTAAGAAATAAATAAAAAATTTGTCATAAAGGTAGATATTATGTTAAATGTTCCTCAAAACCAACAAAACAAAGAAATATAAAAAAGTTTTTGGAACTTAATATATGTATTTTATGCCCTTGAATGTGGTAATGGTTTCATGGGTGTATGCATATATCAAAATTCATCAAATTGTATACATTCACTAGGTACAAATTTTTATACCAATTATATATAGCTCAATAAGATGTTCAAAATGTTTAAACAAAAATTTGACTTCTTAAAAAATAGTAAGTAAAATTTGGATTAATACAGTATGAATAAAATTTTAAAAATTGCCAGATGTTACCCATAGAGCTTGATAAAAATAAAAATACTTTACTCAATCCTGTAGTTTCTTATACTTTAGGTCTTGGATATACAAAAGGAATCTGTATAGTTTACCATTTCCTTGGTGATTTTAGCATCTTTATTTTATTTCATTTATTCTAATTTGTTATGTATGATAGTAGAATGTAATTTAATTCATATTACACAAATAGAGTACAATTTTTCATGTCTCTGGTTGTACACAAAGTAGAGTCACACCATTCATGTTTTAACACATGTACTTAGAGTAATGATGTCCATCTCATTCCACCATCTGTCCTACTTCCATACCCTCTCCCTTTCCTTCCCTCCCCTTTGCCCTGTCTAAAGTTTGTCTATTCCTCCCATGCTGCCCCCCCCATCCCTATTATAAATCAACATTCTTAATTCAGAGAAAACATTTGCATTTGGTTTGGGGGGATTGACTTACTTCACTTAGGATTATATTCTCCAACTCCATCCATTTACCTGTAATTTTGAGGATATATAAAGAACTCAAAAATCTTAACACCAAAACACCAAATAACCCAATCAATAAATGGGCCAAGGAACTGAACAGATAGTTCTCAAAAGGTGATATACAATCAATCAACAAATATGTGAAAAAATGTTCAACATCTTTAGCAATACAAATGCAAATAATAACTACTCTAATATTTCATCTCACTCCAGTCAGAATGGCAATTATTAAGAATACAAACAACAATAAGTGTTGGTGAGAATGTGGGGGAAAAGGCATACTCATACATTGCTGGTGGGACTTCAAATTGGGGCAGCCAATATATAGAAAGTAGTATAGAGAATCCTTGGAAAGGTGGGAATGGAACCACATTTTGACTCAGCTATCACAATCCTTGGTTTATAACCAAAAAACTTAAAAACAGCATACTACAGGGACACAGCCACATCAATGTTTATAGCAGCACAATTCACAATAGCTAAATTATGGAACCAAACTAGATGCCCTTCAGTAGATGAATGGATAAAGAAAATGTGATATATATATGTATATGAATATTACTCAGCATTAAAATATTTTAACATCTTCTAATTTTAACATACCAAAGTCCAAGAAGTTTTTTATCTCCTAAAACATTAACATTGTGTCTTTATTATAAATTATTTTGAAATGATAATCCAAAGAGAATTGAGTTTTCATTAAGATTCACCCACCTTCTACCTTCAGGCTTTACTATCTATTAGGCTGTTAAATAAACTGAGAGTGATGGCAAATCAAAATAGTTAAGTTTTTACAAGAAACATTTTTTAATATCAACCCAAATAAATAACTGTATTAAAAAGAGTTGGAACATCCCAGCAACTCCCAGCTTGCAAAATGAAAAGAAATAGATTTATATTACTGAATCAATATATTTTTCTTTTATTTACTTGTTGTTGCAGTCGTACAGATTAACATTTCACAATATCTATCATCACCAAATTCAGCATTAATTGCATGAAATCTTCACCTGAAAGAATAACACTCAAATTTCTCTTTACTTTTCTTAGGATCAATCCTGGCTTTACCTTAAAATTGCTCTGTGACTTTGGGAAATTTTAACCATTGATTTCTAGTTTGAAGAAAATCAGTATAATATTACTAACTTCCTAATGGAGTGGTAGTGAGGATCACATGGAAAACAATCATGAAGTTTGTATCTTACCACCTGGCACAAAAACCACTCAATAAACATTGGATGTTAGGATTGCCATACCTATTATGAAATGAGCTGCAAAAACAAACAAACAAATAAAAACTTAAAAGTAAACTACATTCAATGACATTGCTCAAGAACAAATGCATTCATCTTTCATTTAAATAGTATTGTCCACATAAGATCTTACCTTCTCTGCCATTCAAAGTATATATTATGTTATATATGACTTTTTTATAATTGTT
This sequence comes from Spermophilus citellus, assembly GCF_964194105.1. Classification (NCBI taxonomy): domain Eukaryota; kingdom Metazoa; phylum Chordata; class Mammalia; order Rodentia; family Sciuridae; genus Spermophilus; species Spermophilus citellus. The sequence continues at coordinate 43,723,948 of NC_138197.1, forward strand.
AAAAGACCTTATATTCCCACATTGTGATTTTTATCAAAGTTGTGCATATTACTAATTTAAAGAATCATCTAATACTATAAGATTTGGTATAAAGAACAGGAGTCCTCTACCCCTATTACCAAATAATTTCATGATTTGTAGAGGTACAATCATCACTTAGACAATCCTTACAGAGCATTGTAATGCTGGACCATAAAAATGACCCTGCAAGATGAGGCTATTCAGAGCTAACTTAATAACCAATGTGAAAATAATGGTGCATTGACTTCTCAAAATGTTGTCAAAAAATTAAAAACTCCCTTACCGTTAATTTAAATATGTAGAAAATTTTTTAAAAAATGGTAAAAACCAATGTTTCACTTTAATATTGTAATTTAAAATATTACACACATTGAAAGTCAGATTTATTTTTTTTCTAAAATACAAACAAATTCAAAACCACAAAACTCATCAAGAATAATTTGAACAGTGACTGCCTTTTTGTTGTAAAACATACGAAAAGGAGCTAAAATACTTTTCCATGTCTTTATGGATTGTCATTCTCCTTTCTAAGCTTGAGGTAGCTTCAAACATTTCAACCTTTGCACTTTCAGAATCATGAAATATCTCAAAGGATTCCTTTAGTGTGAAGTTGTTACTGGCATCACTTCCTCTGGGAATCTTCATTCTTTTTGTCACAACCGCTCATTTATGACAATAAATCTCCTTGGCTAAGTTCCTCTGGCTGTTTATCTAGGGCTACGGCAGCAGTGTCAACACTCTCACAGTCAGCTATGTTTTTCTGTAACCCATTTATGTTTTATTCAAATTCTACTGCCAGTTTTATTATTTCCCACTGCATATTCATCATTTTTAATAAATTACTTATTCTTATTATTTGTTCTTATAAAATATCACAGTGGTTTACCATTGAAAGAATGAGACTGCTACATACTGTTCTCTTTGAGAATAAATTAAACACCAAGGATGCAGTAGTCTATCACCAAAAGTTATTGAAATTAGTGACTTGATTGGTCACAGATCACGAGGCATATCTCTTTTTTAGATAATGATTTGGTGAGCTGAAGAACTAACATAAGACTTTTTACACTAACCAGTTGCTCTCATTTAATATACTGTGGCAACTGAAGTTTGAAGCATATGTTAAAATAAACCCGTTGTTACTTGACTACACTGTGGTTATGGTTACTGAAATTAGTGCATATTGAAAACCCACAAAGTGAGGACTATCTGCATTTTGTTTGGTACTTGAAGTGAGTACCAAAATGCATCTGAATAATGTTGATGTATTTGTACCATTTGGGTTTCAATATTAGCCTGATTCTTTTGACTCACCACTAAATGCTTCAAAAAAGAATGATTTAACTTTCATACATCACTATTTTACTGTCGTCGTGAAATGTCCATATGTTCACATGAGCACACACACACAATCACACATTTTCTGTCCCCACATGTTCCCATTAAAATGTAACATAATTTAGAGTTTAGAAGTTATATTAGTCTAGACTGTGCCACCATAACAAACAACCCAAACTTTTCATGTTCCAAGATTAAATGGTAATCAGAAAACATTTACTTGCAATTATGTGTCATAATGGCTAACAGATCAAGGCATTAGTTGGAGCAAAAAAGCCAGGCAACCAATGGTGGTATTGCTTAAATTGTAAAACCAAAAGATCAAGAACTGTGCAATGAAGGCTGATATCAGCTGTCACAACAGAAAATTATACTTTCCTTTATTTCTAGATCTGAGCTAATTCTCATCTTAGATCTTATTGACTGATGAGGGGGCCAGATTCTTTGGAGATAGCTTTCAAATAACATTTTTCCAAATCAATAAATCTATCTACCATATGTATTTATCTGTTTATCTATTATCTACTATGTGTTCATCTATCTTTTCATCCTTATATCATGTACCTATCTGTCTGATATTTAACAGATAGCTGACACTGAAGAAAAGGAAATACATTTTTGAGTGGGGGGTACTGGGATTTGAAAACAGGGGTGCTTGGCCACCAAGCCATATCCAAGCTCTTTTTTTTTTTTTTTGAATTTTTATTTAAACACAGGGTCTCCTTTAGTTGCTTGGGGTCTTGTTAAGTTGCAAAGGTAGTCTTTGAACTTGAGATTCTCCTGCCTCAACCTCCCAAACTGCTGGGATTACAGGTGAGTGCCATTGCACCTGGCTTAGGGAAATACATCTTTTAAGGGATATTCATAAAGGCTCTGAGACACTCTAATACAACGGGATCCCAAAAGTCATGTGACCACTGTGTTGTAGACATATAATTGAGGTCACAGCCCAAGTCAGTTTCACAGTGAATTCAAATGCTCTGTGTATTTATTTATTTATTTGGCCTCTTTTCTCATCTTTGTGTCTTTTGTTAGTTTCTTGATCATTGGAATGAAGGCCATTCCTTTAGGAAGGACTAAGCAAATGTGTCTGAAGCTGATCTATTCTGGCTGTAAATGGACTGACATAAACTTGACTAATTTATTACAGCTGTTGTGCTGAAGCTGAAAGATTTACTAAACAACTCAACACAACCTATGTCTCTTAGTATGTTACTATTTATCTGGTGAATATTATTTTCAATCTTCAATAAGAAATAAGGTCAATACAGTTTAGGTTACATGGAAAGAGCAGTAGTACATGTTCACATATCTGCCCAGAAAGTTATAAAACATCCTTTTTTCAGTAAACATACAGTTAAAAGCACCTTTACTATCTTGATATTTACTGAACATGTACCACATAATGGTAACAGCAAATGAATCCTACTAAATAAATGAAATGTGGAAAATTCTGTGGATGCCATGCAAAGACACACATGCTATAAATAGAGCAAATTCTGAAATTAACGTATTGGCCTCATCAGGGCAATGTATAAGAGTCTGATGTTTGGTGCATGCTGGGATATGCCCTTTATGGTAAAGAACAAAATTTTCCACTTTAAGCCTACTTCAATAATTAAGAAGCATATTATTTTTGAAGGGGGACTCTTGGATATTGGATAAGTTTATAATATACTTTGGACTTGTGCTTTCTCCTTTGATCAAGTTATTCACATGTGGTTCCTTCTCTACTGGAAGCTGATCTTCTCTGAACACCATAATATGTGTGTTGCATACTGTATCATGTGTTCTGATAAACCACAGCACATTTTTTAATGCATAAAGCAAGACAAATTATTTTTCAGCAAAAAAAAAAAAACTTTTACCATATTGTTAGTCAGTTTTTTTGTTCATCATGACAAAATATCTGAGGAAAAAAAAAACTTATTGAAGAAAGATTTACTTTTACTCAGCATTTCAGAAATTTTAGTCCGGAGTCACTTGGTCCCATTGCTGTGGGCTTGCAGTGAAGCAGACATAATGGTGGAGGGGGCATGGCAAAGAAAATATGCTCATCTCCTAAAGGTTAGAAAGCAGAGAGTGGAGCAAGAACATGAATCTGGTGCCAAGAGATAGTTTCTAAGAGCATACCATAAAACTCCATTCCCTGCAAATATGTCCCATCTCCTAAAGTATTCACCACTTCCCAACATAATCAAATTATTAATCCACTAATGAGATCAGAGCCCTCATGATCCAATCACTTCTCAAAGGCTACACCTCTAAACATTGCTGCATCGGGGGCCATGTTTCAAACACACGAACCTTTGGGAAACATTCCAGATCTAAATCATATATCATGTGAAAAGCCTCTCCCAAGATACTACTAATCTTTTGAAAAGATTGAGTACCTCAGTACAAATTGACTCTGAAATCAGAGTTGCTCATCATTGTTTGCCAACTTTAAGGAGGAGGAGTGGCAGTCCATCTCAGGAGAGAAAAGATGCTTTTAAAATCTATTCTTATCAGGTCCAAATAGGACCATACTGTCCCTTCCTCAGCTCACAACTATTTCTTCTTGGTAGGTTTTCTACAAGCAGCTAAGGGATAGGGGGAGATATTTGATCTTGTTCTATACATGGATCAGCTTGATTTGGTGAAGCCATCTGAAGTTGAGTTCTTATTATAGTAATATGTGGAAATAAGTCCAGTTGAAAAATCTTCAAGCAGCATTCTTGATGATCAAGCTTAAATGAAGGGACAATTTATCTAAAAGAAGAATATGCATAGATATTCAGACAATGGGTTAAAAACTACGTGGTTGCTTTGTTAGGAAGTTTAGAAAATGAATGTGAAGATTTAAGAGGCATATAGACAGAACTATGAATTATTGTTTCATGTCAAAAATGTCCATCAGAAAACTTCTACCCGAGAGATGATATTCAATAACCATATACTTATCAGCTTTGTTTTTTTCTTTTTCTTTTTCTTTTTTCTTTCTTTTCTTTTCTTTTCTTTTTTTCTTTTTCTTTTTTTTGATCCTCATGTCTTTCTTTCTTCATTTTCTTCCTTGTTTAGGTAAATCCAATCTTTCAATGACTTCCTGAGTTTGGCTTCATAAAGATTATATTTTGAAAGCATTCATATCTTTGTGTACCCTCATGATTGCATGATATTTAATAGCAGATATTCTATATTTGAAATTATTTTTATTTATAATTTTTACATATTTATAATTGTCATGAATTGCTCCTTTGCTTTCCCAGTTACACTGTCACTCTCAAGAATGAGATAGACATTATTACCCTATATACAACAAGTATGATTATACTACTGGTGGGATTCTGCACCATGTGCAGCCAAAAGAAGTTGTGTTCCATTTGTGTACAATGTGTCAAAATGAATTCTACTATCACATGTAACAAATTAGAACAAAATTTTAAAAAACAAACAAAAAATCTAATGCCATTTATTTTGCTTTTACTTTTACATTAGCTATTTTGTCTGTTCATTTGATTTTTTTTATGTAAATTTTAAAAATCTTTTCTTTATTTTTGATAGTGTGAAATGTAAATAAGATATAATGTTTTGATGGCCTTTTATAAATAAAAGGATTTAAAATGTCATATTTTTCTCCAGGCATCCAATGTAAATAATATAAAATGCAAACCTTCAATCCTAGGAAGTTTTATTTCTTTCATTATTCTCTGCTACTCATTTCTCTATTCTTTTTGCAATGCATATTAATTGAATGCTAGCATTCCTATTAGTTATCATTTATTTTCTATTTTCTTTTTTTAAGCTCTACATTTTCATCTCTCTCTGAAAATTTACTCAATTTTGCAACCACAATTAGTTGTTTTAATAATTATGTTTAACTAATGTAAGATCTCTCTTCTACTCAATTGATCTACTTAAATTACATTTTATAGTACTTCTAAGGAGATTACTTGTCTTGAAAAACTTTATTTTTTTGGCTTTATTCTATTTTCTTCAAGTTTCTATGCTTTTGTATCATCTTGGCTCTCCATTCATATTAAAGGGAATACAGTAAGCAACATTGACTTGTGATATTGTACATTTTACATTTTATTGTGTTATTGTGTATAAGTTTTTTGTTTGTTTGTGTTTTTGTTTTTTTGTTTTTTGGGTTTTTCTTGTCTTTAGCAAGTTTCTGAAAAGGAGAATCCTTTTAAGAGCCAACATGGTAAAGAACATGAGGGATCTTACTTCCTCTAATGGCCTATTTTTAATAATACAACTCATCCATCTACTAATGTTCTAATATCCCACAAAACACAGCTTCTTTGTTTTGGTTTCTTCAGTGAATAAAGGCATATTCCTTGTTAAGGTATTGGAATATTAATAGTCACCTGAAACCAAAGGTGGAATCAGAAATATGAAAGTCTGTCTTCTCATTATGTAGTCCTTTTTCAATCCACTATTATCTGTGCCCTTCCATCCTGGCTTCCGTGGTGTCTTGTGCTCCAATAATCAACATTCATTAATATAACCAAAATAATGATACATCAAATAAAAAAAATTTAAAAAAATTTCTCTGTGGAATACTGCTCAATTTTTTTCCTATTTGGTAGTTGATTGATAGGTACTAAATATAATCAAATAATTGGTTAAGTGACTTTATAATTAGCCTTCATGTAGTGAAAATGCTATGTCAATGGCTTGCAAACAAAAGATTTGAAAATGCATAAACAGAGCAGAAAAGAAATAAAAATTGCAAAGCCATACTTTTTGTAAAAATAAAAATAAAATTTTATGGACATATAAAAAGATTGCAAGTATAAAATCAGTGTT